>NC_090440.1:1315689579-1316314579 GCF_031143425.1 Pleurodeles waltl
TATTGTCTTTATTTCATCTCCTCACCTCTCAATCTGTACCCCTACAGACTTGGCATTCATGATTGACGGTAGAGAAAATCATCCAAAGAAGGCGTATTTCCAGTATTTTTTTGTATTTAAAAATAAATACAGACAGGAAAATAATTTGTTTTCTATCTGTATTTATCTGTAAAAATCAGTAAAAATGGAAAACTGGGAGCCCTTATCAGGATTTTGTTCACTCAGTAGCAAATAAATGAATGACTTTCTGAGAGTATATTAGGCTTATAAACCCTAAAACAGAGACCCTCATGCAATACAAGACTCAGGTAATAACAACTCCGTGATCCTCTTCCTCCATGGCGTTTCTGAAATCCTCTCAAATAATACTGGGACCTGACCGATGATCCAGAAGTCTTAATTGGTGGCAATTCCCACAGGCTCAGAATTGGCACCATCAAAACTGACTTACTGTTTTTGACCAGCGGCCTACCCATCTGGTAGGATACATTTCGCTCTTTGCTTCGCAGACTCTGAGAAAACTAAAATTCTCCTATGGGAAAAAACACAGACTACCACAAACAGAAATGTGATTTATACATAAACCTATATGAAAACAGTAAAGTATTGATTTAATATTCTGACATCAATCTACATACCGCCATAAATCATGAGTCACTGTAGAGGTGCAATACTGTGGCTATCAATCCACTACAGAACCCTCTGACTGGTCCAATTACAAATCTCCCACCATTTCACCTAAATGACCACCATGATTTTGGACTAAAATTAGATCAGCTGCATGAAATAATAGAGGGCCTCCTGATCACACATTCCGCCCCTCTGTCCCACATGCGCCCTCATCTTTGCAGCTGCTTTTGTAACAAGTCCATCAACAACTCCCCTTGTGTTGCCCACCCCAGAGCATATCCCCACACACGCCCCCATCTCTAACTGCTGCAGTCATTCCACCTCACAAATAAGCTCAAGCTAATGTCACACTCCTGTTTACTCTACAACCTGAAAAGCCACAACTCACTTCACTCCCAATGTCACTACCTCCACTACATCCTAAATAGAATCAAAAGTCAGTTTGACCAAGTACCCTCAGAAGAATTATCTCCTCTCGCACCTGCAACCTAGTAACTAACCATCACATTAAAGCTGCCTCCTAATTTGCAGGTCTGTGGTTTCCACTGCCACATCCTTATCAGCTTCCATTGAGGACCAAGGCACTGACACTATGGCACTCACTGAAACATGGTGCAGTCCATTCCCCATAATACTATTTAATGTTTTATTACTAGTGGGACCTAATATTCCCCACTGTTTAATGTTATCTTGCCACAGGATGCATTCTCTCCTAGAACAAAGCAGAGGAATTAGACGGGTGTTGCCTATATTCACAGAAAGTCTATTAAATGAAAAATGATAACAATATGTAACTCTTGTATATCCAAACACCTTAATATGGAGGTTACCAACATGGTACCTGCAGATCAGAGGCCAAACGATCCTCCTGGTATTAAAGCTTACTTCATTGAGGCCTCCCTGATTCCTTCATTACAGCAGGCATCAACTCATCTCCTCATGTAACTAAATTTGCCTGGGATATTTCAACCTCCACCAGGGAAAAGACAAAGGTACTTGCACATCCCTCCTCAAATAATTAATATCTGCCAGTATCCTATTTCAACAAAGCACCACCCCTACTCACAGCAGAGGCTCCAGGTTGGAACTGAGTTTTGCAGAGAAAGTTCACATGAAGTTCTCCAACCCTGTCCTAGTGAACAGGTCAGTCAACATTCCCTTCAAAACCACCCTCAACACACTCTGTACCCGCCAGATAGTAGCCTGTAATGGTAAACTCAAGCGACTTAAAATATATTGATGTCTCTAGACTGTCTTATCAACTCAATAAATCTACCCAGTAGAGCTTGACTTTGATCACTCCAAACTTAAGACATCTCCTGCATCCTGAACAAATTGGCACCAACCACTTCTAAACTGAGAACTGCCAACTAGAACAATAATGCATACACCAAATTATAAAACTCTTTGAACATCAAAAAGAAGTTTGAAAAAGTCACCTGCATCTGCATAACTCTTCAAAACTGTCAGTGAATCTTGCAAATCAATTACAAACGGTGAAGTCATCTTTCCTGAAATAGAAAGATCGGTCCCGAGAACCGTTAAGAGCATGCAAAAACAATCCACCAAGCCCGGCCCCTCCCCATGCGATGACCTAGACTTCCACTTCTCCAACAAATTAAAGCAGTTGAAAACATTTAGTCAATATCTGCTACGAAAATGTATCTTTCACCAAGAAAAAAATATATCGCTACCTGGAGTACCTTGACTTCCACTACTACTGAAATATTGCGGAGGGTAATTTGTAACTACTAAAACTTCTAATAGTTCACACCCTCTCCATTCAGAAACACTTTAGTGCCCTCTGAACTTGCTGGCTACAAATCATAAACTGATTCCTGAACCATGGTTCTCTCACTGTTTCCGATAATGTTGGCCATGTTTGCATTATTCTCAAGCAACTTTTTGCAGTTCTTGACAAATAACGTACCTAGAACTGGCCCCTCTCCCTTAATTTTCTGTAACGAAGTGTTTCCAACTAGCCAGAAGATTTCACCAATTGTAATCATTGCCTGCCTTCTGATTTGGTAAAGGTAGTGACATCGCCGTACTTACACATTTTGGTGATGCTTTCCATTTCTTTGATTAGAAACTCTTGTCTCCCTGTCCTCCTCCGTGTATCAGCAGTCTTTGATGCCACCAACCATAAAAATCTCCTAAAATTCTAGGCAAGAGAATGGTTAATAAAGAGAGGGGGCGCGATGCGATCAGATTCTATTTCTAACACATAATATAAAAATAGGAAATCACTTCTGAAATCCCATTAATGTCCCATGAGGACACCTACAAGGCTCCACTCTAGCTCCCTACTTTCAGATCTTTATCTGGAGCTTCTATGCGATGTCTTATGAAAACAAGGTATCTCTGAATGCTTAGTCTCACATCCTTGAACACTTTACCCCTCTCTCTTAGGGAAAATTAACACTGGCTGACACATGTGAAATTAAATTTGAACATACAGAACACCGAATTCCTCCTTCGAACCCCTGACAAAAAGGAGCGTCCCACTGACTGAATAAATTATTTTGAGGACATAGGGCCTGATTACAACTTTGGAGGAGGTGTTAATCCGTCCCAAATGTGACGGATATACCACCAGCCGTATTACGAGTTCCATAGGATATAATGGACTCGTAATACGGCTGGTGGTATATCTGTCACATTTGGGACGGATTAACACCTTCCTCCAAAGTTGTAATCAGGCCCAAAGTCCTTACACCTAAAGCAATCTCATCAGTGAAATCTCCCGACTGACTTCATCATCTCAGATCTTTTTGTCCTAAACTAAACCGTAGGGTGGCTATCTAAGCCATAGTCATTGCATAGTCTATGATGTCACTAAACTCTTTTGCCAAAATCTTGCCTAGCTCTTCTCAAAGCGATACTCCATGCAACAGCCTGTCTGATCGCTAAGAAAAAACTTAATTGCCCGTCTTTCCTCCTGAGCGATGACTTTCCTTAGAATGTGGATCACCAAATAAGACTGAACAAATGACCTACAAAGCATTCCACCTGAAAAAAAATTAAACCCCTCACACGCAAACTCCGAAACTCTGACACAAACAGAATTCTAACAATCTAATGTTTACTCAAGTCGAACACTCAAAGATTTAGAATATTTCCACTCTCAAGCGATCTTTGTTTTAACATGCGCCAAAGATGTGGATTGCTTTCTTGGGACCCATCTATCTCTGCTTTGAACAGGAACCTGAAACAGCAGTTTCTTGAAAGCCTCACCTGAGCAGCATTCATCGCCTGGGCTTGACTATCCAAAAGTACACGCTGAATGCCACTCCCACATATGTAACAGCACGGTACACCCTGCTGATAATGTAAATAACGTGATCGCAACACACATTTCAGCTGATGAAACTACGATCCTTAGCTTTAATTTAAGGGCAAACTAAGCAGTAATTGTGGCCGCAGGAACTGCAACAGCTGCTGGGATGTCGTGGAATTTTGGCTGCTGACCTGAGTAATTAAAATACAACTGCTTTTGTTGCAATATGCAGAGGACAGTAAGCAGAATAAATTCGGAAGACCACTGTAGTGTTTGGCTAAGTTCTACACTCAGTTTGTCCAGCCCAACTTCCACTCAGACTTTCAGCAATCCCGCATGATGCTCGGTCTCCTGCAGAAAGTGTGGTGTGACTGTTCAGTACACACCTGCATATCAGTAGCATGACCAGTCGATTGGTGAGATGACCTGCAGGAATGGTGGTTGCAGCCAAGCCGGTCACTGCTGAGCTGCAAATGTCAAGGTTGCTTGTATTGTAAACTACTGTTGGTTTTCTACTATATTAGTCAATGATCCTGCTTATGATGGGCAGTGGTTGCGTCCTTTGCACACATAATGCCCCCTACTCTCTCTGGCTCTCCTCCTGTGTCTCATTTGCTTCACTCATGTAAGACACAAGTTAACACGTGTGCCTCTTGGCAGGTCTGCTAATGCCACTAAAATCGACAATCTCCGGTAAGTCTTTTGAGCCTTAGTATCATCAATAGTCCAGGAGCATACAAGGCAAATGTACACCACGGTGTACACGAGTTAAACAGTTTGTGCAAATGAACATTCTGGGGAAATTAACTAGTCTTAAGTTAAACGTTCAAATATTGGGGCGTAAACGTGTGCGTGAGACCACAATTGCAATCAACCTCAGGTTCCCAAGGTGGTAGGAGGAGGTCCACACTGTCATACCTTAAGTACTTGTTATTTGTAATTACCATCAACCTATATTTCAAACTCAAGACATTTCTAAGAATTGTCCCATTACATTAGTTTGAGTTGCTCCATCCCTCCATTCATTGTGCTACCTCCCATCCGCCTCCCCTCCCTTCGTTGTCCATGTTGCCCCCTCTGTCTCCCTCTGTTGTTCGTGCGGCACCCATCTCGCCTTTGTTCGTGTTGCCAGCCCTTTACCTGCTAATTGTCGTCCACCAAGGGTGCAGTCTACAGGGTACGTCCACCATCAAATATAGTTGCAACAGTTGACAAAGCCTTTAAAGACCAGATGTCCTGAATGCCAATGGTGAAGACAGCATGTTAGTCTTAAGCTTCCTATTAGCCACAACTCAGGAGTGTGTCACAGGAAGCTATCTTATCAGTAAAAGATTTAGCCTCTTTTTTTGGTCTTATCAAAGACAGAGCAAGTGATGTCTCTTGTAAGATTTATTGTTTTCTAACAGTGGATTTAAAGGCTGCCCATTGCTTAGCATTGGTTAGCTTCGTTGTCACTCACATTTGCTTGCTTCTTACTGGTCAGTTGCCATAGGCTTCTTTCCTCTACGTGTTTGTGCCTGCCCTGGACTATGGATGCATTACTCAAGTCCTTCCACTAGTCATTTTTTAGGTGTGACTTTTTACTTTGTGTTTCAACACACTTCCAGAATGTGACTTTTTCAGCTGGCTTCCTAGTGTACTCCCCCCGCCTGATGTTCCTCGCGGCCACCAACCCTCTGCTGTTTGTTCTTTTCTTGTCCGTGTTGTGCTCACCAAACACCCTCCTCTCGTTATTATCCATGTTGACCCGTCCCACCCACCTGCTTTCCCTCTACTGACTTCATTGAACCTCCCACCCACTCTCTCCCCTTTGTTCGTGTTGCCTTCTACCACTCACCCGCCCTACCTCCATTGCTTGTGTTGCCCCCTATCCTCCATTATTTGTTACTTTCTACCCTGATGCAACGTCGGCCAGCCCGCCCTTGTCTGCATTGCCCCCTCCCGCCTGCCCTTGTCCGAATTGCCCCCTACCGACCACCCTTATCCGCATTGTCCTCTACAACCTTGCCAGCCCTTGTCTGTTGCCCCCTCCCACCCGCCCTTGTCTGTTGCCCCCTCCCACCTGCCCTTGTCTGTTGCCCCCACCCTCCCTCCCGCCTTGTCTGTTGCCCCCACCCTCACTCCCGCCTTGTCTGTTGCCCCCACCCTCCCGCCCTTGTCTGTTGCCCCCACCCTCCCTCCCGCCCTTGTCTGTTGCACCCACCCTCCCTCCCGCCCTTGTCTGTTGCACCCTCCCTCCCTCCCGCCCTTGTCTGTTGCACACTATTGTCTGTTGCCCCCTCCCTCCCGCCCTTGTCTGTTGGTCCCTCCCTCCCGCCCTTGTCTGTTGGTCCCTCCCTCCCGCCCTTGTCTGTTGGTCCCTCCCTCCCGCCCTTGTCTGTTGCTCCCTCCCTCCCGCCCTTGTCTGTTGCTCCCTCCCTCCCGCCCTTATCTGTTTCCCCCGCCCCTGTCTGTTGCCCCCCCTCCCACCCGCCCCTGTCTGTTGCCCCCTCCCTCCCACCCGCCCCTGTCTGTTGCCCTCTCCCTCCCACCCGCCCCTGTCTGTTGCCCCCTCCCTCCCGCCCTTGTCTGTTGCCCCATCCCTCCCGCCCTTGTCTGTTGCCCCCTCCCTCCTGCCCTTGTCTGTTGCCCTTGTCTGTTGCCCCCTCTCTCCCTCCCTCCCGCCCTTGTCTTTTGCCCCCTCCCTCCCGCCCTTGTCTGTTGCCCCCTCTCTCCCTCCCGCCCCTGTCTGTTGCCCCCCCCTCCCGCCCCTGTCTGTTGCCCCCACCCTCCCTCCCGCCCTTGTCTGTTGCACCCACCCTCCCTCCCGCCCTTGTCTGTTGCACCCTCCCTCCCGCCCTTGTCTGTTGCACCCTCCCTCCCTCCCGCCCTTGTCTGTTGCACACTATTGTCTGTTGCCCCCTCCCTCCCGCCCTTGTCTGTTGGTCCCTCCCTCCCGCCCTTGTCTGTTGGTCCCTCCCTCCCGCCCTTGTCTGTTGCTCCCTCCCTCCCGCCCTTATCTGTTTCCCCCGCCCCTGTCTGTTGCCCCCCCCTCCCACCCGCCCCTGTCTGTTGCCCCCCCCTCCCACCCGCCCCTGTCTGTTGCCCCCTCCCTCCCACCCGCCCCTGTCTGTTGCCCTCTCCCTTCCACCCGCCCCTGTCTGTTGCCCCCTCCCTCCCGCCCTTGTCTGTTGCCCCATCCCTCCCGCCCTTGTCTGTTGCCCCCTCCCTCCTGCCCTTGTCTGTTGCCCTTGTCTGTTGCCCCCTCTCTCCCTCCCTCCCGCCCTTGTCTTTTGCCCCCTCCCTCCCGCCCTTGTCTGTTGCCCCCTCTCTCCCTCCCGCCCCTGTCTGTTGCCCCCCCCCTCCCGCCCCTGTCTGTTGCCCCCCCCGCCCCTGTCTGTTGCCCCCTCCCTCCCTCCCGCCCCTGTCTGTTGCCCCCTCCCTCCCTCCCGCCCCTGTCTGTTGCCCCCTCCCTCCCTCCCGCCCCTGTCTGTTGCCCCCCCCTCCCTCCCGCCCCTGTCTGTTGCCCCCCCCTCCCTCCCGCCCCTGTCTGTTGCCCCCCCCTCCCTCCCGCCCCTGTCTGTTGCCCCCACCCTCCCTCCCGCCCTTGTCTGTTGCACCCACCCTCCCTCCCGCCCTTGTCTGTTGCACCCTCCCTCCCTCCCGCCCTTGTCTGTTGCACCCTCCCTCCCTCCCGCCCTTGTCTGTTGCACACTATTGTCTGTTGCCCCCTCCCTCCCGCCCTTGTCTGTTGGTCCCTCCCTCCCGCCCTTGTCTGTTGGTCCCTCCCTCCCGCCCTTGTCTGTTGCTCCCTCCCTCCCGCCCTTATCTGTTTCCCCCGCCCCTGTCTGTTGCCCCCCCCTCCCACCCGCCCCTGTCTGTTGCCCCCCCCTCCCACCCGCCCCTGTCTGTTGCCCCCTCCCTCCCACCCGCCCCTGTCTGTTGCCCCCTCCCTCCCACCCGCCCCTGTCTGTTGCCCTCTCCCTCCCACCCGCCCCTGTCTGTTGCCCCATCCCTCCCGCCCTTGTCTGTTGCCCCCTCCCTCCTGCCCTTGTCTGTTGCCCTTGTCTGTTGCCCCCTCTCTCCCTCCCTCCCGCCCTTGTCTTTTGCCCCCTCCCTCCCGCCCTTGTCTGTTGCCCCCTCTCTCCCTCCCGCCCCTGTCTGTTGCCCCCCCCCTCCCGCCCCTGTCTGTTGCCCCCCCCCTCCCGCCCCTGTCTGTTGCCCCCCCTCCCTCCCGCCCCTGTCTGTTGCCCCCTCCCTCCCTCCCGCCCCTGTCTGTTGCCCCCTCCCTCCCTCCCGCCCCTGTCTGTTGCCCCCTCCCTCCCGCCCCTGTCTGTTGCCCCCTCCCTCCCGCCCTTGTCTGTTGCCCCCTCCCTCCCTCCCGCCCTTGTCTGTTGCCCCCCCCTCCCTCCCGCCCTTGTCTGTTGCCCCCTCCCTCCCTCCCGCCCTTGTCTGTTGCCCCCTCCCTCCCTCCCGCCCTTGTCTGTTGCCCCCTCCCTCCCGCCCTTGTCTGTTGCCCCCTCCCTCCCTTGTCTGTTGCCCCCTCCCTCCCTCCCGCCCTTTTCTGTTGCCCCCCTCCCTCCCTCCCGCCCTTTTCTGTTGCCCCCTCCCTCCCTCCCGCCCTTTTCTGTTGCCCCCTCCCTCCCTCCCGCCCTTGTCTGTTGCCCCCTCCCTCCCGCCCTTGTCTGTTGCCCCCATCCTCCCTCCCTTGTCTGTTACCCCCATCCTCCCTCCCGCCCTTGTCTGTTGCCCCCTCCCTCCCTCCCTTGTCTGTTGCCCCCTCCCTCCCTCCCTTGTCTGTTGCCCCCTCCCTCCCTCCCTCCCTTGTCTGTTGCCCCCTCCCTCCCTCCCTTGTCTGTTGCCCCCTCCCTCCCTTGTCTGTTGCCCCCTCCCTCCCTTGTCTGTTGCCCCCTCCCTCCCTTGTCTGTTGCCCCCTCCCTCCCTTGTCTGTTGCCCCCTCCCTCCCTTGTCTGTTGCCCCCTCCCGCCCTTGTCTGTTGCCTCCTCCCTCCCGCCCTTGTCGGTTGCCCCCTCCCTCCCTTGTCTGTTGCCCCCTCCCTCCCTTGTCTGTTGCACCCTCCCTCCCGCCCTTGTCTGTTGCCCCCTCCCTCCCGCCCTTGTCTGTTGCCCCCTCCCTCCCGCCCTTGTCTGTTGCCCCCTCCCTCCCGCCCTTGTCTGTTGCCCCCTCCCTCCCTTGTCTGTTGCCCCCTCCCTCCCGTCCTTGTCTGTTGCCCCCTCCCGCCCTTGTCTGTTGCCCCCCTCTTCCCGCCCTTGTCTGTTGCCCCCTCCCTTGTCTGTTGCCCCCTCCCTCCCGCCCTTGTCTGCTGCCCCCTCCCTCCCGCCCTTGTCTGCTGCCCCCTCCCTCCCTCCCGCCCTTGTCTGTTGCCCCCTCCCTCCCTCCCGCCCTTGTCTGTTGCCCCCTCCCTCCCTCCCGCCCTTGTCTGTTGCCCCCTCCCTCCCTCCCTTGTCTGCTGCCCCCTCCCTCCCTCCCGCCCTTGTCTGCTGCCCCCTCCCTCCCTCCCGCCCTTGTCTGCTGCCCCCTCCCTCCCTCCCGCCCTTGTCTGCTGCCCCCTCCATCCCGCCCTTGTCTGTTGCCCCTCCCTCCCTCCATTGTCTGTTGCCCCCTCCATCCCTCCCTCCCTCCCGCCCTTATCTGTTGCCCCCTCCATCCCTCCCTTATCTGTTGCCCCCTCCATCCCTCCCGCCCTTGTCTGTTGCCCCCTCCCTCCCTTGTCTGTTGCCCCCTCCCTCCCGCCCTTGTCTGTTGCCCCCTCCCTCCCTCGTCTGTTGCCCCTCCCTCCTGCCCTTGTCTGTTGCCCCCTTCCGTCTGCCCTTGTCTGTGTTGCCCCTCCCATCTGCCCTTGTCTGTGTTGCCCCTCCCATCTGCCCTTGTCTGTGTTGCCCCTCCCATCTGCCCTTGTCTGTGTTGCCCCTCCCATCTGCCCTTGTCCGTGTTGCCCCGTCCCACCTACCCTTGTCCACCGACTCTTGTACGTGTTGCCCCCACTCGCCTTTGTTTGTGTTGCCCCCTCCCACTCTCCCATGTCTGTGTTGCCCCCTTCCATCTGCCTGCCCATGTCTGTGTTGCCCCCCACCCGCATCCGTGTTAGCCCCACTCGCCCTTGTCTGTGTTGCCCCCTCCTGCTGAACCATCCTTGCCGGTATTGGCCCCCTATTCTCCGCATTGCTCCACAATTGCTGACCCACCCTTGTCCACGTTGTACCACACCAACCCTTGTCAGCTTTGCACATATTTCTGTGTTGCCGCCAGCAACCCACTCTTGTCTGCCCCCACCCTCTGTTGTCCATGTTGCCACTCACTCCCGCTTTGCCCCCTACACCATTACCTGTTGGCCATGTTGCCCCTGGCGTCCCTCTGTTGTCCCAGCTTGCCTTGCCACCCTTCTTTTTATGTCCCTGTTGTCTCCACCGCCCACAATAACAACAAAAAACACTGTAACACCCACACCCACTGTTGTCTGTGTTGTCCCTTGCACAGGCTCTCCTTCCGTCTTGCGTCACACCCACCCGTTCTCCTGACAGCAATTAAAATAAGCATTTGCAATGCAGTAGGTCTTACATTTTCTTGAGTTAGAGCTATTGGCATTGTAAACTTATAACTGAACTTTTCTTGCCACGTCAATTGGTCAACCCTGCCTCATAATTTCTTTTTTCCTGCCATTTAATTCCAGTGGCCCTGCAGGGAGGACCTGGCTTGGCAGTACGGGCTGGACTGTTCCCATGAGGAACAGGGTTAAGACTGATTTGCTTATGGGTGGGTCCAAACTGGGGTGGCGTGGTGAGCAAAAAAACATTGGATTAAACCCAGATCTTTGTGACTGGGGTGAATGTTTGCATTGTTCAGCATTCCGTCCATCATCTGTTCTTTTTGCATTTGTCTCCCCAAAAGGGAAGGGTATGCCCAGACGTGGGTCCTGTGCTCACTGCGCCACTGGATTCAAGCTAGCCTAGCTGATGAAGGGTGATACCCTGAAACCAGTCCTAGGATGCTTGTTTCCGGTCCAGGGAGGACCAGGCTTGGCAGTTCTGGCTCGACGGTTCCCATGAGGAACAGGGTCAAGACTGATTTGCATATGGCTGGGTCCAAACTGGGGTGGTGTGGTGAGCAAAAAAATGATGGATTAAACCCAGATCTTTGTGACTGGGGGTGAATGTTTGCATTTTTCAGCATTCTCTCCATCATCTGTTCTTCGTCCAGCATTTAACTAAAGCACTTCAATTTACCGTCTTCCTCTACCTCAAAACTTATTCAATTATCATATAAACCTTTATCAGAAATAAACTTTTGGCATTTGAGTGTAATGCTCAAAACAAGGTGTCGTACGCTTATACTCGACCTAAAAAGCAATATGACCCAGCCTTTGCTGGTTGCATCATAGCGCTATATTTTGAATTTTGCCATGCTGCACAACAGTCGTGCTGTGCACAAAATGGTTAAAACATTGACAAAGGCAGTACCTCACGTAGGCACGACCTATTGACTTTGACATTGCTTATTTCAAGTTTTGTGAGGGGCATAAGAAGGAAGAGTTTTGGGGGACCAGTGTGTGTCTTTGTTGGTCTATTTGAGAGTGTGAGGTCTATTTAGAAAACTGCCTGTTTCCTGATGTTCAATGTGAGCCTGTAAAACATCTGGCAATTAATGCCTTGGACACAAAGTCATTAGACGTGATGAACTATTTCAGAAAACAAATGTTCTGCGGCACAAAACCAAGAAACCCAGCAGTTCTCACTTTGTGGATTTTGATCTCCACTGTAATTTTTCATTTTTAATTTGCATTAATTATCGAGTCCACCTTTTCTGTGTATTTTATATTGTCTGCAGTAATATTTAGAAACTGGCAAACGTCAAGGTCCTCCCTGAAACACACTTTATGTGCATGTTGTTTGTGTTCGTAATGTGTTTTTTATTGTTCAGTTGCTTACTATTTCCGCCTCCTGTGAATTGTGAATGAATGGTTCTCTTTGTTAGGACCCTTGAGGTTCTACTGAGCCTGCCTTTGAATGTCTAGAAAAGACGTTTAACCGCAATTATTGCACTGTAATAATCATTTGCTACCCGGATGCCATTTATTTACCGCTACAAACAGACACTAACTGGCTGTAACGGCAGACATCTGTCAAACAAGTAAATTGCCAACTTATTGACTTTTTTTTTATTTTTTGACCTTATTCAATGCTCTGATGCCCTACGTTTGCATTAAATTGCAATTCTGAATGCAGGTTAGGGAATGAAAGGCTCAGGCTAGCATTTTTTCATTTTTTAGTTCGTTGCGCAGTAGAACAGTCTCCTCTTGCAGATTCATCCTCAGAATGGTTTATGTGCAAACAACACATTTTGTAAAAATGATAATAATAATTAACAATAACAGAAAAAGGAAAAGGCAAGCATATAATATGTACCTAGCGTATATGTAGATGCTTGAAGTGTAATATGTTCTGTTTTACGATTGAGTGTGAGGAGTGATTAAAACAAGCATTTGCAATGCAATGGGTGTTGCATTTATTCGCATTAGAGCTATTTGCGTTGTAAATTCCTAACTGGACTTTTCTTGCCACATAAACTGAAAATAAAAAATAAAACAGTTGACATAAGCAAGCCGATTCAAAGCGTCACCGTGAGCACAAAGAGAGAGACAAAAGGAAAAAAAAGTTCACTTGCAGTCAAAGTTATCACAAAAGTGCAATTATCCATGTAAAAGGGTCGATGGCCGAGGCGGGAACAAAACTGCCCTAAGGAAGGACAAACTAAAGCAGTTACCAACGAAAACAAAGGATTTTTGAAAGGCAAGCCCATGAATGAGTGATAGTGATGGGCGTGTGGTGGGCGTGGTTAAAAGCCCAAATACATACCAATAAGTCGGAAAAGCAGCGCACAAGCTATGCTCAACCTAAAAAGGTGAAGCTTAGACTGAGTCGTGCTGCCCCTCTCTCAACATTGATAACAAAGACTATGGGCCAGATGTCTCAAAGGGTTTTACCCATTCTATGTCTATGGGAAAATGTGTTCATACATATGGCCCGATATTACATGTATAGTTTATACCATGCCTTTTCTTTTTTCATAACTATACCTAAAGCAGAATAGGTTATATCCGTGCAGTGAAGAATAATCACATTAACTACGATTTACACTTGAAGCTCCAGTTTTTATATCCTTAATATGGCTGTAGAATTGAATCTGTAAGACAAAAAACACTGTTTCCTCAGTACTGTGATAAAACAAAGAATTTCCCCTCTGCACAGGAGAAATAAATGAGTGTTAACATTTATAATTTAACTTATTACAAACAACATGTTTTTTACCACCGTGATTTCATAAACACATAAATATATTTACACGTTTTAGTATTTTTATAGCACAAAATGCAGTGTTGCAAAACCCATATTTCACACAGAATTGTGAACTTCAGAAAACCTTTCGGGGTTCCCTGTGAAATATAGGTTACATCGTTAGTGTGACAGCCTTTATGAAGTTTTGCCATTGTCAGAAGTACTTGGTATTCTGCAGTGAGGTTATATAGAGTGTGCAACAAAAATACAAAATATGCAGCACATTTTCTGGCAGTGCCATTTCCTCAACTTGAAAAAGAAACATTTTTTGGTGACTTCTGTAAATTATGTTGAAAATGATCTATCAAATGTAAAGGAAAATCAATAACTGCAGTGAATGTTGCACCCAGAGAATTGCATTAACGCCTTCACCACTGTCCATTTTGTAGCAATAATTTATACATGAAAGATGAACCTAAACGTGTATCGTTAAGGGCAGTTTGAATAAGCCAACTGTGTTCATGTTAACTATCCCTAAATAAGAATGTAATTTAAAAATACATAACATGTAACACGTGTTACATGTTCTGTTTTTGTTTGTCTGGATGTTCTGATGACATTTACAAACCTCTCAACCTTTAGCCATCTCGCTGATTAACTTACTTCTAAAACCAAGAAAACATGTAAAAAAAACAACAAAAAAAGAAAAGAAGTAGAAAAGCCACTGCTCAGTTTGCTCCTGTGATTTTTCTTTTCGATTTCCTATGACAGAAATCTCCCAACATCTTTTCACTTTGCTAATAACACCTGAAGACAAAGACTGTCTTCAACTGTCCTAGAGGCGAAAGCAAAGGACAATAACCCTCAAGGACTGGTCCCAGAGCTGGACATACGGGATACACCACTCTGTGTAATGTGGGGCAGAAACTAAGAGGGGGTGTGCCTTGCTTCACGTTCACCTTACTGTATGGATTCTGTGTATGCACACACGCAACAGACATGTCCCTCGGGGATGAAGCAAGGACCTGGTCCCTTTGGACTAGCAGACTACTTTGACTAGGAGAGGCTAGTAGGCACTCTTCTGCACCAGCACAGGTAGTGCCATTTCCTGCTAAAATGATCTTTCTGCTGCCATCTCTGTCACTTCTCCACAGTCCGGCAGGCTGATGGCAGTGTACATGGTGTGCCCCTCCACATCACAGAGCCCAGCTCAGGTCATAATCTAAGTTACAAGGTGGGTTGAATCAAAACCAAGAGAAACTTACTTTGGGGAGCCCGAAGCAAGGGTGTAAGCTGTGCAGAGGCATGCATGGGGCCCTTTCTGCTCCCAAAATCTTGTGACCACCCACCAGAGAAGAGGGACATCCGAGGTCTCCCACCCGTTTAAGCACACATTCCTTAAGGTGTTACCAAATATGAGTTGACTCCTGGGTTATTTTTCTGCACTGTTGATGGAGGGGGGGGTGATACTTAATATTTCTTAGGCGTGCATTCTCGCTGATTCAGCACCTGTGGAGACTGCAATTACAAACAAACCCCACAAATGCGGACTCGAGTAATAAGGCTATCAGTCCCTGTATAAGGTTTATTTGTACCTGTAGAAGCAGTGACCAGATGGAATGAAACTGAGCCGAGGTTTGAGAAGGACTGCTACATCCAAATTACTGCTGTTTTTCGCTACTCAACTAGGCTCAAATGGGAACCATCTCCCTTGCTTACATCAACACTTTCCATGGCACCTTTGCTGCACCACTGTGTGGAAGAAACACTCCTAAACATTGTGCTAACTTAGACTTCAAGAATTTTCCAATTTTTTTTTTTAACTAGATGAATATGTGCAGACAGCACTACTAGGAAGACCCGTTCATAAAATAGTGCAGGCTGTGACTGAATAAGCAGGGACATAGCTTGCAGGGGCGGCTTCTTCGCAATGGCGAAGGAGCATCGCTCCACCGGCTAAGAGCCAGCAGCTGCAAAACAAAACCATATTTCGTTTTATTTTTCAGCTGAGCCAGCGGATGAGGGGAGGGGCAGGGCTGAGCCATGGAAGGGGGGGGGGGGGGAGGAGGAGGAGTGGAGTGAGTGCACTAAGTGTGCATGTCTGTTTGGCCAGCCATCTTAGGCCGGCCAAACTGACACGCGCACTTATGTTTCTCCAACCCAGCTGTGTTGCACAGCCGGGTTGGAGAAACTGCACAGACACCAATGCACTGTCTGAGCGGCAGACCAAGCCACTCAGACCAATCTCGACGCTACTCTCATGCTAGGTATTCCATGAGAGCAGTGCCAGGATTGCATGGGGAGCCTGTTCAGGTGTCCGAGGTACTGCTGGGACACCATCAAAAGAGGAGCGCGAGGCGGCCGGCGGCACCAGGACAGGAAAGTTTATTTTTTATTATGATTATTATTTTTTTTATTATTATTCATTGTCCCCGGCACCCTCCCACCCCTACCCGCCTGCCTCTCCCCTTGAGATTTGCAGTGGCCACTGCTGATAGCTTGGTCAATAGGATCGGAGGGGGGTTGAATTTCAGATTTCCCAATAATCAGACTGGCATATAATGGTTATATACACTTTTTGAGAAGCAGGGCAGGAGGGGTGGTTCAGGGGCAGTGGGGATTGTTAAGACTACTTAAAACACAATAGTTTTCAAACTAACTAACATTCTTTTAGACCTGCAAAAGAGACAGGAGTATGTGTGTGATTTTGTCTGTGTGCACATGTAAAAATTCTAGGTGAAATCCGATACCTCATTATACCTGAATGAAAGTACTTATACCCAATTGTTTACTACAGAATACATTTTTTAGAGGGGCGTAACACCTCAAACACCCCCTCCCCCCTTTTTCAAGACCTGGACTCTTAGGGGAAAAAATGCAATTGTGGGACCACAAGAACAGTGTGAAAGATTAGAACTCAAACAACACTTGTTTGCAAAATACTTGTTTTTTTCCACTTTTTTCTTTTAAATCAAATGCATCCTCCCAATCAAAATGGAAGAGAGTATGCATGTCGCATTAAATGTCAGATTTCAATTTCACATAATTTTTCGGACATTTTGTGTAAATACCCAAAAGGCATTGACACAAATCTTACACTCCCCTAATTTTAATCTCTTAATGACGCAAAGCTGAGACTTGCAAGTTATGACAGCAAACTATACACATACCAGTACGACATATAAAGTAGCTCTCAACTTATACGTTTGAAATAAGAAACCCCACAGTGTGTGCCAAATGTAAACGGGTAAAGAAGGGTGTGATCAATAGACAAATGTGAAAAAGCAGTGGACCCAGGACTCCATGTTGGACTATTTGTTGCTTGCATTGTTATGGCCGTACTGTCAGGAACTGCAATTAGGATATGTTTGTAGAACTAAAGGCAATGAGAGTAGATGTAATCTAGTGGGTGCAGGGCACCCCCATCTATTCATGACTCTAATAATTATCATGTGTAAAATGATACCCAAAAAGTAATTAACCCCCATGTTTGTGCCGTATCAAGCATAAATAGAACTTCTGTTCCTGTTAGAACAGATGCTGATGTCACAGCCACACCATCTCACCCGCTTTAGGTTCGAGCCTGCGAGTGCAGGTGCTAGTGCATGCATCTCGCTTGCGAGAAACTACTGTGTATATTAAAGGGCTTGGAGCCTGTATCTCACTCATAATTTTCTGCATTGCGTGACACTCTTCTCTACAGCCTTGTAATTCGTAATGGCAGGCTTGGCATTATTTTCGTTCTTCTGTGTGGAGCAGGGACCAAGCACTGATTGATTCAACTTAATTAGTGCCCTTCTGCTCCTCCCAACGTGATTTAGGTACTACTTTGTTCTTTTTTTACTTCTAGTGCCCTGCAAACAGAAGGCTTGTGACTGGTAAAAATGTGCCCAGCAGGACAAACGAAATTGCAAAGTTTTATTTTTTAAAGGCAGCTTTCTTTTATTTTGACAAGTTATCCTTTCTCACTTTCCACTCATGTTTTCTTTTGTTTTTGCTCCTGGGTACTCTTCTCAAAAGATGACGATTAACATTGTTTGTTTATTATGTGTAATTTCTGAAATTATGCTTTAGCACATACTCGTGCAGTACACCCCAATCCACCCAACTCCAATCCGCCACATTACAATCCACCCCACTTTACCCCACACCAATCCCCACCATTCCAGTTCACACCACTCACCTTAATCCAATCCACTCCAACCAACCCCACTGCAATCATCCCAACCTACCCACATCTAATCTGCCTCACTCCAGTTCATCCCACTCTAAACAAAAACAATCTGCACCACTCCAAAACAATCTTCACCACTCCAAAATAATCTCCAATTTATAAGTCTGCCGCACTCCAATCCAAAAGTCTGCCCGACTTAAATCGAAATCAGTATGCCCCACTCCCATCTACCCCACTCCAATTCAAAACAATCTCCCCCAGTCCAAAACAGTCTGCCCCACTGCAATCCGCTGCACTCAAATCCAAAACAATCTGTCCCACTGCAATACAAAACAATCTGCCCCAATCCAAAACAATTTCCCACACTCCTGTCCACCTCACTCCAGTCAACCCCACTCCAATCCAAAATAATCTGTCTCACTCTAATCTGCCCCATTCCAATCCAAAACTATACGCCCCACTCCAATCCACCCCACTCCATCCCAATTCATCTCACTCCAATCCACACAATCCATCCCACTGCAATCCAGTCCACCCACATCAATCCAATCTACCCCACACAAATCCAGTCCACTATTCTCCAACCCACCCAAATCCAGCTCCCTCCAATCTACCACACTCCAATCCAATGCACTTCACCCAAATCCAGTTCACTCCACCCCAGTCCAATCCACCCAACCCAAATCTGCTCCAGTCAACTTCAGTCCACTCCAATCCACTTAACCACAATCAACCCAAGCCCATCCCACCCCACTCCAATCCAATCCATCCTTCTCACAGCACTCCAATTCACTTCACCAAACCTCAATGCAACCTGCCCCACGCCAATCCACCCCAATCCAATCCAACACACCCTACCACAATGCAATCCATCCTACTCCAGTCCATCCCACTGTAGCCCACCACAGCCCAATCCACTCCACCACATTTAAATCCACCCCACTCCTCTCTAATCTACCCAACCCCAATCCACCCAACACACTACTCCAGTCCACCTACTCCTTCCCAATTCAGTCCTTCCCACTCCAATCCATCCAGCCAACCCCAATCCAATCTACCCCACTCAGATCCATCCACCTACCTCAATCCACTCCAACCCACACCACCCTATTCCACCCCACTCCACTCTGACACACTCTGCTACTCAACCACTGAAATCTACTTCCCTCAACTTTGACACACCACTCCTCCTACTCCACTCTATAATTTCCAATAAATCCACTCTACCACACTCTACTCACCTACTCTACTCTGACACTCCACACCACTAACTTTTAGCCACGCTGAACAGCAACCATACTGGTGTGTACAACATGGCAAAACACATTGCCAAAGCCAATAGCTCTTGTATTGACGCAGCCAGCCTATTGGCTTTGCCAATGCTTGTTTATCATGTCAGTAAGGAATCAGAATTACTTGAAGAGTCTTAAAGGTATATTGTTGGAAACAGTGTCACTTCAAGGACACTTTGTACCCTAGTACAATGAAAAGGGTCCTCAGGTCCTCTGCTTGGCTAGTTATATACAGCCATAATTTGGGTACCCTGGAACCTTAACACCTCTGGCCTCTGGTACCACTGCCTGCTGCATTATTGACAGCTAGGCCTAGGGTTTGAGAACCGATGCCCTACAATTTCTAAACAGGCTTTTAACATTACGAAGGGAATCCCAGGTTCAACCTGTTGCATTTCTTTGCTGCCTATCTGTAGGAAAAGAACGGGTTCGTTCATTGATGTCTTTATATTCTGTTTTAAGCAAGAGGTGTTTTCTGCTTTAAAAGACACCCTGAAAACAAATGAGGCGATGAATTTGAAGTTCAAAAGGAAGTCCTAAATTATAATGTCAATGCGTGACTACAAATTCAAACTAGAATAAAGTTTACATTTTTGTTCTTAGCTGGGGGAATATAAGACACATATTCTGCTCATGGTTCCTGGCCCAACCAAATTCTCTGCAAAATCAGAGAAATTAATATTAAAATCAATGTCTAGCTAGCCATCTACATTTGCATTCCTTGGTAAACAGGGCAAGTACAATAGGCCAGTTAACTACTGCAAGCATTGCAGAGATCTGTTTATAACAAGAGGATCAGGGGTCTGAAACATTCTCGATCCTTCAGATGTTGATACAGTAAATAATGTTTGGTTGGATAATTTTAGCACCTGTTTCTATATCGCCCCGTGATCCAGGTGACAATATGGTCTTCAACAAGCTAGTTATTATTTTTATTACATGATTGAGTAAATTCAGCTTGAGTATTTTACTAGAAGCCTAGCACCTAGTGGGAAACATTTGCTACACACAGTGGTCAGAAAATTGTACGCTAGGCACATGTACCTCTTTCTTTAGGGTATCAGTTATGAAGTCTTGGGATGGTAAAAATGAATTTGCCAAATGTGTATTGGTGGATGTATAACAATAACTTGTAGCAAAATATGAAAAGACACCCTCCTATCATTCTAAAAAATTATGTGCTCAAAGAAAATTGGAAAAAACAATCAATTCCATCCAAAAGAACCAAATGAAATACAAACCAATGGACTGGTGTGGAGAAAAAAATAAATAGATTACTGGGAAAAGATAACTCATTATAAAACTAGCCACTTTGCAAAAGTGGATCACGTGGAAACTCGCCTAATTCAAAATGCATAAATCAGGGGATTTTAGGGGCTTTCAACATGATTCACAATTTGCCAACAAAAAAAAAACTCATTTTGTCCTAAGCAGAAGATCTATGGCATGGAAGATAGGTCCGTAAATCAGTGGTCAACTATGTGGTGCAAAATCAATACCGGCTCTTCCAGTGAGGCTTACTAGTGCTTAATTTGTAAAAACATTAAGTCCCAGGGCCCTCTTCAGGAGCCCACCACAGCTTGCACCACCCATTGCCACTGGCAGTGCTGCCAATGATAGTATCTATACTACTACTAACCACCACAGTGCTGTGCGTGTGACAATTCAAACTGTTTGACGCTCCCAAAGCTACAAGAATGTCTTGGGCAACAGATATTAGTTGCTTTTAATGTATATTGAATTGATAAACCGTTGTTCTGCTCATCTCTAAATTACACAAACAGCACCACCATGTGACAGCTGTCATAAGTGCAGTGTTGAAAATTAAGTGCTGGTGCCAACCACTGGAAACCACTTGCTCAAATTAGGCACTGAGGCCTACAATACAATACACAAACCTCAGCATTATTAATTATGGTCACATGAGAAGATAAATGCAGGGATTGTTTCAGATAATTTAGAGCTTGTGGGAGGGTGAGAAAAACGACATTGCAAAGAATGAGAAGGGTTTAAGAGGGTAATGTAATGTTGTAGCTTGTGAATCGCTAAAATGGTTGATGCATTGGAATAATCCATTCAGCTTTGGTATCTTTTGGTTAGAGGTAATTCAGGTGTAGAGAGAAGAGTAGCTTATGATTGTGAGGAGATGTGGCCTAATGGCCAAAGCTTTCTACTTTGGAACCAGGTTTGAGCCCCTGCCCCAGCTCAACAGCCTGTGAATCTGGGCAAATCCCTTGTCATTCTTTTAGTCCCAATTTGTGTTATATAAAACTGCAAAATATGTGTGGGACATAGGTAAGCCTAGTGTATACTGGAGGCCATGTAATCTATTTTATTTAAATATAGATTGGTAAAAGAGTGATAGAGGCCCTTATATGCTGTCATATTTCGCGACACCCCCACCTCCACGATTGAAAATATAATGTGGAGATAGGGTGAAGAATGATTAACCTAGAGAAAAATTCCCCTTAGGAATGAATGGGTTCGTTGGTGAATTGCGTTTTCACAAGCTATCATTAAAAAAGTCATATGTGTTCATCTGTGCATCACATTTTCTACGGAAATGAATCTGTGTTACCGAAATTAAACTTGAATTTAAAGACTGCTGTCCGCCATCTTGCCTTTCCTAAGCTGTGTCGTCTGTATGTGGCCAGTGGACAATGGTGCACGAAAGGTGGTTGGACGATGGCAGTGTTTTGGGGAGAATTATTTGTGAGGGATGGAATGTCATAGTCCAAGACTATCCGCTGCAATGGCACAACCAAGTGCTAAATTATGCTTTTTGCCAGTTAAGTATCAGGCCATGGGAAATTGACAGGCAGAGACTTTGGGTTGGCTCTGTTGTAACTTGAATCCGACATATGGATTTCGAGTCTGGAAGCATCCATCTTGGCCCAAGACACTGTGCAGATTGCAGGCCCAGACTGATGGCCTGCTCTGCCTATGCTGCCAGGCCCCTGGCCCTATCTCAGTTGTTAAATGGCTGCCCTCAGACAGCTGCCATGATTCGAAGCAGCTTTTTCCACAAAATGGCAGGCGGTGCTATTATGGAAATCGGTCGTTCTCTGGCCTGCTTCCAAATAGGACACCAGGTGTGAACAGTGGGAAGGACAGAAATGCATTGTTTCAACTTTTCCCACCGTGAAAATAATGTGACCAATCTCAGGCACTGTCAAAAGCCCCCCCCCCCCCCCCCTCCCCCCGAACCCCCCTCCCAACCCCACCCTCACCCCCTAAAAAGAGAGACTGTGTTGCCCAGTTTTGTCACAGTGAATGTTTCCAACACTTTTAGGGATTTGATTAGAAACACATAAAAAGCACCAGATCAAATAAGTGTTCTGCACATATTTTATGTTGTTGTGTCGGGAGCATTCAAATACAAGAGAAGGTACAAAGCTAGAGATTGGAGGACAAATTGTGCCACCTGTGCCATCAATGGAATGAAACAGTTACACATATATTATGTGTATGTCCAGAGTTATTAGCAGATCTAAGGGCCCTACTGCATAAAGAATTCCTAGCCCGTGGAGTACAACCTGTAGGACGTCGGGGATAGAGGCCTTAAATCCACAAAACGTTATGCTGAACATTCGGCTGGAGCAGTTTTGAGCAAAATAGTAATTAGATAAAATTATTATTGGGGACCTGAACTAGATAGTGGGTACTGGGAATTGAAAGGTTTTTTATTCCTTCATTAAGGGCTGTTTCGGGATGAATTAGAATAACCCTTCCCCTCCCTACTGTCACCAAACTAAATCCCTACAAGCCGGGCTTTGTAGTTTGGCATGCTTACCTATGTAATTGTGACTTATATATATGGACAGGCTGTTAGGGGACAGGTTGCGAGGGTCATTGACCCCTATCCCGACCATTCAGGCCGTTTAGCCCTGGGCATCAGAGTCTTTTCTATGGCTCCACAAGCTTACGGGCGATGCTGTTTTTTGCAGTAAACTAGTCCCGCCCTCCATGTTTACATAACGCACTCTTTATGCGAATAGTTGTGCTTCGATTTGCTCGTAATGTTTACACAATGCACTTCTTACTTGGATTGTGTGTTCAGTCAAGCCACGAGAGGCTTGGCTCACTTTTTGCACTGATAAATAAGGCTCTTTTTGCACCAGTGATAAGGCGAAAGCAGGATGGAGGATGGCTTAGTTAACCAATTGAATTTTTTTAGTGTCATAAAAGATCACACAAATCTATGGTGAAATTAGTATGTGCATGTCAAGCCTCGATAGTTCTGCCAAATCTTGCCGCTTTTTTTTTCTTTTAGGTCATTAGACAAAACAGGAAGTTACAATGTTGAACACTTATGCCAAATCATGTGACATTTGTAGTCTTTTACTGAATGCATGAGTTTAAGATTATTGACCTGTGTATGTTTATGATTTTAATTAACTAATAAACTAAATATCATCATCAAGTGATGGTAAAATGCATAATGCAGGTATACAGGGGCCTGTGGAGACAAGGTTACGAAAAGGGAAATGTGTCACGTTGGTAAGGGTCTGGGAACATCAAACCACTGTGTCCACATTCCTGAATGCATTGCCATCGAGTGCAGGAACATGAAAGCCTTTCCTAATAACAGATCATTAAAACGAGTCAACCATTCATGCAGATTATGCTTCATAGAGCTAGTGCCCACGTCTTTTCATGGCTTTTAGCAATGTGCGATCCATGAAGAAGAGGTTGAGCTTTAGTAAAGTTCCTCCATTAATGTATTTAGTAAAGATGTGATGCACTATGTGAGCCACTGGGATGCTCTGCAGAGCTCATTCCTCAGTTTGAAGTGCACTGTGCTGTCTGCTTCATGTGCTACCTGCCTTTGAGGCACTCCTTTTGATGTCTTTCTTGTTTATCCAAAGCTGTTGTTAATTGACCAGGCTTGTCCAACATCTCATCAGCCCATTCTTGCTGTCATAACCATCCTGGCTTGTCTATATATAAGTATCTTTTTTTTTTTTTTTGCTGGATTCATTGGAAGTCATTGTGTGTGCCTACCAGTACCTGTGAGTGTACTAGCCATTGCATCACAGCAATAGCTTGCACCACTGGGCGCCATCTTACTGTACTTGGATCTTGGTCCTCTGCCCCAACATCGACTCATTCTGTTGTACCTTGAACACATCACTTCATCATTCTCAAGATGCCTCCACTCAAAGGCCTAAGCCGAGCCTGCAGATATGTGTTCAGCTCAGTGGGTTGCCAATGACCTTACTGTTGGCTTTGGCTCAACGTTCTCACAGCCATAGCGGGAAGGGAATCACACTTCTTATTGTGTTCAATGTGACTTGCATCCTCAGAATTAAAAAGCTTGCGGTCCATATTTAATCTTTACTGCCCATCACTGTCACCATGGCACTGATCGACCCAGGCATGGCACTACTGATTGCACCTCTGATCCGGACACTCAAAAAGTAATTAGACCTGGTCCGAAGAGACACATATGTATGCATGTGGCATTTGTATAGCAGTTGAGATCTATACGAGACAAAGGGAAGGATACAACCAATAAGTGGCTGGAGGAATAGCTGAAGTCTGGGACTGGATGAGGCTGTTACTTCACCATGCAGTAGTGTTCTTTCCTAGATTACGCTTGTAGTTTAGACCAACAGTTGTTTTTGCTTTTGGTAATGTAATGTTGTTCGTTGGGAGGAATATAAAGACCATTGTTGGATGATGAGTTGACCCCTTGTGGGTGCAGATAACATTGCGACCGGCCTGTAGATTCTAATTTGAAGTCTTATGCAAGTTTGATAGCCTCATGCTGCACAAGAGGCGACATAACATAGCAGCTAGGTTTTTATCAGTGAAATCCGAAGTCACGAGTTTTTGTTCAGCGTTCCACCCAGGACTAAATTGTGGGATTTCAAACTGATTGCTTTATCACATTATGCCTCTGTTTGTGAGAGACTTTTATAATAGCTAGCTAAATGGCTCCTTGAGCTAAACCCTTAGACTGACATCTGATGTGATTTGCATGTCACAAGTTTAAAACCCACTAAGGCCAACACAGCTTTCCATGCATCTGAGGTTAGTAAATTGTGTATGAATTAAGTAGATAATAATAGCGTTTATTAGCTACAATGAATAAAAACGGCAAAATTGTGGTAGGAAGCATTATATAAAAACTTGTTATAGTATCATATTTGGGGAAACCGTTTTTATATTGTAATTTATGAGTTGCAGTAGGCCTCTATCAAGTTCCGCCTCTTTGTAGGTTTCTTACTTTGCCTATTTGCGTCGAGGTAAACATTAGAATTTTGTGCAGACTTCCCAAGACCTGCCACACTCTCGCCAAACGTTTGTTGTTCAATTACTTTTTCAAGACTGTTTGTCGTTTCCTCTTGCTCTCTTTCATCCCATTTCATCATTTTGAAGGATTCGTTGGTTGTGCTAGCGCTTTACAAAGAAATATCTAACAGGAGTAGTGAGGAGAAAAAAATCCACAGACTATTTCTGGCAAAATCTAATTTGGAAGCCAAGTCATCATGCACAATTAAAAATAGATCACTTTATTTCCCAGTGCTACTATGTGGATAAAGAGATAAGCAACAGACAGCTGGTGAAAAGGGACATTGAAAAACGTAAAATGGCCGGTAGTTGAAAAATTCGAGTCTTGCAGAGGCTCATAAAGTATTTACACCAGTCTGTGAAATGGTAAATACTCCTTCTGTGCCTGAGCTTAGTGTGTGGGTGCTACCAGGATAGATAACATTTTAGTATTCCGGACCAGGAATCCAAACAGCGGCCTGTTCACAGAGGTTTTGGTGTTTGTCAGCAAACATTCGGAGTTGGAGTCAAATATTGAAGATTTAATTAGCCACTGAAGTGCCTAACAGATACGTCTGACATATTGGCATGCTATTCTGCGAAGTACCCTCATGGTTTGTGTTTTTCCACAGTTTATGAAGACTGAAGGGTGTTCCCTTGATCGTCTAAGGCAAAAACAGTCAACATATATTACATAAGGGGAACGTTTAAAAAAATGATTTGTTCTGAGAATAAATTCAGCGTAATGACAACCGGTGAAATCCACACTTCGCTAACAAAATGGTGGCCGGGTGTTACACTTTTAATTTCAAGCTTGTGCTGCTCAACATTGGAAAATCGTACAAACAATAAATTTGAGGGAGCTGATTATACCGAGCCCACACGAGTTTAGGATGCCCAATACATATGCAAATAACCTTAATCTACTTGAACATTATGCAAATCAATGTCATGCATATTCATTTTGAGTCCCTTCCCTTTAACCTTACCATAACCTCACATTTATTATTTTGTTTGAACTATTTACATAGTGTCCCCATTCACACGGAGGGATCAGGGCCTTCTGTCTAGCATCACAAATATGCATGGTTTGAGGCCAGTTCCAGTGTGCTCCATCTTATGGCAGCAAGCAAAGAGGATAGTTCAGAATGAAACACAGTTAAATGGAAGAAACACAACTCTCCACATAATTTGAATCTGAAGGGGTCCTGCAGTTCTGCGTGGGTATGACTGCATGATTACATAGCCCTTGTACAAAATAAGTTTTAGAAACCTAGCCACCTATAAAATGGCCTGTCTTTGCAACAGAGTTGTGACTGATCAAAGGTTGAACCCTGAGCAAGGAGGTGTCCAGGGTCTGAACCCATGTTCAACTTCAGAAAAATCTACAACCTCGTCTGATGCTCCCAGCAGCCTGAGCTCCCTCTCCATCGACTCCTCAAGATTTGTCACGAAACCGGCACCCACATGGAACAAAGCAGCAGGACTACTAAAAGGCAGTGGAGAACTGATCTGCCATCACTGCTCAGGTCTCTTTGCTGAGGTTTCTTTTCTAACTTTTTAAATTTATTTTCAATTTTTATACACAAGCATACATTCATACCTGTTGTTGGTACACATCTGATATTTCTAGTGGGCAGGGCATATGGTTTAAAACAGCATACTATGAAAATTAGCCATTCCTCATTAACCAGACAGTAGTGTTCCTCTGTACAGCACATTTCTCCCTATTTTGTGTTGTACGTTTCTATCTATTATCCTTACTTTCTTCTTTCACGTCTGCTATGATAGATTGTGATAACTCGTCCAATTGCCCCAGATTTTTTTTAATTTATTGGGTTGCCTCTTCCTTTGTGTACCCAATTTGTGGTAGCCATCACTTGTCTTATTTACTGACTAGCTATCTAAAGTAGGTGATATTGCACTTACCAATAACCTGACGATATCTTGGCGAGACAGTATCAGACATATGTCACTGAAATAAAGCGTATTTGGGTGATGCCAGTTTGCTCTAGATCGCCAGCAGCAACAATTTGGGATCCGGTGTTTATTTCGCTTAGTGCAAAAAGCTTGATTTTAAGTTCCTCCCAGGATCATTTTATCCTGGGGGACATTCTACAAGCACACAAGAAATCTCAAAGTTGTCCACATTATTGATTGCAGAGATCTGTATTAGGCTTCTCAAATATTTTTAGGGCAAACACCTGTGTAGTACGTCATGTGTAGTATCTTAGGTTGAATAATCCTGAACCCAGCTCTGAAGGCCACATCTCAGGCACCAGAAACCTTCTTCCCACCCTGTGTCATATGGGGCCAGATGTATCATCACGGCCCTTTGCGATTCGGAAATAGCGATTTTTAAGAAATCACTGTTTCCGACTCGCAAAGTGCCAAGTATCACATTTGCGAATCGGTAATAGCGATTTCTTAAAAATCGCAAATGCTATTACCGAATCGTAAATTGCGATACCGGCCCCATTCGCAGCTATGGGCCTGTTGAGCCATATCTGTTATTTTTTTGCATTTCCAAAATTGCGATTTCTGAACCAGAAATCGCAATTTTGGAAATGCAAAACCCCAGGGTGCTGGGGGGCTAAGGCCCCCTCTGCTGCACCCCAAAAAATATTTGGGGGACATGTAAGGTGCACACATGCCAAAAGGGCATGTGTGCTTTATATCTTCAATTTAAAAATGCATTTTAAATGCATTTTTCAATTTTGCACATGGTTACCACCAAGTTCAACTTGGTGGTAAATAGCGATTTCTAAATGCCAAAATCGCATTTAGGAATGGCTTCATACATGTGCTAAGAAATCGCAAATAAGGAATCCTTATTTGCGATTTCTAATTTAGAGAGTCGCAATTTGCGACTCTCTAAACAGGGTCGCAATTTTAAGGAATCGCTATTTTAGCGATTCCTTAAAACTGCGTTCAGAATGTATTTCATACATTCTGAAATGGCATTTTGCATTTGCAAACGGGCATTCGCACCGTTTGCGAATGCAAAATGCTGTCATACATCTGGCCCATAGTTCCTCAAAGTCTTTTATGTGTTTTCAGTTCATCTAGGGTATCTGAGGAATTATTATTCAAAGTCCTTTCTATCAAAGAGGCTGGGCTTGACGTCACCATGCCTCACAAACAAACTTTGGAACTAAGAAGATAACTGTGCCTGTGTTTGCAGTGAAAAACGGAGTGAAAGAAATCCAGAATGTAGCTTAGATTGATACCGCCAGCCTTTTAGGGCTTTGTCACCTGCTCACCACACGCCTCATGACTTTTAAATGCATATTTTTTTCTAAACACTACTCTCCTTTCCTGGCCCTACTTTGCCCCTAATCTAAATGCGGCAGGGGCAATAATTGCGTTGACAACAATCCATTTGAAAAATCATAAAAATCAAAGGAAAAGGATGGCAAGATAAGAAAATTGACATTCATGAGGACTTGCAAATTTGTGGGGAAGATGGAAATTATAACCAACTGTACTTGAACTGGACAGACGCCTAAATATATGCATTTTGAAAGCCTGCCCCTTATCCCACAAACAGCAAGGTAAAGCACTCAGCTTTTTAAATCAATCAATCAGTCATGAATTTGTATGGCACACTTACCACCTGTGAGGGTATCCAGGCGCTGTGTCTACTGCATTGGTCTCTGATGGTGCTCATTAGAAAGCCATGTCATGAGCTGCTTTCTTAAGACCTGGATGGAGGGAGAGGTCCTTAGGTGGGTGGGGAGACTGTTCCAGGATCTTGCTGCCAGGTAGGAGAAGGTACGTCCTCCATAGTTGCTCCAACGAATGCTGGGTGTGCGGGTGAGATAGAGGGGGGCAGAGTGCAGATGTCTGGAGGGGTGGTGAAAGTTCAGTCAGTGGTAGAGCAGGCTGGTTCTTGGTTATGTAGGGTGTTGTAGGTGAGTGCCAGGAGCTTTAATTGGCAATGTTTGTGTACCGGAAGACAGTGAATGTTCCTGAAGTGTGAGGGTATGTGGGTGCACCTTGGAAGGTCGAGGATGAGAGTAGAGAGCGCTTCTGTAGTCAAGGTGGCTGGTGATGAGGGCCTGTGTGACAGTACACCTATTGTCGGTGGGGAGCCATTTGAAGATCCTACATAGCAATTGGAGGGTGCGGAAGCAGGAGGAGGATACTGCATTCACTTGGTTCTTCATGTTTAATTTATTGTTGATGATGACTTCAAGGTTACGGGCATGTTCTGTCAGTGAGGGCTGGGCCCTACTTCCACAGGCCACCAGGAGTCATCCCACAGTGAGGTAGTGTTGCTGAACAGCAGGATTTCGGTATAGGCAGTTGTCCCTCATCCAGTCGGCGATGTTGTTCATGCAGAGATGGAAGTTTGCCTTTGCCGTCACGTGGGCTTTGGATAGAGAGAGCATTAGCAGCGTGCCGTCTCCATAGGAGTTGATGTTCAGTCCGTTGTCTTGTACGATGTTGGCGAGGGGGGCATGTAGGTGTTGAAGAGGGTGGGGCGGAGGGAGGTTCTTTGGGGGACCCCACATATGATGGGCTTGGGTTGTGAGATGAATGGTGGGAGGAGGTCTCTCTGGGTTCGTCCATTGAGAAACAATGCTACCCAATCCAGGGCGTCACCTCGTATTCCGATATGATGGAGTCTCTTGAGCCAGGGTGAGGTGGGAGACTGTCGAAGGCCACTGAAAGATTGAGGAGGATGAGGGCAGCCAGATCTCCTAGGTCTAGGAGGGTTCTGATGCCGTCTGTTGCTGTGATCAGGGCGGTCTCAGTGCTTTTTGGAGCAGAATCGAAATTGAGATGGGTACAAGGGGACTTTTGTCTTCTAGGTGTGTTGTGAGTTGCTGTTGATGGCTTTCTCAATTACTTTTGCTGGGAAGGGGAGCAGGGAGATCAGACTGTATTTTTGTAGCTTGTTGGAGTTGGCGGAGAGTTTCTTGAGGAAAGGTTTGACTCTTGCATGTTTTGAGTCATCTGGGTCGGTGTCTGAGTTGATGGATGAGTTGAGGATGTCTGAGTCTGCTGCCAATGCAGTTGATGCCGAGGTTGAGCATGTGATGCGGGCAGAGGTTAGTGAGTGATCCTGAGTGGTGTATGTGGTGTTTTTGATTGGTGAACTAATTCCATTTGTAGAATTTGTTCTTGGAGGGTTTTATAGATGGAAATTTTGGCATAGAAGTAGGTGGCGAGGAAGTCGCACAGTTCCTGGGTGGGTGGGTATGGTGTTCTCATGTGCTGCTGGGTTGGCAAACTTCTTGACGATTTTAAAGTGTTCTTTGCTGCAGTTGGTGCAGGCTTGGATGTGAGCGGCTAGGGCCTGTTTCCTGGTGCTTTTTTTGGAGTTTGTGGTACTGGTTGAGTGTGTTCTTGAAGACGGTTCAGTTGTTGAGGAGTTTGGAGCTGCACCATTTCCTCTCTAGTTGTTTGCAAATGTGTCTTGCAATGCACAGATCCTGCGTGTACCAGTTGGATTGCTTGGAGATTCTGTTGGGTTTGGAAGATTTGATGGGGTGACACAGTTGACGCAGTTGGCTATCAAGAAGGTGATGTTTTTTGACGTCTCTGTTGATGTCCGGCTGGTATGTGGAGTCCAGGTGGTGGACGTTGAGGGCTTTGGTCCATTGGTCCTTGGATATCTTGCTCCAACTACGGTGTGCAGTGGAGGGTGGTGTTAGTGCTCTGTCCGATGTGAAGAAGTAATTTAAATGGACTATGGAGTGGTCAGTCCAGGTGAGCTCTGTGGTGTGGCTGAATTTTATTCTGTTGCTCGACATGAAAATGGAGTCTAGTGTGTCTACAGTGATGTGGGTTACGTCGGTAACTGGCTATCTGAGGCCGATAATTGGTCTTGGGTTGTCTAGGTGAAAATAAGTAGCTATAATTTATAAACCTGTGCATAAGCATTCCTTCTCCTCCATGGCATGATGTGGTGGTTTGGCCTAAACACATTTTCACCTTGTAGCGGGCATTGCTGTCACCACTTGCTGTTCTAATCCCAGGCAGAACAGAGGAAACAGTTCTTGTCCTTCTGTAAAGTGAAACAAAAAAAATATAAGAAAGACAACCAATACATTGTTCTTTCAACGTTTAAGTGTTTTGCAGGCCTTCTTCTCATTCCATGATCTACACTGGAACCTAAAAGTTGGACTACTTCAGTGGCATTAACATTAGCCCCAGCACCCCTGCAGTGCGGGGTGCCTCGAGTTCCAGGGCCCCCCTTCAGCACAGCTGGCAATGTGCAGTGGGTCCCTGGCCTGAGAACTACTAAGTGGTTCCGGGAGGAGGAGGAAGGGGGGGGGCTCCATGTACTTTGCATGAGGGCCACCTTAAGTTTTGTTATGCCACTGGACTATTTCTCTGTTTTCTGGCCTAGGAGTCAACATAAGTAGTCAAAGGTCCTGTGGGTAGTGGTGCTGCACTTGCAGGTAGGTATATCTTCCTCTGACTCGCATCACATCCGCAGGAAAGTGTTGGAGACCAGCATTTATATGTTTGCAAATTAAGCACTGGCCTGCTTCAAGCAACCATGCCATTCCATTGAGCAAAGCCAGGCTGGGTCTGAGACATTGGACCTGCCTTCAAAGAAGCACTTATTGGAAGAGCTGAAGCTACCAGAGGAATATGTGTGCTTCATTGGAAAGTCGAACCTCCCCTCTACAATGACTTATTATTTGAATATTATGTAACTCCTCCACTCCAAGGCACAGTATCAAGGAGTCACTGAAACTATTTTCCCTGCATCCCCATCTTCATGTACACATTTTCTTCAATATAATTGTAATCACACTGCACACCTTTTATGGTTAAAGCCGTAAGTCAATTGAAATATAAGGTCATCATCAAGGTGTCCTGACTGTAGTGTGATCCACAGCAACCAGCTCTTCAGACTCCCAGTCAAGAACTTCAGAATGCAGACGTTCCAGTGAAGCACAAAACTAACACAGGGAATGCCTATTGGTGCCAAGATAAAAAATGTTTTTTACCAACATTCAACACGGAAGTGGGACTGGGTGACATTGAATTTTCATTGGTGCCACATCAATTCTGAAGGGGAGCGAAAACAAAAATCAGTAGTCACCGACCAGGGAAAGCATATTGGAGTAAGGGACCCTTGGGTGGTCAGATTGTGTCCTCATCAGCTAGGCTCTCTTCTTAGGGCAGCAGGCTTCGTACAAGTCTCTAGGCAACGGAGGTCCAAAGTTGGTCCTGAGATCCAAATGCAATGGAGATTCTAATATGTAAATCATTCCTATGCAGTTTAGTGGTGTGTCAGTTTAGTTTTGAGCTTGTTGACCGGTGTTCACTCTAGCGTCAATCCTATGTTTGCAGTAGGAACGCCACTTAGCTCCATACTGTTCACTGTTACAACATTGTATTTCCAGTCCTGTTCTCCTACTTGACAACCTAATGGCTTCTGGAACGTGTAATCCTGCGTTCCTTTCCTTGACCAATGGGCTGATGCACCTGATAAATATGATTTGTAACCAAGCAACTCAGGATAGGAAATATGGAGTCCTGATTGCACAGAGCTAGGAAGCAACCCATCCCCTGTCCCTGGATGTGGTACACAGTAGCCCAGCGAGGTCTCATCCATGTTTAGTAGCATTCTGAGGATTGCTGACAGCATTCATCAATGCTAATATGTCCAATAGACCTAAATTGGCAAAAAGCTGGAGGATAAAGAGAGGCTATTGAAATTGCAACATGCCCATAAATACACTGTCTAGATGGGCACTGGCAATCCATGTGTGCAGTCTCGATTTGTAAACATTACCAGGGTCAAACGGAACAGTTGAATTTTGTGATGTGTTTTATGTAAAGGAACAATATAATAGAGACAGATGGGGAAGTAAATACTACAGCAGCGTGTATACCTGGTGAATATTATGTTGGAAGAGTCAATAATTAATTTAAAACACAAGACAGGCAAAACCCATGTTGGGTGAGCGCATCATGAGCAGTTATTTTAGACTAGAGGTTTCCCAGGAGGGCTGCATCCCGCGCCCATGTTTCAGGATGTGCACTATATAAATTATTTTAATTTAGATTTATTTTCTGTAAACTCATTTTATATGGCTAGTTTTAACCCCTTGGGTGTCTTGGACGAGGTGGTTATGGCCGCTACTGTAGCACTCAGGCACCAGAGACGTAATCACCTCGTCCAAGTAGCGGCCCCCGGGGGAAGCGCTAGCCCTCGCATCCCCCTCCCATGGGCAGGGATGGAAGGGGAACTGGCACCCCCCCCAGATCCCCTGTGGCATCTGATGATGTCAGCGTGACCTCATCAGAGGCTGCCCCCTCTTTCCAGCACGGATCGGAAGAGAAATGCTTTAGCATTTCTCCTCCAATCATGTGGTGGGGTGAGAGAGGCATCAAAGGAAAGGAAAGGCCTTTCCTTTCCTTTGATGCCTTTCTCAGCATTTCTGCTGCGTTCGGCAGCAGAAATGCCCACTAGACACAGGGTAGTTTATATTTTTTTTATTTACTTGTGCATTAGGGGAGGGCTGCTCCCCAGGGAAGCAACTTATTTTAAGGCCATTTCTCTACACACCAGGGATAAAAAAAAAATGTAACTTTTGTTTTTTTATATGTGGGGAGTGACCCCTTAGGCAAGGGTCGCTCCTCTGGGGGCAAAATTAACTCTAGACCATTTCATTTGCCTATTTTGATTAGGCTAATCTGCCCCCAAGAGGGGCAGAAACCACTAGACACCAGGGATTTTTTTTTTAGGTCAGTTTCACGTGAGGGGAGTGACCCCAGAGGCAAGGGTCGCTCCCTTGGGTAAGGGGGGGAGGGTACCAATTTGTTGTAGGCCATGATCGGCCTAGTTTAATTAGGCCGATCTGCCCCCTGGGGGGCAGAAACCTCTAGGCACCGGGGATCATGTTTTAAAAAATATATATATTTTTAGACGTTGGGAGCAACCCTTTAGGCAAGGATTGCACCCCTGTTGGACAATTTTATTTTAGGCCATTTCTACCCCCGTGGAGGGCAGATTGGCCTATTTTTATTAGGCCGATCTTCCCCCAAGAGGGGAAGAAACCACTAGGCACCAGGGATTTTGTTTTTGCGCCAATTTCACGCAATGGGAGCGATCCCTTAGGTAAGGGTCGCTCCCCTGGAGGGAGGCAAATTATTTTTAGACCATTTCTGCTTCCCTTGGAGGCAGATCGGCCTATTTCTATTAGGCCTATCTGCCCCCGGGGGGGCAGAAACCATTTAGGCACCAGGTATTGGTGTGTGTGTGTGTTTTGTTTGTGGGGGGCAGCCCCTTGGACAAGAGTCGATCCCCATGGGGGCACATTACTGTTGGCCATATCTGCCCCCCTTGGGGGATGATCGGCCTATTTTTGGAAAGCCCATCTGCCCCCAAAGGGGGCAGAAAGCACACTAGAGACTAGGGAAGATTTTTTTTTTCAAAAACAGAGGGTGGGGGTATGGCCATACCCCCACCCTAAATAAATGGGGCCAAATTTGTTCTGCCCACTGGGGGGCAAATGGGGCAATTACCTCCGATCCACCCCCCGGGGAGCAGAAAGCCTACTAGATGCCAGGGAATAAAAAAAAAAAATAGTGGGGAGGTGGCTACGAACCAGTATGGGCATGGTTATGCCCCCACCCCAACTGAACGGTGTAACAGTCTTTTAGCTCTCCCCTGCACACTAAAACATGTTATCCCACAGCAAGCAAGAGGACATTTGATTATTTTGGGTTTTGGTTTTACATTTGGGCCATGAGAGCTTGTCTAACTCTCAAAATTGTCCCACTTGGAATGGTGAGGGCTACACTTTTTGGACTTTGGGACACTGCCATGTAGAAAAACCCACAAGACCTACACACATCTGTAAACTAAACATCTGGGTGGGTCCAAGGTGGTGTGCTTCACATGCACCCCGCACCATTTTATTACCCATAATACCCTGCAAACCTCCAACTTTGCTGGAAATCACATTTTTCCCACATTTTTGTGATGGAACCTTCCGAAGTCTGCAGGAATCCACAAAATTCATACCACCCAGCCTTGTTGCATCTATACCGATTACATTTCTGCCCCACTTGTCAGCCTAAATTTTTTTATTTTTTTTCAAACTGCCCTTTTGGACCCACTTTGGTTTCCCCTCAGTTTCGACATGTTTTTGGCTCTTCCCTGTCACAGGCACTTGGTCCACCTACACAAGTGAGGTATCATTTTTACCAGCAGAATGAGGGGAACGTTGGGTGGTAGGAAATTTGTCCCAGTGCGGTGATCCCAAACAGAAATGGAGGAAAAATGTGATTTATTTATTTTTTCCTTTATTTTTTTTTTAGCTAAATTTGAGGTTTGCTGAGGATTCTGAGTCAGAAAAGACTGGGGGATCCACGGATGTCACAACTCCCTGGACTCCCTCTAGTATCTAGTTTTCAGAAATGTTTGGGTTTGGTAGGTTTCCCTATATGGCTGTTGAGCCCAGGCACTCCCCCCCTCCCCCCTTTGCAAAAACAGGTACTTTTGTATTTTATAATTTTGATGTGTCCACATAGTGTTTTGGGGCATTTCCTGTCGCGGGCACTAGGTCTACCCACACGAGTGAGGTATCATTTTTATAAGGAGACTTCGGGAAACGCTGGGGGGAAGGAAATTTGTGGCTCCTCACAGATTCCAGAACTTTATGTCACCGAAATGTGAGGGAAAAGTGATTTTTGCCAAATTTTGAGGTTTGCCAAGGATTCTGAGTAACAGAACCTGGTGAGAGCCCCACAAGTCACCCCATTCTGGATTCCCCTATGTGTCTAGTTTTTAGAAATGCACAGGTTTGGTAGGTTTCTCTAGGTGCCGGCTGAGCTAGAGGCCAAAATCCACAGTTAGGCACTTTGCAAAAAGCAGTTTTGTTTTCTTTGGGAAAATGTGATGTGTCCATGTTGTGTTTGGGGCATTTCCTGTCATGTGCACTAGGTCTACCCACACAATTGAGGTACCATTTTTATTGGGAGACTCGGGGGAACGCTTGGTGGAAGGAAATTTGTGGCTCCTCTCGGATTCAAGAACTTTATGTCACCGAAATGTGAGAAAAAGTGTTTTGTTTTTTTTGCCCAATGTTGAGGTTTGCAAAGGATTCTGGGTAACAGAACCTGGTGAGAGACCCACAAGTCACCCCATTCTGAATTGCCCTTGGTGTCTAGTTTTCAAAAATGCACAGGTTTGGTAGGTTTCCCTAGGTGCCGGCTCAGCTAGAGGCCAAAATCCACAGCTATGCACTTTCCAAAAATAATGTCAGATTTCAATGTAAAAATGTGATGTGTCCATGTTGCATTTCCTGTTGCAGGGATTAAGCGTACCCACGCAAGTGAGGTACCATTTTTATCGGGAGACTTGGGGGGGGAACACAGAATAGAAGAACAAGTGTTATTGCCCCTTGTCTTTCTCTACATTTTTTTCCTTCCAAATATAAGACAGTGTGTAAAAAAGACATCTATCTGAGAAATGCCCTGTAATTCACATGCTAGTATGGAGATGGAGATGTGCAAATAACCACTGCTTCTGAAGACCTTATCTTATGCCCATTTTGGAAATACAAAGGTTTCCTTGATACCTGTTTTTTCACTTTTTATATTTCACCAAATGAATTACTGGATACCCGGTATACAGCGAATCCCATTGCAAGGTGCAGCGCGTTTATTGGCTCTGGTTACCTAGGGATCTTGATGAAACTACGAGCCCTATATATCTCTGCAACTAGAAGAGTCCAGCAGACGTAAGGGTATATTGCTTTTGAAAATCAGGCATGGCAGGAAAAAGTTACAGAATAAAACGTGGAGAGAAATGGCTGTTTTATTCAACTCAATTTCATTTTTTTTTTTTATGTTAGCTGTTATTTTCTACAGGTAAACCTTGTAGGATCTACACAAATGACCCCTTGCTGAATTCAGAATTTTGTCTACTTTTCAGGAATGTTTAGCTTCCCGGGAACCAGTATTAGTTTAATACCCATTTCTGTCTCTAACTGGAAGGATGCTAAAAGCACAAAAAATAGTAAAAATGGGGTATGTCCCAGTAAAATGCCAGAATTGTGTTGAAAAATGTGGTTTTCTGATTTACGCCTGCCTGTTCCTGAAAGCTGGGAAGATGGTGATTTTAGTACTGCAAATCCTTTGTTGATGTCATTTTCAGGGGGAAAAACCACAAGCCTTCTTCTGCAGCCCTTTTTCCCTGTTTTTTTTAAGTGAAATTTTTGCTGTATTTTGTCTAATTTCTGTGTCTCCTCCAGGGGAACCCACAAACTCTGGGTACTTCTAGAATCCCTAGGATGTTGGGAAAAAAGGACGCAAATTTGGTGTGGGTAGCTTATGTGGACAAAAAATTATGAGGGCCTAAGCGCGAACTGCCCCAAATAGCTAAAAAAAAAAAAAAAAAGCCTGGCACCTGAGGGGGAATAGGCCTGGCAGCGAAGGGGTAAAAATATGGCATGGAGCTAAGTTTCACACTCTTGTTTCGGAAAAATCTAATAATGAACTAAAGAATTTAAACAAAGCATAAACATATCCAGTGAGTTTTTCGCAGTTAAAGAGTGTCGAATTGTAAAGTGACCGCGTGCGTAAATCATTCTCTACTCTTTGCTGACAGGTGTTTAGCTGATACGCTGTTTTTACAAATCCTCTGACACGGAGCACCTGTGCTAAACGCGGCCTGGGGCTGAGTCGAGAGTCACAACTCGTTAGATTGACTAGCGAGATAAACTTCGTTGTGCCTGGCCAGATAACCAGGACCTGATCTCACCTCGGCGTGCAAGGGCAGGCCTCGCCAGTGAGTGGCAGCCCCCATGGCGTGACATGCTGCCAGGGAGGGGTTGCGGCTGAGTGGGTCTGTGTTTGTTTTATAGTTAAACACAGATAGTAAGCCAGGTGTTTGGAGCAGCAGCATGCCTGGGCTCGAATATTTCCAAAGACTAAATCAAACAATAAAGGCTAGGACCAGGGGCTCATGAAATGAGGCTGTGTGGAGAGACAGAGGAACCCTGGCAGTCATAAACAACACTAATTCGGTGCGTCTAAAGCTGGACAATTATTTAACATTGGCTCTAAAAGAGTTACGAATCTATGGTGGCAAACAAGTCAAGTGTAATGACTAGTTAACCGACCTCTATCGTGAGGCTGACTTTACGCCAGAGCTCTGTTTTGAGCAGATTGCACTGAGCATGCATGGGCGCTGTAGGCCTATACATACAATGGGAAACCTATATAAAATATTTTTTATAGAGAGCACGTTCTCTCCAAAGGTGTTAGGAGGGAGTGTCTCTTGGCAGTATTGACAGATAACGAATGTTTGCTAGGAAACTCAACAGTACCTATTTTAGTAACTTATATAGGATAAAAAGCTGAGTGGACGTGCCGATAGTCGTAACTTACTATTTGGTTAAACGCAGATCCGTATTGTGGATAGGATTCTTCACGCAGCCATCAGACCTGGAAAAGTGAAACTGCAAGCCACAGAATAAAGGTGGTATTGTCTGCGAACCCATGACTGATTTAAGGGTAAACTCGTGACCGCTATGTGTTATCATGGAATGGCTTTTTTGTCAAAGTGTTTAAAAAGACATTCCAAGATCGCCACGCGCACGTGGACACGCAGAGGTGGCCATCTTGGGATAATGTGTTATTATGTATTATTAATTTACCAGGCCAGGATGGCCGACAGTTTGAGCAAGCACAATAAAAAATAAAGTATACACAGGATGATGATTCACACATCGCTGGAAGAGATAGGCCATGTAGCAGTGAAGAGGGACCTACAGATCACTTGAAACAAAAAAATAAATATGCGCGGGCAGTTGTGGGTAGAGAAGGAGGAGGAGAGCACCAGAATGGGAAGTGTGTGAGTGGATTGGGGAGTCAGCGAGCAGGGAAGAGCATGGATGGACAGACCACTGTACCAGGAGACAGAAGAGAGAGCCAGCAAAAAGAAAGGGAGGTAGAGCAGGGGACAGAGAGGTGCGGGAGAGCGTAGGGCAAGCAGACGAAGAAGTATTGTTAAAAGCAGCTCCTTCTCCCTCAAGCTACAAAAAACTAAGATTGCTGTAAATTGAGGGGAAAAATGCCTGACATCACACGTTGACGAAAAAACATTTACAAAAATGAAAATTAGCAAGAAAGCAATAATTCACTTGGTGGGCCACACAAGAAACTGAAAAAAGGCATCAAATGAATAACAGAGGCAGAACCACTTCAGCCATATCAGGGGGAGGGCCAAAGTTCACTATATATTTTCTGTACAATAGAGGGAGTGTAGTTAATGGCAGATCTCTGCTCCGAGATATGCTACAGTCAAGCTACAGAAACGAATAAACATGGTAAAATAAGAAAAAAAGTAGTCCGACTTCACACATTGAAGACTACTCATTTACACCAATATAAACTGATAAAGTAATACTTCACTGAGTGGACCACACAATAAACTGGCAGCAAATCCATCAAATTAATAACGAGTTAAACCAGAAAAGCCACTAGAATTAAGGGGACAGGTTTGGAGCACACTCCATGTATATTGTATACCGTAGTTCTTCAAAGACAGACAGCTACAGGAGACGCAAAAATGGATTTTGAAAAGGGCATTTAGGTCCTTTACAGACTAAAAAAGAAACGGAAAAACTGTAGTTGTCTGCTTGCAACATGCCAGAGGTACAATACTACCTCACTTGAAGTTCTCTTTGGGAAATGGAGACAAATCAACACAGCAGATATTTTAACTTGCCAATAGTGGCCTAGGACCTGAGATACTATTTCATTCCAATTGAATAACCAAGTCATCAATGGCTGTTACCTTCTCTTGTGGTTTAAGCGTATGTGCCAGAATAATAGTGCAATATCAGAAAATCAAAAAAGTATGACGTAGATTCCCAGGTCTACAAAAATCCTGTAGTCAAACATATTTTTGTAGAACTGGGAGACTTAACAGGTGCATAACTGTGGACGTCATACTTTTTATTTTTGTCCAATACAGGACAGCATGATGTAAGAGGGACCTCAAATGTAACTTCTTTCAGTCTCTTTGTCGGGTGATTTATGTAATCTTGCTAAATAAAATGTTAAATTCTTGTTGCCTACTGATTTCAGGTACCTTTTTAATGAACTTGTGAAGCACAAGAATATATTTCACATGCAGTGGCAGCTGCTGGTAATCAAAAGTGGAGGGCAGTGGCTTGGGGGATGAGGGTAAAAATAATTAAAAAACTTACCTGCTGCTCCAGGCCCAGCTCCGGCCGCTCAGCTCCTCGTCCTCCTGGCAGTCACTGGGGCAGAAAAGCACAGGCTTTCAATCTTGACACTGATCTCATGCTACACCCAGCATGGGAGCAGTTCTGGGATTGGCCTTAGTGGGCTGGTTTGATGCTCACTTAGGCACAGGGAGCCTGTCCCATTTCTCCACCACAGGTGTGTAACACAGCTGGGTTGGAGAAATGTAACTGCATGTCAGTTTTGCCAGCCTAGGATGGCTGGCCAAACTGACATGCACACTTACAACTGCCCACTACTTCTCCTCCCTGTGGTCCGTCTGCCCTGCCATGGCTGTCAGAGAGACTCAGATAGTGACAAATAAAATGATAACATAATTTTATTATCATTTTATTTGTCACTGCCTGACTACTCTGAGCGGGGGGGGTGACGCTCCTCCACTATTACAGAGGGAGCCGCCCCTGTTCACATGTTGTAGACCATGCTTTTCATTACACTAGTCACGTGTGTGTCTTTTGGAGGATTTTTAGGCAAAACTTTTAGGCCACACACCCTTTTTAGTTATCTCAGACAGGCCTTTTACATTACTTTGAAGGCACTGGTATTACTTATTGCTTCAAGGTATCATAGTTCAGGATTGTCCTGATGACTGGTGTTATGGAGTACCCAACCCAGACTGTACTTTCAGAGAAAAATGTATTCAGTGTTTTTTTCCTTAAAGGTGGAAATTGCAAAAGAAAGGCGTCAGATATCCACATGCAGTAAAAACCAGCCAAGATGGCCATTTTCTCCACAAAATAGTTTGATGATTATGCATTGAGCTAGTTACATAATTGCAGAATAGCTTGAGAAAAAACCTTGCTTAGACAGACAGTCATTTGAGAATGACTGGAGGAGAGGTAATAGACTCTTGCCATCGAAATAATTTTAAAGCAATAAAATTACATCAATCTACTCGAATAGCAAAATTGGTGCAAACTTTCCAAATTAATGGTAAGTTTTGGATATGAGTAATGTATTTTGTGTTAAATAAGGTAAACAAAATGGAAAAGTACCTCTTCCCTACCATTGGAACACGGAAATCAACATTTCCATAATATCTTAAACTTACTTTTCCTGCAAAGTTGAGTAAGGTGAGAGCCATACTAACAATGCATGTTTAGTCCACTGAAAATAACTTCCTAAGAAGTTCTTCCTGGATCCGGTTAGATTTTGTTTTCAACTAAAGTCAATTTCTTTCGATGTTGGGCTGAGAAAGAGAAACCTTTTTTCAAGCTGTACCCTGTACTCTGCTGAGAATAAATGTGTTCTGTTCGTTCTCAGAATCCCACTGGAGCTGCAGTCATAAAATACCATAATTGACTTAATAATGTATTTTAGAGTAAATTGATTTTTGATGGATAGCAGGCATTGTTCATTGACTTAAGTCACAAAAATCACAAGTTTCACAATGTGTTTTTTCTCAATGAGCATCCAAGGCAAACTTCCTGGGGGACAGCTCTTGCGTTGCCATGTAGAAATGGGGTATGTTTTCATCTGTATTTAAATTCCGTTGATTTGGAGTTAACGATACAATCTATACGAATTTGCACTAGTATAGTCCTTAAAACAGGGCCCGGGCAAACTCTTGAAAATAGCAACCCCCAAAAGGAGGATTCTGAAACTTACTAAAAAGATATTGATAAAAACGTTCGCTGTCATTTTAGATTAAAAAAAAGCATAGGATCAGTTAAGTTGAATTAATTCACCAGTCGTTAAAAGTTAAAGAGCTGCATTGATGTAGTTTGAATTTCTCCGTAGGTTATGCTTTGTCTGCAGTTTTATATTTTGCTATACTGTGGCATGATCCAAAGCACCCGGAATATGCAGTCAGTGGCATTAGGCACTTTAAGAGTAGTAATGAAACTTAAGCAAACTAAAAGTAAACAAGCGTTGGCAAAGCCAATAGGTTTAGCCTATGTGAGAGCTATTGCCTTTGTCAAAGTTTTTTTTTAGCTATAGAACAGCATCTGAGCTGCTGGCAACATGGCCTATAGTAAACAAAAAATGCTATGAGCAGCTCAATGTTGGCAATGTCACAGCACTTTTTTCCCTTTAGTTTCAGCCTTGTTGCAAAGCAGACACGCTGCTGTATAACATGGTTAAAAACAATCGAAAAAGCCAAAGGGCCCTTGTTTATGCAAGAGCTATTTGGCTTTGTGATTTATTTATTTTTGGCCTGATTGACCAGTTTGGGAGAGGGCAAGATGAACTATCAAATGACGAAAAGTGGGAATGGTAACCAACACAAATGAGGGAGGTTGTGGCAAGACCGTTGATGGCAGGAGGAGGGTTGGAAGAAAGCAAGTGCTTCCAGACGAGTAGCACACAGTTCAGGAACTCGGTGTTAATGGGTATCCCAGAAAGAGGGGCAATGAGTGTGGGCACACATCGCAAATCCTGAAAATGCCAGTATGCCATTGGTATGGCACAGCAAGGCGCTTGACGGTCTGGTGTGACTTTCCAAGTTATTCAGAGTTATTGCCTTATGTGTGCTGTACTGGATGTATTTTAGAAACTCTGATGTGTTTTGTTGTAAGAACGCATCTGGTGTGTCCTTTTGAGGGAGAGTTCATTTATTTTGAGCACTGGGATATATGTTAGGAAATACATCTTTTTGCATGTCACCCCCACTTTTTGGGACTGACACTGCTGGTTTTTCGACTTTGAGAGTGCACTGAGGCCTGCTAACCAGACCTCAGTGCCAGTGTTTTAACCCTACACAAAAGTATGTTAATTGGTTATCCCCAATTGGAAAGCACAACCTTACTCCTAAGTCCCTATTATATGGTACCCAGAACATGTAAGGCAGAGTGTCCACACAGGACTGTAGCACTTTCTGTGCCATCCTGTGTGTACAAAACGTGAAAGATACCTCAGCCTGCTTTTACAGACTGAAGGGCACTGTGCAACCCTGCTAACAACTTTGCCATTATCCCTAATGGCAAGGGGACCATTTCCCTTAAGTGTATATATCAGAATCCCCATTAAGGCAGGCCTAGCAAGTCCTATGGCAGAAAGCAACATACTCCTAAGTTAGACATATGATTAAATATGTCTTTCTAGCAACACTTCCAGATTGTCAATTTGCTGGGAAAGGTTAAGAGCCCCATTGGCTAACTCAGGGTCAAACGCTATACACTTAAACTCGTCTAACTTCCAGGTCAAGTAAGGTATCAAATTAATGGGCAAATTAATCCCAATAGGATGTCAGATCGGATTTAATGCCCCTAATAATATTAAGCAACTTCTAGAAAGTTGCTACCCTGCACTCCAGTTTGTACAGTGCCCTCACAAAGGACATTCGCACTTAGGTGGGTTTCTTAATGCCTGCAGAGAACTGTGAACGACTCCCAGGCCAGGGAACAAAAGCATTAGCCTGGGAACAAGGTTTGACCTGCTCTCGTTGGAAGGCTGCAAAGGGTGTTGGCCAATAAGGCACATTTCAAAGGTGAAGCCACCTTTGAAGGGCTGCTGACCACAACATGCCTGAGCAGGATGCCTTTTGTTCCTGCAGACATCTAGGAGATAGGGCCAAAGTGGGGAAATCAGTGTTAGAATCGATTTTTCAATGGGTGTGTAGCCCACTGGTAGCCATACCCCGAGGGTGGCCTACCTTGCTCCTCATGACCAAGGAAGGGTTGTGCCATCTTAAAAGGGTCAAGAATGGGGCAATCTGGGAAAGCCAGGTGTCACACATCACAGGAACTTCATCACTAGGTGGGGGGGACTCAGTAGCCCAATGGCGAGTGACCGCATGGACCCCTCGGGCACGTTTCTGGAATAAAATGAGCACTCCTGGGACCCTTACCTTCAGTTCATCTTTGAAGAAGGACCAAAGAAGACTTGTTTAGCTGGCCTTGGACACCGCAAAGAGAGGCTGCACCTCTGGTAGGAGTGCACCTACGCACTTTTGGGCTAGTGACCTGGGACCTTGCCTGTGGCTCCTGACTGCGGGAAAACTCTATTTCCCCACTTCACCAACACTAGTGACTCCAAGGATCAGGTGGCTGGTCCCCTGGAGCCCGCTTAGGAACACAAGAGCGGAAGAGTCCGACTCAAGAAAGTGGTAGCCCTTGTGGAATTTACCCTGCTACTAGTCGCCAACAGCACCAGCAAAAGAATCTGAGAAAGCAAAAGTCTGTACCAGAATCTGCTGAACCAGGGAAAGTTTTCAGAGACTGGATTCTTTGACTACAAAAACACAAGCCCACACCTACCTTTTTGCCTCCAACCGCTGTGTAACATCACCAGTGGCACAGCTGCGGCTCTGCAACCACTGCAACAAAGAGTACTTCGAGGGACCTTGATCCATGTGACCAGGTTTGCCCAAAATCACCGGTGGACTGAGGAACCACCACAGACACCTGCGTCGACTGCACCAAAACCGAGCATCCTCGTGACCACCTTTGCCTCAATCCCTCAGCATCAGGACCACTCTATTGTCCCTATGGCGGTTGATGTTAAAGTTGGAAACTTGCTTTAAAAAATCATTGTGGTGGGCAGGTACCTGTGCAAAGTATCCATTCTGGCCCCGTAGACCATGTCACTGACAGATTTGGTCACCCAAGTCAGGCCCGCATACTCCAACTAACTTTTTCAAACTTTCTAAAAGTTTTCAAACCTTATGTTTACCAATGCTTGTATGTATTTGCATTTAAATGTATTTAAAACTTCTAAAATTTGTAACTCCGGACCTTTCAGGACAATTTTTGATGGTAAAGGACTCTAAAAATTCATAAAAATAGGCTCTATTTTTATAAATTGGTGTTGTCTTTTTATTGCTGTGTGATTTTCTTATTCTGCTTTTTGGTGCTGTTAAATACTTTACAGTAAGCTCCTTTACTGAGCCTTACTGCTCGCGGCCACAGCTGCGCTAGAAGTTGGTTTGAGCTAGAAGTTACGTCAACAAGACTGTTCTTTCCCAAAGGGGTCTCTGTGAGTGCACTCCATAATAAAGCTACCTAGCCCTATCATATAGTACACCTAGATCCTTTCAATACACAACTGCATGTCATATTGGAGTTGTGATGGAGAAAAATACAGAATTGTGGGCCGTTTAGATGACAATGTGGTGTTTATGCATAGGCATAAATGCCAATGTAGTATTAAAACAGGCATACAAAATGTTAGCATTTCTATAAACTATTTTAAAATTCAGACCACATGGCCTAATCAGAAAATTAGCAATGTTCCACTACCAGATTTCAAATCACTATGGAAAGAGAGATCAGTACCGTTCACCATCCCAATTTGCCTCGTAGAAATGGTGGGTATTTGCTCAGAATACCACACCAGTAGCAAGCTCTCCATTCCCTCCCAGCCTGTTGCTCTCTCAGTAACTTCTGAGATGAAGGTCCCGCTCCTTGAGGTAGGTGAGCAATCATCTAATCCCGCACAGTAAGGGAAGCCCCAGCTCTACTCGCGGCTTGGTACTGGTCCTTGCACCTAGAGTCAAATCCTGTGGACTGTATTATTCTTTCAAGGGCGTTTAGAAACAAGACAAATTCAACAACTTTGAAAACTGGTTGTACTTAAACCTTTGCCATGGCCACGCCCACTACATGTTCCACCTATTTGTGTTGGTGGGCAGACGAAGACTTGGCATAGTGGCATTGTGTTATGCATTTGTTGTACTGTAAGCTTTTCTGAGGCCAGACTGTAGACAAAAGAAACGCAGAAGAGGGTCCTCCAGTAAGAACAGCACCATCATACCATCATCGTAGTTCAGATGTTGTTCCCCTGTTGCAGAGAAAGCACTTTGTTAGGCCTGCTCTTGAACCATGACATAGGTGCTAGAAGTTGCCAAAGATCACCCTTCCAAGAACAATTCGGCGGCAACCACAGCTGTCCTCACCCCACTATACGGTGAAGTAAATGTAGGTGCAATCGAGGCCTGGGTGAAATCTGCATAATTTCCTTTGCCCAAGTTAAGCGAAATGCCAAAAACATTACACAAAATTAGGCTTTCCAAAATAAAATGCCGACGCCGGCATTTTCCACTATTTTTTAGTGCAAAAAGCAGCCTTGCATTTCTCATTTAAGGACATATTTTGCTGTACAAATAATGCAAAATTGCACAATTGGCGAACAAGATCCATTAGCTTTCTTTCCGTGCCCCCCTGACGTAGCGTTGTGGCATAATATCAGATATTTCACATATCCATCATAACGCAAAATGCTGGAAATATGTGGTGCAAATGAAACTTGAGGCTAGTGCTATCCGACTAATTTCTTGAGCCCCAATTTATAAAATTAATAAGAGTGCATTCCCGAACAACCACGGCCCTACCCTCTTTGAAATGGCCGCAAATGCAATCCTGTATGAAGTCAGACAACCAAAAAATGAATCTTGAAAACGCAGTAGGTAGCTGATCAAAGCAGTTTAAAATTCAGTTCCAGCACACTTGGACAATCAGCATCTAACATCGTGCAGGTGTGCACGGCTACAACCTTAGATAGATTCTTGGAATGTTTTATATACTTTTTAATTCTTATGTTTACTTGTCTATGTTGTCTTTGTAAGTTCTTCAAACACCAAATAATATATAACAAAGATTACCGTGAAGACAAGTGCATTTCTGTTCGACATGCTATGGCTGCTAACATAAATAAAACAAAAATAAGTACAGGTTCCTGGTTCACAGAACAGCTATCACCTTCTTATCTAACACACCGTCAATCTTCCCGTACATCATCTTTCAAAAACTGCAGACAAAACACGTCTTCATTATGGACATACAGCTGCTTGTTACTGTAGGTACAAAGACAGCCACACTCAATTCAATTTCTTTGACGTGTCTAATTTGCAAAATGTATGACACCACTGTAGTTAGTGAAAAAATATGTTGACATTATCAGCTGCTTTCTTGGGTAGTTTCTCGTGGGAGAACATAAGGCATCATTGACAGGCTATATTATATCCCCACACTCTGCACTCCTCAATAAAAAATATTTGTAACCCCCTTGTGCCTTGACTTCTAGAACCTCTATCAAAAACAATAAGATTAACTTGGTTGTACATAAAAATTCTGAATGGTGTGGCTACTAAAGCAATGTCTGATGTCACTGTTGTAACACCAATAATATTAGTAGACCGGGAAGATTTTCATTGATCATGATTAGCTCTTATTACAGAAAAGGTTGGAGACCCCTTCTCTGGCCTATTCAGAATCATCCTTCCTGCTGTCTTTTGTCTTCAGTAGAGCTGCCACCATTTCACATTCCACCCACATTTCTTGGATACAGTGCAGTGTTTCAGAAATTATTAGCCATGATCGCACCAGACAGGGTAGCTAGCAGTAATGCAAAAAGGCTTTGTCAGTTTGGAGTGCCTTGACACAGGTAATACATAATAGCTATGCCATGAATGCCACTGGCACCAAGGTAATACTGTTATTAAGCATTAAATACATTGAGGGAATTCAACTATTTTTCTCCAAACATCAGCCTATGAGTTGTGAAAATACTCATTTTTGTTTTGAATGTAAACTTTTCAATGTTGATATACATATATTAATTCAGCCACGCAAAAGCTTCTAATTTATTAGGTGGGCTGGGTGAAGGTGAGTTACTCGCAGGTAGCAGGAGAACTAACATTAGCTTGCAACCTACTCCTTGAAGAAGGCTGCACTAGACTGTCTGCTCTGAAATTTCTATTCCAGTCTTTCTGTTTCTGTGTCTCGTGTAAACTAATCTGGTTCCCACTGTCGCAGTAAAGGTATTTGGGAGAGGCAAGGGAAGATGGGGAGTCAGACGCAGGCCTCTGCATATGGGTAGGTAGGTGACTGGTGTCCGGGCAGTACCCCTCAGACTGGGTGGGTAAGGACTGCCAGTGAACCAGATTGGCAGTGATCGCAAGTAATCCGCTGATAAAAGCACCCCACGTCTGGTGGAGTGGTACTGACACAAAAAAGCTCTCAAGATATGACCCTTTAATGGGATATAGGATTGCAATCCTTACCATTGGTGTCAGTTCAGAGTCGAAAATAGGAACGCACAGCAGCACAGCTAGAATATGAAACATTTCCTAAAACTTAAAGTCTGACAGGATACGGTTCAAACCCAGACTCTCATCTACCCACACTGTTGTTGGGCAGGTAGTGCTTTCACAACCAACTCCTGTACATACCACTATAAACATGTGACACCTATCTCTGTGAAACACACAAACAATGTTTCATCTCAGAACTGATGTCTGGAACTGGAAATTGAAAATGCACTTTATTGCCCCGATGTTCTCTTAAGTCTATGCACTGTTAGTCAAGTCAACAAATTAATTTGGTGTTTGATTAAATACATTCAATTGGACTAAGTGAGAAAAGGGGTCAAGAGTTGTACGTTGATACACTGCCTCCTAAAACTGTCTTTGTTCCCGTTTACCCAAGCGGGAACTCTGGCATCCTGTTTGACACTTGGGGTTCCAGGGCTACAGGGGTGAACTTGTAATAAAGCAGGTTAATGCCATTTCTCGATACAACTAAAGGTAAAAGGAAATGCCGATAAACTGAGAATTCACGTAGGTTTTCTGGTAGTTGCTTTAGAATTTGAAATCAAATCCGGGTGAGTGTTATAAGGGAGCTAGTTCCACAACAAGATACATCATCACTTAAAATGTTTTTTATATTTGCATTTGTAGCTTTGGTTTTTCTCACTTCTACTTTGGGAGGCTTTAAGAACAGAGACCGTTTATTTTGATGCTGATGGGTGTTACAGCCCGTTTTATAGGCCTGCACAAAGGCTCACTGGGTTGTGCGTCACCCATCCAGACCTTTTGAGAACGGAAACTAACAAGTAGGTGGTGGAATAGTCCCCTTCCCCCACCCATGCGACCTGACATCGCCAAAGGGTGGTTGCCGTAAAAAGACACGACAATGGGGTGGTCTCGAAAGTAGGAAAATGAAGGGAAAATACAATCAGCAGGCCTAATGCAGAAACACAAAGGGGGCTGCCGGCGTAGTAAATTGATTTTTGGAGTGAATATGGGCCGGTCCATTGGGAAGGATTTTGAGCTTTCTATTGCAAAGGTCATTGTGACAGGACATTAAAGGGGGGGGTCTGTTTTGGAGTCCTGTCACATATGCCGATTAACTGAAGGAAAAGGGGGCGGTGAGGCTATAAGACTCTCCTTAAAAAGGAAGAGAAAAAGAGGGAGGCAGTGACATCTTTTCACTCCACAAATTTGTTGCATGACTGAGTGAAAGCCACAAAGAACTTTTGTGTTATTTATAGACGACTTCTCTCTCGCTCCTTCTTCGTGCCCATGTCTTTTCTCTCTCTGCCCCCTTTTTCTGTCCATTTTCGGTCTCCATTTTCATTGCACTTTTCTCTTTCTTCAGTGATTCTTTCTCACTCTCTTCTCTTTTTTCTATTTCTTTCTCAAAGTACTACTGTTCGTGATTGCACAAGTTTCCCTGCTGAGGTTTCTGTAAGCCATTACAGTTCTATGTCTGTCTCCAACACAGTACTTAATAATATCGCATCTCATTCTGAAATGCACATGAGGAAATGAGTGGAAGCCTCTATGCATTCAAATGCTCTAATAATGTGCGTAGTCATTAACGAATAAATGACTTTTTTCCTAACATTAGCTACTTTTTTGTATACCATTACATTGAATGCGCACCCACTAACATATATCTTTATTTATGCCAATTTAAATGTTTACTATGAATTATATTTCTAATTGTAGTATTTTCTACAATTAAGCCACTTCTTCGCTGCTTAATCTAATGTATGCACATCTGTTTGCTATGTCCTGTTGCAACATTTTAAATAATGCTTGGAATTCTTTATTTTGCCACTTTCTGTTTAAACCTCAATTTAGCAGATGTTCTTGGGGTCTGTTGCATTAACATGTCTCCATTAACAGAGCGAATAAATATTCAGAGACCAATTCAGTTTATGCTTCTAATAAAAACAAATAGATTTTATGTGTAGACGTTTATTAAAACATTTAAATGATGTTGATTGAAGGAGATACTGGCAGAATAACGTCTCCATAATCGTAGTCTTACTGGAAGTGATGTCAAAAGATCTTTGCCCCGACTGATGACATCAAAGGAAATAATATCAAACGACTTTTGATCGGAATGTCTTGCCATTCTGTTTTAAACTATACTTATTGAAATCTCAGAGCTGCAGCATGTTAATAATCCATGATTTACATGAGACACAAACAACCAGATGTTCAAACTAGCAATATCTGAAAGGCATGCTTACATTTAAAAAGATCCCTAGTCATATGAGTTAAATCGTAGTGCTTGCAGAGTTGTTCACAGTGGTACAAACAACAACTTAAAAGTAGCATGTGATTCCTAAAGGTGCTCCTAAACACACCAGGCGGAGAGCTCTGTGTCAAAATGCCTATAGACACATTCAAAGTTAAAGAGCAATCTCAGGCTTGTAGTGAAACACCTGGATAAAAAAAATTGTATAACTTTAGCAAAAGTCCTTTAGACACTTTCTTTTCAATTTTCACAAGTCCAAGGGAAGAGAAACTATCATTGGAAGTTGTCAGTAAATACAGACCCACAACCTCATCTGATATTAACAGTCTGTACCCGCTCTCTTTCCGGTTTTGCAAGGGGCCATCCTTCTTCTTGTCCGCTGTCATTTCCTGTGGAGGAGGGGTATGTTATCATTGAACATGGTTTACTCCTGGCTGTATTCAGCAACAACTTCTAAGTGAAGTTTCTCCTTCATGGAACCACTGAAATGAAAAGTGGCAGATATCCGAGTCGGATTAAAGACGGTTTACCCCTCAGAGTCAGTTTTAGCAAACCATTATCATAGTGGGGTACCTAGGTCGCAACACGCCTAAAGCAAATAAGGGAATTATAAACACTACCTTGGTGGAGCTGAATTGTACTGTGATGCCTTTATCACCATATTTCATACTGCACATGCATGCAATTTTGTTTCTCCAATATAATATATATTTATATAGATATATATTATATATTATATTGGAGCAACAAATAATACTATTTTAGTCATTAACTGTGGACAATGGTTTTTGCTTCTTCAGAACAACACTACCTGTCATAAAACTAAATCTAACAAAATTGCATGCATGTGCAGTATGAAATATGGTGACAAAGGCATCACCGTACAATTCAGTACCACATGAAAAACTAAAACCTTGCTTTTGAGACACTAGCTACTATAAAAGAAGATGGCTTAGTTTTGATAGCCGAATGGTAATACCCTTATATATGCTAAACTAGCTAGTCTTTTACCGAATCTACCCCATCCCTTAGAACTAACATGGTTTATAAGCTTGAAAGATTCATCCTACCATGATCAATTTGTGACAAGTTAAGTGATGTAACACAGAACTTGTTCAAGCAATTCAAAGCTCTCCAAGATTTATTACTGTAACGCCCTTTACTTGGGAATCCAAAAAAGACATTTGAGTAAACTATAGGCACTCCAAAACACTGCAGCTCGTTTGTTGAAGAAAATTCGTAAACCTTCACCAGTCACTCAAAACATCAAGCAGCTTCATTGGTTTTCGGTGGTAAGACTAACTTTTAAAGTGCTGTGTTTGGCCTACGGTGTGCTTCAAGGTACCAGTCCACTCTATTTGAGGAAAGGTTTCGGTAGGTACAGGCCGAGCAGACCTCTCCGCTCCAGCTGCCCAAATCTGTGGCTAGACCGAAAATTAGAAGAGCTACTTTGGGAGGGAAAAGTTTTTCAGATTTCGCCATTAAATTAGGGAATATGCTCCACTTGTATATCAAAGCATTCTCCACCCTCTTGCGGTCTAGGAACCAACAAAAACATGGCTCTTTGCACAAACACGGGTTTTTTAATGCTGCCATCCTGCATATAGATCTACTTTCATTTACGGATGCCTGTGCAAGACACCTTAGGGCATTCAAGAGCTTTATAAGTCAATTGAATTCTAGCTGTTCAATTCAGTTGCTTTTTTTACTCATTTGTAAAACCCAACCCCTTAGTAACTTGGCGACCACGGACAGGATGAGATTAAGCATATATTATTCTTTATCTGGTTAAATTACTACAACTGGAGGACCGATAGAATTACAAAGGCTTGAAATCCCAATAATGCAGTTCTTCATTATTTTTTCGAATGCGTCATGGCAATGTTTACATACAGAGAGTTTAAAAAAGGAGGCTATTGGCTACTGGGCTGAATGAAAAAAGGCTCTCTCAACACATGACAGCTACAGAAGCAGCCCTCTGTGGCCACCAATGAATGGGGGATTGCTTGTGTCCTGCACTGTGTGGACAATCCATTTCCAGTGATTTACAGTTTAATATTGTTCATCGGAGAAGGCTGACCACCTATAACCGGACCTGCGGCTGATTGAATGTGATTGGTGCCAGTCACTATCCAGAGTGGCAAATTATTTGTTCCAGGACTGAACATTTATTTTTATCAGGGACTGCAGCAGAGAGTCATCTAGTTTGAAAATAACTTCCTCCTTCATGAGAAGTGGTAGCCTGGCACCTTAGCTAGGTCCCAAAGGAGCCAGAACTTATCACAGGAGTGTTCCCTCTGCTGCTTTGGCCATTCATTCACTGCTGTAGTATGGCAAGGCAGAAGTAACCTAGTTACAAACGGAAGCAGTGAATGGGAGAGAAGAACAGTTAGATGCTGCTTCTTGGTACGGGTTATGGTCTTTTTTTTTTTTTTTTTTTTTTTTTTTTTTTTTTTGTACCATGGCCTACCTAGTGTGGATTCCACCAAACCATGGTCAGAGTACTGTGCAGCCAGAACTCGAAACAGATCCAAAGAGTGCAAAGCCGACAAGATATAGCTGTAATGTAGCAAAGATGCCACAGACCTTGGTGCAAACAAGAAAATGGCCAATTTGACTGCTGTTGGTGTACTAAAATACAGTCATTATCAGGGTTCAATGGGCCCTTCAGGGCTCTGGGCCCCGGTGGCAATGCCCCTGCTACACCAATTGTAGCTGCACCCCAGGGATATATTTAGAACATGGCTTAAAGGGTAACAATGGGATAAACCAGGGTACTGAAAAGTAAAATAGTACGAGGAAAAATAAATACACACACGTTGGTCCAAAATAGATAAGTGCAGGAGGGTTAAAGGAGCATTGAATAATAAGGTCTAACACCAGAATATTAGTCATGAAAGGTATTCCCTAGCAGCAATAAGAACATATTGGCATCAGCATTATAAGGACATACTGGCACGCTAAACACAAGTAGGAAAAACCTAGTGGGGTTGAAAGTAAATAAGCTAAAGGAGGGGGTTGTAACACAATAAGAGATAGACAATACATCTCTGAAGACAATTGATAAAGAGTGAGGAAGTACTATAAGAATGAGAGAAAACCGCCTGGTGAGGATGTTTCCAAGGAACATGTTCTTAAGAATGGATTTCACCTTTTGCACAGAAATAACATTCTTAATATGAAGGGGGACATTACGGATTCTTAAAATGTTATGGATTGGAGAGAGACCTTCTGTATTTGCTTGACAATGGGCAAGAGTCTACAGATATTTTAGTATTCCAGCCTCTGGGAGAGTACTGCCAGGCCTGAGGAGATGGGTCAAGTAAAGAAGACACAGCTTACTGAGAGAGCTTCTGTTTCTCTGTTATGGAGAGATTTAGCTTACAGTGTAATGCCTGATTTACAATAGTTCTCTTTAAATATCCCCCTTAGTAATAATGAGTGAGTGAAATGATGTAATAGGCTAAGTATGCGTTCCACTTTGATAAATGTGCTATAGAATTGGTTTTGAGCTAGCCGCTCACCTTCACTGGGCTCCAAAAAAGAAGTTGGCCCCTGCTCCTCTGTTCCACTGAAATGTGCGTCAGCGCCTTGTTAGACGTCAGGAGGACCATTTTCCATCTGGAGTGTACATATATTGGAGACTTTTTCAATATTTGTTAAAAAGGACTGCCCCTTTATGAGGAGATTATTTGAATGGACCAGCAAGAGCAAATATGATCTAATAGTTTATTGTATACTTGTATGATCTAGAAGCCTATTGAAATGTATATATAGAGAACTATTCAGAGGTAGCAATACTTTCGGTCTCCCATCTTAAAGTAATTACCTCACTAACTTCTTTTCCCCCTCATGTTTACATGAATTTTGTGTGCATTTGTATGTGATGGTGTATGAATGGTAGGGTGAAGAGGTGTGGTATGATTGGTATGGGAGGTGCTTTTAGGGCTGTTGAGAGGGAGCATGTGCTGTAACCCAATATATATGGTGTGATTCCTATATTTCGATTTTTGTTTGTATATTTTCTTTGAAAAAGAAATGTGAAGCTAAAGTAAATGAAAAGATGTACAAGTAATAAAATTGTTTTTTTGTATATTTCTCTACCCTGTATATTGATGTTTCAGCTCCAGTGTTCATATTATGAAAAACTAGACCGGGATTTCTCCTGATTTTTGTATCTTTGCGAGGCAGCTTCTGTGCTTGGTTTTTTCCTGTGTTACTTACCCTGGTTGGCTGCCCTCATATATATGTATCAGGGGCCTTCTGCTTCTTATTTCTCAATGCCACTGCATTCTGCAACACTCCGTCAATGCACTCTACACCAGTCCACTCTTTTGTATGCCACTCCAGTGAATGCCATTCTACGTGACTCCACATTATGCCACTCCAATACACAAAACTCTACAACACTCTACTCCACTTTTTGCCATTTCACTCTACGACAATCAGCGCCATTCTTGTCTACCCCACTAACATTTAGCCATGCTGAGTAGCAGCCAGGCTGGTGTATAAAATGGTTAAAACACATTAGCAAAGCCAATAGTTCTTTCATAGGTGAGACCTATTGACCTTGCCAATGCTTGTTCGATCTGGCGTTACAGCACATCCGTATGCATTTCCTATGATCTACAGCATTCATTGTGTGAGTCAGTTTCCTTCAACCATAGGCTTCAACCAATGCTATGTGGTGCAGCCTTTCCGCCATTGCTTTGAGACTGAATCAATCAGAACTTGAATAAGTCCAAAGGAGTACAAATTTCTCACCTTATGCCATTGGCTGTTTAGTTGATCATTCCGCATCTCAGGAAATTGTTCTGTTGCAAGACACGAGGGACTATTTTACATCTATAAACTATGCTTAATCATCACCTTTTTCCTCACATTCGAATCTTTATCTGATACATATATTGTAGGCAAAAAGCAATAATGTTTTGCTTTTTATTACAAGACATTGGTCTAAAGAAGTGAAGCGGATGCCAAAGGACAGTTCCTCTAGTGGTTTCAGCCAAGTCGTTAATAAGATTCCGTGTACTTGGCAGCTCTCTTAGTTCCACCTCAAGGACATTGCTAATATTCAAATTCAGCACACCTGGAAACTTTGGCAAAACAATGTTTGGCTTATGACTAAAAATAACTGAAAATACAATGCAGACATTGGCTTTGCCAATGAATGTGTGTTTTACTATAACAAAGCCCTATCATTATTTGATTATGTTTAACATGCTAGAACTAACATAATTTGGAGAGCAGTTTAACCTCAATTGTAATAGTGTATTATTTGAAACACCAATGGTAACATAGATTATAATGAAATCTCATTTTGCCACTCAGTTTAGGTAATTCAAGATACATTCAATGCTGTCAATGATGCGCCCTGTAGAGCAAAAAAAAAATAAAAAACACTGTTCAGATGTTGGTTTTGCTCCTGTTCACAACATGATTGGATATTCTGTTTATGCAATTTCTTACTCAGAAAACATAATGTTAAATCTGTTGAGTTTTCAAGTAAAAATAAAATAGTAAAATAATGGGAATATAGTGTCCTTTATAACCTGATTTTAACAACTTGACACAGACTTCCCTCTTAGGACTTTCAACAATGATTGAAGGTTTCTGCCCGGTTTGACATATGACGGCTAAAAACGGAAGCACTTATGTGTTGTATATAAGAATTTAATCTACACCACATTTACAGTGTGTTGTTTTTCTCCTTTTTGCGAAAAACCATATTGGAACTGGTGGAGGAATTTAATTTCCTCAAGCATTGATCAAGTATATTTTGAAAGTTGTCATCGTGAAACGTCCAATCACTGTTGCCCAGCACGTTTTCATGTGGATTTTGAAGTAGGAGACAGTCTAAGATTTCCTTCAGTGTGGTAGTTGAGTGCGCTTCAAAGATGAGTATCTACAGAAAATCTGTCTCTCAGATAAAGGTTTGTGATCAAATCCAACATCCAAGATGTTGCCTGGCTTGGTCAACTTTAACATGAGGATACTACTAAGATTGCTTGCCTGAGTCTGACAATGTAGAGTGATAGGTCTAACATGCAGTTTTCCATTTTATGTAAGCTGTTACACAGCACACCTGCTAAGAGAATTGTGTAAACTCCTAAACAAATCAGTTGGGTAAGAGTTCCTTTTATTTGTTGTAACCTGCTCATCCCCAATCAGTTTTGTTTACTAAATGAACCAGCTCTTATTACTGTGGATACTTTCGATGTTCATAGTTGTATTACAAGACAGACTTCCTTACTGACGAATTTAACTATTTGGGCAAAGAAGTATGGAATTAAGACTGTGTTTACTGAATTCACCACTGGAATTATACTTGGGTGTTGTATTGGCACTTAAAATAAAAAGCATGGATCTGTTACCCCTGCTCAGAGCTTCTTTTTCTAGACAGCGGGCTGATAAATGTTTGTTAGTACTCTGATGGCATCCAAAGAACAGGAGGATGGTGTCTTGATCATTGTTACAATGTCTAAAATAAAATGTGATGCCTGGCTTGAATTTAGTTTGCTACTCCTCATGGCCCTCTCAGATAGGGAGGATGGCCAAGAAGTGAGAATTCACTGCAGCATCACATGACCATGTGCATTTTTCTGTTTCCTAGGCAACAGAATGGAGCTCAGACGAAGACACCAGGAGGTCCTGTCAAAGTAAAGGGAAGACTGAGGTAAGCTGTGCCCCTCACAAAGACACCACAGTTCCAAGTTTTTATCTCACATGCTTTGAAAAACACACTCAAGGGAATCCTGATACCCGCTACATTTTTGAAAACCAAAGTATTTTGGCGCAACAGCCTCACATATGTTAAACGCATAAAAGTTAGTCTTTAGGGCACCCGCAGTTCATATTTATTGGGCCTGGCTGGTGTGAACTTTGACGTAATGCACTGCTGGAAGAACGATAATTTGTGACCAGTCAGAGGCCAGCATGGTGGCGTCCCCAGACCACAGTGTTATTGTGGCGGGGCTTTTGGATTGATTGCTTCATTCCCAGCCCCAACACAGTAAGTTCCTGGATGCTGGCCATATCAGACTTGCGTTCCTTTCAGTGACTGTGGCGTGCATGTGTCAGTATAATACGCTGTGACAACAATGCAACTCTGGTGATGAAATTCACACAACAGCTCCCCGGATACAATGCATTTTGGACACAAGAAGATTTTCGTAAGCTGAAAAGTTTGAGAATGCATCTTTGTCTAGCAGCCCTTTTTCAAACTGTTCTAGAACAATTTCTCTCTGTGCCATCCAGGGGGCAACAGCTCCCCCTGAAGAAGTAATTGCACTTTTCAAAATGGTTGAAGAGAAAACATGGCAGCATAAGAATCCATTGTTACGTGGGGTAAGGGCTGGTATTTCTCTATCAAGAAGTGAAGCTGTTGTCTATTACACAATGGATGTGGGTGCTATATGTCAAGTCTGTTTTTTTCCTTGAACAGAGGAAGTTGTGGAGCATTGTTGTAAGTGTCTGTTAGCATGGTGGAGATGCCAGGCAGCTCTGCCACATCCAGGGTTACTTATTGTCTCGGATTCTGTCAAGTATGACTGTCCAGGAGGTTGATTTGGTTCCCCCTAAATTGTCCCTTAAGGTACTAAAAAACGAATCGAGTCACCAAGATTTAAGAGAGAAAAACGTGATGATAAAACTCAGACAGCAATAGCAGACATGCAAATGTGTACCCGTGTTCACAAGGCAGACTCTTGATAGCATCCATTAAATAATGCTTCTGGCACCCTGCCGTGTAGTTACCTAAATGCATTATTCTAATACGAGATGCCTGACACTTCCTAGGTCTGCTAATGGCATTTTCTGAGTTTTAATTTGAGTCTGGGTATCATTATTAGATCTCTAAAGAAGAAAGAAAACGTTCTCCATAGTATACACAAGTTAAACATATTTTTTTAAGCTAACAGTTGGGACAGATGTGGCAAGACTTTTAGGATTTTTGCCGCAAGCCGTGCAGTCAGGCTTTGGGAGCACTGACTAAACTAATTGCCAAAAAAGGAAAAGATTTTTGTCTGAGGTAGTTTAAGGCGTGTTGGCTTGATAGCAGCTGAATTTTAATAATTAAATGGCTTTAGTCAATATGTTTAGCTTTACATATGCTTACCATTTCTAATTCACGACCCCAGTCCCTTCTCTAACTCATATTAAGGCTCTGTGTCCGATTACAGTCGGTTCATGTGTCTTCGCCTCCTACATACCAGACACATACACCCTTCATCTCCCAGTGCACCAACCCCTCTCCATTAAATTATTTGTTACAACACTTTCATTTTGCACAGCATTATTGCAGTATCAATTCTTGCACTTATGTGCGCATGGGGATGCAACTAGTTGGGACTATTACTTTTTAGGATAATCCCAGGAAATTGTGTCTGAAAAAGGGTATTATTATTATTCTTTAAATTGTGTAATTGTTAGAAAAAAGGACCAGAACTGGACCAAATGAAGGTAATGGAACCCAAAGAACGCTGAAAGACTTCTCATTGCGCCAGAAAGCCACTTTTTAGGGTTTAGAGCGCAAAGCGCTCTGTCCCTGGTATAATCTCTCTGTGGACTGTTAACCATGATCGTTGGTTTGGTTGGTTCGTGGGCTTGCCTTTTAAAATTCGCCTGATTTAATTAGTGAAAGGCATGCATACGTCATGCCTTTTCCGGTGTTTTGCCCGCCTCCAGCGCACCAGCCAACTACTTAAAACATACAAGGCTCAATGTTTTCCGTATGGTTTCTGGACTACTTTTTCTCTTTATTTTGTAGATAGCACAATCTCACTGGGCGGTAGTCGAGCGCTTTGCATGACATTGACCCTGTTACATGGATATTTGCACTTTTGCTGGTTACATGGATAATTGCACTTTTGACGATAGGTTTCACTGTGAGCAAACTTCTGTTTCCTTTTGTATGTCTGCTTTGCGCTCATGGCAGCCATCGGCTCGCTTACGTGAAACTGTTTTACTTTTCATTTTCAGTTTAAGTGGCAGGAAAAGTCCGGTTAGGAGTTTACAACGCTGATAGGTTTAACTCGAGCAAACACAAGACCCATTGCATTGCAAATACATGTTTAGGGTGGTAGTTGCTATCCCTGCTGCATATGAAGAAAGTTACACTTGAGGTGGATCATTGTGGTTGCACAGCGTAGGCCAGCTGAACAATGAGCCAAATGTATATGAATTCACTGGTTGCAAACCCTGTGATTCTGTAGATCTCAGGGTTTGCGACCAGTGATTGTGTTTTTCAAAAGTACTAAATCAAATGATTCGTTAACTGTTTTTTATATTGCTAAGTAGTTTAGGAAACCGTACCAAATGGGTATTTGGAAGGGGCAAATAGAAAGCGCTCCTTATTCTATATTTTAATGATTTGGGATGAAATCTGGTTGCAAAACATTAATTTTTTATCAGCTACTCAAAGGCAGGTGTAACTCATTTGCAAATGGGAAAGGGTCCTCAAAGAACCTCTTTCCCCTTTGTGAATGATTAAAAAAAAATAGGAATAGGCACTGGCACACTGGACCACGCCCCGTTTCAAAACTTTATTTTTAAACGCAGCATGTTTACCTTTAAAAAAAAAAATGCAAGCTGCTTTTTAAAAACAAAATTGTATTTATTTAAAAGCAATCAGACATGGTGGTCCCCAACAGGCCATCATCCCTTTGATGACAACGATTTACAGTGAGTCAGAGTTTGTGACGTACCTCATTAGTATGCATGATGAATGTCAGATTCTGATCCACTGTGATTCAGCTGTTTAAAAACACTTATTAGTATGAGGATTGGTTCTTAAAATTCTTTACTGGTCGCTAAAATACTGTTCACAAATTTTGATCAGTATTTTGCAGCCAGATATTACACAAGGATACAAGGCTCCTCAGTCTTTTCTTACCAAATATTTCATTAATTGGGTCAAATGGCGCCTTCTGTATGCTTCATTTATTGTTTGTTTTTAAAAGGAGGAAGCACAAGAAATATATCTGACAGGTTTGGGAGTAAGATGATTATGTTAACAGACAAAGTGCAATATTTTGTTGTGATTTAATTCTACGTCCATGTCCTCTCAACAGACAAATAGGGAAAGATCGTAATGCATACATTTTAGTATAAGGGAAGAAAACCAAACATTTTTGAAAGGTGTTTGTATTTGTGACCATAACGAAGCTCAGCCCCCGCCTCCCAACACACCGGCTGTATTCAGTGGTTTTCGCATTCATTTTAAAGTTAGGTAATATTTATTTTTAACATTTTCCACTGTTTTTCATCTGTGTAGTTATTCCTTGGCAGCCCAGTGCACATTTCATTACCACTAAGTGTCTCCTGCACGTCCGCATTCTTCCATTAATTTTTGTGGTCCAAATTTTACTGCAAGGCTTTAGATTATGCCACCTTTTTTAAATTATATTTTGTTTGGAGGTACAAGACAGCGTTCAATGAAAACAAACCATACAAATACATCAAAGTAACTTAAATACCACTAGCACATGATAGAACATGCAATGGCACAATAAATACAATAAATATGACCAAACCGTAAATAAATTCATATCCTATAATTCAACAACGAATACTCCCATTTTCCCAAAACCCTTAATCTAAAAAAAAAAAAATTGTAATCTTTTCAAACGTTAATTTGCCAAAAAAAGGGCCTACATTTATGAAAGTTTATTCATTTTACCTGACCAGGCAGAAAACGCATCCTCTCTCTCTCAGACCTTCTTCATTTTCTCTAACCAGTCCAAAAAATACAGCACAAGTTAGATCACCACTTCTGTCGGAGCAATTATCGCACCACCAGCACTGAAATAAATGTCTGTTTCTGAGGCCTCACTCCAATACCTGACATGGGGCAGTAATACACAAATGCAAGCATAGCTATGGGGAATTTGTATCTACAATTGGTTTTCTAGAAATCTAAATATACCTCTCCAAAATGTACCCAGTTTACCACAGTTCCATACAATGTGTAACCAACATCCAACTCGTTCCACATCACTCCTAAAGCACTTTAAACAAGTCTCATTCCTGCCATACCTGCCTTGTCCTCTGGTTCCTATTTTGGTAATAAGACTGCTTGTTTAAGGGCAGCAGTACCACCGCATGTGGGTGACTGAGTCAGTCCCACACTGCCTGGAAGCTGTCAGCCTGATTCCTGGCTAGCCAGCAGTGCCTCACCCAAAAAGTAGGATGGAAAGGTGATTTGTGGCAATCTAAAAATGACACTCTGAATCCTCAGGGAAATCGTGGTGGACAGATCATACCCCTTTTGCCCAGTTACTCAGACTCACACATGTCAAGGCAGAATAAGAGATACTAAATGGATTTCAATGCATTTATTGAGGCAATTGCGTCCTATTATGAAAAGCATGGGCTGCGATAATTAGGGTGATGAAACATAAAACAGTGATCATTGTTACAATCAGTGTGAAGAAGATAACACCACCATCTTTGGATGATCCTAAAAGCCTAAAGATTCCAACCTACACCATATGTCTAAAATTTGGGAGCATAGCGGTTGTAACCCTTCTACCTATCCTGGGCTAATCAAATGATCCCGACCACATATCTGAAAGGATGGCAAGGGGCCTCTCCTGTTGTCTGGATGGCAAACTAGTGGGTGGCTGAAGCGTGAGTGCCAGGATCAGTGAAGCTGTCAAAGGAATGGTGTGTGTCACAGGATGGTCATGACTAGAATGCCCTCTGCCCCCCCCCCCGGGCCTATGTGGTGTTTATATAATAAATCTTGCAGCGTTCTAAGAACAGACCTTACGTGCCAATATGTCTAGGAGTTGGGGACTGACTCCAGACCTCCTGGAGCGGCAAAACGAGCTAAAATATCATGTACCGAACATGACTGCCTTCAACAGGGCACAAACTGAAATGCGTGCTAAGTGCTGATAAAATGTGCAGTGTGGACAACTATGTCTTCTCCGAATGAAGCAGCTGGTTAAAATTAAAAACCATGAGCTAAAAAATATGAAATCAATAAAAATGTGTCTACATGTAAAAGGCACAGGCTATAGGCCTAATGCTAAATTAAGGTTGTCTAACCCAGGTACTAAAGAGGACCCACAACACCCTCCCCTTGCTGGTACAGGAGTGTCGGGTCCAGGACTAAAATTGTGATGGATGGAATGCTGAACAATGTCAAATATTCACCCCCAGTACAGAGATCTGGGCCTAAATCCATCATTTGTTTGCTACCCATGCTATTCCAGTTTGGACCCAGACATGTGCAAATCAGTCTTGACCCTGTTCCCCATTGGGAACAGTCCAGCCTGAACTGCCAGACCAGGTCTTCACTGGACTGGAAATGAGCATCCTGGGACCAGTACCGGTTTTGGGGTATCACCCCTCCAGAGCCAGGCTAGCTTGACTCCAGTGGCATTGGGATCACAGGGCCCACGTCTGGGCATACCTGTCCCGCTTAGGGCAACAATTGCAAAAAGAACAAGTTATGGATTGAATTCTGAACAATGTCAAACATTCACCCCCAGTACAGAGATTTGGGCCCAAATCCATAGTGTTTTTTGCTACCCATGCCATTCGAGTTTGGACCCATGCAAATCAGTCTTGATTCTGTTCCCCATGGGAACAGTCCAGCCCAAACTGCCAGACCAGGACTTCCCTGGACTGGAAACAAGCATCCTGGGACTGGTTTCGGGGTTTCACCCCTCCTCAGCCAGGCTAGCTTGACTCCAGTGGCATGGGAAGCACGGGACCCATGTCTGGGCATACCAGTCCCACTTAGGGCAACAATTCCAAAAAGACCAAGTGATGGACGCAATGCTGAACAATGTCAAATATTCACCCCCAGTACAGAGATCTGGGCCACTAGATCCACAAAGGGAGGCTCATAGAAAATGTCATGTAGCAATCGCAGCCTCATAGGACAGCTCCGGTAATGAAACCCCATTGATAATAGATTAATGTCCATAGAAAGGACAGGTCATAAAGCAAGACACACTTCCAGTGCATGTTTGAAAGGGCACCATAACCAACGGAAGACGGGCTGCACACAGCAGAGAGCGAGGCAAAATAACAATGTCCATTTCTTGTCAAGTTCCTCCAACAGTGCTGCTCCAAAGTACTGCATCATGCATTCACAACACAATTGGGCTGGTGGGAGCTCCATGACTCCTCTTAGTTGGGATGGGCGGCCATTGCAAAATAAAAATAGCAACTGTAAGATTCTGCCAATTAATGCCAAAACAATCCGCAAACCTCCAATAATACTTGAGAAAAGTGAGTGCATGGCTGAAGATACAACTCCAAAAACAGTCTGGAAGGTGCTGAGAAATCCAGAACCTACAGCCTTAAAAAAGTGTCAATCCCTGCAGTATTAGATACATAACAAATGTGACTGACCAATTTACTGAAGTGTTTCGCAAAGTTTGTATTTAAAAGGGACTGTATCTATGCAGACAAACTTGTCATATGTTTCAGAAGCAGATGTGAGGGCCCCATGTGTTTTTAAAACAAAAGTGCTTTTAATCTGCTCAGCTTGTTGAAATTGACATTATAAGTAGCAATGTGAAGGCCACAAGTTTGCTACTTGTATCGCTTGCATGGGAGGGAAAAGAACATTTCCACAACAGATCACTGTATGAGAAACAGAAATCACATAATCAGCACCTGCTTTCATCCCACAACACCTTGATCATTCAGCATCAAGTAACTCCCATTCAAAAGTAACTGAAACACTTAGCGAATCAAAGGGACAGGATTACCATTCAAGTTGCAAGCTAAGATTGCCACCAACACATTGCATACACCGTGCAATGCCACCTGTTTACAAATCATAGGATGGCTTACAGAAGTTTCACATTTGCTTCCGCTGAGAACCTCCTTGTCACTGTTGAAGCATTTGAAATCAAAGGGCAACTCCTTCACCTCATGGATGTAGCTATATCCTAACTGATCAGACCTGCCAACAAAAAAGTGTTTGAATCACAAAGTGAATTGAAATGTCTGTATCGGCAGGGAGATCACTCCATGTATTAACCACACTGATTATGGTGTTTTGGCTACAGTAAAATGCAACTTTTCTAATTTCTCAATATTAAGCGCGTTGTAACTAGCTTTCTTTTTAGCCATTATCTGTTTTTTATGTGTGAGGGTAAACGCACCAAATAATTTATTAGAGTTAATGTGCTTTTAGGGCACGTGGCCACTTTTAAGAACTTGTAAAGTCCAACCCAACTGCACAATGGACCTAAGCAGGCTGTGTCCATGGTGTAAAAATGACATTGTTTTGAATAATGTTAATAGCAGAGGACACTATGTTGTTTAATGTGTACATGTGAGTGGACAGTGCATTCATACCATTATCGACAATAGTTAAATCGTTCTCGAAATTTTCTTTATCTATTTACCTTAAACATGTAGCAGCTTCCATTTTCCAGATTTCATTATATATTGCACATAAGAACATTTTAGAGCATGGGTTTTGAGGACCTAACTAGAAATTTTGCAAGTCAGTGTCTTCAAAAAGGAGAGAAAGGTGTTCTAGTACAGCTGTTAGTGTGGAGGACTGTAACCATTGTTGACATGATTTACCCACCCTGTATGTGGTGACGATACCCAAGTGCTGTGTGATGGCGTAACAAGGGTCTGGTCTGCTCACTCTAAAACCCTTTGTAGACTTTATAAAATGTGCTTGACAACCATTGGTGTACACTGGCCACAATAACCATTAGTTGGGACCGGAAAGTGATGAATTAAAGGTACAGTTCTGAACCCAGCCATTGAGCTGTTCTTCTGTTATGTTCACAATATCATGCCAATTTTCAAATGTAACTATAGATGGATTACTGGGCACCTGCATTTCTTTTACTTTTGCCAACCCAAGGCAGGTTGTTTGCTGGACAGTGTCATTAAGAAAAATCATTTGAAACGGATTTAAAAATGCTCTAAATAGAGTCTCCTTTCCTTGAATCTGCCAATCTTTTGCTCCCCAAATGCTTTTTAAATCAGTCAAATTTTTTCCAATATTCATAGCCTTGTATGGGCAACTGTGAGACAAAGTAACTTAATTTATTGTCGGCTAGCAGTATTTTACTTGCTTTTGAATTAGCTAATTTGAAATAATAGGACTCAGTATTTTTAGCATCATGCCCAGAAAAATAAGTGAATTTCTCTACTCCCCACTGGTGGAGTCGTATAATGTTCCCATTAGGTGTAATTAAAAACTACTCTTGGAGTACTTGCTTAATGTAAATAATTGTGTCCATAATGATGGTAACAGAACATTTCCCCATAATTTGTGGTATTCATATATACATCTGCACTTTCAAACACAGTATAGTATTCAACCTCAGAAAGCCTAGAATCAACTGTTTTTACATCCCAGTCATCAGAAACAACCCCAGATGTAATAATGTAATTCATAGAAATTTTGAAAACATATCGAATTTGAATCATTTCAGTAGGACCACATATTTCAAAGAGTACTTTATCGCAAACAATCCCATCAGGAACTGGAAGAGCAGAAATGTTCACAAAGGACAAGTCTCTTCGCACTTTGTGTGAGGACAAGTAAGACTTTAAAACCTCATCCACCAGTTCATCAGCAGAGCATTCAGGAAGATAGTGACCATGCTTTCAGCAAAAAAGACAATAACAAATCCAATCCATAGAAGAAAGGCAAGCAGTGTCAATATGATCCACAGATACTACGATGGGCAAATCAAATAATTTTGTTTACACCTGTTAAAAATCTTACGTATATCATGCGCAGGTGCAATGGCTGGTGCTGAAGAATCTGAAGAAAAATCATTACTGGCAGCAAAATAACCAGAAACGGTCTGTGCAAAGACTGGAGCCGGTGCTGGTGAAATGGAACTGGTAGATGTATTCAAAAGTGGTTTGTCATAAATGATTCCATCCGTTTGTGTTGCAATGGAAAATTGCAGATTAATATTTTGGACATTTCTTGTCAATGCAGCGGTGACAGGAATCAACAAAAGTGCATTCTCCACCCTCCCCAACCTCAGGAAAACAATTTCAGCAGTGTTTAATGCTTTAGGAGGTAAAACCTTTATGGTAGTGAGAGGGTCAAAGGAATTACCCAGGAATCCCTGTGGTATCCTGTGTAGGACTGGCCACAAGATGCAATTTGACATGGTCAGTGGAGACAAAGTGGTTGTCTTTGGAAGCAGGCAGAGGCGATAGGATGACAGTTCCCTTAGGATGACAGTTCATGTACCATGTATATCCCAAGAACCGTGACCGGTGCTCGGTAGGATGAGCTAAACTCCTTTTTCACAGGTATCTTTTATCGAGGTAGATCCCCAACTTTTGGAATCCATCCTGTAGAGGTTGGTCAGTCGCTCATTCCCAAGGTGGCAGCATGTGCCGATGAATGCTCATAGCTGAACTACTGTAATCCCTGCAAGCTAGCGACATGCTCATTTATGTCAAAATGTGTTTCTGCCACCACTGCACCAGGACCATCAAGATCTGGGACACACATGGGATACCAAACAGGACTTTCTAGGGTGTACAACCTCCCAAAGACCTTCTAGCAGATTATTTTATGCTCTCTGGACTCCATACAAGTGATGGATCCAACTATGAGCTGAACCTAGCACCCTAGCTATTAAGGATTGCTTTAAATCTGTTTTTTCTCTCCACAACTCAATTCCCCTCGGGTGGTATGGAGAAGAATAATGCATCAAAACACCCATTGTTCCTGTGGAGTCCCTTTATGCCCTGGAATCAAAAACAGGACCCTGGTCCTAATGGAATGCTGCGACTACATATGTCCCGATGAAGATTCGCAAATCGTTAATAACAGCTCAAGCATTAGCTAATTATTGTGACCTCACCCATAGGAATCTGGAGAAAGAATCTACAGCAAGTAGAATGTATTTGTATGTACCATCTGAATTTAAGGGACCGCAATGATCCAGGTACGCACACTGCAAAGGCTTATTGGTAATTAAGAGGGGCTTCTGTGTGGGCGTTTGATGGGGGAACCTTTAATTTGTTGGCGAATGTCTCAACTATGGACATACTGCTTGGTCTGCTTGTGTAGAAGGGAGATGGTAGCCGCCACACTAGCATGGGCAGAAACAACACCCTTGTGCGCTGCTGTAATCATATCTAGGCTACGATCTTGGTTGGGTATCACACGATCACCCAGCCCTGGTATTGTAACAAAGCCAATATTTTGGGCACTTAAATTGTAGAAATATTTGATAATGTATGCTTCTGGTAAGGGCTTGCCATCTGCCGAAGCGTTCATGGCAGCCAAGATGTCCTCATTCACCCTCGTATGTGAACGAGTTATTGTAGCAAAAGAAGCCATAGCAACTGCAGACTTGGCCGCTTCATCAGTCAATGAGTTTCCTACAACGTGTATTCCAACACATTGGTGGCCCAATGTATGTATGACACGTGGCAGTATGTCTTTGAGACATGCCACTTTCCCCCCACAAGAATTTGTGTTTTATGGTGATTCCTTTTAAATCTCTGAATCCATTAAGGTGCCAGTATTGTAAATGTTCATTAAAGGACTGGACACGATAATGTGAATCGCACACAATAAGCGTTTGAATTTCAGGATCTGCATGTTCCAGTACCAAAACCAAAGCTTTAAGGTCTGCAAGTCGTGCTATGCAGTTCCATAGGGACTGCATGTAGGTCTGCTGAGAGTGGAATTTGCCATCCCTCGTTACTCCGGAAACGTCTGCGCAAGCTGCAGAGAATGCTGTTTAGTACTTACAGCTGGTTGAACTGACCCATCAGTGTATATGATGATTCTGTATTCAATCAATCAATCATAGCATTTGTAATGCGCAGCACTATCACCCCTAAGGGTATTTGGGCACTGAGGGTGCCGTGTCTCAGTCAAAAAGCCACTGCAGCTGCAATAGATGCGAGGTCTGTGTGCAAGGTTTAGCGAGGAGGAGCATAGTTGTCTTGCTGGGATGTAGAAGCTCCATCAATGGTTGAGCGCTAGGTTGTGGAGAGCCTTGTATGCGAATGTGAGGATTTTGAATTGGCATCTCTTCTGGACAGGGAGCCGGTGGAGGTTTCTGAGGTGTGGGGTGATGCATGAGCACTTGGGGAGTTTGAGGATGAGTCTGGCTGTGGTGGTCTGGAGTCTCTTAAGTAGTTGGAAGAACACTCCGACGTAGAGAGCGTTGCCATAGTTGAGGTGGTTGGTGACCAGGGTGTGCGTGACTGGCTTTCTTGTGTCAGTAGGGATTCATTTGAAGATTCAGCGGGAGCATACAGAGAATGTAGAAGCAGGAGAAGGCAACTGAGTTTACTTGTGAATTCATGGATAGTTGGCAGTCGAGGATAGTGCCGAGGTTTTGTGTGTGATCTGATGGAGAGGGCGTTGGTCTGAGTTCTGCTGGCTACCAGCTGTGGTCCAATATAGAGGTGTTCTTCCTGAAGATCAGGACTTCTGTTTTGTCAGTGTTTAGTTTGAGGCAGCTGTTTTTCATCCATGCTGCTACGATGGTCATGGCATTGCGGAAGTTGACTTTAGCGTTGTGGGGGGTCTTCAGTAAGTGAGAGGATCAGTTATGTTGTTGGTGTAGGAGACTATATTGAGTCCATAGGATCTGACAATGTCTGCTGGGGGGGTCATGTATATGTTGAACAAGGTTGGGTTGAGTGAGGATACTTGTGGTATGCTGCAGGTGATGTTCTTGGGTGTAGAAGTGAAGGGAGGAAGGCAGATGCTCTGCGTGCGGCCTGAGAGGAAAGAGGGGACCCACTTAAGGGTGTATTGTTTATAGCCTATGTTGTGGAGTCTGTTGGGGAAAGTGTGGTAGGAGACTGTATTGAATGCTGCGGAGAGGTCCAGAAGGATCAGAGTTCCTGACTCTCCTCATTCGAGGAGGTTCCTGATGTCATCCATGGCGATGATCAGTGCAGTCTCCCTGCTGTGGTTGGCCTGAAATCCTGATTGTGAAGTGTTGAGAAGGTGTTTTCGTTCGAGGCAGTCGATCAGCTGCTGGATGATGGCTTTCTCTAGCACTTTGGCCAATAAGGGGAGCAGGGAGATCGGTCTATAGTTTTTGAGGTTGCTGGGTCGGCGGAGGGTTTCTTTAGGAGGGGTCTGATCTCTGCGCGCTTCCATTCATCCAGAAGGTTGCTGTGGAGATTAAGGTGTTGAGGATGCGGGTTAGTTCTGTGCTAATGGTGTTGGCTCCAAGGTTGAAAAGCCGGTGGGGGCAGGGGCCAGTGAGTGCCCCGGAGTGGATGGATGACAGGATGGCTGCGGTAGCCTGTATGGTAAATGGGGACCAGGAGGTTATTGTGTGGCTTGTGTTCGCTGCTTGAGAGATGTTGTCTAGTCTGGGGATGAAAGGTTGAGGGTCAAAATATTGTATTTGGTGGTGATCTTGCTGTGGAAATAGTCTGAGAGGGTGTTGCAGAGTTCCTGGGATGGATGGGTGGTGGTCCCTGTGGCTATTGGGTTAGAGAATTCCTTAATAAATCTGAAGATTTCTTTTGTGTGGTTGGCTGCAGTGTCGATACGGTCAGCGATTGCTGCTCTTTTTGCTGCCTCAATGTTTTGATGTATTGGTCAGGAGGCATGATATTATTGTCCTTAGGGTATTCAAGTTCATACTTGAGAAATTCTTGGGTCTGTAGTTTTGGGTCAAAAACATAATCAACATTAGTGGCTGGCAAGGAGGTAGCCCACTGTGTCCAACATGGATGTAATGCTTTTGCGTTTGGAATGCTGGCTTTGGTAACAGCCTCAAGGGCTGGTATTGGGGTAACCACATTAATGAGTTTTCCCTCTGTAATGGTCTCTCTTTGAGCACCGTCCGAACTGCAGTAAGGATTTTTTTCTGTTGGTGCAAAACACATTTCTGGATTGCCCCAGTGCTCATAAGTGTGCCTGAATGTGTTACCTGTGTAGTGACTAACTGTCTCACTGAGGCTCTGCTAATCAGAACCTCAGTGGTTATGCTCTCTCATTTCTTTCCAAATTGTCACTAACAGGCTAGTGACCATTTTTACCAATTTACATTGGCTTACTGGAACACCCTTATAATTCCCTAGTATATGGTACTGAGGTACCCAGGGTATTGGGGTTCCAGGAGATCCCTATGGGCTGCAGCATTTCTTTTGCCACCCATAGGGAGCTCTGACAATTCTTACACAGGCCTGCCACTGCAGCCTGAGTGAAATAACGTACACGTTATTTCACAGCCATTTTACACTGCACTTAAGTAACTTATAAGTCACCTATATGTCTAACCTTTACCTGGTAAAGGTTAGGTGCAAAGTTACTTAGTGTGAGGGCACCCTGGCACTAGCCAAGGTGCCCCCACATTGTTCAGAGCCAATTCCCTGAACTTTGTGAGTGCGGGGACACCATTACACGCGTGCACTACATATAGGTCACTACCTATATGTAGCTTCACCATGGTAACTCCGAATATGGCCATGTAACATGTCTATGATCATGGAATTGCCCCCTCTATGCCATCCTGGCATAGTTGGCACAATCCCATGATCCCAGTGGTCTGTAGCACAGACCCTGGTACTGCCAAACTGCCCTTCCTGGGGTTTCACTGCAGCTGCTGCTGCTGCCAACCCCTCAGACAGGCAGCTGCCCTCCTGGGGTCCAGCCAGGCCTGGCCCAGGATGGCAGAACAAAGAACTTCCTCTGAGAGAGGGTGTGACACCCTCTCCCTTTGGAAAATGGTGTGAAGGCAGGGGAGGAGTAGCCTCCCCCAGCCTCTGGAAATGCTTTGTTGGGCACAGAGGTGCCCAATTCTGCATAAGCCAGTCTACACCGGTTCAGGGACCCCTTAGCCCCTGCTCTGGCGCGAAACTGGACAAAGGAAAGGGGAGTGACCACTCCCCTGACCTGCACCTCCCCTGGGAGGTGTCCAGAGCTCCTCCAGTGTGCTCCAGACCTCTGCCATCTTGGAAACAGAGGTGCTGCTGGCACACTGGACTGCTCTGAGTGGCCAGTGCCACCAGGTGACGTCCGAGACTCCTGCTGATAGGCTCCTTCAGGTGTTAGTAGCCTATCCTCTCTCCTAGGTAGCCAAACCCTCTTTTCTGGCTATTTAGGGTCTCTGTCTCTGGGGAAACTTTAGATAACGAATGCAAGAGCTCATCCGAGTTCCTCTGCATCTCTCTCTTCACCTTCTGATAAGGAATCGACTGCTGACCGCGCTGGAAGCCTGCAAACCTGCAACATAGTAGCAAAGACGACTACTGCAACTCTGTAACGCTGATCCTGCCGCCTTCTCGACTGTTTTCCTGCTTGTGCATGCTGTGGGGGTAGCCTGCCTCCTCTCTGCACCAGAAGCTCCGAAGAAATCTCCCGTGGGTCGACGGAATCTTCCCCCTGCAACCGCAGGCACCAAAAAGCTGCCTTACCGGTCCCTTGGTTCTCCTCTCAGCACGACGAGCGAGGTCCCTCGAATCCAGCAACTCTGTCCAAGTGACCCCCACAGTCCAGTGACTCTTCAGTCCAAGTTTGGTGGAGGTAAGTCCTTGCCTCACCTCGCTGGGCTGCATTGCTGGGAACCGCGACTTTGCAGCTACTCCGGCCCCTGTGCACTTCCGGCGGAAATCCTTTGTGCACAGCCAAGCCTGGGTCCACGGCACTCTAACCTGCATTGCACGACTTTCTAAGTTGGTCTCCGGCGACGTGGGACTCCTTTGTGCAACTTCGGCGAGCACCGTTTCACGCATCCTCGTAGTGCCTGTTTCTGGCACTTCTCCGGGTGCTACCTGCTTCAGTGAGGGCTCTTTGTCTTGCTCGACGTCCCCTCTCTCTTCAGGTCCAATTTGCGACCTCCTGGTCCCCCCTGGGCCCCAGCAGCGTCCAAAAACGCCAAACGCACGATTTGCAGCTAGCAAGGCTTGTTGGCGTTCTTTCGGCGGGAAAACACTTCTGCACGACTCTCCAAGGCGAGAGGGATCCGTCCACCAAAGGGGAAGTCTCTAGCCCTTTTCGTTCCTGCAGAAACCTCAGCTTCTTCTGTCCAGTCGATGCTTCTTTGCACCCGCAGCTGGCATTTCCTGGGCATCTGCCCATCTCCGACTTGCTTGTGACTTTTGGACTTGGTCCCCTTGTTCCACAGGTACCCTAGATTGGAAATCCACAGTTGTTGCATTGCTGGTTTGTGTCTTTCCTGCATTATTCCTCTAACACGACTACTTTGTCCTTAGGGGAACTCTAGTGCACTTTGCACTCACTTTTCAGGGTCTTGGGGAGGGTTATTTTTCTAACTCTCACTATTTTCTAATAGTCCCAGCGACCCTCTACAAGGTCACATAGGTTTGGGGTCCATTCGTGGTTCGCATTCCACTTTTGGAGTATATGGTTTGTGTTGCCCCTATCCCTATGTTTCCCCATTGCATCCTATTGTAACTATACATTGTTTGCACTGTTTTCTAAGACTATACTGCATATTTTTGCTATTGTGTATATATATCTTGTGTATATTTCCTATCCTCTCACTGAGGGTACACTCTAAGATACTTTGGCATATTGTCATAAAAATAAAGTACCTTTATTTTTAGTATAACTGTGTATTGTGTTTTCTTATGATATTGTGCATATGACACTAAGTGGTACTGTGGTAGCTTCACACGTCTCCTAGTTCAGCCTAAGCTGCTCTGCTAAGCTACCATTATCTATCAGCCTAAGCTGCTAGACACCCTATACACTAATAAGGGATAACTGGGCCTGGTGCAAGGTGCAAGTACCCCTTGGTACTCACTACAAGCCAGTCCAGCCTCCTACATTGGTTGTGCAGTGGTGGGATAAGTGCTTGAGACTACTTACCACTCTTGTCATTGTACTTTTCATAAGAGAAAAATATACAAAACAAGGTCAGTGTATATACACATAGCCAAAAAGTTTTGCATTTCCTCTTTTCACTCTTTTCAAAGTGCTGAAAAGTACTTCTAAACTTTCAAAAAGTTCTTAAAAGTTTAAAAAGTTTTTTTCTGTCTTTCCAAAAAGTTCTGAAAACTTTTTTCTCTTTTTCTATCACTTTAACTCTCTCTAAAAATGTCTGGCACAGGCCAAAGTGTTGATCTGTCCAAACTTGCATATGACAACCTTAGCTGGAAAAGAGCAAGGAGTCTCTGTATAGAGAGAGGTTTGAGTGTAGGGAAGAATCCTTCCTTGGAACTGTTACTTAACATGCTTAGAGAACAGGATAAGGCCATAGGTGCCCCATCTGTTGAAAAAGTACCTAATAGTTCCCAATCTGATTCAGGGACTTCCCCAGGAAAAGATTCAGGAAAGAAACTTCCTAGCCTGCCCATTACTAGACAATCTAGCATAGATGGTAATGATGATGAGCCACACCAAATAAATAGTGTTGTCTCACATCATAGCAAAAGCATATATTCTCACCATACTGGTAGTAATGTTTCTGTAAACCAAGCTGTTAGGGTGCCTTCTGTAAGGGACAGGTCTCCTTCTGTTCATTCCCATCATAGCTCTGTTTCTAGAAATGTCCCTCCCACCAACCCTGATGACAGAATGTTAGAGAGGGAACTCAATAAGTTGAGGGTGGAACAAACCAGACTGAAGTTTAAAAAGCAACAGCTGGATTTGGATAGACAGTCTTTTGAATTAGAGAAGGAAAGACAGAAGTTGGGTTTAGATACCCATGGTGGCAGCAGCAGTATTCCCCATAGTCATCCTGCAAAAGAGCATGATTCCAGGAATCTGCACAAGATAGTTCCCCCTTATAAGGAGGGGGATGACATTAACAAGTGGTTTGCTGCACTTGAGAGGGCCTGTGTTGTACAGGATGTCCCTCAAAGGCAGTGGGCTGCTATCCTATGGCTATCATTTAGTGGAAAAGGTAGGGATAGGCTCCTTACTGTAAAAGAAAATGATGCTAATAATTTCCAAGTTCTTAAGAATGCACTCCTGGATGGTTATGGCTTAACCACTGAACAGTACAGGATAAAGTTCAGAGAGACCAAAAAGGAGTCTTCACAAGACTGGGTTGATTTCATTGACCAGGCAGTGAAGGCCTTGGAGGGGTGGTTACATGGCAGTAAAGTTACTGATTATGACAGCCTGTATAACTTGATCCTGAGAGAGCATATTCTTAATAATTGTGTGTCTGATTTGTTGCACCAGTACTTGGTGGACTCTGATCTGACCTCTCCCCAAGAATTGGGAAAGAAGGCAGACAAATGGGTCAGAACAAGAGTGAACAGAAAAGTTCATACAGGGGGTGACAAAGATGGCAACAAAAAGAAGGATGGTAAGTCTTCTGACAAGGGTGGGGACAAATCTAAAAATGAGTCTTCATCAGGCCCACAAAAACACTCTGGTGGGGGTGGTGGGTCCAAATCCTCCTTTAATCAGAACAAGGAAAAGAAACCATGGTGCTATTTATGTAAAATAAAAGGCCATTGGACAACAGATCCCAGTTGTCCAAAGAAAGGCACCACAGCTCCTACCACTACAACCCCTACTGCTACACCTAGTGTCCCTACTAATAGCAGTGGTGGTGGGAGCAAACCTACTAATAGTCAATCCAAGGGAGTAGCTGGGCTCACTTTTGGTAATTTAGTTGGGGTTGGTCTGATTAGGGAGACCACAGAGGCTACTTTAGTCTCTGAAGGGGCTATTGATTTAGCCACTTTGGTTGCTTGCCCCCATAACTTGGAGAAGTACAAGCAACTAACCCTAATAAATGGTGTTGAGGTCCAGGCCTACAGGGACACAGGTGCCAGTGTCACAATGGTGATTGAGAAACTGGTGCACCCTGAACAACACATACTTGGACACCAGTACCAAGTAACCGATGCTCACAACATAACACAAAGCCACCCCATGGCTGTTGTAAATCTCAACTGGGGGGGGGGTAACTGGTCCAAAGAAAGTTGTGGTAGCTTCAGATTTACCTGTAGACTGTCTATTAGGGAATGATTTGGAGACATCAGCTTGGTCAGATGTGGAGTTGGAGGCCCATGCAGCAATGCTGGGCATCCCAGGGCATATTTTTGCTTTGACAAGGGCTCAGGCCAAAAAGCAAAAAGGACAGGGAAGCTTGGATCCTGGAACAATGGACCAAGTGCTCCCTAAAGCTAGGGCTAGTAGAAGCAAACCACTTCCTACTATCCCTCCCTCTACAGTGGATTCTACTTCTGAGGAAGAAGAATTCCCTCCCTGTGCAGAACCTACACCAGAGGAGCTGGAAGCAGACACTGCTGAGCTTTTGGGTGAAGGGGGGCCTGCCAGAGAGGAGCTGAGTGTGGCACAGCAAACCTGTCCCACATTAGAGGGTCTCAGACAGCAAGCTGTCAAACAGGCTAATGGGGATGTCAGTGACTCTCACAGAGTTTACTGGGAGGACAACCTCTTGTACACTGAGCATAGGGATCCTAAACCTGGAGCTGCCAGGAGATTAGTGATTCCTCAGGAGTACAGAAAGTTCCTCCTAACACTGGCACATGACATTCCCCTAGCTGGGCACCTGGGTCAAATGAAAACTTGGGACAGATTGGTTCCATTGTTTCATTGGCCTAGGATGTCTGAGGACACAAAAGATTTTTGTAAGTCCTGTGAAACCTGTCAAGCCAGTGGCAAGACAGGTGGCACCCCAAAGGCACCCCTTATCCCACTGCCTGTGGTTGGGGTTCCCTTTGAAAGGGTAGGGGTTGACATAGTTGGCCCCCTTGACCCTCCTACTGCTTCAGGCAATAGGTTTATCTTAGTGGTAGTGGACCATGCCACAAGATATCCTGAAGCTATTCCTTTAAGGACCACTACAGCACCTGCAGTGGCAAAGGCCCTCCTGGGAATATTTTCCAGGGTGGGCTTCCCAAAGGAAGTAGTATCAGACAGAGGAAGCAATTTCATGTCTGCATACTTAAAGGCCATGTGGAAGGAGTGTGGTGTAACGTACAAGTTCACAACACCCTATCATCCACAAACAAATGGACTGGTGGAGAGATTTAATAAAACTCTCAAAGGCATGATTATGGGTCTCCCTGAAAAACTCCGCAGGAGATGGGATATCCTTCTACCATGCCTCCTTTTTGCCTACAGGGAGGTACCCCAGAAAGGAGTGGGCTTCAGCCCCTTTGAACTTCTTTTTGGACACCCTGTTAGGGGTCCACTCACACTTGTAAAGGAGGGTTGGGAACAACCTTTAAAAGCTCCTAAGCAGGATATTGTGGATTATGTACTTGACTTCAGATCAAGGATGGCTGAGTACATGAAAAAGGCCAGTAAAAACCTTCAGGCCAGCCAAGAGCTCCAGAAGCAATGGCATGATCAGAAGGCTGTTTTGGTTCAGTACCAACCAGGGCAGAAAGTGTGGGTCTTGGAGCCTGTGGCCCCAAGAGCACTCCAAGGTAAATGGAGTGGTCCCCACACAATTGTTTAAAAGAAGGGAGAAGTCACCTATTTAGTTGACTTAGGCACTGCCAGGAGTCCCCTTAGGGTGCTCCATGTCAACCGCCTGAAACCCTACTATGACAGGGCTGATCTCACCCTGCTCATGGCAACTGATGAGGGACAGGAAGAAGACAGTGATCCTCTACCTGATCTCTTCTCTTCCACAGAACAAGATGCTCTTGTGGAAGGTGTAGTTTTGGCAGATTGTCTTACTGCTGAGTAGAAAGACCATTGCATAAATCTCCTAGGACAATTTTCAGAACTCTTCTCTACTGTGCCAGGCACCACTTCTTGGTGTGAGCACACTATAGATACTGGAGACAGTTTACCTGTCAAAAGTAAGATCTATAGGCAGCCTGACCATGTCAGGGACTGCATAAAGCAAGAAGTTCAGAAAATGTTGGAACTAGGAGTGGTTGAGCACTCTGACAGTCCATGGGCTTCTCCTGTGGTACTGGTACCAAAACCCAATTCTAAAGATGGAAAGAAAGAAATGCGGTTTTGTGTAGACTATAGAGGTCTCAACTTGGTAACCAAAACTGATGCTCACCCTATACCCAGGGCAGATGAGCTTATAGATACACTGGCATCTGCCAAGTATCTAAGCACTTTTGATTTGACTGCAGGGTATTGGCAGATCAAATTATCAGAAGATGCTAAATCTAAGACTGCATTTTCTACCATTGGAGGACATTACCAGTTTACTGTAATGCCTTTTGGTTTGAAAAATGGACCTGCCACTTTTCAGAGGTTGGTGAACACAGTCCTGCAAGGGCTGGAAGCTTTCAGTGCAGCATATTTGGACGATATAGCTGTCTTTAGCTCCAGCTGGGATGATCACCTGGTCCACCTATGGAAAGTTTTGGAGGCCCTGCAAAAGGCAGGCCTCACTATCAAGGCTTCAAAGTGCCAGATAGGGCAGGGTAAGGTGGTTTATCTGGGACACCTTGTTGGTGGGGAACAGATTGCACCACTTCAGGGGAAAATCCAAACTATTATTGATTGGGTTCCCTCTACCCCTCAGACTCAGGTGAGAGCCTTCCTAGGCCTCACTGGGTACTACAGGAGGTTCATTAAGAACTATGGCTCCATTGCAGCCCCTCTTAATGACCTCACATCCAAGAAAATGCCTAAAAAGGTATTATGGACAGCAAGCTGTCAGAAAGCTTTTGAGGAGCTGAAGCAGGCCATGTGCTCTGCACCTGTCCTGAAAAGCCCTTGTTACTCTAAAAAATTCTATGTCCAAACTGATGCATCTGAATTAGGAGTAGGGGCAGTCCTATCACAACTTAATTCTGAGGGCCAGGATCAACCTGTTGCTTTTATTAGTAGGAGGTTGACCCCTAGAGAAAAGCGTTGGTCTGCCATTGAGAGGGAGGCCTTTGCTGTGGTCTGGGCTCTGAAGAAGTTGAGGCCATACCTGTTTGGCACTCACTTCATTGTTCAGACAGACCACAAACCTCTACTTTGGCTAAAACAAATGAAAGGTGAAAATATTAAATTGTTGAGGTGGTCCATATCCCTACAGGGAATGGACTATACAGTGGAACATAGACCTGGGAGTAGCCACTCCAATGCAGATGGACTCTCCAGATATTTCCACTTAGACAATGAAGACTCATCAGGTCATGGCTAGTCTTATTGTCCTTCGTTTGGGGGGGGGGGGGTTGTGTAGGAAAGTACCATCTTGCCTGGCATGTTACCCCCATTTTTTGCACTGTATATATGTTGTTTTAGTTGTATGTGTCACTGGGACCCTGGTAACCCAGGGCCCCAGTGCTCATAAGTGTGCCTGAATGTGTTACCTGTGTAGTGACTAACTGTCTCACTGAGGCTCTGCTAATCAGAACCTCAGTGGTTATGCTCTCTCATTTCTTTCCAAATTGTCACTAACAGGCTAGTGACCATTTTTACCAATTTACATTGGCTTACTGGAACACCCTTATAATTCCCTAGTATATGGTACTGAGGTACCCAGGGTATTGGGGTTCCAGGAGATCCCTATGGGCTGCAGCATTTCTTTTGCCACCCATAGGGAGCTCTGACAATTCTTACACAGGCCTGCCACTGCAGCCTGAGTGAAATAACGTACACGTTATTTCACAGCCATTTTACACTGCACTTAAGTAACTTATAAGTCACCTATATGTCTAACCTTTACCTGGTAAAGGTTAGGTGCAAAGTTACTTAGTGTGAGGGCACCCTGGCACTAGCCAAGGTGCCCCCACATTGTTCAGAGCCAATTCCCTGAACTTTGTGAGTGCGGGGACACCATTACACGCGTGCACTACATATAGGTCACTACCTATATGTAGCTTCACCATGGTAACTCCGAATATGGCCATGTAACATGTCTATGATCATGGAATTGCCCCCTCTATGCCATCCTGGCATAGTTGGCACAATCCCATGATCCCAGTGGTCTGTAGCACAGACCCTGGTACTGCCAAACTGCCCTTCCTGGGGTTTCACTGCAGCTGCTGCCAACCCCTCAGACAGGCAGCTGCCCTCCTGGGGTCCAGCCAGGCCTGGCCCAGGATGGCAGAACAAAGAACTTCCTCTGAGAGAGGGTGTGACACCCTCTCCCTTTGGAAAATGGTGTGAAGGCAGGGGAGGAGTAGCCTCCCCCAGCCTCTGGAAATGCTTTGTTGGGCACAGAGGTGCCCAATTCTGCATAAGCCAGTCTACACCGGTTCAGGGACCCCTTAGCCCCTGCTCTGGCGCGAAACTGGACAAAGGAAAGGGGAGTGACCACTCCCCTGACCTGCACCTCCCCTGGGAGGTGTCCAGAGCTCCTCCAGTGTGCTCCAGACCTCTGCCATCTTGGAAACAGAGGTGCTGCTGGCACACTGGACTGCTCTGAGTGGCCAGTGCCACCAGGTGACGTCAGAGACTCCTGCTGATAGGCTCCTTCAGGTGTTAGTAGCCTATCCTCTCTCATAGGTAGCCAAACCCTCTTTTCTGGCTATTTAGGGTCTCTGTCTCTGGGGAAACTTTAGATAACGAATGCAAGAGCTCATCCGAGTTCCTCTGCATCTCTCTCTTCACCTTCTGATAAGGAATCGACTGCTGACCGCGCTGGAAGCCTGCAAACCTGCAACATAGTAGCAAAGACGACTACTGCAACTCTGTAACGCTGATCCTGCCGCCTTCTCGACTGTTTTCTTGCTTGTGCATGCTGTGGGGGTAGCCTGCCTCCTCTCTGCACCAGAAGCTCCGAAGAAATCTCCCGTGGGTCGACGGAATCTTCCCCCTGCAACCGCAGGCACCAAAAAGCTGCATTACCGGTCCCTTGGGTCTCCTCTCAGCACGACGAGCGAGGTCCCTCGAATCCAGCAACTCTGTCCAAGTGACCCCCACAGTCCAGTGACTCTTCAGTCCAAGTTTGGTGGAGGTAAGTCCTTGCCTCACCTCGCTGGGCTGCATTGCTGGGAACCGCGACTTTGCAGCTACTCCGGCCCCTGTGCACTTCCGGCGGAAATCCTTTGTGCACAGCCAAGCCTGGGTCCACGGCACTCTAACCTGCATTGCACGACTTTCTAAGTTGGTCTCCGGCGATGTGGGACTCCTTTGTGCAACTTCGGCGAGCACCGTTTCACGCATCTTCGTAGTGCCTGTTTCTGGCACTTCTCCGGGTGCTACCTGCTTCAGTGAGGGCTCTTTGTCTTGCTCGACATCCCCTCTCTCTTCAGGTCCAATTTGCGACCTCCTGGTCCCTCCTGGGCCCCAGCAGCGTCCAAAAACGTCAAACGCACGATTTGCAGCTAGCAAGGCTTGTTGGCGTTCTTTCGGCGGGAAAACACTTCTGCACGACTCTCCAAGGCGAGGGGGATCCGTCCACCAAAGGGGAAGTCTCTAGCCCTTTTCGTTCCTGCAGAAACCTCAGCTTCTTCTGTCCAGTCGAAGCTTCTTTGCACCCGCAGCTGGCATTTCCTGGGCATCTGCCCATCTCCGACTTGCTTGTGACTTTTGGACTTGGTCCCCTTGTTCCACAGGTACCCTAGATTGGAAATCCACAGTTGTTGCATTGCTGGTTTGTGTCTTTCCTGCATTATTCCTCTAACACGACTACTTTGTCCTTAGGGGAACTCTAGTGCACTTTGCACTCACTTTTCAGGGTCTTGGGGAGGGTTATTTTTCTAACTCTCACTATTTTCTAATAGTCCCAGCGACCCTCTACAAGGTCACATAGGTTTGGGGTCCATTCGTGGTTCGCATTCCACTTTTGGAGTATATGGTTTGTGTTGCCCCTATCCCTATGTTTCCCCATTGCATCCTATTGTAACTATACATTGTTTGCACTGTTTTCTAAGACTATACTGCATATTTTTGCTATTGTGTATATATATCTTGTGTATATTTCCTATCCTCTCACTGAGGGTACACTCTAAGATACTTTGGCATATTGTCATAAAAATAAAGTACCTTTATTTTTAGGATAACTGTGTATTGTGTTTTCTTATGATATTGTGCATATGACACTAAGTGGTACTGTGGTAGCTTCACACGTCTCCTAGTTCAGCCTAAGCTGCTCTGCTAAGCTACCATTATCTATCAGCCTAAGCTGCTAGACACCCTATACACTAATAAGGGATAACTGGGCCTGGTGCAAGGTGCAAGTACCCCTTGGTACTCACTACAAGCCAGTCCAGCCTCCTACACTCTCTCTTTACTTTAAAATGTGTCACTAACAGGCTAGTGACTAAATTTACCAATTCACATTGGCACTCTGGTACACCCATATAATTCCCTAGTATATGGTACTGAGATACCCAGGGTATTGGGGTTCCAGGAGATCCCTATGGGCTGCAGCATTTCTTTTGCCACCCATACAGAGCTCTGACAATTTTTACACAGGCCTGCCAGTGCAGCCTGAGTGAAATACCGTCCACGTTATTTCACAGCCATTTACCACTGCACTTAAGTAACTTATAAGTCACCTATATGCCTAACCTTCACCTGGTGAAGGTTGGGTGCAAAGTTACTTAGTGTGTGGGCACCCTGGCACTAGCCAAGGTGCCCCCACATTGTTCAGGGCAAATTCCCCGGACTTTGTGAGTGCGGGGACACCATTACACGCGTGCACTTTACATAGGTCACTACCTATGTACAGCGTCACAATGGTAACTCCGAACATGGCCATGTAACATGTCTAAGATCATGGAATTGTCACCCCAATGCCATTCTGGCATTGGGGTGACAATTCCATGATCCCCCAGGTCTCTAGCACAGAACCCGGGTACTGCCAAACTGCCTTTCCGGGGTCTCCACTGCAGCTGCTGCTGCTGCCAACCCCTCAGACAGGTTTCTGCCCTCCTGGGGTCCAGGCAGCCCTGGCCCAGGAAGGCAGAACAAAGGATTTCCTCTGAGAGAGGGTGTAACACCCTCTCCCTTTGGAAATAGGTGTGAAGGCTGGGGAGGAGAAGCCTCCCCCACCCTCTGGAAATGCTTTGATGGGCACAGATGGTGCCCATCTCTGCATAAGCCAGTCTACACCAGTTTAGGGATCCCCCAGCCCTGCTCCGGCACGAAACTGGACAAAGGAAAGGGGAGTGACCACTCCCCTGACCTGCACCTCCCAGGGGAGGTGCCCAGAGCTCCTCCAGTGTGTTCCAGACCTCTGCCTTCTTGGAAACAGAGGTGTTTGTGGCACATTGGACTGCTCTGAGTGGCCAGTGCCAGCAGGTGACGCCAGAGGCTCCTTCTGATAGGCTCTTACCTCTCTTGGTAGCCAATCCTCCTTCCTAGGTAGCCAAACCTCCTTTTCTGGCTATTTAGGGTCTCTGCTTTGAAGATCTCACCAGATAACGAGTGCAAGAGCTCAGCAGAGTTCCTCTGCATCTCCCTCTTCACCTTCTGCCAAAGGATCGACCGCTGACTGCTCAGGACGCCTGCGAAACCGCAACAGAGTAGCAAGACGACTACTAGCAACCTTGTATTGCTTCATCCTGCCGGCTTTCTTGACTGTTTCCAGGTGGTGCATGCTCTTGGGTTAGCCTGCCTCCTCTCTGCACCAGGAGCTCTGAAGAAATCTCCAGTGGGTCGACGGAATCTTCCCCCTGCAACCGCAGGCAACAAAAGACTGCATCACCGGTCCTCTGGGTCCCCTCTCAGCACGACGAGCGTAGTCCCTGGAACTCAGCAACTCTGTCCAAGTGACTTCCACAGTCCAGTGACTCTTCAGTCCAAGTTTGGTGGAGGTAAGTCCTTGCCTCCCCACGCTAGACTGCATTGCTGGGTACCGCATGATTTGCAGCTGCTCCGGCTCCTGTGCACTCTTCTAGGATTTCCTTCATGCACAGCCAAGCCTGGGTCCCCGACACTCTAACTTGCAGTGCACAACCTTCTGAGTTGTCCTCCGTCGTCGTGGGACTCCCTTTTGTGACTTCGGGTGGACTCCGGTTCATTTTTGTTCTAAGTGCCTGTTCAGGTACTTCTGCGGGTGCTGCCTGCTTCTGTGAGGGCTCCCTGCATTGCTGGGTGCCCCCTCTGTCTCCTCATCCAAGTGGCAACATCCTGGTCCCTCCTGGGCCACAGCAGCATCCAAAAACCCTAACTGTGACCCTTGCAGCTAGCAAGGCTTGTTTGCGGTCTTTCTGTGTGGGAACACCTCTGCAAGCTTCTTCACGACGTGGGACATCCATCCTCCAAAGGGGAAGTTCCTAGTCCTCTTCTTTCTTGCAGAACTCCTAGCTTCTTCCAACCAGTGGCAGCTTCCTTGCACCCTCAGCTGGCATTTCCTGGGCTCCTGCCCACTCTCGACACTGTTGCGACTATTGGACTTGGTCCCCTTGTCTTACAGGTACTCAGGTCCGGAAATCCACTGTTGTTGCATTGCTGGTGTTTGTTCTTCCTGCAGAATCCCACTATCACGACTTCTGTGCTCTCTGGGGGTCTCAGGGTCTTGGGGCGGGCTATTTTTCTAACCCTCACTGTTTAATTACAGTCCCAGCGACCCTCTACAAGCTCACATAGGTTTGGGGTCCATTCGTGGTTTGCATTCCACTTTTGGAGTATATGGTTTGTGTTGCCCTATACCTATGTGCTCCTATTGCAATCTATTGTAACTTTACACTGCTTGCATTACTTTTCTTGCTATTACCTGCATAATTTTGGTTGGTGTATATATATCTTGTGTATATATCTTATCCTCATACTGAGGGTACTCACTGAGATACTTTTGGCATATTTTTGTGTATTGTGTTTTCTTATGATATTGTGCAGATGACACCAGTGGTATAGTAGGAGCTTTACATGTCTCCTAGTTCAGCCTAAGCTGCTTTGCCATAGCTACCTTCTATCAGGCTTAGCTGCTAGAAACACCTCTTCTACACTAATAAGGGATAACTGGACCTGGCACAAGGTATAAGTACCTCTGGTACCCACTACAAGCCAGGCCAGCCTCCTACATTGGAATAGCAAGTTTGTTTTGTTCACATTTGTGTGTAGATGTTTTGCTTCAAGCATGTCAGTCTGTAACGATCTGAGAATTTGTGTATGTTGTGGTCCAGTCTTTGCTTAAGAAATCAGGACGGATTAAGTCATAAAGTTGTTTGATGCGTTATGTATATTCTGGTATGTACGTTCTCCCAAAATTAAAGAAACCTATCAAAGATTGCAGTTTCTTGATTATGATGGGTGGTTGTAATTGCTATTTCCTTGTCTAAGAACTGTGGTACCACACTTCTCCCCTCATTTGAAAGCTCATATTTCAGGAACAGGACACTGTGAAAGGTAATTTTAGTTTTCTTCAAATTGAATTTGTAGCTTTGTTTGGCAAATCCAATAACAATGCAATTTACCCTAGCTAAGAGTGTGTTGAGGTCATCATCCATCAGATAAATGTCATCTATATAGGACAATGGCCTCAGGATCAATATCATGCAATACTAATGTTACGCAGGCTGAGAACAATCCAGGACTGTCCCTATACCCTTAGGGGAGTGGACAAAAACTGCACTGACAGCCTACCGTTGAGAAGGCACTTAAATTCCGGCTTTCAGGAGCTAGATTTTGGCAGAGAAAAATGTTGTAATCGTCAACGGTCGTTTATATTTTTTGCACACTATATTGTTCATAAGTACCATGCTGTCTGAATTTTGAATGGCAAATGTGCGCATGAGACTGTTTAAATATCTGTAATCGGAGACTATTCTATATGAGTGGTCCAGCTTATCAACGGGAAACAAGGGGTTATTCGTTTTTTTTTAAAGATATATTTATTTACAGTTTTCTCATAAAATAAGTATTTTTAGGATTAACAAGGTGTGTTACAGAGCATCCAGATCTCAATACAGTTATATTCAAATTCACTACAGTTGGTATGCAGTACAGGGCATCTCTTAATATGCTGTTATATGTCATATACATATCATTACAACTCTCCTGTCCTCTGCTGCAACAGTTCACATCATTTTCCCCCATTATCAGTCACCCGCTCTGCAACACTAAATCAACATGTCCCTTTTTCGGTTTCACGTACTCATTTCAGTGTTCTGACCACCCCCCTCTGTTATTTGTTGGATGAGTACTGAAAGGTACAAGAAGGGCTTGTATCAATATACTGATATCTGTTGAGAGGTTTTAAATTGTCATAATTTCTAAGATTGTGTTTTTTCTCTGAGGTCTTCTAATGCGGAGGTCCTCCTCTTTGCTTTGTTTTATCTTTATTATTCTTCTGTTTATCCCAGCATTTTTTAGAAACACTCTTGTACTTGCTCAGTAGTATCCTTACGGTAATTACCTTGATGTTTGGGTCATTTGATCTGTCCCCTAGACTGTCCTGACCTATAAAAGTGTAAGTCTTCGTGATAATCTCTGGTATGAGCTCATGTTCCTGATCTATTTGAGGAACGTACCGGTGCTGTTGACATATTGCCATTGCTGCTGTTTCCTCTTTACTTAATATAATTGAGGAGACTGTGGCAAAGTTGCCCATTAGTTTCATCCCCAAGTCCAAGACAGGCTGTCCTGTGTTCATTTTGTATTTGTTTTAACACTTCCAGAAGATTTGCAAGTGCTGTGTGTGATGGTATACATTTCAGCAAATACTGTGCCCCAATTTGCCTCTATGGAGGGCACCATCGCAATGGTAAGCACATTGTGAGAATTCTATGTTTATCTTAGGTCCTGTATGAGTAAAGACTGCTTCCAGCTGATTTTTTTTTTGTGCTTCAGTAAAAAGGAATTTTACCGTTTTGGGTGGGAACCTTACCCATGATTGAATGAACAGTTGCTGGGTTTATCCCGGGTTAGCCAATTGCGGAGCAGTTGGAGCAGCCCTTGCTGGGGCAGTATTTAGAGTCTGCATCATGAATTGTATTAAGCGTCTTTATATCCGAACTAGATTAGTATATAATGATCGCTGATCTGCGGTATGTAAATTTTGTATTTGGGGGGAATGTTGAATATATAGCTAATTCTGGCCAAGTAGGTATATCATTACTTAAAGGACCTAATCTAACTTTATTACAAGGGCACCTTGAAACCAGTTATGGTGTCCTTGATATGTAAGCGGTATTTCTGGACATTCATATGTTCTGTATTGTGCAGGTGGTTTGCTACAGTGTATGTGTGAGAAGTGTGTGAATTTGCATCCGCTGCAGGAAAGGTGACTCATGAATAGAAGATTTCTGTTCTATACACATTGTGTGCCTCTACAAAGAACATAACCTCTCCATCAGGTAGTAAATGTTGTGTGAGAGGTTGACTCATGTTTACTGGAATTACCACAGGTTGTGCTATATTTTAAACAGTTAATTTAGAGATTGAAGCTCAAAATGGGGTATCCTTTTAAGGTTCAACATTGAACAGCCTACAAGACTTAAAACAGGTACTACCTGTTAAGCGGAGGAGGATTTTTCCCTAATACTACGTACATCTATGTATAAAGGTGATTAGGGTACCTTTGGTATGCAAGAGAGTTACTCAGTTCAATCTGTGTCTGACCATCATTGGTAGCAACATATTGTGCGGTTCCTATCTTGGTAATAAGAGTGTGTGTTTTACGGTGGCAGCACCACAGCGTGTGGGTGACTGAGTTGGTCTCACATTGTCTGGAAGCTGTCCGCCTGATTCCTGGCTAGCATGCAGTGCCTCACCCAATTCTGGGAAAGAAAGGTAATTTTTGGCTACCAAAACATGACACTTGATTCCTCAGGAAAGTTGTGGTGAACAGATCATACTCCTTTCACTCAGTTACTCAAAGACTCATGCATGCCATGGCAGAATAAGAGATGCAAAATGAATTTCAATGCATTTGGTAGCAGTTGCATCCTATTATAAAAAGCATGGGCTGTGATAACTAGGTAGATGAAACATAATACAGTGATCCTTGCTATTATCAGTGTGAAGAAGATAACCCCCACCATCGTTGCATGATCCTAAAAACCTAAAGATTCCTAACTACACCCTATGCCTCAAATATGAGAGCATAGCTGCAGTAACCCTTCTGCCTATCCTGGTGTAAGGGAAGGATACCAACCCCATACCTAAAAGGTTAAGGGGCTGCCTGTTGTCTGGATAGCAACCCTCTCAGGTGGCTGAAGAGTCGGCACCAGGATAAGTGAAGCTTTCAATGGAATAGTGTGTTGCGAGATGGTCATGACTAGTATGCCGTCTGCCCCCATCTAGTCCTACGTGGTGTTTATATATTAAATACTGCAGTGTTATAAGAACAGGCCTGATTTTCTATTATGCCTAGGAGTTAGGGATTGACTGCTGAGCTCCTGGAGCGGCAATACGAGTTAAAATATCATGTACCGAACTTGACATCCATGAACAGGGCACAAAATGAAATGTGTGTAAGGGGCTGATAAAATTTGCAACTCGGACAACTATGTATTCTCAGAATGAAGCAGCTGATTAAAATATAAAAACAAGCTAAAAGTTGGCGGTGCTAAAATAAATATGACATGAATAATAACTTGTCTACATGTGAAAGGCACAGGCTACGGGCCTAATGTTAAAATAAAGGTGTCCAACCCAGGCACTAAAGAGAACCCACGTAAGTAGCTTTTTAAACATGTCTCAGGCCTGCCATAAATGCCTGTGTGTGCAGTTTCAATTTGCCATGTTGCTCTGCCAAAATAAACCTTTTGCTAGCCCCAGACACTCTTTGTTTAATACATATGTCACCCCAAGGTTAGGCCCTGGACAGCCCAGAAGGCAGGGTGCAGTGAATTTAAAAGGTTGGACATATACTTTTAAGTTTTACGTGTCCTGGGAGTGGTAAAACTCCTAAAGATGCTTTTCACTACTGTAAGGCCTCCCTCTCCTATAGGATAACATTGGAGCTACCTTATAACATTTCATAAGTGTAATTTCCACATGGGAACAGGTGATCAGCTCATGTTTGGTGTCTTCTGAATTGTAATAAAAAAGCTTAAGTTACGGTGAAGTCAGATTTAAAATTACAATTTTGAAAATGCCAATTTTAGAAAGTTGGAATTCTCCTGCCTTAGCGGTTTGGTGCCTGTTGCATGACTCTGGTTCACATGACTGGGTGTAGTTGACAGTTTGGTATTCCTCCTGGACAGCCCATGAAAATAGGAAGCTTAGGTGTGCTTGTATGTGCCATCACTGGCAGCGTGGGAGGTAGGAGCTGTACCCAGCCCTACTTACAATTGAATAGACTGTGTCCTGCCTCCACACAAAGGGCTGCATACCCCCTGTAGTTAGTCTGGAGACAGGAAGGCAGGGTTCATGAACTTCAAAGGCATGCCTCTAGACTCTTATCCACACTTGAAAGGCACAACTGGTTATAAATACAGGTCCTCAGACACCAACTCTTTAGTACCCTTTTGGACCTGTGGATACTCTGTCAGGAAGAATGACTACTGTGGTGCTGAAAGGACTGTCACCCTGCTGGACTAATGCTCTGAAGAACTGCTGCCCTGCTGTGCTATGCTACCTGCTGCCTCTTGCCTCTGTGATAAGGAATGGACCTGCATGTCTTTAACCTAGAACCTTTAACAGTGTGAAAAAAGCCAAAGGAAAATATCACAAAGATAAAGGAGGAAATATGAAATTGGCCATAAAGATTGTAAATTTTATTATTCAGGAGGATAATCATGCACGCACATGCCACTATACTGTACGCTTGCCCTAATCCAAACAGTGGCATCTATCTGCACAAGGAGAAAAAGCACATAATAAGAGAGCCAATTGAGAGGGAACATCCACTGATGTTAAAAAGCTACAATGTCACCTATAATTGACACTGTTCAGGGAATCTGGTATTCCTAGTCTTCACATAATTAGAAACTTGGAACATTCAAACCAGAACAAGAAATGTCATCTTTCAACCCATGTATGTCAGTACGTAGCCCGTATATCGAAGGAGGTTTGAATATCAATAAGGGATTTGTGATATCTTTGTGAAAAGGTTTGAGAATGTCAATGACCTACCAAATCCATATAGCTATGCCTTTCTCAATAAACTGTTTGGTTAGTTTGGTAGCATCACGTTTGCATGTGATGGTACTCTAGTGTTCTTTTATCCTAGCATGTACACTCCTTATTGTCATCCCTAAGTATATGAGATTACAGAGGCATATAAAGATATATATTACATTCTTTGCATAGCAGTTAGTAAGTTGTTTTAATTTTCATGGTGTTGTTAAACCCAGATCTATCACAGTTACTCTCCTCGTAAATACACAGACACTGCAACTGCCACAAGGAGAATGTCCTGTTGGAGAAAGTAGGCTCCACAAAGTAGGTTGCTTATTTTTTGTTTTGGGTTGTTTTGGGCATGCATGCACCAGAATATCTGATAAAGACTTTTAGTTGCAGATTCTTTACCTATGAATTCTTCACGGGCATCAGAATGGATCCAGAAGATTTTCATGAGCAGTACCCGTGCGCACCGTTTGGTGGCATCGATCAGCTCCATGTCCATCATCAGCATTGTCCATGCTGGATGCGACGTTGCGGGTCCTGTATAGGCGCCACCCCGGTGCAATGACAACAGTTGTTTTCTTTCCACACCAGCAAGCGCTGATCCAAAAAGAGCTACGCCTCAGTCAATTTTTGACTGCCTTTTTTTACTTTTTGGCAAGACTTTTTTGAGTTTCTATACTTTTGGTGTGTTGAGGATGTCCTCTAGGAAGACTTGATTCAAGCCCGGTGGTTCCTGTCATCGGATGATTTTGGTGACGGATCTGCACCCTGTTTGCCTTTGATGTTTGAATCGCGACCACGACCCAAAGTCATTCTCCGAGTGTCGGGCCATGAATCCAAAGGCTTTCAGGGAGCAGTCCCTAAAGCTAATGGTAGCCGGACGCTCTGCTCCGCGCAGATCGAGATCTCAGTTGCGTGGAAGGTCCCGAGATGGGGCACGAAGCCCAAAGTCATCTTCGTCCCACTCTCAGTCCTTGGGCCATTTTGTAAAAACAAGAGAAACAAGACGTTGAAGCGTGCCTTGCCTTTTCCTTGTCCGTCGGCTGAGGAGGGAACATCGGCCTCGTTCCGAGGAACCTGTGCCTGGGCCTTTGGGCCCCTTTGGGTTCCGCGCTGGCAGCTATGGCCCTGACACTGAGGGGCACCCAAGGATCAATTTCCAGATCCAGACCGATGTCAGTCAAGACACCTCGACCTTTTGCAGCGCCGGTCCCAACTATGCTTCAGGCGCCAACCACATTGTAATTCCCAACCGGAGCCGGATAGGTGTCATATGACGCCGGAGGGTGCCATGCCTCTCAGATCGGATCCTGAGCCTTTTGTTTATGACCTAGGCCTCAGGTATGAATGGAAGTGGTTGCTGGAGCACTATCAAGAATATATGGATTGGCGTTCAGACTTGGGTGAAGCCAGCAGACTGGATACTTCTCCAGATACTGGCATGCTTTCTCCTCCTACCATGGCTATGGAGGCGGTAGTTTCAAATTCAGTGGTGGTGGGAAGAGCAGCTGAGGTCCTGGACCTTGAGTTGCCGCCAGTGGCAGTCAGGACTAACATCCTGACTGAGGTGCTTCAACCTGGAGCTTCATGCTCACATTTAATAAAGCCCCTACAAATGTTCTACTGGGTACGTGGTCCAAACCCAGCACACTGGCTCCTGTGAACAGGACTGTTGCACCCAGCACACTGGCTCCTGATGCCCATCGTCATCACCATGCTCTGAGTGACCCAAGTTTTCTGATGCAACACCCCACCCCTGAGAGCTTGGATATCCAAGCCTTCACTTGCCATAGTGCATTCCCTACTGCACCTTCGGATAGGGAATCCAAGAGTCAGGATACACTTGGGAAGATGATGTTACGGAAGGGGCACCCCCCCACGTTCATCCCTGCCACCATGCTGTGCATGCTGCCAAGCCTCTGCGGGACCAGGGACATGGGCTCCACCAAACTCGTGGATCAGGGATCCGGTAGTCCAGCAGGTCCCACCCCCCACCCTATAGCTGTTACCAAACCTTCCTACTCGGACTCTTACCCACCAGGGACCAGTCGGAGGTAGGATCCACCACACCTGCTCCACTATCAATTCATCTCATCAGAAAGGGGGTTTTGCAGATAGTCCGAAGCGGCTACTTCCTCCCCTTCAAGACTATCCCTCCATTCATGTCACCACCCTATGATCGGATGACTGAGGATCACTTGTCCCTTCTCCAAGAGGAAGTTACAGCTCTCTTGGCCAAGGGAGCCATAGAGAGGGTTCCTGTCCCAGACGTAGGATGTGATTGCTTTTCCCACCACTTTCTGGTACCCAAAAAGGACAAGGACCTCCGCCCCATCCGAGACCTTCGGTCCCTCAATCTCTTCCTCAAGAAGGAGAAGTTCAAAATGCTCATTCTGGCTCACGTTCTTTCTGCCCTGGTCCTAGAAGACTGGATGGTAGCGTTGGACTTGCAGGACGCTTATTTCCATGTTCATGTCCTGCCTGCCCACATACGTTACTTGCAGTTCATGGAAGGCCACAAGCACTTTCAATTCACCGTGCTCCCCTTTGGTCATACTAGCACCCCTTGATTGTTCACCAAGGTGGTGGCCGCAGCTTATCTGCGCAGATCAGGGGTTTCAGTCTTCCCCTATCTCGATGACTGGCTGCTGAGGGTGGGCTTCCCGCAGGCTATCATCTCCCACCTCCAGACTATGGCAGGCTTCCTGTATTTGCTGGGGTTCACAATAAACTTGCCAAAGTCACACCTGACTCCCTCTCAGATGCTCCCTTTCATCGGAGCTGTTCTGGATGCAGTGCTGTTTCAGCCTTATCCTCTCAAGCGGCAAGTCTGGATATTCAGGCTGTAATATGGATGTTTAAGCCTCTATCCTGGATTTCGGTGAGAGTGACTCTGAGGCTGCTGGGCCTCATGGCATCCTGCATCCTGCTGGTCACACTTGCCAGATGGCATATGCAAGCTCTGCAGTGGGACGTGAAGTTCCAGTGGGCGCAGCATCAGAGGAATCTCCCCAAAAACGTCCAGGTCTCGGAGGGAACTGAGAAAGATCTGCAGTGATGGCTCACAAACCGCAATTGGGTCAGAAGAGTCAGACATTAGTGACAGGGGCGTCTCTCTTGGGATAGGACAGCCATCCAAGAGAATTGGGGATCAGGGGCATCTGGTCTCCAGCGGAATCTGGAATCCACATCAACCTGTTGGAGCTCCATGCAATCCAGCTGACATTGAAAGTATTTCTTCCCTCTGTCAAGCTAAAGACAGTGCAGGTGTTCAGACAACACCACTGCCATGTGGTACTGCAACAAGCAGGGCGGGTGGGGTCATGGACATTTTGTCAAGAGGCTCTGTGCATCTGGACGTGGCTGGAACAGCAGGGCATATCCTTAGTGGTTCAACATCTGGTGGGCTCTCTGACCATCAGAACAGACAAACTCAGTCAAAAATGTCTACTGGATCACAAATGGCATTTCCATCCGGAGGTAGCACAACATCTTTGAGCAGTGAGGAAAGCCTTGGTTAGATCTGTTCGCATCTGCAGAGAATGGGCAATGTCTACAGTATTGCACGTAGGAGTTTCCAAGGGGGCAACTGCTCGGAGCCACTTTTCGACTTAAGTGGAATTTAGAACTCCTGTACACCTTTCCACCCTTACCACTTCTGCCCAGATTCTGAAGATCAAGAGCAACGAGGCCCAAGTAATCCTTGTGGCTCCAGACTGGGCAAGGACTGTCTGGTATCCTGAGCTGTTGAGAATGTCCATCAGTCCTCCGATCAGACTGCCCCTTTGGGAGGATCTTCTGTCGCAGCAACAGGGGACGGTTCTCCACCCGAAACTGTTCACTATCTGCCTTCTTGCATGGAGATTGAGCAGCAACAGTTGAAAGCTTTTGACCTTCCTCCCATAGTCTGCAACGTTATCTTCCCAGGCATCAATCCACTAAAAAGGTATGCACCTGTCATTGCAAGATGTTTGTGGCAGAATGCACAGACAAGTCTGTTGACCCCCTTTCTGCCCCTCTCGCTGAGGTTCTGTTTATTCTTTCTCTGGCCCAGCAGGGCTTTTTTGAGGTTTTTGCTTTATTGAGGTTGCCTGGTCAATCTTCTTTGTTTAAGTCCCCTATTTGAATTTGACTTTTGAAATTTGATATAAGCTCCTTTTGAGCCTCTCCACAATTACCCTCTCAGGCTCCTCGCTTTGAAAACAGCCTTCTTTGTGGCCATTACCTCTTCCCGCAGGGTGAGTGAGCTGCTGGCATTGTCATCTAAGCTGGCCTACCTTTCCATCTATCCCAACAACTGGTGCTTTGCACTAGAGCTTCTGTTTTTTGCCAACCGTGTTCATGCACTTTCATGTAATCATGTAGGCTTATCCATCACCTTGCCTACTTTTTACGCACCTCCACTTCCTCCTAAGGAAGAGGAGAGACTCCACTGCCTGGACCCAAATAGAGCATTGGCGTTCTACCTTGATCGGACAAAAGAATTCTGTGTGACCAACTCTCTGTAGGTTATGTGGGTGTAAAGAAAAGTTGTACCATGCAGAAGAGAACCATCTCCAGATAGGCCAGACTCAGTAAAAAGATCTGCTACGCACTGGCCATGAAGCAGTCTTCTGAAGGTTTGCATGCTCATTCTACAGAGCCAAAGCAGTGACCATTGTGTTAGCATGTGAAGTTCCTGTCCTTGATATCTGCTAGACAGTCATGTGGGCATTCCTCCATACGTCAGGTTCGGAGGGACTTGCACCTTGCCCATTCACTCCTGCAGGACTTTCTGGTATGAACTTGGTTTGCAGACCCACCTCCAGGGATGGTAATGATTGGGTATCTATACAAAGGTAAGTAATCTCCAACTAAAAGTCTTTATCAGATGAACAAGTTACTTACCTTCCGTAATGCCTACTCTGCAAACTGATTTCTAGGGGCAGGGACTCAGCTATCAGGGCCTTTGTTTTGATGCACCAGTAGACAGTTTCTTTATGGCTCTGTGCTTCTGGCATTGAAAGTCGTAAAAAGAAACAGAGAGTGCGCAGGGGTGGTCCCTAAAGGGGACCCGTTACGCTGTGTCCACTGCGGACGCCAACGGTAAGGAATTTGCAACTATAATGTCTATACTAGATAAGGCATTACCAAAGGTAAGTAACTTGTTCATCCCTGAGGTACCTACCTCTTTTAAAGAAGAACATAAGTTTGTTGAAATTTAGACTGCCAGATGTTAAAATGCGCCAATTTTTGTTTACAATTTTCTGTATTATATTGGACCGTGGCCCAAAGGTGGTAACACAGATGGGCCTATCTTGTTTTGTTTTTGTTAAATGTAGTCAGGAGTTGATCCCTATTGTTATTAAGGGCCCTCTTATTCGCCTTTTCAATCAGGTGCAAATGATTTTTCTCCAAAGATTTCAGGGAGAGTTTTTGGGCATAGACCTTTTATTCTTGGACCTTAGTGCAATTGTGTACGAGACATAGAAATTGCCCAACAGGTTGATTTTGTTTAAGAGATCATGGGTGGAAGTTCTCAAACCAAAGAAGATTGTTTCTGTCAGTGGATTTATAGAACACTTCTGTCTTCAGACACCGTTTTCAGCAATAATCATCAAGTCAAGGAAATACAGCTGTACTTTGTCCATTGAAATAGAACATTTCAAGGAAGTATCAAGCAAGTTGAACATGCCGAAAAAGTCAAAGTATCATCTTCACTGCTTTGCCAGATTAGTAAAATAGCATCAATATATTGTTTCTATAGAATGACATGTTTCTTAAAAGGGTTTGAAGAGTAAATAATATGTTCTGTCTTAAAGGCATGCATGTATGTAGAAACATGCCAAACTAGGGCTGAAGGTTCTCCCCATAGATGTGCCATGTACCTGACGAAAGAATTCCCCTTCATATTCAAAGAAGTTACATGTGAGGGCCACGTGTGCTCAATCTAACACATACTGTTGTGGTGTTATACATTCTCAGTTCCAACCAGTTAGATGTCTTCCTACTACTTTTAATGTTGCTTCCTGTGGGATGCTAATAAATAAGACTCCATGGTCCCAGGTTAATCAAAATGCTCTTTTCCTTGTCAAAGTATTTTTCTTTTAGTATTTCAGGATATCCTAGGTGGCCTTCAAAAACGAGGGCATGCCTTCAACTAGTGGTCTGAGAAAGAAGTCATAGAATTGAGATAGGGGCTCAACAACGGAGCCAATACCTGATACAGCAGACCTTCCAGGGGGAGGAAATGTATTCTTGTGAACTTTCAAGAGTACAATAAGGGGCACTGGGTTATTTTTGAATGAGGAATTCAGTCACATGTCTCATGATCCATCGATTTATCAAGAACCTTCCTAAATAAAAATGCAATTTACTCTTGCATTTCGGGAGTGGGATCTTTAGAACGGTGCTTGTAGTTCTGGGTATCATGAAATCACCAATGATGAAGCATGCCACAAAGAGTGGGTGAGGCCTCCTCTTCCAATATAATTGACATCCCTTGATAGTAGTTTCTTTGGAATCTGATTCAGAATACCTATGATATAAACGAAATCGGCCTTATATCTTCAGTCACCGCACTTGTTTGTGATATTTGATTTGGGTTCCTGGTATCCCCATTATCCCATTCAAGTTCATCCAAATTAGTTTCTGAGTTAACATAAGGGATATCATTATTTCTTTGAATTGTACTCTTCTTCCAAAAAAAAAACATTGCAACATTGTATATACTTTTTCCGGTTCATCATGTTCATCAAATCATCCTGTAGATGGCTACTTTAAGTGCAGATCTTGCTAAACCTAAATATATATTGTGCAAAATGCACAAAATAATATGATTTTAAGCTTGGCTTAAATGCTTAGTGCAAATCTCAGATTAGAATTTCACCACAGAAATGATGAGATCATAAATCATGAGATCATAGAGTTTATGTATTTAAAGAAAATCTGTAATATATTATACATGGGATGACTACAGATAGAAAGTTAAATAGAGGGAGGAGAGCCAGTTTTATTAAAGCTACCCTTCCAAGAAGCGTAAGAGGTAGCGGCTCCCACTTGGTCAATAAACCTTTAACTTTAGGCAAAAGAGGCTTATAATTTATGTCATAAAGTTCTCATGTGTCGTCTTTATATTTTAAAAAAACCCTAAGTAGTGCTTTGTTGGGCTTGCACACAATTCTGAAGCTCCAGAAACAAATCCCCTGCCAAACAATTACTTTAGATAATATCCATTTTAGAGTTGTTGATTTTATATTCTCCCAAAATTTGAAAGGCAGAGAAAATGTCAAATACTCTCTCCTGTACTTCTTTCTTTGGGGTAAACAATAACATGATATTGTCAGCATATAGCTTAATATTAGCCATTTGAGGAACGGGTGCCTGAATTATATCATCATTCTGGATAGCTAAGGCTAATTGTTCAATTAAAAAAAGCAAAAACATCTAGCAAAAGAGGACAGCCTTGACTCATTCTGTGCTGGACCTTAAATGCCCAATTTCTGACGAATTTAAAATCAATTTGACTTTGGTGTTATGATGCACACTCTTTATAAATCCTGTGATCTGGGAAGAGAATCTAAATCACATTAGTATACACAAAAGAGCTTCCCAGACCACTGAATTGAATGCCTTTTCTGCATCTAATAAAAACTCATTGCCGGAATCCCATTTGTGGCAAACATATTGAAGGCTTCTATTAAATAATTGGTGTTTCAGAAGAGCTGTGGACTCCTTATAAAACCACTGTGATTCCAGTTGATCTATTGGGATGTTACCTTATCAAATCTGTTCGCTACCAACTTCACTATGATTTTATACTCCGTATTTAAAAGTGTAATCAATTGGTAGGAATTTGAATCCACTGGGTCTCCGCCTTTGTTTAAGAAAACTAGCCACATTCCCTAAATTAAAAGACGAGGGGCAGACCTCCTTTAAAATTACTTAGTGACTTCCAGCAAATAGGGTTTCAACAATTCTGCAAAAAACATATGAAATTTAGAGGTGAACTCCTATGGACCACATAATGTACCCCTGGGGAGACTTCTCACCACTTCCTCCAAATCTTGCAGGGACAAAGGACTATCCATTAACCTCTGAACTTCCTCTGACAGTGCTTGTGTAAGAATAAGATCTAAAGAACAATTGAATTGAGACATATCAACATTTGGGCAGATACTATAAATATTGCTAAAATGATTTTAAAAAATTGCATTAATCTTTCCTTAGAGGTAAAACCTGCTCCAGTTCTAGAACACTTCACATCACTGATAGTTACTAGAAACCTATTCCTGAGCCCGCCATGCTGTAACCTTCCCCACAAAATCATTCTCTTCACAATCTTTTGCAGATACGTGGAGTTTTGCACATACTTCTTAGCATACTAATGTTCTATGACGGGTTTCACGTTTTCTAACACTTTCTTGTCCTCGCCTGAGCCATGAACCAGAAATCTAACACGTTCCCTACTCACCCAGTTCTCCCAAGTTAATTTCTTCCTCTTACTGAATTTTAAATCTAGCCCCTATGTCTAGAAAACACATGAGCTCGTACGGAATCCTTCATGATATCCTATACTATGTTAACTGCAGCAGTACTCTTATTTCTATCAGAAAAAGCTCTTGATTTCCATTTTACAAGCCCCTATCCAATTTTCATCTTCTAGATAGGCTTTATTGAAAGCCCATCTCTGAGTCTTGGGCACTTTATCCCAAGAAAATATCTTGTGTAGTATTGCAGAATGGTTTGAGATCCCATTTGGTAACATATGTAATTGCTTAAACCCCACTGTGAATGAAGTAAAGAAAAAAAGAATAATCAGTATGGGTGCTTGTTTTATATCTGACAGAGAAACATGTATACTCATTATTTTTCTTTTCTTTTTTTAAGGAAAAACTACCCTACAGGGATCAACCAGCCTGTAAATTCCTCTATATTTCCCAAATGTTTTTGTGTTCTTTGGTTTCGGCTGTGTTTTTTTTACTTGTAGTGGTGTCTTAACATGGTTCTTGCAAACAAAATAAAATCTCCTCTCACAATTATTTTTCTGTTATCCATAGTTAAGATTCAAACAACCTGTTAAGTGGAGCTGGGCCAGCTTCTATCAGGACATAAAAATTAACTAATGCTACCTGCAGCAAATTAATCGGTCAATTCACCTACCACTAAAGCCCTCTGTATCCGCTTGCCATATGTTAATCTTTGCTTTAGCATTTTTGTTAATATAAGTTACTACCCCACTACGTGCTTCACAGCCTGGGGAAAAGCACTTCAAACCACTCATGTTTTAAATTTATCAAACTTAGCTAACCTATCAAAGTGTAGAAGTGTTTTCTGCAAGAAAATACAGTAGGCTTGAGGCTTTTTATCAAGGTCACAACTGCCTGTTGTGTCTTCCCAATATTTAGTCCATTGACATTAGGCGAAAACAACCTCACCGTATCAACCCTTTAGAGAAAAAAAGCCCCTCTAATATTCCATCAGAACATAACTTCGTCATCTCGGACTTCCTATATGAGGCCATATAATTCAGCACCAAGCTTCATCTAATGGCATATAATACCATATCTGAAGTGCTTAACATACATACCACAAGCGCCAAAGTGCAAAACATTGGGTGCAAATTCATAAAGTGCATAATTCTCATCAATCTCATAAGTGCATCTAATTATACGCGCTTTAAAGAGCATATTCTAAAAAGTGTATTAAAATGTGCTGACACGATCAAGGCCAGCACAATCTAATGTCCATACTACTTAACTACATAGCCATACCTCAGACTCATCCGGCTTGAGTTTAATACAAAGTTCCTAAGACTATTCTTCAACAGTTTATATTGTGGTGCCGAACCTGTACCTACTTTTTTCTGCTTCCCCCAGCACCCCATTCTAACCTTGCCCCACTGCTATGGTGGGTGTCCCACCCCTTCTCCTACCTCAAGCACTCCCCTCTACCCGGAGGCGACCAGTACCATGACATAGTGTCCTTTCCTTCCAGTTCTCAGCAAAGCCAACCCTCCTCCCTCACCTCTTGCACCTTCCGTCCTCCATCAAGCAATTATGTTCGACCAATAACTAGACATAATCAGTAGTGAAATATGCCTACCCCGCCAGGATTTACTCTGTACAACAAATCTATGCCCCGCTATCCCCCACAAGAAAAGATTGTGCTTCCGTTATCTGGGAAATAAATGAAAACGTCCTTTAAACAAAATTTTCAGTTTTGCCATTTGAACCAGGGAGGACTGGGTGGCAGTAGTCTGAAATTATGAGATCATATTTTTAATAGCGCCACTGTACTGTTTCAACAGTCATGTCAGAAAACATTCAAAAAGTGAACTCATTTTGCACTGAAAGTCTTTAATTGCCTTACCCGAGACCTTTTCTCTATTGCTATAGTTTAGGAAGTTCATTAAAATATTACAGGGGTATTTGAGATGGCACCCAATAGGACCTCAATCTAGCCAAATACTGAAAAATCCTGGGAGGACACGAGATCTAATCAAAGATTCAGCAAATGCATTGAGACCAATGCTGTCCTCCTTTCTCTCCTGCGCAACCACAATTCTCAAATTTGATTGTCTCGAATGATTTTCCAGCTGGGCTTGTTTTCGTAGAGGGAACTGATTTCTTTCTTCCACTGCATATTCTGAGAGGAAGCTGCCTCTTGCTTGTCCACGCAGCCTGAAATCCAATGTTCCAGTTCTTCACATCTGTCTACAAATTGTGCCATTTGTTCTTTTATATTCCTTTGTTGCTGTTTATTTTCATTTGTCAAATCCATCTGCGGTTGCCTCAAACATTTATTTTCACCATGTACCTTTCTAAGAAGCAACATAAAAGGACTACAGGCATCAAATTCCAAACAGCCTCTATGTGCATTCCTTCGGGATAAGTTCTCTTAGCTGCATGGCCACCTTCCTTTGGGTTTCCATGTTATAACCATTTGGCCTACAAACGTACTTTGAGCCTCTGTGTCTGCACCACGTGATGTTGCTGTTCAGCATGTCTGAAATCCATCCTCACTCTCTCACTCTGACAAAATACTGATATTAGTGACTGAAATGGCACCCCGTATTATGCCTTAAAGTCTACCTCAAGCAAAGGGAATGCGTAGTATCTACTAGGTTAGCATTTATGTCAGATATGATCCTTTGCCCAGTTGAACCCAAGAAGTGGACCGTTTTATGCCTGCGGTCAGTCGGTACCCCTTGATCCTGAGGTTTGGGAATCATGTAGGGAATTGTGTCAGCTTTGATTGCACTTTCCTTTGCAGCATCTGCCATAATCAGTCCAAGCTCTGAATTGCTCCCATTTGCCATGATTTGATCTGAGGAGGTGATACTTTTGCCCAAAACATCTGGCAGTTGTGAAGAGGGCGTGATGGTGGATGGAGCAGATGGAGCAGTTACAGTGGCTTATGTCGCTTCACTTGACCACCCTTAGATTGTGCTCTGGAGCGAAGAAACTCAAGGTGGATTTAGAGACCGTTGTTTGCTGCTGCATGCCATTCTTCATGTCTCCAGTTGTAGGCCCCTCTGGTGGCATAACCTGTGCCGGGCTTCCCTGAGGAAATGCTAGCCTGGATAATGATTTAATGTATTTAGCCCTAGTTTCGCAGTTTGGTTCACTTCCATAGCACACTCAACACCCTCACTATGTGCCTCACACTTTTACCTACTTACCATTGGGTAGAATGAATGCCAGGTGAGACCTAGAACCACAGCTGTGATAGTGTAGGCAAAAGTAGGCAGACTTCACTGAGCGCTAGCAGCCAGGAATACCAGGTAAAGCAGTAGAGCCCACTAACAGTGGTCCCCAGAGGCTCATCTGGTGGGGAGAAGGTTCCAGATTGTCCTTGACACCAAATCCAGTCGGAACTCCTCCTCTCAGCGCTCCTCTATTAAATCGGAAGCTCCCTGTGATAGAGGCTGAAAGCAGCATGTCTTATGTCCGGGGCCACCCTTTGTACCAGGTATGGGATGTGTGGCACCTACTAGCTTCTGTCTCATCTCATCGACCCGTGCCAATGCAATGCATCCAAACTCGACAGCCATCACAGTGGATGTTGCTTTCTCGATTTTCTCTGCTGCCACTCACCACTCTATTCTGCTCGGGGTAAGCTGCTCCATACGGCCTAGTCCACCAGTTTAGTGCTCTGCTCTACTTTCTATAACTGGCTTCAGCAGGTGCTGCTTTTCTGGTGACTCCGCCAAACATACCATGCACGGAACACACCATGCCACTCCCCATTGCTGGGTGGGAGCTTCTGGAAATCAGAAGCTCCATCCCCATCTCAAGAAAGTGGCCACTTTAAACTCATGGAAGCTGATTTCTTTCACCTAGAACTGTGAAGAAGTAGTTGCTCAACTGGCAAGACATTTTCAGGATTGGTGCCAGACGTGAGCATCTGGACGTTGATGCACACAAGCAGAAAGCAAGTGGATGTCCTTGATTACAGGGGCAGGTCCCAGACAATCTGTCGTACCTTGCTGTCCCAAGGAACGATCATTAGAGCTAAAAGGTGGTTCACACTTGTAAATGTGCTGATAGGTGTGGTCTCATAGTGTCAACTTGGCCTAAGTAAGGGCTACCCCCAGGAGTCGTAGCTCAATCCAAGAATTCACCTCAAACTGCTCACACGACCCTACAGCCGTGTGGTTTCCGTAAGGGAATAATGCTGGGTGCTTGCCTTGTTTATGTGCCCCTGGTTCTTAGTTGTTTCACAACTGTGCATCCAGCACCATCCTAGAACTCGAATTGTGGGATTATAATCCATTCTCAGCACTGCATTTTGGCATTTATGTCATACAAATACCGATGTGGGGACTTCTGCATATTTCCTTGTTGTGACATAAACTAATGCTTCTGAAAAATGGCCACAAACATTAGAAGTCTGGTGCTGCGATTCTTATGCCATCTACTATAAAGAGCCCTTCCAGACTGGCTTCATCCTGCTTGTCAAGGGGCTTGCCAATGGATTACTTAGTATCTAAAGATCTGTACCATTTAGTGCCCCTTAATCAAAAGGCCCGACAAGTCTCTATAATTTAATCTCATCCTCCTCTGGGGATCAGACAATAGGTATTTTTGTTCCTTTTCAAAGTCAACACTCTGTCATGTCACTGTCATGGTGGAGGACACATACCTTCTAAACACCAGTTCACTTTACAATGTTGTGGACTAACATTCGAGTTTTGTTCATTAGGCCCAAAGACATCTTTGACGGGGTATGGGCATTGGCGCTGATAAGGATTTTTGTTTTGAATGCCCCCGTTATTCTCCTGAAACAGCGAGCTCCCTGCCGCCAAGAGGTGTACCCTCTCAGTGTCCTCACTGAGATCCATATGTACTTTACTTAGCTGCCGACACCTGAGCCATCAATAAGGCTTGTTAACACCATTCACTTAGAGGCATGTGTTACCCAGTTTTAGGTTGAAGTTTCTGGTTTGCTGAAAACATCTAGGAGACATTTGTACAGCTTCCCTGGGAATGCATTCCACCCATTGCTTACCATTGGCTTTGTAACTCACATTTCCATGCTTTTGCAGGCTTTTATTTATTTTAGGCTGTCCAGTTTGAGTCCATCTCTCTCATTAAGCATTGCCTATTTAACATCATTCATTTTATTCTTCCACAAGTGCGCACTTTCTTTAAACTGTCTTTTAAATGATGTTCTTATCTTGTCATATTTACCATGTATCCAATGTATCCAAAGACACAGGTCAAATTTCAGGCTCTGCCTTCCACAGGAGCTTGGTGTCTACTTTTCTTTCTCTGATTTCAACGTGAGTGGATTTATGTGACAATCTTGCTGTGAAAGGATATATGACGATCGTGCTGTGAAAGGAATGGCTTTTTTTCTAGCACAAAACAAAATGTAAATGTCTGTAAATGAACTGTGCAGATATTTCAGAATATATCAGAAGTAGGAAATCACAAATGAAGTACATTTTTTATAATTCTGAGGTGAGGCATAAACAAATATTTGAATACAATCAATACAACAGGTGATGACAATTCTGCACATTATTGGTTTTGTGCTGTGCACTTTTATCAGTAAAACTGAATGTCTGTGCAAATGTAATGGTCATTTCAATTGGAAGTGTGTTGTCAGTAATGTCAGTACGTTATCATGGCATGCATACTCCACTTTACACCACTCCGTCACTGCACTCTACTCTGCACCACTCCACACCACTGCACTCTACGCCACTTCATTCTGTGCCTCTCTATTTTACATTACACAACTCTTCTCTATGCTAATGCACTGTACCCTACCCTACTCTGCACCACTGCATTCTACGCCACTGCACTCTATGCCAATATACTCTACTCCAATGCACTCTAATCTGTACCACTGCACTCTGTGCCAATCTACTGTACTCAACTCTACCCTTCACCACTCCACTCTGCACCACTCCTCTTCACTCTACTCTGAAACAATCTACTCTATACCACTGCACTCTGTGCCACTCCACTCTGCGCCACTCTATGCTGCAACACTGCACTCTCTGCCACTGCACTTTGCGTCAATATACTCTACACCAATGCACTCTACTCTGTACCACTCCACACTACACCACTTCACTGTATGCCAATACCTCCACACCACTCTAATCTACACTGCACCACTGCACCCTATGCCACTCTGCTGAAAACGACTGCACTATATGCCACTCTGCTCTATGCCATCGCACTTTACCCTGCACCACTTCACTCTTCACCACTTCACTCTACTCTGAAACCATATACCCCACATCACTGCACTCTACGCCACTCTACTCCACACCAGCGCACTCTGTGCTTCTGCAGTCTATGCTGTGCCACTCAACTTTACACCACTGCACACTACTGCACTCCACACTACTCCACACCACTCTACTATATGCCACTATACTACGCAACTGTATGCCAATCTACTCTGCACCACTGCACTCTGTCACTATACTGTATTCTGCAATGATACTCTACGCCATAGCAATCTGCAGCACTGCACTCTGCACCACTCTATTCTACTCTGCACCACTGTACTCTACACCACTGATGTTTATGCCACCTTACTCTACGGCACTGCACTCTACGCCACTGCACTCAGTCACTGTACTCTATTCTGCAATACTGTATGCCATAGCAATCTGCAGCACTGCACTCTGCGCCACCCTATTTTACTCTGCACCACTGCACCCTTTGCCACTGCACTCTGCTCTGCAGTACTCCACTGTAAGCCACTACACTCTACTCTGCATCACTCTACTCTAGGCCACTGCACTCTACGCCACTCTACTCTTCAACACTCTATGCCATTGCACTCTGTGCCAATATGATGTACACCAATGCACTCTATTGTGTACCACTGCACTCTATGCCACTCTACTCTATGCCACTGCATTTTACAGTGAACCACACCACACTACCCTGCACACTTCTACTTCACTCTACTCCGAAACAATCTACTGTATGCCACTGCATTAGATGCCACTCCACTTTGCATCACTTCACTCTGCGGCACTAAACTCCACTCTATGCCACTCCACGCTACGCCACTCTACTCTGTACCACCCAAGTCTGTGCCACTTCACTCTATGCCAGTCGACTCTATGCCACTGTAATCTACTTTGCACCACTGCATTCTGCCACTCTTCTGTAAGCCACTGCACTTTATGCCACTCTATTCTTTGCCACTTCACTTTACCCTGCACCACTCTACTCTACGCTACTTCACTCTACTCTGAACCACTATATGCCCTATTCCACTGCAGTCTATGCCACTCTACTCCACTCCACAACATTGCACTCTGTGTCACAGTAATCTATGCTGTGCCACTGCACTCTACACTACTTTGCACCACTCTTCTCTACATCACTCTGCTTTAAACCACTGTGCTCTATGCCACTATACTCTATTATGCAAGACTCTTCTCTATGCCACAGCACTCCACTGCACTCTAGGCCACTTTTCACTAGTGTACTCTACACCACTGCTGCCTGTTACTCTACTCTACACCACTGCACTCTGCCACTCTACTCTGCAACATTGCACTCTTCACCACTGAACTCTTCCACTGCAGTTTATGCCACTGCATTCTACTCTGCTGCACTCTCTGCCAAAGCACTCTAAGCCACTCTTCTCTGCATCGCTCCACTCTACACCTCTGGACTCTATGCCACTCTACTCAGCAACACCCCACTCTACACACCTGCACTCTACTCTGCACCACTCTATTCTAGGCCACTATTCTATACCACTCTACTCTGCACACCTGCATTCAGTGCCACTCTACTCAACACCACTGCACTCTACACTATTGTCCTCTATGGCAATGCACTCTAGGCCAATCTGCTCTTCCCCACTCTAATCTATGCCACAGCATTGTACGCCACTTCATTGTACACAGCTGCACTCTGGGCCAATGCACTTCAAACCAGTCCACTCTGTTTTAAGTTACTCCACTCCAATGTGCATCACTCCACACGGCTCCACTCTATGCCACTCCACTACTCAACACTCTAATCCACTTCACTCGAACACTGTACTCCACTCTGTGCCATACCACTTTACGACAGTCTGCTCCACTTTACACAACTCTCTCAATGCAACTTTACTTCACTCTACAACACACTACTCCACTCTACACAACTACTCCACTCTACGCCACTCTCCGACACTCCCCTCTATTCTATAACTCTTCACGGCACTCCACTTAGCTCCATGACACTCCACGACACCCCATTTCACTCTACAACACTCTACCCCACTCTTTGCCACTCCACTCTGTGAAGATGTACACCACTAGCTTTTGACCATTCTGGGCGGGAGCAATGCTGATTTTACTGCATGGCAAAAACATTGGCAAAGCCAATAGCTCTTGCATAGGCGAGACCTATTGGCTTTGCCAAAGCTTGTTCTTTTTATGTGCTACTGGGTCACAATTTTTCTCCATCACAGCCTCTAGCAAAGGTTCCTCCATACAGCCTTTTCGCCCTAAGTGCTCCAGTCAACACAGCAACATCACTTTCAGCAAAAAATATCATTGCCATGCGGGCCGCCATATCACCCACCCCAATACAGCATTTTTGTTTCACACAAACAAGCTATCCAAGTGGATTTTGTTCTAGGAAACAAAAAAGAAATGTTCAGGAACATTCTTCAGTTTTAGCCTTTGATTAGCAGAGTCAGAGGGTGTTGGGTCCTGTAACAAACAGCCGACACGGTTCACCCATTACCCTACGAAGTTGTTTAGAGGTCTATTACTGAATGAATGTAAAAAAGTTGTGCATAACAATCCCACATATGAAAGGCCGACAAAATAAATCTAAACAAAATTGAGTGCGTAATAGCAAAAGTGCATGGTTACAGAAAATATTGTGTCTGTTTAAATGGATTGATGAAGCAATGAACGTGTACGGAAACTAGATGGAAAAATAAAAGTAAACGGGTATAATGTTGTTCTTTACAAAAGGTGAATAATTTCTGCATTATGAGCTAACCCACCATCAAATGTATTGCTAACAATGTACAATTATGTTGATTGATAGATGGATTAAACTTATATATAGCCCGATACAGAAACATGTATGAGGCTCACCTAGGCTGGTTTGAGAATGTTGCAGACCACAACAGTTAGTGGAAGGACTGGTCATAGTTGTAGCTATCACAGGGCAGTCCCTGACTGAGTTCTGTCCTTTTTCATCGGCATTAAGCCTCGCAATGCAGCTTTGTCATTTAAAGGCTGACGTCAAGCTCTTTTGTTTTGCTTCATGGGCTATGTTTCCTAGTCTTAAAGGCAGCCCTCACTTTTGAGTCACATTGGTTTCTAAAATAAGCGCTTCAAGTTATGTGATGTTAAGCGAACCCTCAGGCCCTTGTAATTTCTCCAGCCATTCTGTCTAACTTTAACATTATTGTGAACAGATTCGTTGTTTACATGTTGTAAAGTTGAATGTTATTTTGTAATTGTGAGTCACTGGTGTCTGGCTGGAAACTCAGGTGTCTTAAAGTCAAAGACTGTCTTAAGCTAATAAAGAGAAGGAACAGGATCTGACACATCTCAGACTACACCAAACACGTTAATCGATTCTCCCCATTGCACAATTCACAAACAGACATACTTTTAGGGGGCTGCAGCAATATCGAAACCCTTCACAAGGCTACAGCTGCTAAATATTGCCCATGCCGGAGACCAAGGGGAGGAACTTGGGTGTTCAGCTCAAATTTATAACACAGTCAAATGCTGTGGCCTAGACTGGCAAAGATCAACAAAGGTCACTCAAGGAGGCACTCCTGTTACTGAAAACAACCGACAAATACTTTTTTGTGGAATGTCTAATGTTATTTAGGCTAGATTACAGCAATACTATTTATGTCGGTCTCTCTAGGCCCCAGGATAACAGAGCAATCACACCCTCGGCGAATGCCCTTTCAGGATATTTCCATTCAAGGGGTTGCAGTTTCTTATATCCCAGACGGGGCTGAAATGCTTCTTGCATAACACTGAATCCACGCCCACTCATTCTTTTTATATTTTATTGGCGGAGTGATTCCTTGTAGATGATGGAACCCCAGTGCAAACTACATGCTCCATTGTCATAAAAATATGTGGACTGGCCAAGCGTCCTTGGTAGGAGACTTTAAATATGATGCACCCAGGAAGCAGTGCTTAATTTGAGCTTGTTGTTTCCGGTGGGGAGCACCGGCACTTATTTTTGAGGGCCGGGATTATTCTTGTGCCTCAAGCAGTTGCTGTGAGCAAAAGACACATATGGGAAAGACGGAGAAAGGGAAAGACAAAAAAGCGTCACAAAGGGAGAAAGAGGAAAGCTGCAAGAGTGAGCTGAAGGGGCAGGGAGTGGCTTTATATGGATTGAAGAGGCCCGAGATGGCTTCAGGATTACGCTGCCTCAGTATTCAGCGTTCACACATTTAATTGCAGCAGCCGCGTGTTTAAAAGGAGAGCTTTGGGCACCGGCACCTTTTTATTTACAAATGAAGCACTGCCAGGATGTATTGCATATTTAATGGACTCCACCACCTAGTGTCCTCTTTAGGAGCAGTGTGGAGGGAACTCAGACCATCTATGATTTGTGATGGTACTGTTGCACTCCCCAGTGGAGGACTGGGCACTCCTGTACAGAAAGACAGTGAGACCCCAGGCTTGCTTGTAACGTCTAGATAAGTAGCGAGGACAGCATGAGGTTCAGAGGCTTTTGATATTCTCTTCCTCGTTTTGAATTCACTAGGTAATACCGAAAATCACGGCTTTCTTAGCTTTTTTTTTTTTTACTCAACCAGGTCTTCCTTTTACATAAGTGTTTTGAGTCATTTTGTCGTTCATGATTAAAAAAAAAAAAAAAAAAAAACCCTGAAGTTACAATACCATGCTGGCCTGCTATTTAAAATCTTGAAAACTTCATGGACATAGTATAATTCTGCCTTGTATTAGACTGTTGTTTTTCAGTTAATCTCATTGTACTATTGTACTGTTACGTTATTTTGATTTGGGGCTAAGTATACTACAAACAATCGAAAGTATAAGAGAAGTCCTTAGTAACTCCCGGGGCCGGGTTGGCCATTTATTCCATTGGGCGTTTCCCCGAGGATCTGGGATCACTGGAGGGCAGGTTTTGAAGGTGAATTGCCACAGTCGGTCATTCTGCACCTCCCCAGGTTTGTGGCAGTAGAAGTGCTCCTCCATCACTCCTGAAGCTACTCAAGATCTCACCTGCAAAATTACCAGTGCCCTCCATTCGAGTGAACGTGCATGTGTGCGCAGGCCTCCACTTGCTTTGAATGTCCATGAAATATCGTGCAGGCCGATACTGTGCGCACAAAGACAGGACATCATGGCGGACGCATCGGCAAGAACTCTGAGGTCGAACAGTGAAGGATGCGGCCAGAAAGGTGGCTTTTTCCACCGACGTGTTTTTTTTTTGCAGAATCAGTACTTCTCTCCTGTCAAAACACACCTCAGTGTGTGTCGGGGTTCGCACCTGACGAGGCCGGGAGACTTCTGCTGTGGCGTCTAAAATTCAAAACAGCGGTTGATGAACAGCCTGTCCCCCGCTGCCTGCAGCTGCTCCGCTCGGCTCACTGAGCTCACAAAGACGATAAATACTCTTGAGCTGGCACGCTGTCACTCCGCCGCGCACCTCAGCGCTTGTGTGTGGTGTGCGCTTGTTTCCTCTCGCCGCATCGCTTGTGAGTGGCGTGCCTCGACGCGGCTCCTGCATCACACGCACAGCGCCTCAGCTTGAAGCGGAATACGGAGCAGCCGTTTCAGTTTTACTTGAAAAGTAAACATCCTCAGGGACCCCCCTATAGTAACCTGTAAGAACTGAGTTACATCGGTGGTGAGGAAGGTTGATTCTGAATGTGGTGGGCGTTTTGATCTGCCTAATCAAAAGCACATTTGCTCATCCAGTGAGTAAACGTTCTGAAGCAGCGTAGAAGATAAAAGTACACACGACTTGGCGTTTTACAGAAAGAAGCACCAGAGTAAATAGAGCTGCTTCCGGCTTGATGGTCTGAAAGCCAGTTATTCACATTGGCACAAAAACACGTTTGTTTAACTTTCAACCCAAAACTGAGGCTTTGAGGCACAGAACACATCTTCCTTGATTATGTCCTTTAAAATGTTAAAAGATAGTGACATTGGTATATCTTCCCAATGGATCTACCTGTCAATCAAATTGGTAAGTCTCAATAATATTGTTCATTGGCCCCCTTTCATCAGGGATGCGCATTTTTGGGAAGCGACCTCCCTTTACTGGCCATAACAACATTGAAAGTGACTTGATTATTTCCGTTAGCAAGACCATCTCGCCCAATTATGGCGCTCTTAACTCACTCGGCTTCCTTTCATCTCCAAAAGGTAATCGATTTAATTGTAGTTTTTTCATTGACTCCCATAACACCAATTATACCTGCAATTAATGTAAATATTTGCAATCGTTATCGAGTAAATAAAACAGAAATTCCAAGGGTCTCTTATTAGATGGCAACATTAAAGAGGAGGCAAAAATATACTTTATTTCATTAGCTAGGTAACAGCATGGCTGGAACTGGAAAATTACCGAAGTGCTATTAAGTTCCTTCATATTGCATCTTGGCTATAACACGTTTAGTGCTCATACAGTATAATGGCATGTCATTTTTCTGGCGACATTCCAAATTTCCTAAACAAAGTTTGTAACCACATGGCAGGATGTAGAAGAGAGAGGCGAATTTCAAAGACAGGCACTGCTGAAGGCCGAGAGCAGCTTGAACCTACTCCTAATTGTATCCTTCAGCAAGATGTTGTCTTTAAGGACTGATGCCTTACGCTCCCCTCGAAAAGGTAGAGCTAGGCTGGGATTGTTGGTCTTTCTGTGAGTAAAAACAGAATGTGGGCATTAGTTAGACACATGAGATGTTAAAGAAGCTGATGATAGAGTCTAGAGGTGGGTGAGCCACTTAACACTCGGGCCTGAAGCCTGGCTCTGGCTCAGTTCGAGGTCCTGTTGGAACCTTGAGCCCATAACGAGCTGAGCTTTCATGTCACTTCTGTCTGCTTCAGGGGCTCAACAAATCTTGAGGGAGGAGCTCATGCAAAGATCATGGAGAGAGGCCCCCCAATCTCAGGACCCAGGCAGGAGCTTTCAGGCCTCGGACTAGCTGCCCGTACACAGAAGCGGTCCCCTAGATCTCAGGCCCCCGCACCGTGAGGGCTGCAGAGGCTATTGTTACGCCGCTGGCCTGGCTCCCTCTGTCTACCCAAGATGTGGCAGCCAGTGCTGCAGACTCTGTAACTTGGGAACCAGGTTCTGCCCAAATCACTTAATCTCCCCATGCTTATAAACAGTGCATGCGACCTTGTGTAATGTAACTGGTGCACATGTAAAGCACTCCTATACCGTAGGGTCAGGTTTGCGCTTTATTTTATGAACTGCAGAAGAATGTACTAAGAGTTGAAAACAAGCCGTATATTAAGGAAATCCAAATAGATACCAATTTACTGGCTGATTTGTACAGAGCGAAACTAGAAACCCGGGATAAATTGTAGTTTCCCTGTTTAAATTGTGTGATCTTACGCAAATATATTTCCCCAAAACTAATTTTTCTTCATTATGGCATATTAAATCACTTTGAATATGTGAGCTCAGACTACCAGTTGTACAAAATGATCACTTTTTATAAGTACTATTCAGTGCAGTGCTACAATGTGCCTTATTGACCTCAAAGCTTCTGCATTAAAAAAAATAAACTTTTAAAACTTTTTAAGAGGCTTAATCATATTTTACATGGTGTATTGTATGATTTACATAACACATATTTTCAGTGCTTTGCTCGTGCACAGGCTCAAACATCTGGGCCAGACCCTTAGCTTGGCTCTGGCTCCATTCTCTATTTGTTAATTTGTCTGTAGGAGGGTGTAGAAGAGGATCCCTAAAAAATTAACGTGAAATAAGCAGAGAAGGGAAAGGTCAGAAACCGGCAAGATTGATACACATTTTAATCTAAGGCAATAGGATGTGTGAAATTGACAAGTGCCCTGTCACTTTTTTTTAGACATGAAAGAAACCATACATGATGTGTGGGCCTGCTGGACTTCTGCATGACATGCTTAAGTTGTCAGGCCTTGTTGTACGATTTCCACATTTCCCTTTTGGTTGCCATCTGCAGTGGTTGGTGACATATCACTGATAACATGAAAACACACAAGATACCTCTATGAACTGCAATTCTCCTTTCTTGCGTTCTGCCCCACTTGCATGTCAAGCAAGCTGCCTTTCACTGTTCGCCATTCTCTCTAAGCTGTCCAACTCCAACTCTACTTCCCACTCACCCCTGGCATCACTTCATGGTACCCAGGTAATCCTTGCTGCTTCCCATCACTGTCTGCATCACTCCACTCACCCTCATCCATCCTACTCTGAGCAGCTCACCAGCCACAGCCCCAGGCCTCATTTAGACTGCTGCTTTCTTGCTCCTATCCTTATCCACTCCCCTCCAATTGCACACCCTCTCACCCCGGCCACAGAGGGCAATTTTCATGTCTGCTTCGAAAAGACACTGAAGTTGCTGTATGTAGCATCTTCACCGTGCTGATATTTTGTTGCAGAAATCGTGTGATGGATTCTGCTTCCTGGTGTTTCCCAAGGTTTTCTATACTAAACGCACGTCATTTAAAGTGACACTTGAGAACGTTCCACTGCTAATCAAAGGCCTGTAGAGATAATTTGGGATAATACGCCTCAACCAGACAACCCATTAGGATGGCAGCTACTTGTGTAAAACAAACTGTTCCGCCTGTTACCAAAGAGTTCAATTAAGATCACAGCAGAGGACGCAGGCTTCTCAGAGTAATATAATATGACATAGTAATATAAACGGAGCCAGCTTGAAGGAACAGGAAAAAATCGGATGCATAAATCCGTAAGGACAAAGGGGTGCATGCAAACATGAAACGGTTAGCAGGGGGCAACTGTTACGAAAATGCAGTCAAAGCTGTAATTTGCATTGGGTTACATAAATTGAGGCACCATCCCCTGGCATGTATTATTTCAGCGATACAGTAGGTCATTTTTGTGGCCCAGCATGGAATTCATGCGCATCACCCAGAGTTACACACAGCAGTGTAGCATGCAGAGAACAAGTAGGAGAGGTCATCTGGGGGTCGGCGTGAATGATTTGCCAACCATTACGTACCTAACAGGCTTGTTTCAGACAAGGAACTTTGGAGCTGTCAAACAGAACAGACTGTTTCACTAATAAGAAAAGAAAATGGCTCTAAATGGCCAGCGGTTGCTAGGAACCATCTAGAGGCCAGTGGGTAGGCAGACATGATTGAGTTTTAATTCAATTTTAGTCACATGACCTAAAGTAGATGATTTTCATGAATGAGTGAAAGGTGTGTTGAGTGCCTGTTAAAAACAAACACTCCAAGGCTAATTTTCAGTAGCTGTCAGGAAGGACCCTTGCCAGTACGAGCACAAAGAGGGGGGCTCATGACGGTACTCATTGTCTAGGTGAAGATATGTTCAGAGAGAAAGATATATATATATATATATATATATATATATATATATATATATATACATACACACACACACATCTGATTTGGAAGTGTTTTGTGGTTGTCCTAATGTAATGCATTTAGGTGCAAGAGTGAGTAATAGATTATTCAGATTATTCATCAATAGGGCCCCCACCTATGGTGTGTTTCTAATAACTGCAGGCCTACCTGGCTGTATTATATTCTTTGCTTTAAACGGCTCAGCAGTTGCTGGAAGGTTAGCACCCCTTTCCCCTCCTGCTACCTCACCTTCACTTTTATTGTTTGAGACTGCAAAGATGGTGAAAGTTCCATTTAGAAAATCTCTTTTGCTTTGTGTAAGGAAGCCATATTTAAACACAAATGTGGCAAATCCATCCTAGTCGAGACCAGCGAACTGTGGTGTGAGGTCTAAAATTTGAATTAGATATTGCGACATCCAAAAAGTTGAAAATTTAAAATAATAAAGAAGGGGTTGGTAAACAGTTAAAATATTATGCTATTTAATCTGGCTCTTAGTGAGGATAATATTAAGATCAGCTATAAAGTAAGGGTACGTGTGGTGGTTAGAGTTATACGTGGGATTAGAACTGTATAAAGCTTTACGGTTATGGTACGTGGTTAGGGATTTGGTAAGTGATGGGTCAGGGGTTGTTTGCTGTGAGTTAGGATACCTTACCACTTGCATTAGTAGCTCTAAAAACATTATTAGAGAAATATGAAAAGTTTCACGTTTTTGTTTTCAAATTTATTGCAGGTTACATAGACTACTATGCGTTTCTCACTTATTCATTAAAACGTTTGGCTTTTGTAATTTTAAACTTGAGCAGATTAGCCTATATTCTGAAACCACAACCTAAAGATAAAACTCTGCCTTGAATAATGGCTTCCCACAACAAACCACACGCAGTGCCAGATACTTCAAGTCCTTAGGAACTAAACATACTTTACCCACGAAGTTCCATAAATGAGGAAAAGAGTTGATAAAATAAATATTTTTTGATAGGTTTTCCCATTTACTGTGTGAAAGCCTGCATCCTGCTGTGGTTCACTCATCCCCTCATTTGTCAGTATAACAGATGTGAGGAATGGATTCCGACCCATTTGCCCCCCTAGATTTTTTTTCTGTTTGGAACCACGCTTTTAGGGTCGAGCCTGCGTCGCATGCACTCGCGCATGCGTATCGCTAGCGAGACGCCTTAGGTATTAGAAAAGGGCTTGGTGCCACGTCGACGTCACGTCAGTGTCTTTCATTGGCAAGTTGGCTTGCCTGTTAGAATCCGCTTCTTTAGATTAGTGGAAGGCACGCGTACGTCATGCCTTTTCCGTCTTTAGCCCTCCTCGAGCGCAGCGACCAAGTACGGAAAACATGCGAGGCTCGCTGGGGTTGTGGACTACTTTGTCTCTGTTTTCGGAGCGCGATCTCGCTGGGCAGAAGTCGAGCGCTTCGTTAATTGCACTTTTGCCGGTTACAATCATAATTGCACTTTGTGTGAGCTGTGCGCTGTTTTTTTCTTTTAATGCAGGGAAAATCCGTTTGGGAGTTTACAACTGTGAACAGTTGTAACTCCGACATATGCGAGACCCTAGTGCATTGCAAATGCTTGTTTAAATCTGCTGTGAGTCTCACTGAGTCTCATTTACTGTAACTTCTGGGTAAAATTAATTGGAGTACTAATTGATAGTGCGCATTTTTTTAAATAAGCTCTGCTGCTGCTGTTGCACCACTGGGTTAAGAGCCCTTGGCTGGTTACTCATGCGTGTGCACACGTGTAGGTTGAGCAAGTGGAACTACTGTTTGAGTATCTGCACCTGAGTTGATTGTCTTTAAGGAGACCTCAAATACATTGTTTGTCCTGTGCTGCCACAAAATTAAGCTGGGCATTCAAGGAGAAATGTTCCCATTTCTATTTGACTATATTGTAACTTCTGTAGTAGTTTACTGTATCTGCAGAGCTAACATAGAGACGAATTTAACGTCTTTTTCTATAATAACTCCCTGGGCTGATTTATAGCTTGGGGGAACAGGGACCTTTGTTTGGGTCTTGAGACTGCTTTCCGCAGGTGTAAAAGTAGAAGCAAGACTCATACAGTCTGTTGAAGTGAATAGTAAACCAGTGAAAAATAGTAGAAATGTATACTACACTGGTAGTGTCATTATGCGATGAAAAGCAGAATACTTATATAATTATAGCACCTGGCAAAATAATTTAAAGGAAGCTTTACTTCAGAGTATTGTTCTCTATAAATGTTTCCCTTGCTTAACGATTGACATTGAGACAAACAGATTAAGAGCTATTGCTCATACAATGTGCTTGGCAGGCAAGTTGATCGAAATACAAACATATTGTTTACAGTGCTCTTATAAATTCACTACACTATATTTGTGGGAGGGAACAACTATATTTTCTTCTTAAAAGCAAACTCAAGAATCACGTTATTTTTGGTCAAGGTTCCCTCTTACATTGCCATATGTTAACTAATAAAACATTTAAAAACTCTCATCCAGAAATTGACTTCTGCTGACTTGACAACACTTCCTTCTTTGAGGTTGGACTTTCTGATGAGTAGCAGACATTGTCACTGCAAGTTTCATAGAAGGAGCCTGTTCCTCAGTTATATAGGCATTACATCTGGGTTTGGGTTAAGATTAGGGCTGGGATTCTGGATCTTAATCCTTCTTTCATCAATTGTTCACCAGTTTTTTCACTTACTTGCGGGGAAGTAGCCTTGATATAATTTTCTATGTTATTCAATTTGATATTGCACTTTTGGCAGGTAACAGACAGTATGCAATTCGTTTACCAAATGGTTTTCATAAATAAAGTGGAAATAACATTGTTTACGGGATAATAAGGTCTAACTCACAGCCTTCTGTTTGGTAAAACATCCTATTCAGCCAGAAGAAAATATTTACATTTGATTTCAATTTTTTATGAAGTCAACAATAGTAAAAAAAAATTATGTTCTTTTTGGTTGTAGGTTATAGAGATTAACGTAATCTTCAGGCATGTTTGGTCAGTGTTAAGTATAAAAAAAAGGTTTTTACAATTTAGCTATGCAAATTGGATTATAGGTGATTTTTTTAAACGCTTTTTAATTTTTACAAAATACATAATATGTTTAATACCACATACTAATAACAATATATTTGGCAGTAAATGACAAGTGCGCTTTGTAACTGAACCCCATGTTGCAATGTGTGTCTCACTATTAGGCATAGAAATAGTTTTCACTTTCACCTAAATATTCATTGGATGACAAACACTTCATACGTGAATTACCCTCACACAAGTCATTAACCAGCACAGAGCTCCTCCCACATTTCCTATAAATAGCTGCTGTATACATACCCTACAATTATTATTTTATACAAACAGGAGGTGTAAGGGGGTGGTAGGAACTCCCTTCAGAACACTGTCTTCTCCTTTTGTGCATCCAGCTTCTACTCATGGCAGTAATGGTGGACAGTAAGGGGCAATTAAAACATAATTATACTATTCTGAAGAAATGGTTAAATAAGTATAGTCTTAGGTTATAAACTGAATGCATTTTTATTCTGATTAATATGCAAAAAGCATCTTATCAATTAACTTTGTGTTTTTTCTTTCAAGACATACCAGGACAGATGTACAAAAGAACATTCAAAAGATGGAAATCTCTTCATTGTTCACTGATAATTTGAATAGATTTCCTAGTATTTGGGAACTCTCGAGTATCAAAACGTTGTATGTGTGAAAGTCTATGCAGGCTCCTGCCGACCAGTAGACAACCAACAGGAGTAAATGTGGCTGAAATGTACCCTGGCATATTTAACTTTGTTGTGTTCTCCACCTGAATTGTTCCTATGCATCCTCTCAAAATAGGAGTTTGTTTCGCTGTTTATTAGACTCAGTAGGTACTGTTTTCATAGCTGTTTTATGCTGTAAAGACAGGGCCACATTCTGTATTTGAAAAACTACCTGGAAGGTTGTAAATATCCACAAAGTTACGATTTTATGGGTTATTCAGTACCTTCCCAATGGCCAGTCCTAGCTTCTTGCCTTGGAATATCTATATTCTCACCTATCCTTATTCCTAATACTACAACAGTAGAAAATCTGCCATATTTGGATCTTCTACTTTCAAAAACACTATCTTCACTCTTTGATGCCTTGTCAAGGATATGATGTGCTATGTAATGCTATAGGCTTGATGCCTCCAAATGCTATATATGAATACCTCATAAGTGCAACTACAATATTACACTTCACTATACATCTTGATTTTATGGATTAGGGTCTGCCTCTTGTACCAGCAGATGGCACTTTTTGCTAATCTAGGTGGTACTCAAGCATGACAGATTTGTTGTGACTTATATAGCAGTTATGGGACTCTGCAGTCGACGTACAAGTTAAACACTAGCACTCTGCTTCATACTTACATTTTTGCAGGTATTGAATTGTAGCCCCTTTACTTGATTTACTAACCTTGCGGACAACTTAATGCTCATATTGAGAGACAGTGTTTCTAATAGGTAAGTTGCAGACTTTGTAAGTACTTGAATGAAAGTTGGACCATCCTAGCCCTTTAACCTTACTTGACTGTCCTTATCTGCCAGTTTGTGAGCACTTGATAGACAGACACAAGACTAGCTTCTTGGGCAACAAAAGAAACATCATTTTTCTAATTCTGGAAATCCCTAGAGGTGGTGATGAGCTCCACCAGGCTGCTCAATCCCTAAGCGTTTGCTTACAAACAGATTTGAATAAACTCAACTGAAGGGAGTGTTGGCTGAGAAATGAGATCATCGAGGTCTTTTCAGTCTGTTCCTTACTCTGTCCTTGAAATAATTCCTCTACTGATCTTCCAACCGGTGAGAACTGAAACATGTCTTCTCATCCATCATGGGGCACTATCGATCTATCTGGTGTTAGATGAATCTTTCTTCTGTGTTCTGAGGGGTGAGGAGAAGATTTTACCCAATCATTCAAGTCAATTACAGTGCAACTCAGTAGTCACACGTTAAACATCAGAGTCCAAATTAAAGTTTCAAAGGGCTTTATTAAAGACTCAAAGCCAAAGTTACATTAGTGAGTCTTAAAACCATAGTATAGATATACAAAATCACCAGTGGAGAATGTAAGCGTCACACAATATTAAATCGAAGCAGCATATAAAAGACCAGGACTTCAAAAGGAAACAAAGAGAAACATCAGGAAAAGTATGTGATGTCTGGATTCTAAAATGAAGTTCTGTTGCCTAGCCATTGAATCTAGCTCCTAAACTATTTAAGTATTTAAAAAAATCTGAGAAAAGTTAGCCAACAGAACTTTTGTAGAAGATTCCATTCAAGAGAGGTACGGTGGCATCAAGCCACATAGAAAGTATGAGTTATGTACCTCAGAAAGGTCTGCTCTGAGTAAGGGACAAAAGGAATCTGAATCTCTCACCAACGAAACCACATGAAAATCTCAGTTCTTCCAGGTGTGATGACATCATAACCAAAACTCTCATTTGAAAAACAAATCTACCCCCCTCTATTTCTCCTTTACTCATCCCAAGCCGCATCCTATTACTATAAACTCCCAATTAACACTTCTGGATTACTCCCTCCTCTATCACTCCATTACTCTGGTCAATCCAACTAACAAACTCACATATCCTCTGCTCAAATTAACTCATAATAATCCTAATACTGTACTCCTATTTCCCTATAATAATCCACCACTAATTCCTCTTAGGTTGCGGAGTAGCGTGCTACTCGCCGAAAAGCACTTCGACACCTTATCAGAGGTAGTAAGCGCTATATAAATACAATAAAAATGTTGTTTCATTTGGCTTTAGCCAATCCCAATTCTACTACTTTTACTAGCACCCGCATGTATTTTTTTTTTAACCAGGCCCACGAGGCAGAAGTACATAGGTTTTAATAGGTGTATTACCTGGGCAATAATCTGAGGATTTTCGATAGTGATTGCCATAGTATCGGTCAGAAACGGGTGAAACCCTGGTTGGGCCTTTTTATTTAGCTGCCAGAGGAATGTTCAATAACATTCTGGATCCACTTCAAGTTTCTCGGGCTCTGGTCATTAGCATTAGTTCCTCATGCAGGGCTGTCTGGTTCGGGTGGAATGCTTTGTATGTCTGAGAGGGAACCATAAATGTTATTCTTGACTTGAGCGGGAACCACTGTAGATTTACTAGATGAGATTAATGTCATTGTATGTCTGGCCTACAGGTATCTGTCTTGCTGCATGAAGGACACCTTTGAAGGCCAGTGAACCTGCAAGTGGGACATTACCTATACTTTGGTGGGAGACTGCTAGCCGTTATACAAGGCTGAGCAAATCATGGATGTTTTCCTAGTAATATCAGGCATGTGGTCATGCAGGTTAAGGGTTTTCTCAGTCAAGCACTGGGACTTCAAGAATGCTGGAAGTGTTGTCCTCGTTTGAATATTTTTGAGTTCTCCAAGGGCAGCAGCTGCAATTCTTTTTCAGTTTCTTCCGTGCAAACGTTTTATTTCCCAGTTTTCAACAGTATGAGAGACATTTGTTAAGTCATGTCGTCCTTTTAAAAAGATCCTTAGGAATAGTTGGTAATCATCTGGATATTTGATGAATTGCCATCTCATAGTGTGCTGCACTTAGTACCTCAACAACTTCGAAGTAGACTGAATAATGGTGGACTTGCATTCAAAAGCACTAAACACAGTGGAGGAAGAGGTGGGTGAGTCTTAAAGACTCTGCATGCTTAAATTGAGATCAGGCTGTGTGGAATAAAACAAGCTACTTTCACTCTTAGCCATCTGACTTCACGCATGTCTAAGGAGTATGAGGGTGCGTTACCACCGATTAATTTGTAAAAAAAAAAAAAAAAAAAAAAAAGATAAGTGCAGGTGCCCGACATTTTTTTTTAAGTAGGCTATCACTCAGTTTCAGCAGCAGTACCAGCTAGTTCACTCCTGTTGGCACCCACTTCTACAGCTGGTGGTGCACTTACTCCATTGCTGCATGGCCTTCGCCCAAAGCTGGATCTTGGCAATCCTGTGATGCAAACAAGACTCACGTCCTCAACAGGAGAGTAGCATGGTTCTTCCCTCAAGAAAAAATGGAAACATTTGGAAAAATGAGAGCAAATAGTGCCTTTTACAGAGGAGTTTTTCCTTTAAAGATGCTCAAGAGCCCTTGGCTCTAAAAGGGCATTCACAAGGGCAGTGAAGGGTTATGCATTTGTCTATTCCATTAGGGGTGATACCTCTTCTCCTCTAAATTACGAAGTGTGACAAACAGATGTGATGTCTCTTCTCACTCTAGCATGGGGTGAAAGACAAGGGATGATAATGTCTCTTCCTTATATGGTATAAAGTTGCAGACAAGGCATGATGTCATTTTTCTTTCAGGATTATTTGGGAACATGAAGTTTCACATAGGGTAGACTGCATAAACTTTGAACCGGTGCTATGAAATTTTGTATTGATCAACCAAAGGAAAAACAGGATGTTCACTGACCTAACAGGAAAAAACAATATTTTGTTTTCGTTCAAGAGTGCAGATATTATTTTTGCAGTGGTTGGTTGATGGAAATGTCTCTGCAAAATTGCACACACTTTTAAGAACTCTAAACAAACTGACCCTAGCAGAAGTGCCATTTGCTCCAACAGACTGGTGCTAAAATTGTATTTTTGCACAAGCTGGTCATTGGAAAGGTCATTTTTGGACTGATCAAACTATGTTGTACTACTAGTAATGTACACACCTCCTAGTAAAATACTATAATATTTAATGCATGCTTGTACTGACATTTTAAAGAAAGACCTTCAAGGTTGTTCTCACCGCAGTTAAAACCATATATGAACTCGGGCTGATTTCAAGTGCCCTGGTAATCCTGACTCGTCTGCTAACAGGAATATCTCAGGGTATACTCCTGGCCCCTTTTGGAATTCCTGTTAACTCACTTTAAAGTAGGTATTTAGTCCTGGTATTAGCAACACCAGGAGCTGAATTAATGGGGAAATAATGGGCACCTTGTAAAGAAACAATAAATTCCTGTTCCTCGAGTACAGACAGACTGAAAAATGCGGCGGCCTAAAATACCAGTGGAAGGGTTGTTTGAAAGCATAATCTCGGCTCTCACCTACTACTCTGAACTGTGACTGTGAGTGAGATTGTGCATGGCCCGGTGCATAAGTGGAGACGAAAAATAAGAGAGTGAGACTGATTCGAATGTTGAATGAATAAATCTTTATATGCATGATTATTTAAAACCTTTGCAAAAACACAATACATAAGAATTAATATGATTACTACAAAGCTTAAAATTGCAATGCATCATTAAAAGCCATAGCCTTCTCGACATCTATCATCACACCATTACCTGAAGCTCTCTTACACTAAAATCAGTTTAAATCACAGAGCATGGTGCATGTCCAATAATGCTATGTGGCATAAAGGTCATCTGTAAAAACTATAAAATGCAGACTCCTTACGGTACATGTTTATAGCGCATTACGAATGCTTGTTAAAAGGGATTGTGTGGCTAGAGGCTACTATGTGTATGAAATGTATGGTGCCTACAGAGCATATGTGCAAATTGTTTGTTGCGTAAATGCTGAAACTTGTACCCAAAGAGAAGTGTGAAAAATATACAGAGAAGTGTAAAATGAAAATGTATATAAAAATTATCTAAGAGTTTAAAATTAGAATACAAGTGCCCTGCAACGCAGTAACCTCCTCCCCTGAGCGCCTTCCCTTATGGCAGTGACCAGCTGTTCAGGCACTACTTCCAATCTCATAAGTAAATGCTAGTACACTGAGCAGTTGACCTCCATTAAAGCTGATCGGGTTCAACATTTCCGGGGAATGTTTCAGCCACTTTGTTAGCAACGTAGCTTTAGGTGCTGCCACCCCCTTTTTGATTTCTGAGCGCAGCTGGGCATGTGCTAGCAGTAGATTTTTCCTCATAATGGTGAAAAATATCCCAAAGAGGGCCAGCTCCATGGGAGTCTCAGCAGTAAATATGTATTTAACAGCTTCTTTACATGACCATGTCATGTTTCAAGAAAAGGGGTTTTAAAAGTCGACGTCTCTCTGAGGCCAATGTCTGGCAGCATCATATTAAATGACTAATAGGTTCGATATGATAGTTACAAAGAATACATTGCTGAGAGGGACCCCACTTTGACTTCCAACTACACATGAATTCCCAGGCAGGTAGTGTTGGGAGCTGCATATGTAGAATGCTCTGAAATGTTCGAGCTCCCAGGGCTGCTTTCATATACGGCTGGAGGTTGGCAGAGCTATGCGACTCAGCTAAACCCTCAGCCCCCATAATTTCCCTGATTATGGCTATGTCCTTTTCTCTGGAGATTTGCGTGCCATGTTTTTTCAATATCTTTTTCAGGTGGTCCTTCGAAATTCGGGGATCCGATGAATACGTGGGGACTAAGTCAAAAAATTCCACAGCTTGCCTCAGGTAGATGGCCCAGCTACTAGAAGCGTCTTCAAAGATTACTTTCAGCGAGCTCCTCAGACTGTATTGGCCCAAGAGACATCATAAGATAACTTGATTATGTCCTTTTTGCAATCTGTGTCCATACTTGTTATGCTAAATTCTAGGTGGATCCCTGCATGTCTGGTGATTTTGGGGACTTGAAAAATCCTTTTATAAGCTCTCATTTGGCATTTTTCCAGGAATTTCGTTAATCCTGCCAGGATATGCTAAGTGACTATAGGTAATCATGGGAAAACGTTTTGCTTTTATGACTCTTCTTACTGGTTCTGTTGTAGGTGATTGAAGCCGGAGATGGAGTTTAGCTAAAACATAAGTGGTTCTCTCTGCCTTAATTCTCAGCGCAGTTACCTGGCGAATGATTTTACCGGCGTTAGATAGCAACACTCCGAGGTACTGATACTTGTCTTCCGTGTCTATTTGCAATGCGGAGAGCTTCCACAGTCTTGGGTATTTATGGGTCTGACGTCCAAAAACCAGAACCTTGGTTTTTGCCGTATTAAACTTCAGTGCATTTTTTTCATTGTAATCATGCAGGATGGCCAAGTTCCTTTTCAAGTCTAATTGAGTCTGAGCAGCTAGGACTATATCATCCGCATATTGGATTATGGGGACCACTGTCTTTCCCAGTTTCGGGGGAAAAGTGTTTCCTCTAAGTAGGACTTCACCAAGGTCGGCCGTATACAGATTGAAGAGAGTTGGAACAATGACACATCCTTGTTTTAGGCCTTAATTGCTATATATTCTTTTGGTCACATACATAGGTGAGATCTTGACTCTCACCCATGTGTCAGAAGAAAGAGCCATAATAGCTGCTAATAGGTTCCCTGGTATCCCCCAGGTAGCTAGCTTTTTCCAGAGTGTATGGTGTTCTATGCCGTCAAAGGCCACACTATAATCAATGAAACATGCAAAGAAAGGTTGAGCGGCTGGTTTCAAGGTTTTCTGTCCTAAGTATGCGAGAGCCAGCACATTATCTAGAGTGGATGAGCTCGGCCTAAATCCTGTTTGGTACAGTGGAATAATATTATTTTCTGTGATCCAGTGTTCCAGTTCTCTAAGCAGGACCCTTTTGTAGGCCTTACCATCCACATCCAGTAAAGCTATTAACCTATAGTTTCCCGGGAGGGTGGAGTCTCCCTTTTTAAAGATTGAATGCAATATTGAGCCTTTCCAGGCTCCTGGGATGCCTTATTGGCGAAGGCAGTTATTAAAAAGGGTGGTCAAGGGGGCAGCTCAGAATTCTTGGTCGTCCTTAAATATGCTCCCTGGAATGCCATTTGGGCCTGGGGCTCCGTCCCACCTGATGCTGCTGAGGGCCATTTTCTCTACATTTGTTCAGGGGTAACAAAGCTTGTAAATGGATCCATCGTTCTCCAGTCTTCTTCTGCTTCAGTTTCCATGCCTTGCCCTTGAGGTCTTTCCTTGCCTATCTGCTGAGAGTTTCTACTGCCGGGGATTTGTTCCTTCTATATCTTCTTTCTAACAGCCTGCACTTTCGTTTGCTCTGTACATGTTCCCTTGTTGGAGTTCGCATTATCGAGGCAAATGGCCAACCCTTATATAAAAAAAAAAAAAATACGTACAATAAAATGAACTACGAAAACTAGAAAAAACATATAGACTCTTCATCCAGCATCCTGTCAGCATGAACAAGTACAAGATAATATGTAAGTCAAAATGCAGTAAATGTCACCGTTACCAGTGACAGTACGCACTTGACTTAAGTGAAGGTGGTTCAAAATGATTCCTGGTGGTGCCTTCTGGCAACTACCAGCTCAAGTTAAACACTGTGTGTTCCACTATACCAAAGACCAGGGGTGCATGAGTTGCCTTCAACAACAATATGCAGAGCATCAGTCATCACCTAACGGTTTGGGGGTGCTATCTTACATTTTGTTCTGAATCCAACTGGCAGTTGCAGAGAAGATTTGCTCTTGAAGTGGCCTTATATAGACCTCTCTGTATGTTTCCAAGACAATTCTGATTAGATACTGATCCTGAGTGTGGTAAATGTTTTCTTAGCAGAGTTGAATTTTGTACTGTTTTAACCTAAATAGTAGAACACATTTGGTAGAATAGGCAGGTATTTGCCGGAAGGTTTCTTGTTTGTGAGGATATTTTGCTGCATAGAATGTCTAATACTTTAAAAGAAAACCAAGTGAGTACGTCTCTGTTTTGAATAAAGCATTTGATGTTTTTATGTCACAGGAAGGTAATTCAAATTCATTATTGATTTTTTCCAAGAATACATTCACAGTGTTTGAGTGAAATTTCAGTCAGTGGAGGGCGGGGCAGTGTAAGAGAAAAGGAGGTAGCACAGTGTTCAATCACCTTTGTCACCCTTGGAATGTAAGTGTCGCACTGGAGAATGTCACCCATTGCTTTAGATGTACGAGTCACACCATTGCACAAAGGCACTCTTGGAAAAAGGGATTATACATCCTGTTGGGTCTTAATCCGAGATTCCTGCAGTTGGTTGTTCTGTGCTAGCAAGGTATCAGTGGTAAATCTTGACATTATGCAATATTTCCTACACATATGTGGTAGCATGATGAGGCATGACTTTAGAAACACATAAAGACACAGCATTTGATTACTCATTGATCATTGTTCGGATCAAGGTGATTTACACACTGTGTACAGATAGTTAATGCATACAGTGAAATATCACAGGTGCATGACACAACATTGTGAAAATATGTAGGATTAACTAAAGAGTGAAATTTTCAAGCTGGCCGCAGAAAGTAGGAAGATTGCGATAATGTGTTAACGCCCCATAACCCTAGTCCTTTACATCTCTCAGGTGTGGTTTCAAACACTTGGAAAGCAAGCTACTCTTTTGCGCAATGTTCTTGCGTGGGGTCATAAATGCCATTCAACAGGAACCTCTTTCCTGATGAAAGTAATAGTTGGTGACTTCATTTTGAGAGTGACAGGTCATATTATGGACAATTTTGCTTTATTGTTTACTGTCTTGTTAATTCTGATTCTGCCTGATCATAGTCTTCTATTGTACTGTAGGTTGCATTGAGTTTACCAATGTTGGGTTCTGTTATGCTGTGCTCTCTGTTGTGTTGCTTTATGTTATGATTCTCTGCTAGGTTATGTTATCTTTTGCTGTTTCCTGTTATATTATGTTCTATTGTGCCTCATTCTCTTATCAGCATTTTTATAGCTGCTCCTACCTTTTGTAGGTCTTGAACGACGTTCTTAATCTGGACACTCTTTCTAGTTGTTGGATTCTCATTGACCAAACACACTATATGTGAAAAGCAAAATATATTATTTTCCCCATGCATGGTTAGCCTCTGTCTGAATTGGTCTCATGTTATACTTGTTGCATTTTTACAACAGCACTGATCTTCCAAATTCACCATTCTCTAACAACTTATTATGGGTTTATAAGGGGGGCCAGGGAAGTAGATTATGTTACTTGACCCATAGTCACCTGTAATAAGGATCAGTTCATGAAGTGCTTTGTGCGCTCTTACAAAAGATCATGGGGTGCTGTGCGGGCTCACTTAGACTAGAAAAGAATGGGGCCCAATACGTCACAGCAGGTTCTGAGTTTTAAAGGAAGCAAATGGGCTATTTAGACTTATGACCTTGGACCCTCTTGCTGGAGGAAGCTGGAAACACATCATCAGGCATCAGTGTTTTATACCATGGTGTCCTAGGGGCTGTAAAACTATTGCAGAATGCGGGATTTAGCATCTTTGCCACTTGAATCTCTCTCAGAGCTGATTAATTCCACATTTTGAGAGTTCAACGCCTATGGTATGTGCAATCCTTGCACTTGGCTTCCAAAAGTTCTCTCCTGCTATCGTCCCCTTTCTGATGCTTTGGACCAAGTTGTCCCTGCAGGGTTTAGGCCAAATTTCCCAAAATTTGTGTGGGTCCTCTGAGGGTTTTGAGAGTATATAAACATACTATTGGTAGAAACAGTCAAGAAAACACTAGCGACAATTTAGAGGAGATATATCCATTGTAAATGTGTACCATACATAACTAGTACAAGGAATACTTGAACTAAACTAAAGTAATATTGAAGGCACGTAACACAAATGTACTATATTTCAAGTAGAAGTAGGAACTAGCAATTGCCAAGGTTACATACATTATTTCCACCCAAATTACCCTCGTACTTTTATTATTTCTTTATGGAGTTTGGCAGCCAGTTATGTAGGATCTCTAAGTAAAGCTGATCTACCTGATTTTCTCCTCTTTTTGATTTTCCTCTGATGTCTATATAATTCCTCACATGACAGTATGTTTGGCAAGATAAACCAGTGCTTTAGGTTCTTTAAGAACTGCATATTAAAGCTACGGAATAAAGCATTGTTATTTAAAAATCTCACTCCCTTCCCCGACAGGAGCAACGTCCAAAAAAAGTCTTTGGGGAGAGGGTCGCTCTTCAGGATTATCAGGCATATTCATGCTGTTTTCTTGAACTCTATAAATAATCCAGAAGCATGCAGTTTTCTATATTTTTAATATAAAGCCGGCGTTCTATCATTATTTGCTTTATTTATTTATTTTTAAACAACGGTATTGTACTTTGAGACCTCATGTTCATTAAAACCGTGTTACAAAGAAAGGTCTACACTTATACAACTAGCATTAGTAAACCATTATGTCTAGCCTCTGCACTGATAGCCATCAGTTGAATACTTGCAATGGTTATACACAATTGTGCAAACCCTATAACTGTTACCTTTACTTCCTGCATTATGTATTTGCATCAAAAAATATTCTGGCTTGTCTGGGCCATTCGAGGCCATTTACATCTCTGCTGACAAAACAACCACAGAAATTCAACCACAGTTTTGTTGCTGAGGGTGTGACTGTTTGTTGTTTTTCTCTGCAGGAGGAGTGCCAGAATTATGTGCGGGTGTTGATTGTTAATGGAAAGAAAGTATTTACGTGTGGAACCAACGCTTTTTCACCAGTGTGCTCTAGTAGACAGGTAAGTTGTTTCCTTTGTAGCTTTCAATCTTAAGGTGGTTTTATAGATGTGATAATGCTTTTGCCTCCTCCAGTGGACATTTTTGGTTTCCGCCCATCTGAGTGATGAGTATGCCATTTTCCGTGGTCAACAGTTATAAACATATTGTAATCCTCCATATTGTCACTAACCTTCCTCAAGGCTTTGTTTCTGAATAATCTAAAGCAAAGTTTAGCAAACACAATCAACCTATGAATTTGTTTTTGAAAATGTCCATTGTTTTATGTTTTGTTCAACTAAAAGTGATCATTCATAGCATGAACTTGAAAAAGGAGCAAATTCCTTAGTCCTGCTGCCCGTAATGAAAATGCACATCCAGATATATGTTTCATCCTTGTCCTAGGAATACGAAGGAGAAGAACAATCGATGGTCATAGAGATGAGATGCTACACTTTAGCGGAAGTGAAAGGCCACTCAAAAGTCCCAGCGTATGACACAGAGTGACTTAGTTCCTACATTTTACCACTAGCAGCCAATGTAAAGACTTGGGGGTGGGGTTGGTGTTGGTATTTGGATTTGGATTTGGTCTAAGAGACATTGGTGGACCCTGCAATGGTGAGGAGCCATCACCCACATCTAAACAGAGTTAATGTATACCCCCTGTTCTTATGTTCACTAGTTTATCTCCATTTTATTTAATAATTTAGGAGAAGGGATATGTGTTTTTTCTGGCACGGTTTCCCCGGTCGTTGTTGGAGAGCAGCACACTCTGACATAATTGATTTAACCAATCGCTTGTCTTGGGATGACCCATACAGTGAGAGGATTTGTTGCTGACAATGTTGTGAACCCCATGTATTTTTTTCCCCAAAAAACACATAGAAGGAATATGTTTTGGCTTCTCCCGCTGTGCTTCAACATATACTCAGCTACATTTCAAGGGTTTGCATCCCACTTGGGCAGAGCCCTAGGCCCACCTGCTGCTTGAGGCATTGCTTATTAGATGCTCCCTAAGAGGAACACATGATGATATCTTGGGCCTTTATGTTTGGATGGGCCTTAAAGTTTATTGCTTTATTCAAAGCTTAATGGTTAACACAAGCTGGCCAGACATTTTGCTTGGACCTTCCATTATTGATCAGGAGTAAATCTGGCACTTCTCCACTATATATATTTTTAACAATATCTACATTGTTTATCTTGAAGTGTCTTCTACCATTGAGATTATAGTAAGCACAGATAGGTCACCTACTTCTGCTGCTCACAGTTGCTCTCTATGTAGAGAAAAGGTAAAGGAGTTAATGAAAGACTTGGTCTGCTTTTTCTAGAGGAAAGACTTGGTCTGCTTTTTCTAGAGGAAAAATTACCTGGGATAATAGAAAAGAGAATGCCGAAAATTTGGACCCAGCCCTTAAGGGTAAATATCTTAAACAAGATATGTGATATGCTCAGTTGCCCTACCTTCATTTTATTAAAATCTGCCTTCTATTGAAGAGGAGCCCAGTACTAATGGAGGTGTTTTCAGTTTATTTAGCAAGCCAGTAGCACTAATCTGCATATGTCCAGCAATGCGGAAGATCAAGGCAATCTTAGATAAATGGTGAAAATCTGTATAAAACGATCTTCACAAAATGTATAACACGCCTCTATCCTCTAGAAAGAGCTTAAATAGATTTTCCTACGGTAAGCAGAAACTTACTCCATCTGTACTTCCCAGTTTTTAGCCAAGGGCTTCCACCTCCTTTCCTCCGTGGGAAAAGATTACCCTGAACTCCTAAGTAACAGCAAAGCAGGGCACATTTCTTGTCTACTTTTACCTTTGATTGGCTTTGTTCATTGGCTTAAGGAGCAGGTTCTAAAGTGGTGGTTTGTTGTCAAACTAGGGCTTGTGACTGGAAGTTTGAAGGGGTCCAATAAGGTTTCCATTATGAAACAGCCCTCACAGGATTCCAAGCCGTTTCTCAGGTGCTGGATGGCATGCTGAATTCTTCAGCAGGGTTGCCTCGTCTTCACAGTCTGATTGGTCCGACAAGTATGACTTCAGTTTTAAAAGTGGTCATTCATAGAAACTAATGCTGTCAAGACTAGCTCTGCACCTCAATCCAAGTCTCCACAGCATTCTGCAGTGTTCCATAGCTTTGCTCCCATGGTCGCCACCATGATTTCCAGGACATTTGGGTGATGTCTCTACAGAACACTGGGTGATCAAAGTAACACAAGGGGTACAGAGTGGAGTTTTTGGAGTCCCTTTCCACTTCTAGTTACAGGTCTAACAATTGGCATCCGGATATCAGCAAGAGACTAGCAATTAAACATAGCTTGCAGAAACTTTTGGACAAGAAGGCAGTATCCCCAGTAACCTCAACTGCAGAAGACCTTGGGGTGTGCTCTCACATATTTCTTGTAAAATATGTGTGGAATGCTGTATGATCATCAACCTATGGCAAGCCGAAATATCATTGTCAATGATTAGTTTTAAGAAGGACTGTTTACAGCAAGTCATTCCTCTAGTTTTTCCAAGAGATTTTGCATCTTTTTTTGGTTTTAGGGGACACTTATCTGCATGTACCCATTTATCCCAAATATTAATATCTACGGTTTGTTGTGGGAGACCTTCATGTCTAATTACAGGTCCCACCTTTTATCCTGAAATCAGCTCTATGAATCTTCACCAAGGGCTTTGCTTCTCTGATGGGTGTTTGCCACAATGATTTAGATCGCCATAATCCATATCTAGATGATTAGATGATCCATGCAGATTCTGCAATGTAGGTACAGATTGCGTTTTCCAGATGTGTGGCCTATTATGTCAACATGTTTTTCTTATCAGCCTCTTGTAGTCTCAACTACTTCCATCTGAAAGTTTACAATTCACCAGGGCTAGATCCTGTATAGAACTGAGAAGTATATTCCTCCTAAAGGCTTCAGCTATCTAATAAGGCTCTCACCTACAAGTTCTCCTTTTTGCACAAAATGCCTAGTTTGAAAATTGTCCTGAGTCCACAATAGGTATCTTGATCATAATATGCTCTTTCTGTAGTTACAATTGTTAGTCTTTGTGACGATCTGTCTTTTCGTTCAAGCAGCTGCAGTTTTTGTACTACTATGGGCAAGACTTCACCTGGGGACACTCATCCGATGTGTCTCAGCATTTGAAGCCTTTAACTCTTGTATTGGATGCTTCTATCTTTCTACCTCACCACGTCAATTCACAGAGAACTGCAATGGTCAATGCCTCACCAGGAGCATGTTAAGTAAGGAGAGTGCACATGGTCTTTTTTTGTGACCCTTGTCATTCGCACAACAGAAATCTTGGGATTTGATGGATGAACAATATTAGAGAGCATATGAGCTCTGGGGCATTAGTTGAAGAAAGATTTGACTAAATTTCAAAGCATAAAAATTGACTGCCGTTCACCTTGTCCTCTGGACCTTTGCTCTTTCTCTCTGGGAGTAGTCGGTGGTAGTGCAGACCAACTACACAGTATTTCATCCTTCAGAAAGGGACAAGATAGAGATCTCTAGTAGCAATGCAGAGTTGCTCATGGGCAGGAGATCATCTACTATCTTTAAAGTGGTACATATCAGGGAAGTGGTCAACTGACTGACAGACTCCTTGAAGTGAGTCTTCCATTCCTCTCAACCTTTTTGTCTCTCCCGTAAAGCCTTTGCAGCTGTATGTGAGGACTTTGATGTTCCTTTGCTCAACCTCCTTACCTTAATAGCTGATATGTTGTTACCTCTGACCAGTGACAGATTGAAAGAGCTGGGTGCATGAGTAGGGGATTCTTTCCTTTGTCATTGGCCCATGTATTTGTCCTTGGAATATGTATTTCCCTCTTTCTGTGATCTCCAGAATGTTAGCTTGGACCTAAAGCAAGAGCACAGATGCCACCTTATCTTAGTCTTGGTTTTTTTTTGGGAGAAGAATGTGGTGGTTCTTGCTGTTTGGTCAGTTAACAACTTCTAGGAAGTGGGTACTTCACCCATTTCCTTGTCAGCTCTGCCCTCCAGTTCTCCTCCAAAGGCCTCAATATTTGGTCTGGAAGTTTAAAGCCTGGGGCTCCAGTGTTCAGGTTTCACTCATGTTTTAGTCCTGGATTATCAAGTCTCCCAGCATCCTACCTCTTTGCATACTAGTATTCATCATTGGTCTTTTTTCAGTTCTTTGTGAGAAGGTCAGACATCGCAATTGCTTGATTAATCACCTACCCTAACCTTGCAGCTTCTACACAAAGTATTTTCTTTGGGTTTGTCTTCTTCCATTCTTCGAGGCCAGTGGGCTGGTATTCGGGCTTTTGGTGAACCATGGGGTGGTGTGGAGGAGATTGATTCTTAACAGCTAGGATGCCCAAGTTGTTGCCTTGGTCCTGTCCTCAAATTAAATCTTTTTCTTCAGTATGGGATTTACCCTTAAAGCATTCTGCTTTACAGTGTTCCACTTTTGATTTGTTATAATTTACCCTCTTCAGTTCCTTTCCCTTCCAGGACTTGTTCCTTGTATGTAGGAAGTTGGCTCTGTATGTGCTATTTCAAAGTAAGGAATAGCATGCACAGAGTCCAAGGGTTCCCCTTAGAGGTAAAATAGTGGTAAAAATAGATAATACTAATGCTCTATTTTGTGGTAGTGTGGTCGAGCAGTAGGCTTATCCAAGGAGTAGTGTTAAGCATTTGTTGTACATACACATAGACAATAAATGAGGTACACACACTCAGAGACAAATCCAGCCAATAGGTTTTTGTATAGAAAAATATCTTTTCCTTAGTTTATTTTAAGAACCACAGGTTCAAATAATTCTACATGTAATATCTCATTTGAAAGGTATTGCAGGTAAGTACTTTAGGAACTTTAAATCATAAAAATTGCATGTATACTTTTCAAGTTATTGACAAATAGCTGTTTTAAAAGTGGACACAGTGCAATTTTCACAGTTCCTAGGGGAGGTAAGTTTTGGTTAGTTTTACCAGGTAAGTAAGACACTTACAGGGTTCAGTTCTTGGCCCAAGGTAGCCCACCGTTGGGGGTTCAGAGCAACCCCAAAGTCACCACACCAGCAGCTCAGGGCCGGTCAGGTGCAGAGTTCAAAGTGGTGCCCAAAACACATAGGCTAGAATGGAGAGAAGGGGGTGCCCCGGTTCCGGTCTGCTTGCAGGTAAGTACCCGCGTCTTCGGAGGGCAGACCAGGGGGGTTTTGTAGGGCACCGGGGGGGACACAAGCCCACACAGAAATTTCACCCTCAGCAGCGCGGGGGCGGCCGGGTGCAGTGTAGAAACCAGCGTCGGGTTTGTAATGGAAGTCAATGGGAGATCTAGGGATCTCTTCAGCGCTGCAGGCAGGCAAGGGGGGGGTTCCTCGGGGAAACCTCCACTTGGTCAAGGGAGAGGGACTCCTGGGGGTCACTTCTCCAGTGAAAGTCCGGTCCTTCAGGTCCTGGGGGCTGCGGGTGCAGGGTCTCTCCCAGGCGTCGGGACTTTGGATTCAAAGAGTCGCGGTCAGGGGAAGCCTCGGGATTCCCTCTGCAGGCGGCGCTGTGGGGGCTCAGGGGGGACAGGTTTTGGTACTCACAGTATCAGAGTAGTCCTGGGGTCCCTCCTGAGGTGTTGGATCTCCACCAGCCGAGTCGGGGTCGCCGGGTGCAGTGTTGCAAGTCTCACGCTTCTTGCGGGGAGCTTGCAGGGTTCTTTCAAAGCTGCTGGAAACAAAGTTGCAGCCTTTCTTGGAGCAGGTCCGCTGTCCTCGGGAGTTTCTTGTCTTTTCGAAGCAGGGGCAGTCCTCAGAGGATGTCGAGGTCGCTGGTCCCTTTGGAAGGCGTCGCTGGAGCAGGATCTTTGGAAGGCAGGAGACAGGCCGGTGAGTTTCTGGAGCCAAGGCAGTTGTCGTCTTCTGGTCTTCCTCTGCAGGGGTTTTCAGCTAGGCAGTCCTTCTTCTTGTAGTTTGCAGGAATCTAATTTTCTAGGGTTCAGGGTAGCCCTTAAATACTAAATTTAAGGGCGTGTTTAGGTCTGGGGGGTTAGTAGCCAATGGCTACTAGCCCTGAGGGTGGGTACACCCTCTTTGTGCCTCCTCCCAAGGGGAGGGGGTCACAATCCTAACCCTATTGGGGGAATCCTTCATCTGCAAGATGGAGGATTTCTAAAAGTTAGAGTCACTTCAGCTCAGGACACCTTAGGGGCTGTCCTGACTGGCCAGTGACTCCTCCTTGTTGCTTTCTTTGTTCCCTCCAGCCTTGCCGCCAAAAGTGGGGGCCGTGGCCGGAGGGGGCGGGCAACTCCACTAAGCTGGAGTGCCCTGCTGGGCTGTGACAAAGGGGTGAGCCTTTGAGGCTCACCGCCAGGTGTTACAGCTCCTGCCTGGGGGAGGTGTTAGCATCTCCACCCAGTGCAGGCTTTGTTACTGGCCTCAGAGTGACAAAGGCACTCTCCCCATGGGGCCAGCAACATGTCTCTAGTGTGGCAGGCTGCTGGAACTAGTCAGCCTACACAGATAGTCGGTTAAGTTTCAGGGGGCACCTCTAAGGTGCCCTCTGTGGTGTATTTTACAATAAAATGTACACTGGCATCAGTGTGCATTTATTGTGCTGAGAAGTTTGATACCAAACTTCCCAGTTTTCAGTGTAGCCATTATGGTGCTGTGGAGTTCGTGTTTGACAAACTCCCAGACCATATACTCTTATGGCTACCCTGCACTTACAATGTCTAAGGTTTTGTTTAGACACTGTAGGGGTACCATGCTCATGCACTGGTACCCTCACCTATGGTATAGTGCACCCTGCCTTAGGGCTGTAAGGCCTGCTAGAGGGGTGTCTTACCTATACTGCATAGGCAGTGAGAGGCTGGCATGGCACCCTGAGGGGAGTGCCATGTCGACTTACTCGTTTTGTCCTCACTAGCACACACAAGCTGGCAAGCAGTGTGTCTGTGCTGAGTGGGAGGTTTCCAGGGTGGCATAAGACATGCTGCAGCCCTTAGAGACCTTCCTTGGCATCAGGGCCCTTGGTACTAGAAGTACCAGTTACAAGGGACTTATCTGGATGCCAGGGTCTGCCAATTGTGGATACAAAAGTACAGGTTAGGGAAAGAACATTGGTGCTGGGGCCTGGTTAGCAGGCCTCAGCACACTTTCAATTGTAAACATAGCATCAGCAAAGGCAAAAAGTCAGGGGGCAACCATGCCAAGGAGGCATTTCCTTACATTGTAGCACATAAATTGGGCAAACTTGGGTTCTCTGGTTACCCATGCCCCCGTCTCGAGAATTTTTTCTGTCCAGATGGATATTTCTTGGCCACAGGTGGATTCCGAAGGCATTACATTTTGTTGCTGTGCTCTCTGTCCTGTACTGCCACAGGGGCTCAATGATCATCTTTTTGTGGTTTATCTGCATTGAAAACCTTTGTGTTCTTCTTTCATTGTCCTTTGTGGCTGTTTTCCCTTGTCCGCATACACGTTTTCTTGGGTAATGCCCATATTAGTAAAGATTGAGAAAAGAAAGAGGATGAAGAGGTAGTGTGCAAATCACTTACCGTAATATGCTTCATCTGATTCCTTATCCCAATCTTTGCATTGCTAAAACAGGCCACGTATGGACCTATGGCTGCTTCTTGGAGCAAGGGTACTCTACTTAGGAGTTGGCAGACGGAGGATAGCTGAGTTGTAGTCCCCAGAGGGGTGAAGTCTCCCTCTTGGAGGAACCAGAGCAGCTTTCTACTTTTTAGACGGACCGTGGGGTGCCTGACAGGGAAGTGCCAACACCTTGGATTAGTAAGGACTGGACTGATGAAGGTGATAATTGGAGTAATGAGATTACCAGTGACTAATCAGTCCGTTTAGGAGATATTTTTCCAAGAATCCTAAAGCGTATCAAGAACATATTTTCTGGAACCTGAAAAGGAACATTGGGGATTGGAATTCATGTTTTAAGGCTTCATTCCGAAGGAAACTTGGACTAACACTAGAGTAAGACTCCAGGGGCCATACTAAATTGAGTGTCTAAAGGGGCAACGAAGGCATGTGCACCCACTTACTGTACCCCAGGGCACTTTGATAACACAGAAGGGTCCACAGACTTTTTCAGCACCTTCTGTGATACAGACCTCGCTGGCATTACACGTGAGCCTCTACCATCTCAAGGGGTAATCATTCATTTGATTGGGGTGACTTTACCACTGCACTGCTGTACATGCAGAAACAAAGGAGCTGTCAAAGGATGCCCTGATTGTGAGCCACATATGAGGTGGCAAACAGGCAGGAAGCCCCATGTGGGGGACCCTGAAGGTGAAGAAAGGGGTCACAGGGACCCCTCAGGCGTCCCACTGCAGGCGACTCATTCACTCATTGCACCTGCCAGCAGAGGGGGGGGGGGTCTCTGCCCTCCTTTGTAAGGCAGCCATGTTGCAGCTTGCACTCTGAAAGGCAGACCAGGTGCTTCGAACATCTGGGACGCTTTTCATTAATGCACGGGCCCTCTGGGCAGGCATGAATTTGCAGCTGTTGGGGGGGCAACACATTAACTGAAAGGATGCACTGACCAGGTCTGCGCACGGCTCACCCTTTTAAAGGTGCGCTGCGGCAAAGACCAAGGCAGAGCACCCTTTACATACTAAGGCCGCAGATTTCTCTATTGCAGGGAAATTGAGACAATTTCCCATTGCTGTAGGAAATATGTTCGTAGGCAATGCTTTGTAAGGCGATCCAACAGCTGCAATCCCTGCCATGGTTCGAGTAAGTTTTAGGCTATTATCCAAAATGCAGTTGTCAATATGAGTCGGGGAAGGGCTTGATGGCCCTTAGCTTGTAGATGAATTAAGAAGTATGCCTAACTTACCTGTCATGTGCTGGAGGTACTTGCCAAGTTGGTTGTGTGGATTGATAGGGTGTGCAGCCTTTCTTCTGCACCTTTCCAGCCGATCAGCATTTTGCAACCTGCATTGCACCATGTAAATAAACAACGCAGCAGTTTCCGGTGGGAAAATCTGTCTCAAGGGAAGGGAGAGGATGCTGGGTCACAGAAGTGCACCGTCCGTAAATGAAAATAGCACGGGGCAAAAATCCGCCTGCAGAGTGCATGGGTGTTTGCCCAGCTGTGAAATACCTGCAAACCGACTGATGGCACCCAGCATAAGGACCAGGAAAGAGGGCCTGAAGGCCGTTGATCCAGGTCAGTGTGATCAGGCAGGGTTGTAGTCAGGTAAGGTGCTGGGGGGAAAGCAAATTACGTAATGCAGGGGAAAGTTATTAGCCAATCAGAATCAGTGGAATACTCTTTTACATTTCAGGACGACATTTAGTCAAACATGCATTTTCTGAAGGATGTGTGGATGAAAAGAATAATTAAAGCTCACTTGCCAGTTTCACGCTCCTTAGCATTAGGCAGGGCTGTGCGCATGGGAGAGTCAATTAATGAGTTCTCAACGGCGCCTCCTACTGGAGGTAATATAACTCTTTGCTCAGAAGAGTGAGAAAATGTAGTCCTGGAAAGGCAAGACCTCAAACTTCTTTTCCATTGAATGAGATGGAGCGAGTTTGCAAAGTGAAACATCTGTGGAAAAATTGTAGCAAGCAAATTTTAAAAACATGCAAAAAAACTTGATGTTCATGTGATCCAGTTTCCTCAAAAAAGGATTATTTAAGCCGTCGGGGATTTGGACCTTAATGGACTCAGCTGGAGTGAGCACGCTGGTTCGCTGGAGGGAGACAAAACGGCATTGTAATATTTTTCGCGTGTATTTTGTAGGAAGTATGTTTTCATTTAAACCACGTGGTCATTGATTGTAATTGCAAATCTCATGGAATGACTGGATTTCTACGCCTATTTTTCATCCATCTGCTGTGAAATTGTAAAGAAATAAGGCACTGTCTGGTGCAAGTTGGTGGTGATCCTGTAACTTGTAAAACGAAATTGTTGTGCTGTGCCCTGATGAACAAATCACAACAAGGGTCAATCAGTCACAGACTGCTGATGGCCCGCGGTTCATGAAATTAATCGGACGGACAGAACTAAATTGCATGAAATTGCACAAGTGCACGAAACGAGGCGAATCATAGAGAGTTGAGCAATGTGCTGTTCACCTAAATGTCTTTCCATGTCCTCCACTATTAATATACACTTTTTTTTTTATTTCTTTCAGGTTTAGATGCCTTCTTTTAAGATTGAGCCTCCCAGACAGTGCACGCTGTCTCATTGCAAGATACCTATTGTCAGTTTACTAAGAACTTGCAGTGGGCTTAAAGCCGCCCATTGGTTGGCTTTATTGTCACTCATTTTCTTGCTTCTGAGTGCATGCTCGCTTGCCTTGTGCATCTTGCCTGCCTCTGTCTGCTGGAGCTTAGCCTTTTCCAGGGAACCTTTCTCTTTTTTTATTAAAGGACTCAATGAGAGTGCATGTGTTTTCCTACAGTCTCCCTTGTTTGATTCTCTCCCTCAGTGATCCATGCCGTTCTCTCACTCTGTACGTCTCCCCAGAGTCCGTGTTGCTCTGTCTTTTCTGTGTGGTTGTCTCCCCCACAACACTGTGCATTGTTCTCGCTTATGTGCTTCTCCCTTTTACACCTGTAAGTCTCCATTCTTCCTTGAGTTGTTATCTCCCTCCTGTGCATCTCCCCCAACCCCCTTGTAGCGCTCTATCTTGTATGATTCTATTCCCTTCCTCCCCCACACTTACTACCACAACCTGGCCATGGGTGGAGGGCAGGGGATGGGGTGGAGTAAGCTTTCATTATGGAGGGCCAGGCTGCAAAATTCTGCCTGCCCTTCTGCTTTATAAATAAAAGTATTTTCACGCTACTTCATTTTTTTTTTTTTTCAATTTACTGATTCATCTTGGATTGATAAATACAAACAATGGCGCCTGCATCATGCAGACGTGCATAATGTGTGAGCATGTCTGCGAATGCCTGAAAAATGACGTGACCACAAGCGGCCATGTCATCACACTTTTTTTTCATTTTGTTCATGCTGTACAGCATCGATATATTTGCAGGGCTGTACATCATCCACACGTTTGCAGATGTTGTACACCATGAACAAAAGGCATTGGCCAAGCCAATAGGTCCTAAAGGCAATATCTGTTTGCTCCGTCAATGACTGTTTTGTAATTGCCTATCTTAACCATTTTTTACATTTTTGGGTAAAAGTTATAATTTGTGTTTCTTTTCAATTTGCGCAATTGTATGTGCAAAGTTCAGTACTTTTATTAGACATCTGCAGAAATGTTGCATGCACCTTTAAATGTCTGCAGGCCAGCATTTCACCATTCTGAGGTTGACACAATGTATTAGGATTAGTAGCAATAACAAAACATTGGTAGTACATGTACTGCAAGACTGCAAGTGAATAGGTCAATTTAATAACCTTCTCAGATCTGCATGAAAGGGCACCCAGGTAGAGAATGTACTACAGTGCAAAAACAATGGTAGCTGGTTCTGATGTATGTGAATGAATGAAAAAACAAAAACTGAGAAACCACATTGGAGGAAACTTAATCATTGAAGACCAATTTTAAGGAAATACAAAGAAAGCGGAAATTACAGGAAATATTATAAAGGAAAGATCATTTTAAAACAGCGTAAAAAATTAGACACTTCGGTGAGGATTAGGGGTAGTGAGGGTTTTTACGTTCTGGAATGGGTGATGTTTAGGAGTTATGATGGGGTTTTTAGGGTTCAGACTTTGGAGTTTAGGGATGGTGAGGGCTTTTAGGGATCAGGCATGGGTGGAGTTTAAGTTGGTGAGGGTTTTTTAGGGTTCATAGATAATTGGAGTTTAGGGATGGTGAGGGGTTTTAGGCTCTAGGGAAAGGTGGGTCGTAAGAATGTTTTTTTTTTTTTTAGGTTTTATGAATGGGTACATTTTAGGTGTGCTGAGGGTTTTTAGTATTCAACAATGGGTGGATTTTAGGGCGTTGTGGGATTTTAAGGCTTCAGGGATCCGTAGAATATATATGTAGAAATTGTTTTTAGGGTTCAGGAAAGGGGGAGTTTAGGAGCAGTGAGGGGTTTTAGGGATCATGAATAGGTGGTTTTCAGAGACAGTGAGCATTTGCCAGGGTTCAGTGATGAGGTGAGCTCAGGGATGGTGTAGGATTTTAACTGATAAGGGATGAGTGGGTGTAGGCATAGCAGGACATTTTTAGAGGAGTTTTAGGGTTTAGGAAAGGGTAGAGTTTTTTGAGTAGTGAGGAGGTTTTAGGTTAAGAGATAGGTAGAGTTTAGGAGTAAAAAGGGCTTTAAGGGTTCAAGGTTGAGTGAATTTTAGGAGTCAGAGATGGGTGGAGTTTAGGTGTGGTGAGGGTTTTTTAGGGTACAGGGATGGTGGAGTTTAGGGTTAAAAAGGGGGTATAGAGTTCAGGGATCAGTGGAGTTTTATGGGACAGCGGTAGGTATAGTTTATGCTTAGGGAGGGATTTTTAGGGGCCAGAGATAGATGGTGTTTACAGGAGGTGAGGGTTCAGTGAATTAAAAACATGCAAGGTAATTGTTTGACAATGTAGAAGATATAAACCAGAAATAATGTCCCATGAAGTAAAGGATTGAAATATATTCCACAAAAATGTTAGGAAAAGTAAAACCTGCAACCATTTTATTTACACCTTAAAAAATAAGTATGCCGAAGCCAATGTCGAAAAATACATTCTATGAAATGGCACATGCCATTCACCTTGCACATTTCCATTAATGTGTTTATAAAACGGTTTATCAGTAATGGTTTTCCATTAAATCATTTTTCTATGAAATCACATACAACTGACTGGTTCTATATAAATGTGAAGAATTTAGTATGAAATATAAAATATTTATGTATGTGATTTTTCTAGTTGACTGAGGTCTAGTTCTTAGCAGATAGACTGTGGCCATATTAAGAGTGCACAGATAACCACTCAAATAATCTTTGGAAGTCTACTGGTGCATTAAGACACTTGCACATAAAAAATAACCATTTACAGAAAATAAAGGTAGATTCAAGTCATGGAGAAAAGTTTGATTAAATCATAGGTCAAAGTGGGTGGGATCTGAGGGGCACGACATGCCCATACTTTAAGCTGACAAAAACAGTTCCCATACTTCTTCTTAAAAGACAGCTGCCCTGGGATGGTTAATTCATAAAGTAAAGACACCTCAACTAAAGTGAATGGGAGGGACTCTCTAGTGCTCTGAAGTCGAGGGGGCTAGGGGGGAGGGGACAGCCAGCTAAACTAGGGACAAGCCTTATTGCCATGGTGTCTGTTTCCTTAAAGAAATTAAAATCTGTGTGATTGCTTAATCTGCGAATGTAAAACCTGCTTGCAAGTCTGTTTGTGCTTTAATTGTGAGATTTCTGTTGAAGTGTGTGGTGATGTATTATTTTGGAGTGGTGTTACCAATTGACCTGTGTAGTGAATGCTTTTCATAGTTATACAAAATGTTTACACTGGGTTCAGTCTATTGCTAAGGTCTATATTTTGGAAGCACTTTTTAAATCTTCTACCAAGATGTTTTTGCACATTTTGTGTCAGCCTATCTTGTACTGTGTATAATGCAAGCTCAAACTAATGACATATATATTCACAGTGCTTTCTCTCACAGGCTGAGATCTCATAACATTCCAAACACAGAAGTCACCATTCTCCACAGCACCAACCAGAATTCAATTCGGTGGCTGTCTGTTACGTATACAAACATAAGCAGTGATCACATTAACCCGTAGAGGTTTCATAACATAAAATAGTGCACCTGACACTGATTAGTTTAAATTGCATTTATTTTTCATTCAAGGTTTGTGTTATTTTATATGTGGTTAACTGAAGGAAAACGACCAACTAAATAGTTACAGAAGATATATTATATATTTTTAGCCATCCCATTGATCCCAACCCCACGGTCAGTGACCCCGCCCTATCGCGCTCAGGATCATGGTTCCATTACGTTTTTTAATGCACTGAATTAACAGAAGCACAGGATTCTGTTTCATAGTGTGTATGCTATATGCTAAAGAGGTGCATTTAAAAACCAATCAAGTAAAAAATAAAGACAAAAATGTTTGGTCTTGTTTTGACTGGTACAGTGGAGCCACTGGAAAAGCACATAAATGTATGCCACTTTCAAGTCTGATTTACAGGACGTGTTACATGACTGCATTAGGAATATCCTGCTTAAGCATTCAACACTCAAATAATCTAATATAAAATAGACATGGGAAACTACCCAAAGTGTTTTGTCTGTGTCCTCTACAGTCCTCTAAATTGCAATGCTTCTTGAGCTTTATATTCAGACATTGTCAAACCTCTGTAACCGAAGTGTATTTGCAGTGCCACATCACTCATAATAACTGGGACACTTCACCTTCAGGTTTGCATTGAATTTATCCATTGGAACGAGTGACTTCAAACAGTTTACAGGTTGCAAGAAGCAAATTGATGTATGCAGTTACTTTGACAACTCTGGCTCCTGCACCTTGGTTTGCATTTGCTAAATCCATTATAATTCAATTTACTGTCACATTAACATGCGGTATCCCTCTAGATTGCTCTGCTCCCTAGACCTTCTTGACAGAAATGATCCCTTGTGTGTCATTTCATTATACCATCGAAAGCAATTTGTCCGTATTGATTGCAATCAACAATCACGACGTTTTCCTGGCTTGACAAGTTTGATCCCCATGAAAAGGTTTGTGTCCCTATATGTCTTACAGAAGTCGCTTGTGTTAACAGTGTCCCCTCTCTGTTGAAATGCAGGTGGGGAATCTTAGCAGAACAATCGACAAGATAAACGGTGTGGCTCGGTGCCCGTATGACCCACGGCACAACTCGACGGCTGTGATCACATCGCGGGGTGAACTCTACGCTGCAACAGTGATTGACTTTTCTGGACGCGACCCCGCCATCTATCGCAGCCTCGGAAGTGTTCCTCCTCTTAGAACTGCGCAGTACAACTCAAAGTGGCTCAACGGTAAGCATTAGCGCCTACTTGAAAAAAAGATGTACCCATATCCCGGACCACTGCAATCATGCGAGTGTGCGGCCGCAGCGTTTTTCGCATAATTATAGATTTGCCGCATAGGCCACAATCTTCCTCATAATCTGCATATTTAAACAAGAAAATTGTTTCTAGCTGAAACAGTTCAAAAGTTATTAAAAGTGCAGCAACATGTTGCCGCGCAGTGAAAGGCCCTTTGCAAAACAGGACTGGTAACCTTTTTTGTTGCTTATTGCTACCTTTGGGTATTCAAATGGTACTAACGAGGTGCAACCAAGACAATGTTATCAAGTTTGAAAATGTTGAAATAGTGAAGGAATATTATTACAAAGTGTGCCGCATTATGCTGCATAATTTGCCTTATCCTGACTCATAATTCACTAAACCCTGCAGCATAATATTCCACCCTCATGCCACAGACGTCCAGTGGCCCTGCCCAAATGTAACCAATTTCCGTCTTTTGTGGTTTGAAAGCAATGTACGTAGTGATGAGAGTCCTCACGTCAGTGGTTGCAGAAGAAACTGGTAGACACATTATTGACATATGCAGACGTGTGAAACTCAGGACCTTTTGTCTGACACAAACATACAAAGGATTTTTTTATGCAAAATGAATAGTCAGACATGCAGCTGTTTTGTGTGATAGTATACTTTAGGGCCGCAACAATGACTTCAGTATAGATATGATTATAGTTATGGTTTATAGGTAAAGGGCGTTTCCATGTGGATTAATAAATGTGGCCCCTTCTGACAAATCTACAAAACACTTTGCAGAGAAAATGTAAACCACTGCAGTTGTAAAAACTGGTCCAGGGCCCCCCCCAAACATACATTTTTAAAATTCCAATACTGAAGTTTTAGACCAGGCTTGAAAAATAACGCTGGAAAGATGACCAAACGTCACCAGACCTGGGTTGAAGACCCCTAATGTAATGATGAGTAAAACTGCCCAGTGATTATTCAGAGATTTGATCAAAAGGGAGGGTAACACGTTTATTGAATCCACAGATGACTCGGAAATATGAACATTTTTGTTTGCTCTTTTTATACATAGGGAGAAGTAAAAAATCTCCCATGAGTCTGCTAACCAATCAAATCAGAACCAATGAGTTTTGAGGGTACTGAACACATGTAAAGTAGGCTCCGGCCGAAGGCCACACCCTGTGTCCAGGCTTCCAAATTATGCCTCAAATGGTGCCCAGTGAACCTTTAAAGAAAAAAAAGACACCATGCACGGTGAGCTTTTCTCCTCAACCCAATGTCTCTGGGCATACATAGCCTGCACCCTGCCCAGTGGGCACTGGGAAAGAGCGTTGGCCCCAGCCTGTGCTAGCTTCAGGCACCCTGTACCAGTAGAGCATGGGCCTGTGACTGTGCCCATGTTACCCCTTCAGTCATGTTTTAAGCTGCACGCCACTGAGCAGCGGCTGGGCACAGGGCATCACCAACTACCATTCTCAAACTCTAAGACTTGCTACTTCGCCTGTTTTGTGGCTTTGCCTATTTTCAGTAGACCCCTGTGACTGACTTTTGGCAGCGTAAATGTATCATGCTTTTTAAAAATGTCATTATTGGCTCATAAATAGAGCACACTATAAATTGTTAGAAGTTGTTTTATTTTGCTAGTCTTCAAGTTCCAATAACCTTTTCAGTATGATATGGAGTTTTTCACCATTGGCTACAAGGTGGAGGACACGGCCCAGTGTCCTCTGACCAGTGTGCTTGTTGGCACGTCCTGTGGCAGTGCCCAATACTGTTTCCGCAGAAGCCCACAGGCTCAGCCGTGTGCCTTGTACCTCTGCCGGCAGTATTCAGTGAGCACTTTCTGTGGCTGCGTCCTTACCTCTACTCCCTATACCCACCAGACGTGCATTCTTCCTTGTTCAGTTTCACTGCCTCAAGCCACCAGTACGTAAAGGGTAGAGGGGTGGCCCTTCCCTGTGGGGACAGATATAGGCCAAGGCCTGGAGTCACACTCTGTCCAGCACCTCAGTCTGCAGTGCCATCTGGGCTTTGACTGTTCTCCAGCTTGTGCCGAGCCATTGCTCCTTGACATGTTTTAGTACTACCCAATATGTACTGGGCACAAGCATGTGTTGCCTATAAATAACTGGTAACTTTGCATTATGGCCCAGTGATGCCGCCGAGGGATTCTGGTGACTGAGATAGCAATGTTTGGCCATAATACAAATAGACACAGGTTACAGTAATATGTATTTTATAAATACATGCTGATTTCAAAGTTATTGTTTTGTTTTCGAACAGGGATGCTTTTGAGTAAATGAATTATGCACTGCACTATTTGGTTATTTCTACTAGAAAACAGAGAAGTGGCTAATTAGATTATGAAGAAAGTTGGTTTTTTTTTGCAAACATTATATGAAGGGTAGACATGAGAGTTTATCAACATACCTTCATGGTTCAGCTAACAGTGGCCATGATTACTAATAAATTGGTGAGGTCAGATTCACCTTTACTGGAAAGAACTGTAATTAAACAGAGGGCTATGTAATGTATTTTCGCTTGCCTCATAATGTAAATACAATGTCATGCTTGGAGACTCATTGGGTGGCTAGAAATGTGTACAGCTTGACAGCTGCTTCCAAAGAAGCGATTCGGTGCTAGCCAGCTTGGCGAACCATTCCTAGTACTAACCTTCCCTAAAAAGGAAGGTCTTCAGACCTTTCTTGAATAGGCTTCTGTTTTAATCTCTCTCAATTCTTTCAGCAGGTCATTTCACATTCTAGTTGCCATCACATAGGAGTGGCTGCCCTGCTAGCCTTTCGAACTGTGGAAATGTAGAGAAATCTCCAGTTTCAGGAGCAAAGCTCTCTGATTGAAGTATAGTCACTAAGGGCCTGATTTAGAAGTCAGCGAAGGGGAATACTTTGTCACAAACATGACGGATATCCTGTCCACCGTATTGCGATCCAGTTATTACTTATGGGGATCATAATACGGCGGACAGGATACCCATCACATTTGTGATGGAGTATTCCTTTCACCACCTTCTAAATTAGGCCCCTAGTCTGCTACAGAAGTAGCGAGACCCCTTTTTGTGAATAGGTAATCATCATGACCCTTTTTATGGTCTGGCTTGACTGCCCAGCTGTTGCCAAACAGTTATGTGAGCATCTCCACAACGGGGGCTTTGACTCCGCCCATGTTGGGAGTCAGGAGTACATATTCTGATTGTGCAGAATTTGTGCACTTCCACAAAAAAAGTGTTTGCCTTCCACAAGGCATTTTGGTTATTTTTCCAGCTGCCTGAGCCTGAAATTTCAGGCCCCCCCCATGACATTGTAATTTCATTAAAGTGTATTAGATAACTGGATAATTAGTTTTTCTCTGGTGGCAGCACAAATGGGAGTAGGATAGTGATTAACCTACACGGAGTTTTAGGTCTGACCTTTTAACTTAAACCAATATTATTCTGCAGTTCTTTGTTTCACACAAATACATATCCATTCCCATGCTACTTACTAGTAATGCTTCACATTACCATACAAAGTCCTTCAAAGTCAGACCGATTGGCATTGCCATTGCTTGTATTTAATTGTAGCTAGTGAAGTTGCTTCAGGTCATAACAAAAAGACTGACTTCTCATGCAGTTCAGAATCAGTCATGCTGCTGTGTTTTGCACCCACTGCAGTAATAAGCATGGGGTGAGTGTCTAATCAATATGCACAGAGAAAATAAATATAAAAGGGACAGGAGTATATGATCCTAAAATGTCTTTTTTGGAATTCTGAATCGCAGTAAGCACGATATCCCAAGGTCTGTTGATTTGTATATGTCACTAGATGCCATTGCTTCCATTACATGATTTTAATAATTGAGTTCATATGAAGTAGATCTTATATAACATGATAAAATATCGTTTTTTTCTGTGGCTTTTCTGAGTTTTTTTTATACTTGTTTTTTGTTTGTTTTTGGGAGAAAGACTTCTTTTGTATAAAGAACAAAATTCTCTTTCTTTACATGGCAAATTGTTTGAAATAACCTTTGATCTAATTTCGTTGGTAACAACTAATAAAGAAAAACGGAACGGCAAAGAGATTCAGAAAGGTTTTGTAGTTAACCCTCCCCCCCAAAAAAATATTATATATATATATCCAGCATCAGACAATCACAAGGTTGTAGGACATCTCTCTTTAGAATTTGAAGTTAGAGAAATACTGTATGTCACCAAGAACACCACAATAGTTTAGCTGCCCACATCAGATCGAGATTTACATGCTGGAGCAATCCCCGCGTGCCGAAAACATGTCATTTTTGGGGCCTTTCTTTGTGATTTGCCTCCACCACTAGATGTCCCCCTACAGTTTTAACCTTACACCGCCTCACTGAAGTGATGGCCTGTCTATCACAGTAGGCACTTCCTCCGAAAGTGCTTTGCAGCTCATGCTACTAGTACTTATGGTGGTGGTTTGTTTCTGTTAGGAGTTGGAGGGCTTTGGTAGCCACTGACACACTGTTGATTATTAATATGCAAGGTTTGAGCTAGTATGTCCGTTGAAGGGGTGCGCAGTGGGTTGTGGGGTTGTAAATTGCGAATTGAGCACATCAGCCAGTTTGGGTGATGTGACTTCTGTGTCGCTTTTGGAAAAGGGTGGTCAGAGTCAGCACTATCTTCAGCCTTGGTACAAGGTTGAGCTGTGTATTACACTTATGAATAGACTGATGGTACGAGCTTTACCAACATGTGTGAAATATTCCCAGCTCTTTCAAACAGTAGGCACAGATTTTACGTAGCTTTGCTAACATATCTCTTTACTGTGCACTCCTCGCGACGTCGCAGATATTTTTACTGATAACACATACAGACATCACAAAACAGCTACATTGATGATATAAATTGGGTCATCTCCCTACTTGTAAACCTTTCTATGTAAGATTTGCATTCTATTACCCCGGGTTTTCCATGATTTGCTGGCTGGCATGGGATCTTTTGTTTCATAAGGTAGCGCAGTATAAAAGCTTCTATAGTAATGGCGTCAAGGTGGGTAATGGAAACCATTTTAGCTGCTTCCAAAGGATACACCAGTTAAAGGCTCTGAGCCAGGTTGTAGGCCCAAGAGGTATACCCACTTCAGAAGGGTTCTAAAGCTCTTTCACCCACTGAGGGTTACAAAAAAATAAGAAGGAGAAAAATAGTAAGAAAAACTTTGGAATATTGAACCAGGAGTTCTCTACCAGCAAATATTCATCCTGAGCCACTTGATTGTCTACAATGTTGCACTCACATACCAGTTCTAATAACATTTACAACACTGGGACACAACACGTCCGTACTGGGAAGCGCTAGATATATTTAACAGTTTATATTATCAATAGAGGATATCATTTGTCAATTTTTTTCTTTTTGCAGAACCAAACTTTGTAGCTGCCTACGACATTGGCTTGTTTACGTACTTCTTTTTCCGGGAGAATGCTGTGGAGCATGACTGTGGGAAGACTGTATACTCTCGGGTGGCCCGAGTGTGCAAGAATGACTTTGGGGGCAGATTTCTATTAGAGGACACATGGACAACCTTCATGAAAGCACGGTTGAACTGCTCACGCTCCGGCGAGATCCCTTTTTACTACAACGAGCTGCAGAGCACTTTCTACCTTCCAGAACAAGACATGATCTATGGGGTCTTCACTACCAATGTGTAAGTTGTTCTATTTTTATTCTTCTTTCTGAGTCTTTGCTGACGTTTTTCATTTTTATACCTTCTTTTTTGTATACATTTCTGGTTCTGCAAAACTCTGGTCTTGCCTTTCTCCAGAATAATGATCAGCCCTGTCATTGGGTGGATGGAACAATGGGTTCTACTTTGAATCATTAACCAAGAACCAAAAGTGGTCTTATTTATTGAAGACGTGTCCTTGTGGGAGAATATTATTCATAAATCATGCATCTTGAAGCTAAACGAACTATCAACATAAATGTGCAGTCCTAAATATTTGATGTTGCTTAAGAGGTTTTTACACATCTCTAGCTTGCAGGTGGCCTACAGTGTGGTCTCTAGTGGTTACTCTGCTGTCAGGATGAGCGTATACACATCTTTAAGCCTCTTTACCAGAAACCCTATTGCATCATCTTCCAGAGAATAGGCAATCTTCAGTGTTTTATTTTGATTTTATGTATTGTTTTGTTAAAGGCCTCAAATAGTAACTCTCAACCTTTGTTCGTCTGGAAGCCATTCTCTTTGTTGCTTTTATAGTTCATACACAGGGTTGGAATAATACTCCAAAATTATTAAAAATTAGGGATATCTGTCCCAAATTCAGGACAGGGATGTAAACGGGTGTAATCGGTACCAATGCCTCCACCTCACTGAATTAGTTCCTGTGGGTCTCTCCTAGAAGTCCTGATGAAAGAGAATGGGGACATCAGAGTAACAACTGAGAGCCCGATTCTGCTCTTCCTTCCCACTACAACTACATTACTTGTCTGATAGGTTACCTTCCCCTTCTGATGTCACTTGCCTGAGGAGTGATAATGAGGAATTTAAAGTAAAACCCGTAAGTCCAGAGTAGTTCAGATGTGGGTTGTATATATCCCCTCTTCCAGGTTTGACGTCCCCAATTTCTGGATGTCTTCTTTATCCCTGGGTGGATGGGCTCTTGACCTCTCAGTGCGACAGCCCTTACTCACCTCTGTTGGCTGTTCCCAGATGGGTCTTCCTGCTAGCTCCACCTTCTTCAAAAGAATGACCCTCCTCTTCATTATTCAATGTAGGGAACCAGGACCAAATCTCCCTGCTTTGATCAGCAACCAGCAAAATTGTTGGGCCCATTAACTCTCACACCAGGAAGTCGATTGTAGGACCTATCTGCTGTTTCAATATCTGATGGACCTTATCCTACGTGAATCACGCGGTGCAAAATGCCCTGACGACATTCCATGGTAAGGTATTGTGACCTAGCAATAGGTCCGTCACTGTTAGATTTGAGAGCAGAGCCTGTGCCTCAACTCACCCACCTGTAACATTAAAGAGCCCTTGCAGCTCGGACACCTGTCTGTAACTTGCATTATACAAAAATGAAATTGTCTTTAGTTGCTGCCCTCAGGAGAAGACTTTCGGAAGGGAAGGTGATGCAAGAAAAATCAGTCCCTAACATTGAGAGAATTCGGTGTCTAATAGTGGGTGAGAAAACGGAAGAAAAATAAAACATTGCTGGTGTGTGTGAGAGGGGACACCTTGTTGCAGCTTTCTTTTTTTTTTCAAATGGCTGTTTGCCAAGTTGGAGTCCAATCTTTTGGCTCACTTTGTTTTCCAGCTGTGTCACCTCTCATGGGACAGTCCCCAACATACATGCTACATCACAAAGGGATACCATGACTTTGTTGCACTTCGTGTGCAGACCTGTTTTGCTAGTTCTCTTAATTATCTCCATACGTTGTCACTGGTTGTAAAATCTGGCCCATTCACTACAGCTCCAGGAAGTTTCTAGTTGTCATGCTTGAGTTACACATACACCATCTTTCTATCTTCTATTGTGCCAGAGCCTTCTGTGCTGTCATTGCTACCAAAAAGTAGACCTACATTCTGATAGTTTTAGTTCTAAGCTGGATCTTGGGTTATTTGAAGCTATTTGAGGGGTAAAGGGGCAGTCTTCATTTTTAAACCTGAGCTCCTGTGGAAATATACATAATTAGTGACAGCAAAGATATTTCATCGCTTCGTCTGAAATCTACAAGTAAGCATGACATATGTGCCTGCCACGCTCATAATGAGACCAGGAAACTTGAAGCATTTGACAACTTATCCCTCAGAGGTAAAAGAGAAATGTTTTGTGACTGATTTAGCTGAGTGCACGAAGCGGCAGTTAATCCTAATTTAGGCTGACAGGAGAACGCAAGTACCGGGCAATGAAGAACCTTGCGTAATTGGTGCAGTAGAGAATGGTTGCTTAAAACTGCATACATTCTAATGAACCCGATCCAGGCGGAAGACTTCCAATTTCTGAAGCAAAAATGGCTTTATTCAGGCTTTCTTCTGCCTGAAATTGCCTCTCCTTCAGTAAAAGTCAATGAGGGAAATATATTCTCCTAAATATTTTTTTTTAATCTCCCACTTAACTCTTCTAAAATGTTGGCATGCATACTCGTGTCCTGGAAAGCACCTTTGCATGGCCTAGCCCCCTTCATCCCCAAAAACCTTTCCAAGGAGTGATGCGGAAATGGTTAACAAACATTCAGAACTTGGTCCATACGAGGACTGTGGAAAAAATGTAACGACTTTCAGATACTAGATTTTTTTCACACTGATTCATACATTTCTTTTATTAAATTCCTTTGTTATTCTGGGACAAGGAATGTTGAGGTACCTAGGGCAGCGGGACAGAGGAAGGATAGATGTCATTTAGGCACAGCCTGGGATAGCAGCTTCTATCCACTGGTTTGCCCTTTTGGTTAGCGCTGCCCTTGGGATCACTCATGTTTGAAGTGTTAAAGGCACTGAAACAGAAAATAGGCTGCCAGATATCTGCCATTTTTAGGTCTAGCATGCAAGCGCTTTGACCTGTTGTAAGTATTGTGGGCTTTTAACCACGTCCTCCGTATGCCCATCACTTTCACTCGTTCATTGGCTTTCTTTTCAAAAATCCTTTTTTATCATTGGTAAATGCTTTAAGTTTGTCCCTCCTTGGGGCGGTTTTGTTACCGCTTTGCAGACTGTCCCTGTTACATGAATAATTGCATGATTGCCAATAAGTTTGACTGCAAGCAAACTTATTTTTCTTTTTTGTCCCTCCTTTGCGCTCATGTTTATGGTGGCCATGGTGCTTTGAATTGGCTTGCTTATGTCAACTGTTTTACTTTTCATTTTCAATTTAGGTGGGAAGAAATGTCTAGTTAGGAATTTGCAAAGCTAATAGCTCTAACTCTAGCAAACCCGAGACCGATTGCATTGCAAATGCTTGTTACTTTGTGTATTTTCTGGTTCTTGTTGCTACCCTAGGCCTGCTGGAAGAATAGGAATGGGAGACAGTCAGGATGTGACGAGGGTGTGACTACAGGAGCCCTAGCGCTATTATGTCATTTCCGATACCCTTGGCATATTGGTGAATCAATGCCCATGAGCAGTCATTATGATGTAATCAGTTGTTAAGAGCATAATGGAAGGAACTGAGGACTCCCTAGTAGAGGAGAGTATAATACTGTGAAATTATAAGTGAGAGCACAAGGCACACTCAAGCAGACTCCTCACATATGCATGTAAGTAGAGGGTGAGTAGGCACTAAAACAGGAAAATATTTGCTGTTTCAAAATTCCAACAAGTCCTGAGTAGTCAAATTTGTGTTGGGTTGTATTCCAAAGGTACGGATCCAGCTATGAAGAGGAACAGAGATTTGGCTGAGTTTCAGGTAGAGCTGTAGTTCCTAAAGACGGAGTGTTTGTCAGCTACTTATAAGGAGTGTTGGTTCTGAAATGGAAACTGATGCAGCTTAGGGGATACTACGTTTGTTGCCAGTAGCCGCAAGAAAGGTAAAGGTAAATTCTGGGAGCTGGACATTGGCAAAAGCCACACTAGGTCACAATCTTGTTGAATTATAACGTGATGTTAATGTTAAAAAAATAAAAAAGTGTCATGGTTCTCATAGATTTGCCATGTTATTGCGGTTGTACTTAATTGTTTAGACTAACGTGACAGTTTTAGTTAAAAGCTTTAACTTGCGACTCCTCGAAGGCGAAATGATGCTATAATCTTTAATCTCTGATGACATGCTCCAATAAATGTGCTCAACTCGAGCTGGAAAAAGATCGAACTCCAGGAAATAAATTTAAGCTAATACAAAATAGTATTTGGAGCTGAATCCCCATGGCCACCACCAGCAAGTTAGGGACAAGTTGGCATCCATACGATGTTGATTTAGAGGAACGACGCTGCTCTACTGCGGAAAGAACCAAATATCCTCCTTGCAATGAACTGAAGATCGTTTATCATCCAAAGAACATTCCTGCCGTTGAAGCCTACACTGTTTTTGCCTGCAGTATGTTCTCGCATTGAGACTCATTCGGTGTTTCGGTCCTAGAAGTATTGTTGGGCCATAAAACAGGAGCACCCTCTGGGTTGTTCTATCAATCTTTTTTCCATTACCGTGTGACAGTATTAATAATGAAATATTTGTGGTGGCTGTGCTGCTTGACTGAAGATGGTTTTGTACAAGAGGGTAGGTGTGCTTATCCTGGAGATGCTGAATCTGTTTAATATTGCTCAATCTACCTGTAAATTTGCACACTATGGCAAGCAAATGCAATACATAATCGTCAAATGACGAACCAGGGAGCACCTTCGATAGGTTTCTGTTGTAGACTGCTCGTATTTAGTAGTATCTTTCTCTCACTGACATCTTGTAATCTCATTGACAGTAACTTCTAGGAGGATTCACTTTCAGTGACATTCTGTGTGATTGCTGGACTTAAGAAGACAAAGAGGCAGGAATATTTTGGAAAAAGTTAATAGTTTGAACATAGGGTATATGTCCAGTCCTGGCTTCTAGATATCATGGAAAGGATTTCTCTGGGAAATCACATCCTGGACGTGTTGTGTTCTAATGAATATAAACTGTCCACTCCTATATGAAATATGTTTTAGCTTCTCCACAGAGTGCATGTCCCTTGATCCTTAGGACGTCAGTTTGTGACGATGATTTGCATTTGTCTCTTCTACATTAGGTACACATGCACAGAGACTCTAAATACCGTGCAGCTCAAATGGTTAATGAGGAATAAGCACAGAGATTCATTGTGAGAGCTCTCTAGATGTTACACTGTATGGATGGCAGTGCATTGTACAGAACATGTGTGCTTTGTGAGGGATCTAATGAGAGGTCCATTGGAGGATATTGATGATAATGAAAAAAACATTGCAGGTAAACGGGGCTTACGGATTGGGACAAGGCGGGAAATAAAAATAGTATATTAGCCGGAAACATAACTAAGTAATTTGTCAAGATTCATGGAAGAATACGAAACTGATATGCACATCATCTGCAGATATCAGCTGTGCAATGCATTGAGGGTTGATTTGAAATCAGTTCAGACATTACCTTACCACTTACCACTAGTACATGTACCAAAACTTAAGATGAAAACTAAACTGAAATTGTGACTCTATTAGGTTTTCAAGACATGTACCCCAGATGTGCTAACAGGGAGCCATAGGTGCAGTAAGATCCAGGGGCACATGTCTTGTGAAGCCACCACTAATGGTCACAAGATGAGTCCGGATTGCAATACATTGCCTCAAAAGTGACTTTTCTGCTAAGGAACAGACTGGGTCAAAACAGCTAAACACCTTTTTGCCTGCTGCTCCAAAAGTACCTTTAATTGGTGCTGCCTTTCTCCTTTTGCAAAGCTCTCCCTTATGTTCTTCCTCCCTCCACGTTGAGTTCGAGGATGCTGCCTCGACTACCAAAAGGATCTGCTGACGAGGACGAGCAGTTCATGGTAGAAACAAAATAACTTGTCCCGGCCGGCTGATCAGGGAGGGACTGATCAAAAGTGACACTATTAGTCATATATTTCTGTCAGATTTTGAAAAACGCCAATTTTGAGTGCGTGGCAGTAATTCACCAGCTGTTGGTGTCTCTCGAAGTAAAGCTCGTTGTGAATGAACTGTACCGCTTAAGGCAAACTTTTGGCTGAGAAGCATAGTTCATGTGAATTTTGACATTATGGCTTATAGACCTGTATAATCACATCAGCATTTTACAGCCTACATTCATGCAAGTCATTTGTCAACTTTGCAATGCCATGTGTTCAGTTTCCTTGTCAAGTACTCAGTTTTCTAAATATTATTCAGACTAACAGGTGCACTCTCCTAGAAGAAACTAAACACGGTTAAGAAATCGGGAAATTGAGGCATTTCCAGGATCAGGCACTTGTATTTGTAATGAAGTTAATACTTTTGTATTGGGGGATAACACTCTGTGATCGGCTGTCTGAGCGCCCTAAAACATGGCGCTACAAAATCTCACAGACCGTGATATACAAAACGTAAACATATGGAGCACCATTCAATCAAAACAACCACAGAATGTAGTTTTAGCAGTCGGCTACAACATACATAGTCATAGTAACATTCCTGGACATGCATATTCACAGTTTAGGGTTCTTAGAACGCTAAAGCTTTGGGACAACCTGCCTGTCTGAGTCAGAGCTTCACTAAATAACCAGAAATTGATTAGATTGCCCTGAAAGCAACCCCCACCCCAGGCCTAGGATTCTGGTTCCATACCAGAGTTTCTAAATAGATAAGATCTAGGCAAAGGAGTGTCAAGATTCACTATATGTAAATGTATCATCTTACCCAGCTCTTCTACATACAACAAGCATATACATCTGCAATGGCATCCTGTGACCCATTGGAAATCATTGACCTTCGTGGCATGGCGCTTGTAAGAAACGCTATACCCAGTGCTTTAAATGGAAAATAGAAGTGCATGTACTTACAATTTAGAGTTTGTGTGTGTTGCTGAGAGGCGCTGGCACTCTTCCATTGACTGTATTGCAGCTGTGCTGAGAGTGCAGGTACTCTCCTTTTAAAAGAACTCAGTACCTGCCATTTAAAGCAATACATTTTCTGCAAAACGGTACGATATGTGGGTATCCTGATAACCTGACATGGATCCAGTCCCCGGAGCCTCGTTTAATGTCACCGGTACAGAGAGGCTTACGGTATGCTTTTGAGAACAGATTTACTAAGCACTTTCAGAAGCACAACTAGGATGAATTACTGCGCCTGCTCAGTACTTTTGTGGTTTGCTCCTTGCTTCTCTCTACAGGCGTACAGTCAGAAACAGGACTGCAGATTTGCCCGTACGTATCTGGGTGAAGGACGTGTGTGTAATTGTAAATGTATAAATATAGCGCTTGCGGCGAGTATCATTTTGTATCTCCACTCGTACTGTTTTACAGATATACACACTGCACATTCACATATCTCAATAGCACAGGTTCACGTTCTCTCGTTATTCCCGCCTGTCTGACTGCAGTTGCCCCATTGCGTCGTTGTCTGAAGTCCAGCCTCTTGGCCAATCAGCGCTCGCGGTGTTTGATGACAGCGCGGCCATGTTACTCCAAAACAGAAACGAACCTTGAACGCCCGGCTCATAGCTACTACATGGGATGTTTTTCATGCCAGCAGACACAATTACACCCTTGATATTACCCACGCAAAACACAGTGAAAAGGCAGTAAAGCACTCCTGGGCTGCGGCTTCTGCCGAAATGACTATGGCGTCATTTGGGTGGAGGCGTTTGTTGTGAGTTTAGTAAATCCTGGCCTTGCGGTAAGTGTGCTTATATTTTTAACTTTTTCATGCTTTGGTTATAACAAACGCTATTTCTGTCTTCTTAATGGCAGGGAGGAGTAGAGGGTTTGGGATTTAATGTGATGTTTACATTACAGTTGAAGCCTTTTGCACGGTAGCTGTCGGCTCCCCTCAGAACAAGTGTTCTATATAATATATAAATAGGCTTTGGGAAATTATTTTACACTGTAAAAATATCCAGAAAGGATGCGCGGTGCTCCGGAATCCCACTGCAATTGTTTTGACCCATTACGATGCAAGTGAACATTTTTCAGCCCATGCCCCATTACATAGCGCGTGCAGAGCGTGTTGTTTTGTAGTGTTGTGTATTTATTTGCCCAGGTACTTATTTTGAAAGATTTTTAAGGCAAACATTAACAGTTTCTTTTAAGAGACCCTGGTTTTCTTGAAGAGCTGTTAATCAGTATGTTTAATTTACCCTCATTTGCTACATTGTTTCATCAAGTTCCTTGATGAACACTTCAACCATCCTGTAAAGAGGCCTTTAATTCCCACTATCCTAATATGCCAAGAACATTTCCAGGAAATTTCTGCAGAAATTACTAAGCGAAAAAATTTCAAATCTTGTAAATCAACCCTAAAAGCATTACTGTCCTAGTGGCTTAAAGTGGAATCTTTGTCACTACAGTTCTCAAATAATCCTAAACTCTCCTTTAAAGTGATCTTGAAGTCCTGCTAAATCATGGCCAATTGCAGTGATCTAATGCACTTCTAAATGCAGTAGTTGCGTAGATCGCTCCAGAAACTGCTGGACTAAAACCCTCAAAAACCTGTGAAGTAGTTCAATACAACACACGGAGGGAGAAACACATTATTTAGTATTTATATGTTCATGGAAAACAGTCCATGAGACAATATTGGTATACTTTTTCAGAAACCGCTTGTTAACACTTCCTAAAGGCTTCATAAATTCCACAAAAAATGGTGATATGCCAAATTGTGTAAATCGAATAACAGCATCGGTCACAGTGTGTTTCATAGACTATCTTCTTCCTCTTGGCTACATATATGATAAATATTGTTTATCAGCCATTAATATAGACAAATCTTGATGTTTGATTGATGAAGTTCAGATGAATGTCGGTAATCTAGACCCCATGGTAATGATACACCAGTCCAAAATAGTGGCACATCACACCATTGGTCCTGCCTTTGTTTCTGTTTTCTTTCTTTGTCTTCCTCCTTTCTCACGTTTCTGCTTTTCTTGTTCCTGTTCTGGCTGAAAGTCTTGTGACAAAATTGAAGTCCCGCCCCTCAAAAATGAATGATGGTGCCCAGCACTTGCAAATACCTGCAGACTTTGGCGCAAGATCAGGTGTTTCTTTTTACATCAGCCTCTGATAAGCCAGATGTCACTAAAGGAGTTAACATGGAGTTTGGATCTCACCCATTTCTGTCTTCATGACACCAATGGGTTTGCAGTGTGGTGTACTTGGAGATCTGCTTGAATTTCTGCATGCCACGTTTAGTCCGTGTATTACACAGGCATGGTGGGCACCCTTACATTAGGTTATCTTTTCAGTAGAGGATGGATTTCTGTCCTCTATTTTAACTAGACCTGTCTTTATGTTGTTTGGCAGAAGAGCTTCTTCTTTGTGGTATTTGCTCAGTGCCTGGCATGGATACTTATTCAAAGCTCCTGCTGGCTAAGAGGGCACAGATGAGTTAACTATCAACTAAATATCAACTACTGTTGATGTATATCACCACAGCCAATGAAGGGGCACACAAATTGAATGTGGCCTTTGAAACAATTCATCTATCTGGCCAACCACACCTCACATTGATCTGCGGGGTGGGCCACAACTGCTCTAAATCGAAGTCAAAAGATACTGCTAAAGGCAATCCCTCTAAACCAGCCTAGACCTCAAAGGTGTATCAAAAGCATGGGAGGGACCAGGCACCTTCAGGAAAAAAAATGGACCAACTCCAGAAACAGACCTACTCTGAAGAGAAAGAGAGAAACAGTTGACGTAAACAGAAAGCTCTTGATGGCAAGAGAAAAAAGAGGCATCTCGGGGCCAAAATGAAAGCCCTCACAAGGAAAAAGAGAGAGTTTGAAAAGATACAAGATCTCTCTGAAGCCACAGCACGTCAAACAACAACCAGAGCAGAAGGTTGTGGAACAGTAAACACCACTGAAACCAGAACTACTCTAGGAACTTAAGGAGGAGTGCTTTGATTTGAGGAACATGAAGAATAGTTTCTCGAGCGCGATCCAGAACAAGCCGGGGAATCTACGAAAGATTGGCAAAACATGTATTTTGTCAGTAGAAGAAACGTTAGACTGTTACCTTTGAGAACTTCCCCCTAGGATGCCATCACTGCATACAACACAGGTATAAAGAGAGCAGCAAGCATCTATTTGGTACAGTTGGAGAAACAACAAACTAAATCATGCTTCCACCTAGAGACATTACTGCCTGACCAGAAGACGAACCAATTCCTCCCAATGCTGGCCAGTGTCCTTGACCAGGTTAGCAAGGCCTTTAAAGAACCTGTGGCTGCAAAGGCCATCAGCCTAAGGGTGGAAAAGAAATATAGGGTCTCTACCAGAGAGCCCTCTCACATCAGGAGTAATGCCCCAGCAGACTCTTATCTTCATAGCAACAACTCGAAAGACAGCCAGTTGCCCCACCTCAACAGGTTTACCAGTGGACAAACAGAAAGAGGGTGGGCATGGTGGGCAGAAACATTGAGAGATTAGTGGCAACACAGTGATGCATAGCCAAACAAGTATGCCCACCACCAATAGGAAGAAATGGAAGAACTCATGCAACATCTGCCTGAAGAGTTCAAGAAGACGGCAAGATCAGTGCCAGAACCTGCCTCAAATCCATACTATACGCTGCAGATGCAGCCACTTGGTAACTTTGCACTGCCACAACTCTATTCCAGCATGCTTGGCTATGAGTATCAGGATTTGTAACAGGCTTCACAGTAGACAGTCCTTTTGAGGAGACAATGGAGGAGGTGCTGCAGTGCATGAAAATAACACCCATGAAGGGAGGTATGCATCCAGCCACTACACAAGCCACATTCACACAACACAACGCACCACATCCACAACACCTCCACCAAATAGCAATACGGTTCACTCCCAAGGCATCCCTTTCGAATTGGAGCCAGGGGAAGAGTATCGCCCCAGAGGGAGACCATCCACCAACATGTGATTGTGCAGAGAGATTCCTCCTACTTAAAAATTGGAGGGTTCCGGAAGAAATGGAGAAATATGACTTACAACAAATGGATACTAAACATCATCAAACATGGTTACTGCATAAAATTAACAAAAACATCTCTCTCAATACAACAAAAGAAAAGTAATAATGACAAGGAGGAACAATGTCGCCTACGACTAGAAGTTAAATATCTCTTAGGCCAGAAGGCAACAGAAGTGGTGCCCCAAAAGGAAATCCACCAAAGAGTCTACTGTATCTACTTCCTGGTGCCAAAACTACATCACCCTAAGACCTATCCTGATCTATGAGTACTCAACAGGTCAGTCAAACTACAAAGGTTCAAGATGACAACACTGTAGTGGACAATGTACACTACCAGTTCAGGGTATTACCCTTCAGGATAATATCTGCATCGAGTGTTCACAAGTATCTAGCTGTTGTGGCAGCATGCCAGCAAGGGATATACACACATATCTCTACCCGAAGGATTGGCTAATAAATCCAAAAACATTCGAGCAATGCAAGGACAGCATGGAAATAGTCAGGAGGTCACTACACAAGCCGGGAATCTCCATCAACTAGGATAAAACATCATCAAAAACAGAAAAAGAAAATACTTTTTGGGGGCACCCTTGAACTTACAGACAAGAGCCTCTCTGCTCTGCTTTGCGACATTAGATCAAAGTCACCACTACCAGAAGGGTCAAGGTCTGACAGTCAGGACAGTGCGGAAATGCTAGGCATGATAACCAATGCACCCCCTTAATATCTCAGACGAGACTGTGTATGAGATCACTGCAGAAGTAGCTACAGCAGCAATGATCACAAGTAACAGGTAGTTAGGGTAATCTCTTGGTTGTTACAAGCCGGGTACAAAGAGAAATACAGTGGTGGAACTTCAGCAACATCACAGCGGAAAAACATTTCAAACTAGCAACTCCCTCAATATTCATTATGATGGGTGCTTCCCACATGTGATGGGGAGCTCACACCCTAAACTTAGCATCAGTAGTCTCAACAACTCAAAAGGGCTGACTAACGCATAATTATGTTAGAACTCAACCCTGCAGGTCTTCAAAAAACACATGAGGGGAAGGATAGTATTAGTTCAGGCAGACAATATAACAACAATGCTTACCTCAGTAAACAAGGGCTTACACATTAACCAAACTAGCCCAAGACGTAAGTGAATGGGTACTAGACAAAGGGGCATTACTTGTGCCAGGGGAGCTTAACACAGAAGTAGACAGACTGAGCAGACAGGTAAACATCACACATGAATGGAAAGTGAAAGAAGAAATAGTAGAAGATGTCTTCCTGTAGTGTAGGTTTATTCGCAACACACAAAAATGCAAAATGTGAAAACTTCACTTCCAAATTTCACCACCTAAGATCACTAGGGCATGCCCTATCAATAAACTAGTCAGAGATTCTTCACTACACCTTTCCTTCAATACCTTCAGTGCCACATGTGATACAAAAATACAAGCAGGAGCAATTGACACTGATTCTGATATCAGACAGACATGGTCCTTAAATGTACTGGAGATGTCTTAGAAACAAGTAATGAAACTTCACTGCATAAGGACCTGTTAACAGTACAGGTAAGGCAAGTGTGTCTCCTGGAACCAAACACCCTGAACCTGGAGGCATGGCTCCTGAAGATATATATTTTGGGCATATGAATTTACCAGCAAAGTCAATGCAAATGCTTAAGGAAGCTAGATGGCTTGCTACTAGAAAATGTTATCCAAACAGGTGGAAGAGGTTCATACCTTGGAGCAGTAAGAAAGGAGACTGACCACATGACTCCACAGTGATCCAATACTTCCCACAACTGTTGGATAAACTCCTCTCCTATGCCTCACTAAAGGTCCACCTTGCAGCTATTGTAGTGTACACACGTGGAGTAACAGGAATACGTTTCTGCACCACACTAGTGTTAATATGATTCCTAGAAGTAGTAAAAAAGGTTTCTCTACTGAGAAACATATCCATGACTACATTGAATCTCTGTGTGGTGCGAAAACAGCTGTGGAAATCACCATCTGAGCCAATGCACAAAGCACAGCTAAAAGTCCTAACTCTAAAGACAACATCCCTAAATGCTATCACATCACTAAGAAGAGTTATTGAAATCAAGAACTTACCACACAGAAACCATAGCTTCAAATACAGAAGGATAAGATAGGAATGAGAACAAACTAAAAATTCATACCAAAGATGGTATCACGTTTCCATCTTAACCAAGCTATACAAATATCAACCTTCTTTCAACAGCCAAAAACACAGGCAGAAAAGACTCTGTACCCTCTGGATATCAAAAATGGACATTATGTACTGCCTACACAAAACACAAATATTCAGAGAGGAAAGGAACAATTCTTTGTATCCTCTCACTAAGGGAGCTATAGTAAGATGGATAGGACACACAATTCAGATTGTCGCAGGGCTGCAGAAGTAACACTCAAAGGGAAACTGTAAGCACACTCAACAAGGAAAAAACAAGCAGCCCTTGCCTTCTGGGAAGCGTGGTGCTAGACAATGTCTGTGCTGTAGCCATATAGAGCCTGATTTAGATGTCAGTAGAGAGACTACTTTGTCACAAACGTGACCGATATCCCATTCACCGTGTTACGATCCCTATAGGTTATAATGGGATTGTAATACAGCGGACTGGATATCCGTCACATTTGTGACGAATGATTCCCCTTCGCCTACATCTAAATCAGACCCATAGTTTTCAATACACACATTCAATATCTACATTCACAGAGCTTTACTGTGTGGACATTCACGCCAGAAAGGAGGACCTAAAAGGACAGAGTGTTAAAACACTTATTTGCAAAGTCACACCCAGAAGGACCCAGCCACCCAATAGAAAGATATAGCTCTATATAAAAAATGTACAGCATGTGAATCCAGAAAAGATCCACACTGCAAGACAAAAGGGTTACTTACCGGAAGGAGCAGTTTTGCAACTTGAAGAATTTTGTGGATTCACATGTGACTTACACACCTTCTCCTAATGAGGTATACTCGCAAATAAGACTTTCTTAAGAGCAGATCCAAGAAGAAAATACATATGTTAAAGTCACCAAGGGAGAAAGAATCTGAAGATAGCTGCAACATTGAAGCGTTTCCAGGGCATGCATCTGACACCATCCAAGGAGGGCATAGCACCAAATGGTTAACAACTTGATTACTCCCACTCAAGAAATAAAAAAGTCTACATGGAGACAATTCTGGCCCAACCACTATAGCAGAATAATGCAAAGCATGTGACTCTAGAAAGTTTCAGCTGCAAAATTACTCCAAGCAGTAAGATTTTTCTTTAGTTTCATAGGGTACCCATCTAGTTCAGGAATGCTGATGGCATTTGTTCCTCAACTCTATATAAATTTCTGTGATGGATTTATCACTACGCTCTTGAATAACACCTTTAGTGGTACCCTTGATTGTCCCATTCTTCGGAATGCATACCTCATTCATAACGATGAGATGAGATCACCTAACTCATTTCATATGCTTCATTGAAGAGTCACTGGCAGACGTTTCATTGAACAGTCACTGTAGAGGTCACAGTGGGACCTAGAGACCTAAAGGTGAAGGATGTGTACTGCGATTTCCTGTTGAAACCTCATGGTTTAACCGGTGCATTGCAGGATTTACAACAATTTACTTCATTTCTGTCCATTAAAAAATTCTGTCATCTGCTTTATACCCACTTTCCTTTCTCAACACGTTCTTGTGTCCTCTCTACCTAGTTCTTCTTGCACCATTCTTCTGATCCAAGTCCTGCCTTCCTCTGCTCCTGCTCTCCCCTCACTCTTTAAACCCTCTACACTTCCCTACTTCAGTAGCCAAGGGTTCCATTTGGAAAAACTTGCAAATCTAGAATTTTCCTGCTTTAGAAACAGTGAAATGTGACAGACATTGGCATACTCTGCAGAACAGAATAATTATTTCACATGCATTCACCACAAGAACAATTATTCATGAGTTGGCATGTGCTGGGGGTAGGCTGGCACGACAGGAAGGTATAAATAGATTTGTGGGAGTGAGCATACTGCAAGGAAAGAACTTTCAATCTTTTTAAAAGTTGAATGATTCACCAGGACAGAAGATCATGAAATGGGCTTTCTTATCATGAATGGTATCCACATTGGACCAATGGTGTTTGGATTCAATTATAAACTTGTTGGTGATAAAAAAAAAATGGAATAATGCTAATTCTGTTTCTGGGTGAATCAAAAGCAGAAAGTAGGAGAGAGATAGATTTTTCATGCACTCAAGTTGGATGTCTGGATTGTCTCTACTGGAGACACCTTGTGTGCTTGTCAGCTTGGATATGGACAAATAATAAGCAGTACTAAGGATTTCATGTTTGTTTTTGGTTAAATTTGAGGATAATGTGCAAAGAAGTTAAAGGTGGAAAGACTGGTACCATATAGTGCGTGGGGGTGAGATCAAGATAAGATCAAGATATCTTTGGAAAGTTTCAAGGGAGGTTCCACATTCCTTTGTGGCTCGTTTCGGGTAACATCATCTTGGCAGAGCCAAACTACCATTTTTAACCAGTACCACATAATGGATGGATTCATTCTGCCAATGCTGCTCGTTAAGAGACTGTTGTCTTCCTCTGCATCTGTTAGTCAATGTGTCCTGCTGCTAGTTGCTTGGATGCAGAAGATGATTTTCATGGTAGTTTAATACTGAGACTATCTACGTCCTGCGATCCCCAGTACAATTTCCAAACAAACTCATCCATTGAAATTCCAGGGTCCATAAAAGCTCTTTTTTGCACATAAAATTGCAGATATTGTGACAGATGCAGGAGATAATCTAGTCCTCCAAGTTATCGGCTTGAGATTCTAAAATCAATGTAAATGCTCACAGGAAAGTGCTCAGGGGAAGAGAGGTTTTCAGTACGATTTGAAAGGATGTGGATAACTTGTATCCAAAGAGCGTCTGCACACCTTTTGCTAAACAAACTTAAGAGCTTAAAGAAGAGGTCATCATATTAATAAGTAATGTTGTTGGCACGAAAACCCAGCATGTGCACTAAACATACTTGGAACTACATGGTCATGTCCTTCATGAATGTAGATTTCAAACAAATCTTTGTGCTGTTAACACTCTGATCATAAGAAGCAATTCCAACCGTGGTACGTGAATGAAAGAGAATTGTGCCTGGTAGATTCCGCTATGATAACTTTATAACATCCATGCAGGAAATGAAAAATGTAGGAGATAACATGAAGCCTACTGCTGGTCTTTCTTTTAGATACAAAAAAGTCATTTGTTAGGGCAGAATGTTTTGCAGATTTTTGAAAGTGGAACTTTCTGTAAGCTGACAATTGTCGAAATATTTTGTTTCAAGCAATTCCATGTAGACATCCGATAGTTCATAGAAATGCTAAACAATGTAGGTGAGGAGTATCCGTCCTGACTAGTCTACAATTTGATGCACAGTACTAATTCATTTGACAATGTGTGGCAACACAGTTTTGAAGCCATTCATCTCTCAGTATCTTCTAACTACCCCAGGGCACTAGAGTCAATGTTGTATTTAAATGATTACAAATACTCAGCTTGCACGCTGTCAGGACCCCTGCCAACAGTAATGGCATCTATGAGGCGATGTAGGCACTCTCACAATGTTGATCTAAATATTGTGGCTGTTACACTTCCTTCTTTTGGTTGTGCTGCTCACTTTGCCACCAGAGGCACTGACCGAGTCCCAGTCCTTAGTGCTATACCAAGCTGGGATAAGGCCTCTGGCAGACAGACTGAATGAAACCTGGGGCCCTATTACAGATAGGGCACACTCTTCCTGCTTGCGCCAAGGCGCACCTTAAAGCAGGTGGGCGGGGTGCAAACAGGGAAATTGTGCCCCATTAGGAGAAATGCACTGCCCTCGGGGCAGGCGTACACTTGCGCTGCCCCCAGGTCAGCACATTCAAGAGAAATACGGATCATCTGTTTAAAAGCTGCTCCGTATTTCTCTTTGCAAGCAGCAACCTTCCTGCACTTCAAAGAGGGGAGGGAGATCGCCTTGCACCCGCTTGCAGGGTAGGGTGACCACCTGGTATTGAGGCAAATTATGGACACAACTGTAAAGAAATTCAGGACTAAGGATCAAAACTCAGGACAAAAATTCACGAACAGACGTCAGTTTTACAGACATATCCAAGAGAGTTCATACCCATTACATTATCAGTGTATTTATTTACTCTTTTTTAGCGTAGCACTATGTAAAAAAATTGAAATGTAATTAGTGTTTCTTTAACATATGGCACTGTTTTCTCCTTTATATACAATTAGATCTCAGATTGAACTGGGAACCAGTTACCTTTCGATACCTAGAGATTAATATCTACCATTCTCCCACTGATTAGCAGAATGGAAGTCTCGACAAAGCGTCACAGTCGCTCCGAGCCCAGTTTGCTTTTTGGTCTTCTCTTCTGCTTTCTGTAGTGTGCCACATGGCACTAGTGGAGATGGTGTGCTACCCCGATGTTAGGATTATATTGCAAACCTTTCCCTGCTCATCCTTCTTTCCTTCTTCAGACATGCCACACATCTGATTTGGTCGCTGGGGCGCCATCGGGTAGCTCTTTCCACTCTAAAGCTACCCGTGACTGTGGGTGGATTCGGCCTTCTGGACTTAGAACGCTCTTATTCAGCTGCACAGGTCCAATGGGTGGCATGCCGGCTTTCTGCCCGTTTCCCTGCATGAGATGGGGTTTATCCGTAAAGACTTTAAGGAGGGTTTATTGCACTGCTCATTGTTTCCTACTGACTATTCTATGGATTAGCATCTGGGGTTATCATTCTCTTGCCCTGCTAGAACCTGTAAACTCACTGACACGAAGAAACCCTGTGCTCCTGCACTACCTTTGCTAAACCTTCCACTCACACAGGATGGCTGTGCTCAGAGCAACTCTATCAGTGCTGCAGGTGTCTTAGAATTGGAGGATTTATTTCTCGAAGGCGAGCTACTAAATTTCCAAACCCTTGTGGCAAACTACCATCTTCACCCTGGTCAACAACTCCTTACTTACAACCACCTTAAACAAGCATTAAATGCCCTATTTCATGTTTGCCACCTAGCACTAACCCTACATGAGGTGTGCCAGAAACTCTACTCCATAGGGACTGGTGGCAAACTGATAAAATGGGTGTACAGACCCTTCCTGCAACATTGAGACCACTCCAGGTCTTCTTGTCATACCACCTGGGTGTTTGATGTGGCCACAAGATACAGACTGGACTAAAATACTGGACTTTCCCCACAAAGTATCCCACGGCTGCCACTTTAAGTACATTCATAGAGCTTTCTTGTGAATGCATTCCACTCGTTACTTGCCATCAGCGTTGTGGTTTGTAACTCACATTTTGTTGCTTTCAGTTTGCTGACCTTACTTGTTTTAGGGTATGGAGCTTCAGTTCATCTTTTCCCTTGCCCAAACCTTATTTACAGTATCCTTCCGAGTGCCCCTTTCTGTAAACAGGCCTGTAAATTTTGTTCTTATCTCATCACATTTGCTGGGCATTCATAGAACAAGGTAAAATGTCAGGCTCTGTCTTCGGTGGGAACTTAGTGTTTACTTTTCTTTCTCTGACTTCATAGTGAGAGGATTTATGTGACAATCTTTCTGGATACTAGGGGTCAGGAAATAGTTTTTTCTATCACATGACAGCATGTAAATAAACTTTAGAATATATCAGAATTAGGAGTACAAATGAAGCACAGTTTTGCTAACTCTGAACTGTGCTGGATACTAATACCTTTATATGATTGAAACAAATCATTGCATTTGATGATGCAATTTCCACACATCATTGTCTGTCCACTGCATAGTTTTATTAGAAAAACTGTATGTCTGTGCAGTGTAATGGTCATTTCAATCAAAAACGTGTTGTCTGTAATGGCAGTGTGTTACCACACCATGCATACTTCGCTCAACTCTGCTCTGCACCACTCCACACCACTGCATCACTCCACTTTACACCACTCCATGCCTCTGCACTGTGGGACACTGCACTCTTCTCCTCTCTGAACCACTCTACTCTATGCCACTGCACTCTATGCTACTTCACACTACGCCTCTCTACTCTTCTCTATACCACTCTACTCAATGCCAATGCACTTTGCGCCGCTCTACACCTGTGCGCCTCTGCACGCTTTACCACTCCAGTCTAGGCAACACCAATCTAGTCCGCACAACTCCACTGTATGCCACTCTGTAACACAGCACTGTACGCCACTGCACTCTGTTAATACACTCAATGCTAGTGCACTTTACTCTGTAATACTCAACTGTATGCCCCTGCACTCTACATCAATACACTGTATGTCACTCTAATCTACTCTATGCCACGGCACTCTACACCACTTTACTCTATGCCATCACACTCTATGCCACTCTGTGCAACTCCACTCTACGCCACTTCACTCTACTGTGAAACGATCTACTTTATGCCACTGCATTCTATGCCACTAAACTCTACTACCCTACACCTCTCCACTCTATGCCACTGCACTCTACTTTGAAACAGTCTATTCTATGCCACTGCACTCTACGCCACTCTGCCCCACTGCACTCTAAACCATTGCACTCTACTTAAGTGCACTCTACGCCAGTGCACTCTGACACTCTACTCTGCAACACTGCACTAGAAGCCACTATTCTCTTCACCACTCTACTCTGTACTACTGCATTCTGCACCAATACATTATTCCACTGCACTCGATACCACTCTACTGTACATAACTCCACTCTACGTCACTGCACTTTACAGCACTATACTCCACTCTGCACTGCACCAAGCTACACTACTCCACTCTACGTGACTGCACTGTATGCCCCTCGAGTCTACTCTGCACTCTATGCCACTGCACTCTGTCAATGCACTCTAAACAACTGCACTGTATGCCACTGCCCTTTACTCTGCACCACTATTCTCTATGCCACTGCTTTCTGTACCACTCTACGTCACTCTACACCACTGCACTGACACGCTACTTTGCAACATTACAATCTCCACCACTGTACTCTACACCACTCTACTTTGTACTACTGCATTCTATGCCACTGCACTCTATGCCACTGCACTCTACAACACTATACTGTACTCTGCACTGCACCACTCTACACTACTCCACTCTGCACCACACTATGCCACGGCACTCTATGCCATGCAAGTCTACTCTGCACTCTACACTACTGCACCCTCTGCCACTCTGTTGTATGCCACTCTACTTCACTGCACTCTATGCCACTTTACTCTGCCCCATGCCACCCTGTGCCACTGCACTCTAAGCCAATGCACTCTAAACTGCTCTGTACGCCACTGCACCACTGTGCTCTACACCACTGCTCCTATGCCACTCGACTCCACTCTACACCACGATGCCACTAACTTTTAGCCATGCTGAACAGCACCCACTCTAGTGTATAACATGGCTAAAACCCATTGGCAAAGCCAATAACTTGCGTAGACGAGACCTATTGGCTTTGCCAATGTTTGTTATTACTTTGGGGTACTGAGGTTCCTAATAGAACTGTGAATGTGTAAGTCAGTGGTTCCCAAACTGTGCGCCGCGGCTCCCTGGTGCGCCCTCAAAACTAGCCAGGGGCGCCGCACACAGTCTGGAAACCACTCGAAGGTGCTTTGAATCGGCAGCTTTTCATCGTGGTATTGGAAACCAAACCCCCTGCATTAATTATTGTGACCAGGGGAGGGCGCCAAAGTACCATTAATAATATCCCTATGACCAAAGAACAAAAATAGTTTCCAATAAATGGGTTTCAGCAACCTGAAGGAGAGAATAAAGAAGACAAACTGTAAATAGTGTAGGTACAGGTACAGGCTGGGATTACGTTCCCCCACCCGCCAAAAAAAAGTTACATAATGGGGAGCCGTGGCCAACACGGCCAATAGGTCAAAGGAGCCGGGGATCGAAAAAGTTTGGGAACCACTGGTGTAAGTCCTTATTTTTTTAAACATGCATTACACACATCATAATATAAGGCTGCTACAAAATGCTCAAATACATTTTGGTCAAATAAAAAAAAAGTCCTTCTAAAATACAGATTTGAATTATATACAGTTCATACCTAGTACTAACATTTTTTATAACAGGTCAATAAAACCACAGAAACTTCTAGTGACTCCTTAGATTAAAGTTAATGCAGATTTCCAAGCCCCTTTACTTTTGCAGGATTTATCAGTTGAGCACATTTGCATTTCTTTAGGGAAGGAGACACCCTGGCAAGAAGGCCTTTTCTTATCTGTCTGCCCCTTCCTCCCTCAGAGCACAGGAGACTCCCTGCCTTTCAATCAAGCTGGGCAAACTGATCTGTCCTAAGTACATTTTGTCCTTTAGGTGAAAGGCTAAAATTATGGACAAATGTTGTCCTTTAAGCCTTTCATCACGGACTGCAGGGTGAAATTACGGGAAGTCTGTTAAAATTACAGACGGGTGGACACCCTACTGAAGGGGGATGTCTAGGGTGTCCATGGGACCCCCCTTTCTCCTCGCCTGAGGGCTGACTTTTGAAGGCACACTGAAAGTTTGCCACCTATTTGTGGTGCACCTCTTCAAGGCATGTTGGCTTCTGTGCCCACAGCGGATGCAGAGGCAAAGAGATTTCTTCATTTCTATGAGGCCACACCCCCATGCAAATGAGATGCGTTCTCTCTGGATAGCAGTGATGCTACATGTGTGCCAGTGCCATCTTTTTTTACAGAACGGACTACACAAGCCTCTGCGACCCCTTCTGTAATACCAAAGTGTCCCAGGGGGACAAAAAGCAGGGGCAAATGCCCATTTTGCCCCCATGGCACTTCTGTAATGTGGGCCGAGGTGGGGATGTTGCAGGTAGATAAATCGGATATATTTGCAGTAAGGGGAAGAAGATGCTGGAGCACCAGAATGTTTTAACTGGTAGAGCCACGGTCTGCCATATACATATTCCACCACAGTCTGCAGCATACAGTTCTATTGTTGTTGCAGTTTCCTGTGGTCTTGGGCTCTAGTATAAATCTGGCTGACATAAAGTGAGGTGAAGAAGTCTATAGCAGCACTTTCATTACCTGGGATAAAGTCCATAGGTACTTGATTATCTCCATTGCTCCCTTCATATCCACAGGACTGATGTCTACCAAGGAGCAAGCAGGGTATTGACTGCTTGTGCTGGCGGGCCTTGTAGTTTAATCCACGGGTTGTTCTTAGTGCCCCTGTCATCCATGAACTTGTTCTCTAACATGCTGCAAGGTTGAAGCAATTAATCACTTAGTTCAAATTATACCATACTTTTAAATATGATCTTTCATTACTTGAAACCTAAATCAGCTGTGCAAGACAATTGTGGTTTTATCCGGTAGTCAGTCAGAAATCAGCTACCATAGGAAGATTGAATGTTTTTGTGGAGTGGCACCTTTGCAGACAACTGATTACATACACAACACACATGCTTACTTTTCCAGGTCGAAATATTATTCAATATAAGTTTGAAGAATGAATCTATTATTTGGTATTTAGTTGTCCTACATTGTGTCTACTCTAGGTTTCTAGGTTTCTAAGTGTAACACGCTCATTCAGTGGACATACATTAGGCATTGCAGTGCAGTCATCAGTTGGTTAGATAGAAGTAGATAGATGAGTGTCTCACCTCTGAGTACCGGGATTTGGCAGGTGGTGCCGCTCCTGCCTTCTCCAATGCACTGAGACAGGGATGTCCATGGTCAGTCGACAAGTACTGGAGCTGTTTGATATTTTCAGGATATAAACATGATATAATGTTTACATATGTCTAATCTGGATAGGAATGTCTGCTTTGTTTTTTTATAAAAGATTTGGCTTGATCCAGAACCATATGGGCTAAGTTGGAGTCTGCTGCTGCCGTCTGTTGACGATCATGCTCCCAAACTACCTGCCTTCCTTTTAATGAGGTCTCTGGCTTAGACCACACCCCTGAGCCTCATCTGGCTGCCTGTCATCCAACAGCAGGTGGACATGTTCACAGTGAGCCAATAGACTGTAAGCAAGGAGCTACAGTAGTAGATGTTCTCACGAGGAGCATGAGTGCTCTTACAGCTCACATTGAAGATTTATAGCCTGAGAGTCAGCAGGGCCTCTATAAAAGTCTTACCAATCACTGAGTTGGTGTCAGCGTGATAAATCCCTGTAGTTAGTCAAACTTTTCTGTTTGAAACATTAGTGCATACCCACCAGGAGAGCCTTATAATCTCGATGTCTTCTACTTCAGTGCACATCGTGCTCACTAAGTCAAAAACGTAAGCGTAGGAGACTGAAGTTTATGTTAGAAGCCTAGTGCTTGTGGTGCCTAATGCTGGAGTTGCTGAACATCAAAAGTTGACAACTCTCGATTAAACCTCATGTATTTTCCTTCACCACTTTACAATTTCTGTCTCTTTATTTTATTCCTGCATGTTCTTTTTAGGGTTTGGCAGAACTTACATTATTTGACTGTGCAGAATTCCATGAAGTTACATAAAACCTCTGCAAGATTCTGTGGAGTTCCACCAACAGGCAAAAATAGGCACATCATGTTGCTTGCACCGTGATTTAGCACCGGTAGCGCATTTCACGCTGAATAATCCGCATGAATGGCGCTCGCTGTGCACCAGAGGGCGCAGTTACTCAACTTGATTGTGCTGCCACTCCAGTAGATTTTGTACTTGAGCTTGCAGCCTTCTGACTGCGAATGGTCGTGACTGCTCGCATTAGAAAAATCTTGCTGGATGTCCTCCTAGCATATCGAAATCTTGCTAGAGGACACAAAATCTTGCTCACTGTTGCAAACCCAACTTAGTATTCTGGATCTATGCAAGAAAAAATTCCACTTCGTGGCGATTGGTGAAATTTGGCTGGAACTACGCGTTGCAAGAGTAATGCGGATTCACCAAAATTCAGCCAATTCCACGGCCGGAACAAAATATTCCACCCACCCGTAGTTGTTTTTCATCCCTGCTTCCTTCCTTTATTTTTGATTTCCTATCTTTCTTTTCCTCCTTCTTTCTTTCTCTTCTGAATTTCTTTCTCTATTTCTCTGGATCAAAGTCTGGTGATGAAAAAGAAATCCAGGCCCCAAAAAATTAATTCTGATGCAACCATTGGCACAAATCAAGCACTGAGTTTACATCTTTGCCCAAAACGGGACTTGTATCATGACACATTAATCTCCTGTGACATCGGTCCCAGGCCTTCAAGGCCTGTCCTTTACCTCTGGGGCCTCCAAAGTCTTATACCCCAGGTCTGTTGTGTAGTGCATTGCATACAGAATAAGCGCTTAGCTTTGTCCTTCCCTGGTGACGTCAGTGGATGCTTATCGGCCTCTCTGGCATTCATTCTCAATTACTTTAGTGAAAACCCGAATTTCTAGTTATTTTCATAGCGACTTCATATAGATGAATGTATACAATTTCCCTGAACTTAGCCTCCAGCGATACATTGACAGTGATGTATAAATTGCCAGGGCTGCCTCCTGTGAACATGGACGTAATAGCATAATATAAACGTGATTTATGGATGCAATTAGTAGACATTGCGTTTTGGTTTACAGAGAACATGAAACACCAATAAAGTGCATAATTAATGTCATGATCCTTCTGTCCAGAAGGAACATTCTGCTGATGTTTCCTATTTACAAATGTGGGCTCGGAGTCCACTATTATCAACTGCTCTATACACCTATATGTGCTGCCTTTATTCCGAAAGTGGTCAACTCGGCTTTCTGTTGTCTTGGAAAGCAGTCCTGGAGGTGTTCCTGTTCAACATTTTGGAAACTGTGTAGAGCAAAGACTGTTACATGAGGTCCTGTTCTACGGTTCAATGGGGCATAGCTATCAGTGATTAAACAGGTCAGGTCTGTGAGAGTCCCCACCTCTTCCCTATTATGGATCTTGTAAAAAGCAGGCAAGGGATTTCCATTTCCATGACTGTTGGGGCTCATGGCACCCTTGCAACGCAACTGCAAACTATAGTCTGGCCTACAATTCAGACAGTGGCTAAGGCTCCTGGAAATGTTATTGTAAAAACCTTAGCAGATACGGTTGACATCTTAAACTATCAGGCCTGCCAACTTAAACTAAATACTTGACTGTGTGGATAGGGACGGGCCGGGCCCCGTGCCAAGAACTGCAGAAGGGGCACTTCCGTCACCCTGCCCCACCAAACTTCCCGGTCTAAAAAGAAGAGCTTGCTGAGGCTGGTGCCGATGTCCTGGGATATTTTCGTGCCCGTTAATGGATATCAACTGTTCAGAGTTTCCAATGAGGGCATTAAACCAACTTGTTCAATGGTTTCTGGCTTGTCTTCCCTCCAACTGTGTGATATCGGACCATGTGAAGGGACTCACCATTGCATGACACATGGTGGCACCATGTGAGTTGGCAGGTTTGAAATATATATAGTTAGTAGAACGTTGATTATCTAGGTTTTGTTGCTAATAATTTGTAATCCGTGCCCGCCAAAATTGTTCTATTCTTATTTTTCTGGATTTTAGATGTGTATTAAGCAAATGTTGTATGTAATGTGTAATAACAGCAGGATTGATTTCTTGACTATCTTTTAGGAACAGTATTGCCGCGTCAGCGGTGTGTGCCTTCAACCTCAGTGCCATTACCCAGGCCTTCAATGGACCTTTTCGTTACCAGGAGAACCCTAGGTCAGCATGGCTGCCAACAGTAAACCCCATGCCGAACTTCCAGGTACATACAGCAGGTTTGGTATCTGATTGGAACTATCATATTAGAATTTCTTTAGTGTTTAATATCTTCACATATGTAATTCTTTTAGGTATGTAATTTTTTTCGTCTACTTTTTGAGGGCAAATATTATCAAATTATATTGTGTGATGCCAAGTGATGTCTTGGGACATTAAATTATGTTGTGTGATGTTACCTTAGTACACTAGCGAAAAAAAAAAACATTTCAGCAGCACTCTATGGAGTGGAACCTGACGTTTTGCTAAATTTGACTTGATATCACTGTTAAAATAGTGATTTATTTTGTGTTGTGCTGACGGTTTCCATCATAACTTCCTTCCGATAATTAGACCTTGATCTAGAGGTGAACAAGCTAGCAAATTAACGGTGAGAGCAGAATCGGAGCCAATCGAACAATCAAAATATTTGGCATTTAAAAGATGCAGAAAATGTCTTGAAAACTTATCTTCAAAATTCAAACAAACATTGGCAATGCCAGTAGGTCTGGCTTAAGAATGAAAGTGCCTCTTGCGTCATTGATGGGTTTAAGCATTAAGTAATCAAACATGCTTTGTCACTCATGTTTGCACTTGTACATCCATTTATCCATCCACTTATTCACTCCTGGATTCTCCCTCTGACACAAATGCAATAAAACACACACAGACTAAATAACATTTATAAGAACAGTTAAAAGACTACAAATAGAAGGATAGAAACTATGCTGCCATCAAGACATGGCAGGAATCTGCTTAAAATAATAAAACTAAACATACTACAAGGATGGCAGTCTTGCAGTGGTATTGTACATAATCTATCATAGCTTTACATTTGCAGCATTACTGCCACATATATGGCCAACATGTTGGCCATCTTGGAAAGGTAAAACAATTAATCATTGTGGGCTACAGCATTTTATGATGGTCGGCTGGTTCACTACAGATGAAATTAGCGGCAAGCAGATGACCTGTTAAGGCTGCCTGTTGAGTAATAGTATCCTTTAAAGAAAGCTTAAAATAAAAATAGAAGCAAATGATGGAAAGGGGAACTATAGAAAGGAAAACTGTAATCTAAAGGACTGGCAAACTAGCTGTGACAGCGAAAAACACTAATTTCCAGGAGAATGTGCACATGTGATTAGAAATGTTATTTGCAGGCAAAAGGGCCAATGGCTGACGTGGACTAAACTATTATCCCATAGAGTACGATGTCATGGAGCGTAAATAACCCTCAGCAGACCAATGGCAGAATAGGGGTGACTCCAAAGCCCTCTGTGTATCTATATAGAACTATAGTATGTATTATTTATTGATTATTTTTATTGCAACATCCTGGCAAACACCTAAGCCTTTCAAGATTTTAGCAGCAGTTACTACAGGGCAAATCTTCTATCCTACAGCTGTGAACTCCACATCCTTCCCTTCAAAGGTAACCTGTGAAATTTTGTTTAACAAAATACCTGATTGTAGGCTTTAAAACGGTGCAAACACAATCCACTTTTAAAGACCTATTATCTTTAACATATGTGTTACATAGTAAATAAATCGGGCCACTGCTTTTATTACTTTTTATAATAGACAGATCAGACGTATGGCATCTGAAATGCATTTACCTATTGAACCAATAGCTGATAAGGGTTGTCACCATATCCAACTCAGGCTTACTGTGTTTAACTTAAACTTTCCCACAAGAGAACCATGAGTCATACATGCCTAAAATATCAAGTGTATGCAAAATAACAGTGGGCAAAGCAAAATACTATCTCTCCTAAACTAAGAGGGTCTAACAAGCATTCTCACAGCGTCAGTCTTCTTTGCCTGCAGTTTGTCCGAGAGGGTAACCAACACCAAAACCATTGTCTACTACTACAATCTGTAACATTCCATATAACAAAGTACCTACCTGTAGGCTTTAATGCAGGGTAATAACAATCCATTTTTAAATGAGTAAAGACGTGAACATATGCTTTTCACAATAAACATGTCAGGCCTACTGCCTTCATTGTACATTTTCATGCCAAGCCATAACCAGACCTACTGTGTTGAGTATAAGCTTGCCCACAAGGCATAAAATAAATAATATGGTAATAAAATTACCAATATATATATAATCACAGGTACAGAAATTTATATAAATTCTCTCGTAAAAGAGCCTAATAAAGATTATTCTAAAGCAAATCTCCTATCCCCCAGTTTCTTCGGTTGGTCACAAACACCAAAGTGCTTGCATAATGCACTAATGTGTGAGCGTCCGTGTAACATAATATCTGTCACTGAACCACAAGAGGGTTGCGCAAGAGGATTTGGAACCCAAATGTTTCTATCTCCCATCTGACAATTCAAAACATGCTAGGACCCAATCACATTGGATGGGTCTATCTGTGTCTGTCTCAATTGATTGTGACAAATTCCTTTGAGGATGAAAACCCTCAACCACCTCAAGCAGCCATGCTTCATTACAGGGTTTCAACAGTGAAGCATGCCACCATAACCAACAAAGGCCTATTCAAGGCACACAAAACTGACAAGCATCAGACATACAGTTATATACGTATAAATATGTTAAAAGGTTTTAATTTGGAAAACACTATACATCACCTTTCAGTACAGCCTAATGAGAATTATAACAGTGAAAACCTCAAGTATTTGTGAAAGTGGGTTGCCAACAACAAAACCCCTGCTTACTTGGGTAATCTGTGAGACTCCATGTAATGAAATCCTTCTCTGCAGGCCTTCATACAGAGTAATAACAATCCACCTTTAAATGGATTGATATTTGCATATGTTTTCACAATAAAACATTAGGACTACAGCCTTAATCAGAACACTTCATAATTAACATATCAGGCCTATAGCCGCTGTGTAAAGGTGGAGCATAAGCCCTTCTATCAGTTGATTCTCAAAAGTATAGCATGTCATAGCAATGTGACTTTTATTAAGACATGGAAGTTGCTAAACATGAACTTCGAAACATTGACCAACAGCCTCCTTGCCTCTGCTTTAACGACGACGACATAATTAGTGAACCTAAAGACAAGTCCCTTGTCATGTGCCTCCTACATAAGGCAAATCAGAGATGGGCCGACATTGTGGACTGTATTAAGGTATACAACAGATGTGTTTTCCTGTGGCATACATGCTGAATTGATTGACTACAAGCTGCTCTCTGCTTTGATGATCAAGGAAAGCGTTGCACAGTGATGTGAAGGGATTTTCAGGAGATTCCCCACATGATGCAGTTTTGTCAAGCGTGGAAGCCATGGTTTAAACCCTGATTTCCTGCTTACACATTGTGCAGCTAAGCCACTGAATGAATAGCTCCTTCCCTCTACAGTTTAACAGTAAGTGACAATGCTTTGTGTTTAATGGTTGGAGGAGTAAGTTATACACAGTGTTAGGTAAATGAGTGAAGCACACTTTAAAGTAAGCTGATATCAGAAATCTTTCTAGAAAAGAGGGCAAAGGCACACCACTCAATATTTAAGTTGATATTAGCAGAGATCCCTAGCTTAACAAAGATTTTGATGTCTAGAGCAGTTCAACACTACAATGAAAGCTATAACATACATTAGCAAAACAAAGTGGTCTTCTTTGACATCCCACAGTTTTACAGGTCTTCACTGGGATACAACTGAAGTTTAACTTTGGCAGCAGACAGACTTTCAAAGCCTCTCAGTTCTGATTATCTACTCTCAAATGTGTTGCAATTAGCAATTTTAACATTTTTTTAAAAACTGCATTACAGAGGGGAACATAATATGTGTTGGGTGCCAGCATGGCTCTGTTTAGGGGAGAGGATGTGAAGTAATGACTAGAGCTGCCGACTTTGGAGCAGGGAACCAGGGTCGAGTCTTGGTATCGGCTCAACATCCAGTGATTCTGGCCAAATCACTTAATCTCTCTATGTCTACAAAAAGATGTATGTATCGTTGTGTAATGTAACTGGTGCTTCTGTAAAGCGCTTCACCCAATATAAAACTGTATAAAATAAAAAAATAAATACAAATTTAGGCTCACCAGTACCCATAGGTCAAAGGTCGGGCCAGACCTAGAGAGTTGACGGAGCTGGACTTTATTCTTGCTTGGCTCACCCACCTATACCTCAAACCTGATGACACTGGCATCATTATTTTAATTACTGGAGCATTGTACAGAGTTATCCAAGAGGGTCTAGCCCAAAACAAATACTAAGGCACAATTATCATCAGAAAACAGACGAATTATACCAATATATTTAGACCTGTACTAAGCTTAAACCACCAGAGCCAGTAACCCAACCGCGTAATAAAATCAGTTCATCCAGTGGGGGAGTTTGCATAAACAGATGTAACCCAACCTATCAGATGATACTTTGTACTTACTGGTAAAGCGCTGCTGTTTTTTCTTGTTTATGATTTATTAATGTGAGTGTTGAGGAACTGAAGATCTAATCACGGCAAATTGTTTAAATTCTACTAAACCTGTTAAACTGGGTAAGAGTCTCCAAGAGACTTGGACTCTGTCAGTGACTGTATGCGACACTACCAAGTCACTTGGATTGTGAATGGTTTTAAATAGAACAAATACCGATTGCACAGCTTTGTGGGACCATTGATTAGGGATTTAAGTGCTAAATGGGTTGTTGATGTATTCTGGAATGAAGTTATTTTCGTTATATGGTTGTAATTTTTTGTGTATCTTGAATAAAATAATTTGTGTGAAAATAAAGTTATGCTTAAATTATTTGGCAGGGCAGGCTCCCTCTATGAGACGAAATACTAAGGAATGCTCTGTCAATAAAAAGTCTGCAAAAATATTAAGCATATTATAGGTCCTGAAAAAATGGTCACTGTGTGGCCCAGTGTCTAAGTTGTTCACCGTGAAACCAAGAGACCTTACTTCTAACTGTGGGTTCACCATATGACCCAATCCTCTGATCCTCATAAATTCACATTTTCTCCAGCAGCATGAATTCAGTTATCTGCTTAAATGCTAAGCACTTTAAAATATCCTACTAGTGCTACGTGTTGATATTTTATGTGGTGGTGGTTCGTTCAAATGTTTCTGTTGCTCCTCCATGACTGTAGCCCTTCACCCGGTGTGGGCAACGTTTGGACACTAACTGGCAGTTGTTTGGGCAACATTGCTGTCTTCAAAAGGGTGTGTTTACTGCATGGAGAGCGTACTGGCTTTGTGAAAATGTGAATCAAAAAGTGCAAATTCTAATGTGGGCCACTGTCTGTCCTCAGTGCGGCATCCTGAACGATGATAGCCCCAACCAGAACTTGACGGAGAGAAGCCTTCAGGACGCCCAGCGCCTGTTCCTCATGAATGACGTGGTCCAACCTGTCTCAGTTGACCCCCTTGTCACCCAAGACAACCTTCGCTTTTCCAAACTAGTGGTTGACATTGTGCAGGGGAAGGACACACTGTACCACGTGATGTACATTGGAACAGGTAAGAATTGGAGCAGTGGTGTTAAGAACTTATCACGCAGGCTGGCAGCCTTAAGTGTCCATGCGGTGCATATGCGATGTCTTAAATAATGCTTGAGTGACTGTCATCTCTCTCACAGTATTTAGCTGGTGTAGTTATCTTGTTAATTTCAAGCTGCACAGATGCTTGCTAGCTTTATACATACAAAATGCCCTATGGTGTTGCATGAGTGATGTTCTAGTCAAATGGCAGCCATTACGAGCACATTATTGATCAGACTCCCCACAGTTCCTATTGGATTGTCCTTTGCTTGCTTAGTATGTAGCCCTTAGCTTCCACTGCTCTGCATGACTTCTTCAACTAGCACTGTGTCAAATTCATGAACCTATTAAAGTGTACAGATGGGGGATTGGCAGAAAAGGGATTCCTGTAGTGCAGTGTCACCTTTCTCCACATGCATATCTCCTCTGCAAGGGTTGTCATAACCCGGTATTTATTTAGGCCAAGTGTAGAAACTGGCACCGTCTCAAAGGCCAATTGTGGTGGTGCCATAAGGAGTATTTGCAGTGGGCTTAATGCAGCACTGACTGCCCCCATTCCTCATACCTTGCTTCTTAGCTACTTCAGTAGAAATAGATGATACATCGGTTCAGATTCCTGTTCTGAGATCGTAGTTTTATCTTCAAGCCCTTGCCCACGAGGTGGTGACTTTCCATGGGGAAAAGGCTCTTTCATTGTGCAAACATGAATGCAAAATGTTTGATTCATCTACAAATGTAAATTAGCTGAATATTTTGTTCACGTGTGCTAAGCACAAAACTCATTCATGATAAACGAGATTGACGTGCTTCCCCCTCTTATTCCCTCAGAGTATGGTTCAGTCTTAAAGGCAATTTCTACCACTAACAAGAGCCTGAGGAGCTGTTACTTAGAGGAAATGCAAATTCTGCCCAGCGGTCAGCGAGAGCCAATCAGAAACCTGCAAATTCTTCACAGTGACAGATCACTCTTTGTGGGACTAAATAATGGAGTGTTAAAGATTCCCCTGGAGAGGTGTTCAATGTACAGAACAGAAGGGTAAGCAAATTTATCGCGCTTATTTACTTCTTCGCAGCTTTAGAAACCACAAATCATTGAAGAACATATGCTCGTTGTATTCACCGTTTTATAGCCATTATTGGCCCGGAGGTGTTCAGAAAGCGGGTGTGCACTGCTTGCCAGATTCAGGAGATGCCTTGAAAATACATTTTATAAACTGTGTTTTGTGTTTGTTCTCGGATGCGTACATCTTGTGCATCGTTTAAGCACCCCTATGTTCTTAAGACACTGTGGATGTGTTACCAAGCTGGAACATTTCAAGTTATATTTGCTCACTCTTTTTGGGGACTAACTTTTTTTCAAACACACTCCTCTTTTATCATTTGTTTTGAGCTTGTGATGCGTGCTTATCGGAGAGCCCTGGAGGCTCATGAAATCAATCCATTTTTTCATAGATTGTGTATAGTGCACAAACGAGTTGTCAACTGGGCTTTGACCTATGGATAACCACGGTAACTAACAGGATGGTGGTCCACCCTTGAAGAGGTCCCAATACCACCCCTTCAAACCTAGGCCCTCTCTTCCTCTCTCTTCTACCCCCCAAGATGCCCAACCCTCATTAAAATTCTCAGCCCAGAACCCTTCCCCACTGTAAACTTATGCTCTTGATCCTGTGCGCCCGCTTTCCCCTCCTCCCCTTCATAAGAACTAGCTACTCTGATAGCCCACTGGTGTACTTCACTCAACTACTTTATAGCTAAAATCTGCTACATGCCACAAAAATGCATCTATTCAAGAAATATTAGGATTATCCATCCAAATAGTACTAATTTTACCCACGTCTGAGGCATAATCGTCTGAGCCAGACTGCATGGATTCAAACCCGCGACCATCACAACCCAAAGAACTCTGCAGTATGCACTTAACCGAATATAGTATCTCGTTTCTGCAGCTCTTTCCTCTGCAGAGCAGTCCTGACACTCATGTGACATGATCTCCAGCCACCTTGGCACCTGTGTCCCATGAGCATGTTTACGGCTCTAATGAAATAGAAGCCCACGATACGGTGCCTGGACAGAGATCGGTGAAGTCCAACTTGCATTGTTGTAGCGTCATGCATGTCTATAAAGTTGGAAGTTGGTCCCTCTTAAGGCAGATGCATTTTGTTCTAATAGCCCTCGCTGGTGCCTCCAAAATTGCACTCACTGCTGAAATATTGTATTATCAGATCCCTGCATATAAACGCCCTACCTTAATGCATTTATCATCCTCCATAAGGGTGAACGTACCCTCTCCACCTCTCATCCCATAGGAGAAGTCACAGACCTTCGATCAACACGTCTTTGCTCCATGCACTGCTCATGTTTTCGTGTTTTTAGATAGTTGTTAAAGCTTTTACTGCTCGCCTACTGCAAAGTGCTGTGTGATAAAAGCTGAACACAATATCAAGGAAAACAATGAATAAAATGGATCATGATTAATATGGCTTCAGCGATCTCTGCAGAGCTCTAGAAGGGAACACAAACAGTTTTTGACGCATGCCTGGAATATTGTAATATATCCCGGCTGACGGCATGAACCAGAAATGTTCAAGGTCCTTTGAGCAAGTAAAGTAACTCGGTGCATGCTTACCAATTACTTGGTCTCTCAACGTTTTAGTACTGTGCTTGTTGATTTACCCCCACATCAGTCCCTGTGGGGGAATGTCCGTTGGTATGCCCTGGCCCAGTCAGTGAGTGTGGTGAGGAGTTAATATAGGGTTTCTCTATGAAGAGGGTCTTCAGGTGGGAGGCTGCAGTGGGCCTTGCAGTGTAACGCCCAAACCTGTGTGGTAAGTGATTGGTTGTCTCTGCAGGGTGTGTTGTTTGGTTGTCTCTGCAGGGTGTGTTGTTTGGTTGTCTCTGCAGGGTGTTTTGTTTGGTTGTCTCTGCAGGGTGTGTTGTTTGGTTGTCTCTGCAGGGTGTTTTGTTTGGTTGTCTCTGCAGGGTGTGTTGCAGCGATGGTGCGGGTCCTGTCATCCTTTTCTTAACCAGAATCAGCTATTGATGTGTTGCTTGCTGCTAGGAATCTCGCTAGACTTTACACTGAACCACCGCTGGTTATTGTCTTACCTACTTTAATATGGGGGATGGTGAACGGGAAGGGGTTAGGCAAATTTTCAAGGGTCACAATAACAGCAATGAGGCGGTTGCTTGACCTGTGCACCCTAATTTCTGTATCCCGTATTTAACACCACTTGTTTTCAAATCTGCCACTTTTCCTGAAGTCCAAAACAATGAGACCCCTTTACCTCATCCATCCTATGGTGTGGATGTTGAGATCCATCCTTGTACTACCACTGGCGTAACAATTACCTCCAGAGCTCCTGCGGAGTGTGGGTGGGGGAACCTGAGCTCTACGGGGTCCCCTCAGCATAGTACACTGTGCAGAAGCAGCACACCCCTGGCCTGAGAGCTCCTGACTGGGTGGGGGAGAGGGCCCCTCCATTTACTTTGCAAGGGAGGTCCTCAAGTTTTGTTATGCCACTGCGTACTACGTGTGATGTGAGGAAAGGAGGAGGTGCCGGACCTTGCGTTGTCAGTCGACTATGTGAGACTTAAGGCTTTAGGGGGCAGAGGGTTTTTGGCCAACTTTGTAAGTTTCTTTGGGCTCCAGCCCAGTAGTAACTTAGGCTTTACATCTAAGGGACTATAAAGGTTTTTTTAACCACTAAGGTTTTGCAAAGTTTCTGATTTTTGCCCCATTGTGAAGAGCCCCACCTGTTTCAACTCATGCAGAACCATTGTGACAGTCTCAAAGAAGGAGATACAAGGCATAAAATGCTTAAAAAGTCACAGCTTTCATGCAGAAGTGGCAGAGAAAAAATCAAAATATCGCCAAGTAGTGCAGTTTTTTATAACCCTTCACATAGGGTGGCAGTGGTGGCAAACCAATAGGTAAGACATGCATTTTGAGTTGTGACTAAAACATTAACAAGCCTGCTGCAGTGAAAAACAAAACAAAAAGCAATTGTTTTCCATATAAAACGCATCTGTGAGGTAAAGGATGTAACGTATGATGTGTGCAAGCACTCTGTGGGATACGGATTGATACACTTTACAGCCAGTAGAATCAGACGAATGGGAAGCATGCTTATAGGCAGAGCTAAAGCCCACTCTATGCAAACGTTAAAGAATAAGTAATTGTGGATCCGCATACAGTTGCAATGCCTCGCTGTCAACTAGACTTTTTCAAAAAAAGTTGTGACTTCACTCAACCATAGTCTTGTACTGAGACAACTGCAGTACTCTCCACCAATTGACTTTTTCTGGCTTCAGCCAGATGCATCCCTTCATCCCTTAGTTAGCACTTACCAATACTACTTCTGTTGCATCTTTTTGTGATAGACCACTACAGGCCAAAACTTGGCATGGAAATGTTCGTGTTTGAATCTCATGAAAATGACAAGTAAAGACATTTTGTGAAACCCTGTAGCTATGTTACTCATGAGGACCGGGGAAAGGTGACCCTCGTATTTTCTTACCGCAAATGTAAATGTTAGGTTGTTAGGTCTGGCGTTAACCAAGGCCTTTTCATTTTACCAACATAATATGTATAATATAATTAAAAGGGCTGTAGGTCAGCCAGCTTCATCCATTGGTCTGCTGTTGTGTCATTCATTGTTCGTCTGCTCTCTGCAGGGTGTACAGCATGAGGCAGTAGGTCATCCTACTTCAGCTAATCACTAACCCCACTTGACTTTAAAAGGTGCACATTGATATAGAAAGTAGTTCCTTTCAGAACTAGGCACTACTAAGGTAATGTGTACTTTTTGAGAACCAAAAAATATTTGTGCTTTTAGCCAATATGTTTTTTTTTTCGATTGACAAAGGTCCAGCAGCTTCCCAAACTACAAAGTTAGACAAAAACCATTACACGTGAAAACAGCCTTTGGCAAAGCCTGAAGGCAGACACCCATTGCAAGACATACTGGCTTTGCTAATGCTTATTTTAGATTGACATTGTCTGCAGCTTCCCAAACAATAAAGTTATGTAAAAACCTTGACAAACACAAAAAGCATTGGCAATGCCAAAAAGCTGGTCACCAATGTCATATTGATTGGCTTTACAATGCTTGTTTTATATAGCATTTAAATAAGCTCTTAAACTTCATGAACCTACTACGGTTTCATAGAAAAACACATTGGAAGGTAACATGGTTTGTGGAAGGTCACACAATTTATCTGACTGAAAAAAAGCTGGAATTACAATGTAGGATTTGTGGGTCGACAATTGACAGTTTAACTCGAGACCACGTCTTCTCTGGTACAAAGGGCACAACGTCATTTAAGATCTCTGAGCAATGTAGCAAACTTGTGTGAGACCAAAACACAACCTATGCTACAGCCTAACTTTGAATGGCTAAAAGATGATATATTGTTCTCGGTAGGTAAAAGGTTTAGAAAAATAGAAAATAACTATTTATTTGAAGATCAGAGTTTCGCTGTTTATTTAACTCACAGAGTCTGACAGTGACGATTTGCTCTTGTGGCCTGGCATTGATTGTCACTCTGGATTCTGGCCCCGGTGATTACTCTGGGACCTAGAAAATATGTTTCTTGGGACCAGTGGGTTTCCTGGGACTGATGGTTACTGGGAGTCCTGGCACTGATTGTAACGGAGCCCTGGCACTGATGGTGACTGGGTGCCTTGGCACTAATGGTACTAGGAGCCCTGGCACTAATGGTACTGATGATTACTGGGAGCCCTTGCACTGATGGTTACTGGGAGCCCTGGCACCGATGGTTACTGGGAGCCCTGGCACCGATGGTTACTGGGAGCCCTGGCACCGATGGTTACTGGGAGCCCTGGCACTGATGGTACAGGGAGCCCTGGCACTGATGGTTACTGGGAGCCCTGGCACTGATGGTTACTGGGTGCCTTTGCACTGATGGTTACTGGGAGCCCTGGCACCGATGGTTACTGGGAGCCCTGGCACCGATGGTTACTGGGAGCCCTGGCACTGATGGTTACTGGGAGCCCTGGCACTGATGGTTACTGGGTGCCTTTGCACTGATGGTTACTGGGTGCCTTTGCACTGATGGTTACTGGGTGTCTTTGCACTGATGATTGCTGGGTGCCTGTGGCACTGATGGTTGCTGGGTGCCTTGGCACTGATGGTTACTGGGATCCCTGGTGTGGATGGTTACTGGGAGTCCTGGCCCTGTTGGTTTCCAGGAACGCTGGCACTGGGACATTGCATTGACAGTTCCGGGGGGGGGGGGGGGGGAAGCTGAGTCAGTTCCTCACTTCCTTGGCATTGATGTGTACTGGGCACCCTGGAATGGAAGGTTACTGAGGCCCCAAGCAATTACGTTTATTCAAGACTCAGCACTGATGGTTCCTGGGAGTTCTTGCACTGTTGGTTTTTGAGGGGCCCTTGACACTGATGGTTTCTGGGGCCTCCTCACTGATGGATCTTGGGGCCCCACCACTAATGGATCTTTGGGCACCCCATCACTGATGGATCAGGGTCGGCACTGATGGTTCTTGGGATGGCACAGTACTGATAGTTTCAGGGGACCTGACACTGATGGTTCTGTGATGACCCTGGCACTCATGGTTCTTGGGGACCCTAACACTGATGGCAACTGGGACATTACTACTGGTGGGTGAACATTAGCACTAACACCGACTGTAATAATTATTTTGTTGAAATATGTTAGAGCGGAGATGCATTTCCTTGAATGTGCTTACTGGTGCAGTTAGGGGAGGAGTGCTGAATTTGCTTTTATCCCCAGACAGCTGCAAGAATTATTCACGGTGTTTAGAGTATGTGGAGAATAGAGGGAGGGGCTCCAGACTGAGGAACAGAGCTTATTGTGGACTGGGGAGAAGAGAAAATACTGACAATTGGGCAGCATTGAAGTAGGAAGCAGGGATGTTTTAAGGCAAGGGCAAAATGGGCCATTGCCCTGGGCCCCACCTTCCAAGAGTCCCACTGCAAACGTGATCCTACTCTCTTTTCTTTTTACTTCTGTATTGGAAAATGTCTCGTCTCTGCCTACCTCTACCTTTCTATGCTCAATTTAATTTTGGGGATTTTTGAGCCCCTACACTGGCATATTTCAACTGTTTGTGATTGAATTCCCATTTCTGAAAGTTTGGCATCAGTTTGGCTTGAATTAGCAGAAAAGTGGTAGTAAAAATCAAATGTGTTCATAAGGTGGGCCTATAAGATGTCTTACCATGCCCCTAAACATCCTTAAGACAACACTGGTGTAGAAGAGTGGTAGCATGGAAAAATGAAAAACAAACGAGAGAGTAGGGAAGCAGAAACAAGCATGTGCAAAGCAAGTTGGTTTGGGTTTAAAGTTTCAGTGCATGCAGCAATAGCACATTAGAGTAAGGCACACAGGAGGGAGAAAGCAGGAACTAACAGAAGCCCTCGTTACAAGGTGCGAAGTACTGGCATGGAGCAAACTCCGCACACCAACTTAATGTTACTCTGCGGTAACACCCCACCAGTACCGTACAGATACAAGTTAATCCACGCTTAGTTAGAAGTAGCTATTTGGGCCTGGTATTACCAGGCAGAATTCCACACAACTTTCCCTGTTCTGGGGGTATTAACGCTAACAGTTACCACCTGCTCTGAGCAAGAGGTAAATGTGAATCGGGGGCAGATGCAGGGGAGATGGAGAGAGAGAGGTTGAGAGGGTAGTGGAGGGAAGGGGAAAGAGATCCCCTGGCAAGAGGGAGTGTTATATGATTTCCTCCTTGCTGAAAAAATATGGTCAGACAGGGACGAGGACAGAGACCTGGCTGCTGTTACAGACTTAGTCTCATAGAATTTTAGTGGTCAGAATACAGGCCAGAAACATTGTGTCTGATGTTCCTGCACCCGATACTGGGGCAGTCGTGATCAGGTGGAGTGGTGTCCCATTAGGAGATACCACTCCACCTGACTGGTAATGACGGCCTGGGAATGCTATTGTTGTAAGGTACGCCCTCGTGCATTTCAGTGCAACCCCTTCAGTGCAGAAGAAAGGACATTTCCCTACAACCAGTAGCATTAGGTGAGACTTGAATGCTCCTCTTGGCTGAGCCAAGAAATCCTAGACAAAGACTCATCGCAGAAAGCCAGTCATTGAAAGGGGAGGACCAAAAACCCACTCTGTATTATTAGCAGTAGGTCAGTTTGGCAGCTGTGCTGTCAAAACCCAGACCTAAAAACAAGTAATGGCAAAGTCTGGTCTTGGCAAGTAAGCCTGTTTGCTTATTTTATTTTACACGTGCATGCAATATGCACAAAATATTGCCAAAATATCAAAAGGAGAGGGGCCCAGCAGCCAAGGCATCCAGCCACAGAAGTACTCTCCTTTTCAGGCAGCTATGCACATGTAATCAGGCAAAGTGCTGGCATTCACTGTTTACGAAAGCTGATGGATTAAATGGGCCTACTCATTGCCTCATGCATTGGTGGACTGAAGAAAAATGTGACTAATAGTTGAGCAAACGAATAGATTAAGAGAGCTGATCAAAAGCCTCTGCATGCATATGTATACATGTATATAAATATATACATATGTATATATTCACTGAAAGAACAAAGGTTACAGGGATGTAATAGTTAGGTACTTAATTTACTCGTACAAAACCATAGAAATTCAGCAGTTATAGCTAGAGTTCTTTTAAGTAACTAAAACTCGCACCCTAAGGTGACTATAACTCTCGCCCTAGCCATACACATTTGTCTCATCAATAATTTTATTACAAATTTTGCAGTGAGAATTTGAAATATGGCAAAGAACATGTCATCAATGATATAACAAGTGGAGTAATTAGCTGTGCATGGTGAAGGCACTTTTTTTTTTTAATTTCGTGAATATTCGTCAAACAGTGCCAAACATATAGGCAAGTCAAAAAATGCTTTTTCTATGGAAAAATGCTCCTAACTATAACTACCTACTGGTGACTGATATTGACCATTTGTTTATCAATGCCCCAAATTGAATTATCGTTTGGCATAAAATATTAGATGTCTGTATAGTCCAGGTTTATAGTATTCATGAAAGCGACCTAAGGAGAATGGAATGGTACGATTTTGGAGAAGTTTGTCACTCCTCCCACCCAAGATTCGCCTGGGATGTTGTTTATCGTGGACTTCCCTGCCTCTGTACATACCACATGCCTAGAATTTGCTGTAGATAAGGCGTGGGGTAGCTCTCCCTCGTGCGCATGCGTTTTGCTGCTCTAACTTTTTGACAGCTGTCAGACGAAGTCCAGTTTCAGCACTTTTGCTAAACTAGCAGCTCCACTGGGGTCACCCGGCCCACGACTGCGCTTTCTGGCGGCGTGGAACGCTTTCACCTAAATGAGAATGTGTGCCCTGAGGCCATCAAAAGAGCTGTTGTATGACGGGGTTCTGTTCGGACTTAGCAGTGCTTAGCACAGCCCGAGGCTGAGCGCTGATTTACAGGCACGATAACTAAATGCCTGGAATCGTTCTCACCCGCAGTCTCCTCCCCTCAAACAAAGGGTTATTTCAGTCGTACAAAAAGCTGCTGCGTCAGTAACTGTTCCGTGCCATTTATTTAACTAGGCCTGTGCAGGCTGGAGTGAATGAAGACGGTTCCCAGTTGATACAAAGCCTGGCGGGGGAGGCGGCCACGGGAGTGGTGTTTGTTTGTAAACATCACACTGTGTTATGTGTTATGCCCTGCACTGTGGGGCGCAATGTTAACCAAAAGCAACCCCGGCAAATCAATTCGAACCAGCCACGTCGCTTCTTCTCCACACTATATTGCCATCCATTGTTTTCTCCCTCCTCTCCCCCTCTCTTGCTTCGACCTTTCGCCATGCTCTTGCTTTCCCTCCTCTCTCCATCACCCTAATATTATACCCCGTTGTGCCTGCAGCACAGGAACCAGCAGCAATCCTGGGATTTAAAAAGCCGGTTCCAAAGCCTCCAGCCCACTGCGGGGAGGGAAGGAGGGGGAGAGGGCCCGATGACATAGAAGACCAGTCCGGTCCAGCCAGTACACACGCAGTGTGTTATTTTTATTGTTTTTTTAGCCTTTACATGACCACCAGTTACATTACACACGGTGGACATAAATATCCACCAGTGCCGGTCCCATCCCATGCCCTGCCTCATGACAACCAAGACAAGAATCCGTATACACTGGGGAAGCCGTGTACAGTTGGCAGCACCCTTTGGTAGATGGTCAGAGGGTTTAATGAACCCATGTGGCCTCTGCCAAAGGGTCAATTTATGGGCTACGTCTAAGTGGGTTAAAATACCCTCTCGTCTTAATAAATTCAATCCACCGAGAAAAAAATTGAATTGTCTGTTTTTTTGGTACAAGCTGCAGTGGATGTGATATGGCGCTTCAAGAGATGACGTGGTGATCTAAACGTAGTTTTAATCTGTTCAATTTGAGAGCTGTGGGTAAAATAAAGCAAAGACTGCCAGACAAATATGATCCGATAAAATCGGAAATAGTAGTCATTAGCTGTGGAAGCAATGTTCACTGGCTCCACAAACCCTTTGTTAGATTAGCTCAACATTGCACCTTTACTGGCTCCACAAACCCATTGTTAGATTACCCCAACATCGCCCCTTTATAAGGTCCATTCAGAATTAAAAACGTGTAAACAGTAACAAGTGACACATACACCACAAGGCAAGGTAGCAGGCGAGTGGCCCGTGGAGCTACGAGACAGCCCAGTGTTTGTGTTGCGGTGTGTGCACTTCTCAGGTGCCACGCTTGCTCTAGTTAGTCCACGAATTTTGTACACAATGTCACACAATTTAGGCACCTTCTCTTTTTAATTCCAAGTCTGGTCCAAATGTAATTGTGACCTTCGCTTGTCACATCTGCTAGAATGTGAACGCCTTTTTAGCATGTGCGCATGTACACAGTGATACAGCTGATTACTGTCACCATCAACAGACGTTTTACCCTTTACGCGCTGGGGGGCTTTGGGCTTGAATTATTTAGCTCTTCTCTGACATTTCTCACAAATGTGTCCTAACTTCAATAAGTTTTGTTTATATTTCAAGATGGAGACCGTTATCGTAATTAAGGTTACAAGCCTTCTGCTTAGAAGGCTTATATGTTTGAAGAGTGACAAATTATGGAAAATAGTTATTTAATCAGTTTGTTTTAACATAAAAAAAAAAAAAGTAAAGAGCGTTCCCTCCTGCTCTCCTCCGTTGACCTTTCGTCACAAAGTTTAATTTGCAATTCTACATATTTCTGTAAAATGTGCTATTTCTGAATCTAACCCCCAATTATAACCACACCCCGAATGGCAGGGGTTCAATATTGTGTCACTGCCTAAACTGTCAACCACTTAAGTTCTGGGCAAAGAAATATGAATTTTAAGACAGTTTTCTTTAGCTGCAGCTTTTCCAGGTAAGAACTTTAGGTGTCCTAGGCCTCGGAAATGTTCTCACCGAAGACTGTCTGCGGCAGAAATTGTTCTTCACTTGGCACCTGGCCCAATCATATTTCTGGATAGGTTGCGGTCATAAGTATGCCCTGTGCATTGGATTTCAATTGAAGTCCTTTGAACGCTCCATATGTAAAGACATCATTCTTGTCAAAATACACTAGCATGCAGACCATATAAACCATACAAAATACCTGAGAATCCTAATAGGCTGCATTCAGTGCCTGGGAATACATTGGCAATCAGTGCTTTTTGAGGCAAAACATTTTTTTGCTGTTAACCAATTATTTTAATAGTGGCAAGGGCCCGGGAGCTCTCCAACAATAACAAAAAAACAATAAAATAAAAATATATATATATATACGTGCAAAAATCCAAGGGTCTGGTTGTAAATGCCAGACAAATTAGCTATGCCATTTGCCTGTTGTTATTGATTTTGCTATGTCAGAAGTTATTAGCTGGCCTGCTTCTTCTCCGGAACACCATCTCTCAAATGCTGTGGTTGTCAAGTAGAGGTCTGTGACCCACTTAAGGCTCGAACCAGAAGCCTGGCTGTGGACCCTTGAGCCCAAAACGAGCCAAGCTTTAATGTTGCTCCTGCCTGCCACCCATGCTCTACCCTCATGCGCAAACAGTTAGAAACGAAGTATAAACCTTTGATGTTAAAAAGGCGAGAAAGAGGTAGACATCTAGTGGGTGAATTGCATAATGTGAAACAAGAAAACCTAGGACCAAGCCTTGCTTCCCTGCTTGAACAAATTGTGTGATCCTAGTCAAATATTTTATTTTACACAGCCTCCTTTTTCTTCCTTATCACATATAAAAGCAGCTTCCAATACATAATGATGTGCGCTGTGCATAAATAATCTGATATAGTAAGGTCAAACACTTCTCCTTGTAAATCATTTTTTAAAATTCTTAAATACATTATTATATTTCGTATGATGTTTGTTGCATGATTTTGATCTCAACTATTACCATGGCTCGGTGGTGCACGGGCACTGTGAGCCTAGCCAGGACCTCGGCTCGGTTCTCCATGTTAATTTGTTGGCTCGCCCACCACCTCTGTGGTCAGGGTTAGAAATTAATTCTTTATCGAGATTTTAAGGGTATAGGATTCAGGAGTGAGTGAAGAAGTTATTTTTAAAACACTGCCTTCTAATTTCCATTTTGGCCATGCCCTTGCAGATGGTTTTGTTTTTGTCACTGTGAGTTACTATATGGTATTTTTTATGTTAATGGAGCAACCCACGTTTTAAAAAAAACGTTTTAAAATTTAAAACAAAAAACAAAAAAACTTTGAAACCTCGAAAGGCTCTACATCTCTAAACACAAGACTCAATTGCTAGCTCAGACGTAGGCTAGTTGCTGCTCCCAAATATGGTGAGCGCTCTAGGACAAGTGAAAAGAGTATCATAGCGGACTTATACACGACTGTAGAAATACCACTTTCTGACAGTTCACCCAAGTGGGCATATTACAGTCCTAAAAAAAGACAGTCTAGCATGCTCGAACTTCATTTATAATGTGCGTCAGTAAAAAAAAAAAACTAGCTCCTCCCCTAAACTCTGCCATAGCGGTAGGAGTTGGCAATGTTTTATTTTATTTGGCAGCCCAATCCTTATGTTCTGGGTTCCTTTCTATTATCACGAACACAATGTCTAGTACTACGTCCCTGGATGTGTTTGGTTGGGGCTAGGCCAAGGTGAGAATAGCAGGCAGACAATTGAAAGGACTGAGACAAAATGCTCGCACATAAAAAAAATCCCTTGGCTGCAAATAGTGTTTTGAACTAAGTTGTAGGAACCCCGTTATTAAAACAAAAGCAGTTTGACTGTTCAAACAAAGGAAAGGATTGTGACTCGGTATGCTAAGACTATTCCCTCGCGTGTGAATTTTTGTAACTCTCCATTTCATATAATCGGTTTCATTGCAGCGCGGACCCAGATGATTGAGTATTGTGTTTCCCGGTGAATGGAAGGGCATCTGTTTGTTTTAGGCCTCGGATATTCTTGGCAGTCTGCTATTAAAAGGAAAAGGTCCAGTTCCCTCTGATTGATGTCAAATTATAGCTTTGCCGCACGGGCAGGCCGATAGTGTCACTTTCGCTTGTAAATGGCAGGCGGGTAAATGGTCCTGAACTGGATCCCAGCGCATCAGGTGCAAGGAGCCGCGCGGGTGAAAAGACAGAGTGGCGGGCGCGAGCCAAACCGCAGCGCAGCCACGTTGGCTTATTTCAGGGTTCGGTTACAGAAGCTCCATCAACTCAGGGTCATGAGAAGGCTCCACGTGCGCGGCACGTGACTCCTGCGGTGGCGCGAGAAGCTAGTGTTCTCCGCCAAGATGAGCGCATTAGCGCCCAAACCGCATGCATCACCACCGTCAGGTGCAGTGACACCAGAGACCCGAGGGACCACTGAACTCTCATTTAGCATAATACTTTAAACCCGACCCGTGCTAGGAGAGAGAGGCTTATATCTTTGCTTGCACTACAGCCCGTGGCGCTCTCGCCAGTGAAAACTGTGTTCATAAAGTGTCCCTTCTGCAGCTGGAGTATATCGGTTTGTGGCCTGTACAGATTTGTATTGTGTTGATTTGTGAACTCAAACACCAGACTTGAAGCGTGCTTGCTGATGAAAATTAATGCCACGTGTTTTCTGAGTCAAGTTGTATTTCCGGCCGCGGCTGTCTAGTTCGCACCATGTCACCACCGGAACACCACTTTCCCATTCCTGGCTTTGCCTTTAAATCGAAGTGCATTCTGAGAGTTGTAGTCTTGTTTCATTTTAATTGAGGTAATTGAACCAACATATAATAACAACGATAAGTAAAAGCTAAGTCCACAAATGGAACGTGGTTGATTCATTGACACGGAGCCGTGAGCAAGGGCCCAATAAACATATTTTTTTGGGTTATAGTTGTGTCTTCCTCCTGACTTGGGTAGAACTGAGACATGGATTCGGATGACTTTCTGGAAGTAAGACTCTGGCCAAAATGTCTGATTTGCGCCTTCCAAGAACATATCTATGACCACAGACTGTTACTCACCAGCCATTATTCATGGCTGGAATGCTAATTATTTGGCCCTTGTCCGAGCAACTTTGGAAAATTCAAACGTCATTTTTTAATTTCTTCACCTGAAATTTATTTCATAGGTTAAGGTTTGAAGGCAATAACTTCTGTGCCAGAGATGCACCAAAAAGGAAGATCCTACTCTAACTGAAACTGACATACTTCAGTGGATACAAACAGTATGTTTTAAACTACACAGTTTACTAAAAGTATATCTTAAAAAAAAATCTCTGTTGAGGTGCAGTGCAGTGTATGTAAAACGTGTTAAGGTCGATTGAGATTTAGTCCATGATGGATGGACAAACAGCCAGAAATAGTTTTTTTTCCAACCTTGTAGGGAAGCAGGGTAGTTCCACCCACCACCGCTACATGGCCTTTCCTTTGCTTTACAACAGTCGGTGTAAAATCTGAGTCCTATGCATAGATGATGGAGACGATGATGAGGATGCCTTCTCTTTCCAATGTTCTGTTTCGGGGGGGTTAGCAACATTTTAATATACTAACTATTGTATCCAGCAATGTCATGCCACTCTTTGAGTGCCTTAAGGACGAATTTGTGGTGTGGGTGGTCGTGCCAACAGCCGGCAGGGATGTTTATTTTTTGGTTTCTCTCTGCACTTAAACTGTTTATGTGCTACGAAATTGACCTTGGGTTTAGTGTGTTTTAACTGTGTGGACAGTTTAACAAAATCAATCTGTTTGTATTTCATCTAATGATTGCAGTAATGCTAACTAAGGTTTGCTGATAGGCTCAGTGGGGGTTACATGCATGACTTATGGTCAATGTCAGTCTGGGCAGGCATTTGGTTTTCTAATTTGCTCACAGGAAAGGGGTGGGATTGAACATGGAAGTTGTTTAAACAGATAGTTTAAGAACGTTGTGCTGCCCTGCCGGACCGCATTTTCGGGCCTACTTTGTTTTTCCTTGAGTGGACTCTGTAATCTACAAGCCCTGAGTAGGTGCTCCACTTCAACAAGAAATCCACGGGACCAGGGTTTAGCTCTACCGGAAGTTGATATGCTAAAGTGAACTCCACCTGTAGCGACCGCTGGTACTTGCCTCCTCTTAAACGATGCAATGGGATGAGGTGGTGTTGACAACTGATAATACTTGTGGAGCACAGTCCATTTTACTTGCACACCTTGCTAGGCAGGCTGCCTAATATCCCTGCATTGCAAGTGCTTTCAAAGCCTCCTGTAATTGATTTGCTTATGTGGGATTTGTGTTTGTGTATTTCACTCTGTTCGACCAGAAGACTGTGAGAGAGATAGAAGGGATCCATTTGTGATCCTGTGCATTGCTGTGCATCATAGATGTTTTTATGCGGGATAGTTTGAGATGCACCTCCCTATGAATGGCAGTATAATTCACTTTGGTCCTCCAAATACTGCCTACAATGAGGCAATTCCTCATCAGTACCACCAACTTCATCTGGGCACACAGAGGACAATTTAATTGTGTTAGGAGAGACACTTATCACGGACAGAATCTTTGGTGGTGGCTGACCTTTTCAAGGCTGGACATAGCCTATGGATGCTTGAGAACCATTGCTGCTGTGACCCTCTAGGGGAAGGCACCTGTACTGTTCAGCATGGAGATGTGAGGGTCATTCCCTGACAGGAAGATCTGCATAAGGTCAGCTGGCTGGTGGTCATGTGGAGGTCTCCTCAGCTGAGAACATTGTGCCCATCTGCCCTTGGTCTTCAAAACAAATTAAGTTCATCACCTATGTCCGTGGGCCTGAATCCTTTCTGTTTTGACCAGTACCATAAGCTTGCTGGTTTCTGCCCCCATTCCAGCCCAGAAGGACAGTTATGTCCTTCCTCTTCACCCCTGTCAAGTTTGCTGTTTTCTTTTTGTGGTAGGTGGTGGCCTGTAGTCCAGAAAAGTTTGAGTTATCTCAGTTGCTTTCAGAGGAATGATGGAACTCTACTGTTACATCCAAGTTCTCAACTGTGACTAGTTACCTCTTTGGGTCCACTCGTTGTACACAGTATCCTGGTGCCCCAGCCATTGAAAATGGCAACTGGCCTCTTGGAGTTAAAGACCCTTACAATTTGGCACTCCTATGGTATTTTATAGTGGGTTCTTATTCCCTCCTACATCCGAAATTGTCATCCGAATGAGGACCAACTGCCTCAAACTTAATTCGAACAAGATCCCTATTTTAGCGAACAAGCCCTCCCCTTCTTTCTGCTTCCACATCCTCTGCATGCTCTGCAAGATCTTCCTATGTATCCCCATTGCAACCAGGAAATTACTCACCCAGGCCCTCATCTCCAGTCACCTTGACTAAGGCTACGCCCTCTACCCTGGAACCCTGAATTAGCTCCTTAACCGCCTCTAGACCATCCAGAACATAGATGTAAGACTCATCCATGACCTCCCCAGAAGAACCAGTATCCCTGCCCACCTTAGGGCCCTCCACTGGCTCCTCATCCCGCAAAGATGCCACTTCAAGCCCCTTACGCACGCCTACAAAGCCCTCCATGATGTCAGAGCTGCCTATCTCAACAAGAGCATCACATTACACCGACCTACCAGAAAGCTCCGCTCAGCCTACCTCACCCTGGCCTATGTCCCCTGCATCCATCGGGAATGCCTTGGTGGCTGCTCCTTTTCCTACCTCGCCACCAAGCACTGAAACAACATCCACCTGCACACCTCCCCTTCTCTGGAAGACTTCAGAAGACAGCTAAAGACTTGGCTTTTCGATGCCACCACCAGCCAGCCATGGCTCACAGACTCCTCACCCTGTGAGCTTGGAGACCCCCCCGGTGTGGCAAGCTTGCTCTCTACAAATCTCTGTGATTGATTGATTGACATCAATCCCATTTGAAAATACTACAAAAGATTTGGAGACCTGGCTGGACATCAACTAAAACTTTGCACTTGTATAGCGCACTACTCACCCGGTAGGGTCTCAAGGCACTGTACGCATACCGCTGTGGAACCCCTCCTGGCTTTTCCCTGTGAGGTGCCCACTCCTGGACAGCCCCAGGGTGAAGCCAAGCATCCAAGCGCTGTGAGGGCCATTGTGGAGATTAAGCAAGCTATTGCCCAGAGTTACAGAGTGGGACCCATTTATTAGATTAAGACCCACCGAGGTGGGAATTGAACCTGGTCCCGGGCCAGATCTCTGCATCAGGGTCTGCCGCTCTAACCATTGTGCCACACTTCTCCACACTAGATGGTCCCTCAGTAGTCTCATTGATCTGGAAACCACCACTCTTGACTTGGAAGGAACCTTTGTTTTGTTTGAGTGGTAGATTTTGGGAAAATATACTTTTTGATTGTTTAACTAGAAATTGAGCAGCAGGGTATTGAACCCACTATGTTGTCCTCATCGCGCCCAGAGCCAGAAGCACTCAAACTTGCTTACCCGACAGAAGGTAGCAATCTTAGAACTGTGTGCCCTATGTCTGGCATCTCTGATCCAGTGTCTAGCCTTTGTTTACAAATACTGTAGCAAAATCTTGCAAGTCCCCCTAAGTTAAAACACTCCTCATTGGCCAATCAAACCCAAAGAGCCAAAAACATACATACTATAACTAAATTCTGGGTCCCAGGTAACCTCCAGCAGCTGCTGACAACTATTGTTTTCTCTTTTTATCTTACCTTCAACTACACACTCTGATGTCCTCTTGGTGAAAGTACTATTGTTCTTTGAAGTCACATCAGAGGCTAGGCTTTGAATTTATTGTGCTTTACTTATTGTGCGATGTTGTATTTGAGTTTGTAACCGCTACCATGTCCTAGAGTAAGCCTAGGCTGCTTGATTTCACTACTCCCTGAGAGTGAGTCAAGTTCCCAAAGGGAGTAATTTGATTTTCTAAGGGAGTACAAAGGTATTGCTGGTACTAGGTCACCATTGGTAAACGATAGTACTGACATAAGTTACTGTCCAGGACTACAGGCCACCTTAGCCCCTCTGCCCCAAGAAAAGATCTGACGGACAGGTGCCAGGCTGGTTTCCCAGGAGAAAACTTGACACTCTTCTGCTTACACCTTGCCAGACATATTACCATTGTGTTTCTAGATGCTCCATGCACATATCCTGGTGTCATGAACAGTCCCATTAACTTGGCATCATGTCAGTTGTTCTAGGGTAATATGGTGGGGGGGTACAGGTGATGCTCACTTCTGAATCTCCTGTTTTAGCTAGAGCCAAAAGGGACTGCTGAAATCTTAAGATACGCCCTCCTGCCTTGCAGATGCAATTCTGGGAAAGGCCATATGGATGGGGAGAATGGAAACCATATCAAAACGAGAATATTCTTTTGAAGTACCAAAAACAATAGCTTTTATTGTGACTAGGCTGAATTACCTCAAGAATCCCGACCAACTTCAAAACAAACACATTGTAAAGAGAAAACAATGTTAAGTTGAATTTGCCGGATTCTGACCCTGCTTAGCTTTGCTTCACCAGCAGGGCCTCGCCTGAAATTTCAGAATAGGACTAGGTGCTTCTAGACTTTGGATGTAGCTGCATTTTGGGCCCACATCAATTTGTCCTCCTGGACTCACACTAGGACCTGGGAGGCACTTGGTGGATAAATGGCTTTTTTAAATATCCGTGGGCAGGGGCACCATGAATGATTGATTTATATGTTATCATTCTGTAGTGGATTTGTGATTCTTAAATATTTTAGGAGAGCGGAATCACAGATCCACTATAGATAGTGTGGTTGAATGGTGCCACTCGAGCAGAGTTAGGAAATTTCTCTACTATGGCCATGTCCAACAAAGGTCCAGGAGTATCTGATCCATTCCAAATTTCGCTTTATTTACCCAACTTAAACTTGAATGCTAATAATTTAAATGACAAGGGATCCATATATAAAGTCAGTAAATATCAGGAATAACCTGTCCTCATGGATTAAAGTTGGTCAGCCATGTGCTGGAGAAATTTCCAATTGGAGCTCTGTTTAGTCCACCCTCCTACTGTGGTAGAGACCGACCAGGGCAGCACGGCTCTCCCTGCTCCCGCATCGTTGTTCTCGATAAGGTGTGAATGCAACGGCTCCTGTGCTTCTTGGAAAGATCCGGAGTCTCCGCAATTGTAGTTAAGCCAACCTCAGAAATGACGTCTTTCCCTTGTGTAGGTTTGGCGGCTAAAGATGCTGTCACCCGGAAGGGCAATCTTTATCATTAATGAAAACCACCTAATACCAGTCAATATTAAGAGCAGCTATTCTGTAACATATAAGGACAGCACAAGTCAAGAGCAGGATAAAGCAAAAGCTGGCTATGTTGTGTCTCGCACAAGCTGTCAGAAGGAAACGTGTCACTTCTGCTGAAGGTTTATGAGAATTAGCTGTAATTTACAAAAAAATATGGCATCTGCACTGCACAACATTCCCTAACCACCCCTCATGCCGAGAAGATATTGCGCTGGCACACCATGATGACATTTTAGTTTGTAATATTAGATTGCCTGCAGAGCACGTCGTGTAAACGAGGGACTCGTACGCTCTAGCTTGGGGGCCAAAGCCTTGTAAATAATGTGTTAAATAATGCTTAAGGTAGCTGTGTAATTTCAGAAACGTCGCTGCCATATGTTTCTTTAGAAATACAGACGTTATTCTTCAGTCAGACGGCAGTTTCATAGCTCAGTCGGATGTTTCTCCGAGCACAATTTAAGAACCTTTCAACAAATAGTATATTTGTGTCAGAAAATCAATATGCAGCAGTGAAATACATTCTAGTTGCCTTCCCCTGCTACCTCTAATTTGTTTTATTGATGTTTAAAAAACTGAAGTTAAAATAGAGTACACCACTCTGCCCTTGGAGAGTGTGCTGGCCGACGACTTTGCGCCATAAACGAGCACTGACAAAGCCAATAGGTATAGATTTTGAACAGTGAACGCACAGAGGCACACAACATATATGGACACTAGCTTACAGTCACTCCTGGTAAGAGAGGCTTCCAAGTATACTCAAACCAACACTTCTAGTGATGCTTATGCACATAAACAACGGACATGCCACACACCTGTCTACGGAAACAACACACTGGGGCACACATAAAGGCGAATACAACTGATAAAGGAGGGACAAACTTGCATACCTACCAGGCTGCCCCTTGCCATATATGAATCCTTTAACCAGTCGTGTGAGATGCAGTCAATAGAATTTTGCGTGGTGGGATTTTTAAGCCAATGATTCCAATGGTTAGAACGAATCTGCAGTCACATAATGGAAGGTTCTGCTGGCTAAAAAGGAGGAACTGGCTCAAGGTGTCAGACGTCAGAAATCCCCGAAGGAACTAACCTTGTGGAAAATAAACTGATTATTTCCTCATAATATGAAATTGATTAACTCATGCATAATTATGATCGTTTGTATATTAGATTGGGTGGCTGCACATAAAGATTGATTGAGAATACACAGGTCTGCCACTGTAGAGGTCCGATGCAGTAATTAGCAAAATTAAGGTCTTTGCACTTGTTTGTTAAGGTACAATGATTTCATGCCTCCAACTTGCCACAGAGCAAAATTTGAAGGTGGACCCTCATTTTCCAACATCCCTCAAAATCATATATCCAGATGATTGCTTACCATACAAATAAATAGTCAGAATGCCCTATCGGATTCAAAACTTTTTAAGTGTTCTAGTATAATCCACATTGTCTACCACAAATCCAATGCAGTTCTCTTCTTCTTTGATAGTCGGAGCTCAGCACCTAGCGGGCATGCGCTTCTCCACCCCTCTGGTAATATTGTAGATGAGAAGATGAGCTTAGGAAGGGGAAGATTGGATAGGTGGGGACTCCCTCGATGCTCTCATATGTGGATATTATGGGATCCATTCATATGTAGGAGGCGATCTAGATGGCTCCAGGATTTCTCTGAGCCGCCCAATTTTAGCATTTGGGAAATCGGAGAGGTTGGTGCAAAACTCATACCAGATGGTGAGGATAATAGACCATGACTAACTCTACAGTCTTTATATTCGGACATTTTTGTATACCTGGCTACCTAGTCTCTCTCCAACAGCCCTAACCAACAAGTGATGGTTCTAGACCTGTTATGTTTCTCGGTTTGTCTGCCATGCTTACATTTTCTCTCTTCTACAGACTTGCCTTTCCGACCCTTCACCACCCCAAACTCATTGCAAAAGGGATGGGAGACCAAGAACCAGGCCCTGGGGATCTCTAATGGAACACTGAGACAAGGAAACATTCAAACCATGGGCAAGGGGCCAGGCAGAGCACTGCTTAGAACCCAGGAAGTGTTTGTGTACTCTATACACAGCACACCTGCTCCCTAAAGAAGCCCTACAGCTACTCCCTAAATCGAAAGAAAATATCAGACTACTCTGGTAACAAGCCAGCTCTAGTCTCAGAAACATAACTACTGGACAGTGGTTATTAGTAATGTATACTGCCCCATGATCCTTCGTACAGTCACCCACAAACATGTAGGAATGGTAATAGTCTGGTGAAACCCAAGGCAATGGGCTACATCCCACAGTGGAGCCTAGGGTAAGAAGTCACATAGCCCCCTGCAAATCACCATGCGGAGGCGAGCCAATCATTTATCATCTCCACAAAGGTTTGAATGGCAAGTAATAAGACCTCCACCTGTGGCCAAAACCCTTCATGTATTCCACACCATACGTATCTAGAGGGCCATGGTATATCCAGTGGTACCCCCTTCCTCACGATGAAGTCCATGCCTTATTGGCACACACTAAAAAAACAGAGGCGCTCTGCCTCAGAGCAATGAGAGACCAAATAACTGGCGAGTCCAGGCTATGCAATAGCTGCATTATCTTACAGACTATCAAAGCAGGTTCCTGACTCAAGTGGTGCTTTCTCTGAAGACTGGATTCCTTTCTACAGTGACACCAACAAAAACAGCAGCGGATCGTGATCGAAGTGCTGAAGCTAAGCTCTATTCCTAAAGCATGAAGCAACTACACCTCGCTGGCTCAACCAATTGGAAATCCGTGCCACACGCACACACCTTTTTCCTTAGATCTTCATAAAGGGTGGCATGAATGAATGCTGCATGCAACCTTCATTGAGTCGTACCCAAATGTCAAAGATTTGAAAAGAAAAATCTCTGTTAAAGTAACATACATGTTGCTGTAATAAAACAACAGAAACCAGGAATTGCTGTGTGATGAATTCTACTGATTGCATTGCATCTGACATCACAAATGGCCCATTACCATTCCGACAGATGGTATCACTAACACCTGAAAGGCTCCTGGAGGAATGGGAACACATCTTATTACTATTCGATCCAAACCTTGTCATTATTGTACTCCTTTTGTGGCAGCATTTTCATGGCAGTCACTGATGGCATTGCTAATGTCTGATTAGTGCTGTTAGTGGAAGTTATAGCTCTCCGGGGCATCTTGGAACGGAATACTCTGGCGCTGACGTAAAAATGAGGATTAAACACCTTGCAGCAGTGCAGTTGTTAACATGGCTGCAGTCTGAGACAAGGGGAGAAGCTGAATTTCTGTCTTTGTTTTGTTTAAGTCAATGGAATGTGAGAGAGCGGCTTAATTTCAGTGCTTCGTCTCCTTGGATGTAGTGTTTAGAGGTGAATCCCTGCTTTACGAACCACCTGTGTACAAGGCACTCACAAGGCCCATGTGTGGGGATTTCCTGTGCATAGCATGACTTTGTAGCCACCCCACCGAGTTAGTTAAAAGGGGGACTAAAGTCCCTCTAGGGTCAGGTTGTTTTCTTGACCCTGGGGCTGCCCCTGATGATCGACGCTCTCCTCCAGAGGACTGGAGGAATTCTTTCCCGCCCACCCATCCCCAAAGAATAGCAGGATTAGGAAGACCTTAGGAGGGAAGGAGTCATGTTTTGGCACAAAACAGGTGGATAACCTTGGCATCAAGAATACTAGTGCAGGCGAACTCAAGACGGTATCATGAGCTTGTTGGCTCAAACCAGGGTGGCGGTGCTGTGGGTTTAGGAAAGGGGCTTGGGACGACCGCTACCGCGAATGTCCATAGCTCCCCCCACGGTACTCCATTACATGGCCCTGGAATTTTTTAATTTGGGGGGATGAGACTGCACCAGGGGACCAAGGTATGGCCCGGTTGCCCAGTATCATTCCCATTGGGTGCCAGGGGGGATCCCTTGCTTAGGGTTGGCTCTGGCATGGTTGGATTGGGGGACAGTTTTCATGCTGGCCCGCGCCCCCTCTATCTTGAGGGGGCAGGTGAGTCTCGCCTTGTGAAGCGTAATTGGTTTTGGGAGGAACACGGCCCCCAGTTTACAGACGATGCCACAGGTGCCTGGTGGGTGGACAACCATGACTCATTTTTAAGATTTGAGATGTATATTGTAAATAATTATGGAAATTTAAGGATGAAAAGAAATACTGTACATATGATGATATTTTTATGTCGTGTTTATATGGTTGTGAATAAATACGGCCTGAGAATTGTTATATTCTCTATCGCAGGAAGGTTTCAGTCTGCTTTGTTTACTGTGAACATAAAGTATGTTGCTCCAAGTAGTGGATCATAGAGGGAAAACCAGTGTGAACTGTTTTTGTTTGTGGGTATCGATGCGGTCCCCCACCTGTAATAAGGCCTCATTAACTGAATCATAACTCAAAAGATCTCAAACTCCCAACCCCGCAGTCGCATCACCCTGCATTTCAATGATCTCCACGACTCCCAATTCACCAACGAATATTCTTCAAACTCCTCATACACACATGCAAAGCCTTACACAACATTGTCCCTACGTACCTCAACAAGAACATAAACGTCCACAAACCTAGCGCGCACCTGCTCTGAGCTAGTCTTCTACTCGTACACACACCATCTGCGTATACAGAACCAGATCTGGCAGTCGTACCTTCTCCTGCCTTACTCCTGAAGCCTGGAACTACTTGCCACTGCTCCTCAGAGCTGCTCCTCAACTCTTGAATTCCACAAGAAACTGAAGACCTGGCTCTTCACCTAGCCCCAGCCCTGGCTTGGCCCATACGGCTTCTGTTTGACCACAGGGATGCCAGCCAGGTGAGTCATGCTCTTAACAGGGCACCGGCACTTTAAGAAGTTCTGACTGCAATTATGCCCAGTGGTTTTCAGGTGTAGGTGTCAACAGATAGCATACTTGTTGATTATAAGGTTGTTCTTCTTAACATACAGGTTGCATGCAATGACACGGAAAGTTGAATGCTGCTAACCAATATGCTCTGACAAGGAAGAGTTGGCCTGCTGTGCTCTTGCATTTTTAATGATACAGTATTTCATGAACTGTCTGCTTCATTGGAAACTCAACCCAGAATGGTCGAGTGCATTGTATTAGGGATACGGAAAGGCTGCAATCTGCCAACCTTGAGGAAGGGGTTTAACGAAGTGTAAGACCCCAATATTTCAAACAACAAAGTGCATACATTTATCTGCTAAATGTTAATTTAATAAAATATCTTTATTGCACTTGCGCAAGAGTGATGTCACCTGGTATACATTATTGTCTCCTTTGTGGCTTTAGTCTGTATTTTTTTTCTCATTGTAACTTTGTTTTATGTAGTGTTGTATATTGTCTACTTTAATAAAGCAAGCACAGAAAAAACTAGTAGGTCAGACTGTTTGCAAGAAGTGTCTGAAAATAGTTGAGCAACTCAGCTTGTGTTGCTATTGCAGTCCTAGAGAAAAAACCTATAATGAATCAAAACCTTGGGTTACAACTTTATGTAAGTTGGAAGTGGGATTGATTCCCTTTGCTGTACAGACAAACAGCAGTTCAGCTGTAACCTCAAAAAACGTGTTATAAAATTAGTCAGAATTTGAAGCTTTTTGTGGAAAGTGGGGAATGTAAAAGACACACACATCAAAATATTCCATAATAGAAGCGTTTCACAAAGGTCCATTAAAAGTAGTGTATCCGACAACACATTAGCAGCTAAGTAAAACAAACGAACGTGCAAGGGCAATTTGTGACAAGCATTGTGCCTTCATGACGGAATAATTCATCCAGAGAACAAGCACTTCCTAAACAAAAAAAAGCCATAAATCCACAATTAAAATGTCATTCTTTTTGCGGAGAAAACACACCTAAGGGCACACAGTGTTTACACGGGCCATGGTGCAGTGTAGAGGTGAATGGCAGGCTGGCTACACATTTTGAGCTTGTGAGTAGTAAGAGGCAGGGATTTTCTTAATCCTTATAGCTCCTTGCACTTGCCCATGAGCCTCTGTCATGCTGGCTGAGAAGAGACCCCCTACCTACAGAATTGAAACGGGGCTGGGTGGAAAGATAGGATCTCCCATAATGCAGATGGCAAATTACTATATGTTCTGAGCTGGAGACCTCCATCTGAAGGCTCCTGTTAATTGTTAAGAACTGTGGTGTGTATATCAGGTTCTGTGTAAACTGGTTGAAGTCAACCATCTTTCTTCCTACAAAATGGACAAAGGCCTGGAATCAAGTGCCCAAATGTCCACAGTTTTAAGATGTGTTGTGTGTGGAGATATATATAGTTGTCCTGAACAAAGGCGCACTCGCAACTGGTCATTATGGAATGTAGCAAAGTCAGCAACTTACAGAGAATTCTTTGGCATTTTCATTATTTCAGGCCTTGTATTTTCAAACAACTCTGGACACGAGTTTCTGGGTTAATCCCTTCATCAGCAGAGAACAAACATTTCCTTCCTTTTTCAAAGGCCAACTGCCTGGCTACTCAGCAGATTTAATTGCCGTCACCTGAAATCAGTTGAATACCAGTTTTGTCCCAGTGGTCCTAGAGTGAGCTGCAAAGTGCATCCTGGTAAAGGTAGTCCTGCACATTTGAAATATACCAAGTGGGTGGCTGAAACCAAACAAAATTATAAAACACAGTTCATTACCCCAGTGGGCAAATTCAAAGTAAGAAAATCGTTTCTCTCTCTCTCTCTCTCTCTCTCTCTCTCTCTCTATATATATATATATATATATATATATATATATATATCATGTTCACAGAAGACTTGATCTGAAGGTTGACTTCTATCTTTGCACCCTCTTATTGAATGACTGTAGACTAAGGAAATCATTGTCATTGTTTTGTGGGAGGTGCATGATAGGGGAATTGCCCTTCCTGCTATTGGAAAATATTATGGGCCTCTCTTCTTTAACTGTAATTTCAAGGTTGGCTGATGTAAGGGTGCAAGTTGCAATTAAGTCATTCAATACACTGAGTGATGAGTTCTCCCTGAGGGTGACTCTGGGATTCAGACATACATAGTTCAAACAAGCTGTTTAAAAGTACAGGCAAAAGCTACTGAATGTTTAAGACTTCTGTCCGCTTGAGACCAGGATGCCATCAGGACCACTAGGAGTTGTACAATTCTGCAGCTGTGCCAATTATCACATAATTATGGATTTCTCACAGTTGCCTTATAATCCATCATTTGGTGCATGATCTACAGATTGTAGCAAAAAAAATGTTTTAAGTTTAGATGGAATCAAAAAATACTAAAACTGTGGCAACATGTTGGTGCCCAGTGAAAGGACCTTTGGAAATGCTGTCTTGCCACCTTTCTTTGCATTTTGTTGCATTTGGGTGTCAGAATTGTACTATTGAGATTAAACCAATGCCGAGATAACGTGTAAAAATGTCAAAATAATGAGGCATTTCTGTCACAAAATGGGCAATATTATGTTGCATAATTTCCCCTTTTCTTACGACATAGTTTAGTTAAACCTGCTGCATAATTTGGTCCTTCCCTATGCATAGTTCAGCACCCAAAGGCAGAGGGCAGTAACCATAACATATAAATTGTTGATTAATAACTTCCCTGTTTACCTGGTTAAGCTAAGAACCAAATGGCAATTGGAACTGGGTACTAAGGACGATGAGCTATAGAATCAGCGCTGCATTATCCCCGAGGGCAGCCCTTAACTTATAAAAAAGAAAAAGAATTGTGTTGGGGCGCTTGTCAGGAAACCACCTCAGTTTGCAGCGCCCATTGCCGCTATCAGCTCTGTCAATTGCAGTAACAAAACAACTATTAACTGTCACACTTGTGCAAGTATGACAATCGTGACTATTTCACGTCCCCAAAGCTATAAGAATGGCTTTGGCAGCAGGTATTGGTCTTTTTTTTTTTTTTTATGTATATTGAATTTTAAACAACTGCTGCTGGGATCGTCTCTAGATTAGACGAAAAGTGCCACCATGTGGCAGACCGTCATAAGTGCGGGAGTTGACATTATCTGCCGCTGCCTAACGCAGGAAGCCACTGGCTCAAATTAAGCACTGCAGATGGGTAACTATTAGATAAGGATTCAGGCTGATACAGTTAAAAATCAAGCACCGAATGCACATTCTTTTCACTTATTGCATGTGTGGTATATTAAAAATGGGACTTGGGGACCAGGCGACCTACCTATTTAAAACTCATAGGCACAAATGAAATTTCCGATAAGTTATGATGTTAGGGGTATTTTATTGTGTAAATGTGATTTTGAAATGATAAACGTTGCCAGGTGTTTTAAATGGCATATGTTCAAACATATTTTAAATATTGTAAAACCGTAATAAGCTTAACACAATTTATGTGGTTTGGGATCCGTTGTTCAAAACTGGGGGAAAAAAGTGCACATTTATGTTCTAAAACTATAAATAACGGAAAGATGTCTAAGTGCTAGACATTGAAAATTAAAAATGTGTGCATTACCAAAATGTAAAGTGCAAAAAGCTGATGCATCACTTTGCCTATGGGCTGCAGTACTATCACTGATTCCACATCTACCCATATAGAACTCCAGGAGTGCAAGGGATTTGTTTGTCACTACTGTTTTCTGTATGTCTCGTGCCAAACAGAGGAAGAATGCTCCGTTCACTCTTGCACGCATGTAGGAGGAACCCATTGAAGGCGTCCATGATAGTCGATTTCATTAGTTTCCACTAGCCACTTCATAAGCATGCACGCCGCCATGTCTATGGCATTCGTATGCTGCAGGCCCAACCTGTGCAAAGAACGATTTCCCAGGACCCATGCTGTTTGCTTTTAAGGGAAATTGCTTGTGGATCATCCTGGCCAGCTCCTTCCCTCTGAATGTTTGCAGCTGGGCCTTGGGGGGGCTAGTGAGATTTGAGCGATTTCTGCATGAGAACCGTTCACATCTCCTGTTACTTGAGGTTTGAGGCCGGCAAGTCATTCGTCGCTTCGGAATGCCCATCCCCCAATGCAAACCTTATTAGCTTCCCAAAATGGATTTTCCTCCGTGGGGCACTGCTGCCATTTCAGTGACATTTCTGAAAATTATTTGAAGTTCTAACAAAGACGTGAATGAGAGGTAGGGATTAAAAATTCTGAAAAAAATAGATTTAATGCTGCAGTATTTGGCTGCTGGAAGAAAGGCGGCTGGAGAAGGAGGGCGCTTTCTTTTATTTTTGGCTAAACGCTTTCATAAAGGTTGTGTTGATTTGAAGAAGAGTTCACGACATAAAGCCATAAAAGTTGATGTAAATTCGTGTGATCACAGACGTGCACGGTGATAATAGTAACCTAGGCAGTCACATCCGGTACAGTAGGAAACAGTGCTATAGGCTCGACCTTGACGTGCAAAACAAAATTTTCTTAGCAGATTCACCCCTTCAGCTAAGATTTTATTCAGCTTGGGTGGGCGCTGTCGGCATCAAAAACAGGTTTCGTGTGACAAACAAAATTACCGTCAACCTTTATTATTTGGCAATGTCATATTCCATTCACTTTGACGTGTGTGCACTGTTCGTGTGGATAGCTTCCTTTGTTATGTTTTCGTTACTAAGGGTGGTTTATTGCGCTTGCCTCTCCATCTCACAAGGAAAATGTTTAACAATCTGAGCAGCGACTGTGCTTTTACTCTCTTCTGTGTCACACGAAGCTCCAATTGACTAAGTAGAAACGGATTCAGTTGCAACATTTTGTTTTTTGTTTGTATTTTGTTCTTTGGATATGAGCCACGCGATCATTTGCAGGACTAGGGGTGCGTTTATTCATAAATCTTTCTAAAATAGGGAGCGCAACTTTAAGAAAGCACTTGAAGATGGTTAAGTACTCCGATTTAGGTTATCTGTTAAAACTTCTTTGGGGTAGTAATGCCTTTAAATGTCTTTCGGGTCTGCCGCTATTTGCAGACAGAGGTAACTTTACACTATTTATTCTTTTTTTGGTTAGTCCAACTCCCATCACTTTCAGTAGCTGCTGTGGTATTTCCGACCCTCTGATAACCTCGGCGTAACAAACGCGTACATTTCATGTTGTACTACAGCGCCCCCTTTCTTTAGGAGGCCAGAATGCCTTTTATTCCTTGCTTCGAGGAAACTGTGAATCTCACTTTGCCTGAGGATGTATGGATGGTGAAAGGGGCATGCATTATTTTAACGGGACCATCCAGCGAATTTCTCAAATAAAGGAACATTTTGGAATGGCTGTTGCTGCTGACTGTCTGCCCTGCAGGTCTCGCATTCAGAAGGTCTAACCCAGCCTTACGTCCTTAAGAGGTCAGCAGATTGAGGATTGTTACATTCGGTTAAAATAATACGTGGTAGTTAAACTCCTTGAGGTTGCAAAACATTGATGTTAAGCAGTACATTAAAAACGAATAAATATTACTATAATTATCTAAAGTTCGTGTTTGTTGTATGCTTGGAATCCAAGGGGTGGGAAGAAAATTAACATAGCCCTCCCTTTGAGCCAACGTACGTATGCGTATGCCACCAAGCACGCAAAGCAAGTGAGCCGAACCCTCCCTACAGCAGCTTCCTTGTTTCTTCTATTAATGCATCTATTCATTCATTCTTCCCTCCATCCACTTGCTGATACCCACTATGTCACCTTTACATTCTAACATCCAATCATTCTTTCATCCATTGTTCACTTTCCCCACGCCATCTGTTCATCCATTCAATCTGCCGTCCATGCCTCCGTCCACTCTGCCATCCATTCACCCACAGTGCCACCCATTCACAACTGTGCTACCTATTGATTCATCCACTCTGCCATCTATCCTCTTAGTCATCCATCCAGATTCCATCCATCTGTACTCTCTGAAGTCCATCCATCTAGACATTCTGCCGTCCATCCCTACACTCTGCCATCCATCCATTGTGCCATTCACTAAGCCATCATCCACCCCCTCTGTCATCCATCTATCCATTCTGCCATCCATGCACCCATCCACTTTACCATCCATACACTCTGCCATTCATCCATCAACTCCACCATCCATTCATCCACTTTACCATTCAGCCATCCTCCTTTTCCTTCTGCCAACTGTTCACTTTGCCATTCATCCACCCACTCTTCCATACATCCACCCACTCAGTCCATGACCATTAAGTCCTATTTTCACCCACCCACTCATCCATACATCACTTATACCTGCCATCCTCCCGCCTGCCCATGCACCTATCCATCCACCCCTTCATCTGCCATTCTTTCACCTGGCCATCCACCTATGCATTCACATCCATCCTTTTACTCTGTCATCGTTTCACCCGTACATCCACTATTCCTCCATTTCTGCATTCTGCCATCCTTTCACTTGTCCGTCTATCTATTTATCCAGCCCCTTGACTCTGCCATCCTTTCACCATCCTTTCACCTATTCATCCATCTGTCCATTCACTCATCCATTGCTTTACTCTGTAATCCTTTCACCTAACCATTCACTCATGTATCCATCTACCCATCCCTTTATTTTGCCATCCTTTCATCTGTCCATCCACGTGTCATTCACTCATCTTTTTACCCATTCATTAATCTTCATACTCATTTATCCATGCACCCATTCATCCACAGTTCATTCTTTCAGATTTCCCTCAAATATTGTTTTTTTTCTTTTCCTGTATCCTGCTGTTGTTTTTCATTGCGGCTTCTTTCTCCTCTGTTGGTGCTGTATTCCAGCTTTAATAATGAGCTTGTGTCCTCTGAGTTGCAGACAGAAGAGGCCCATAAATAACCCCACCCCTGCTGTAGCTGCTAAAGCAAGGGGGTTAACGACACCCCTGCTTGGAATCCCCTCCACCAAATCAATAGGTTTGCCATAGGCAATTGGCCAAAGTGCAGGTTTTTCCCTGTGTATATAATGTATGCATATAGAAGTACACAGATGCACAGTGTAACATGCTATTTATTACCATACACTTCTGTGATCACTGTTGCTATACTGTTGATATATATATATATATATATATATATATATATTTTATCTCAAAACAAAATCAGTCCAAGCTGTCTCAGTTGCACAGACACCGGCACTACAAGTTCTTTTGGTCCAAATGCGTTTATTCACAATATTGCTATGCCACACGTTACAGGTTTCAGCTCTCCTGAGCCTTGACCCCATAAAGGGGGCCGCCATTTACAATTTCATTTTGCAACCACACATCATCCCCACTTCACTTTGCACAAAATAGACGTTGCAGAAAGGGTATGTAATATTAACAACAATCACATTTCGGATTCAAATTCATCACCTTTTAAATCCATTTATCCTTACAACTCCTATTTCAAAATCAACATTATATAAAGCGCTCACTTGCAGAAAAATACCTTTACTGTGAAAAAAATGTAACGCTATATTTGAAGCCAGTTTTATCTCGGAGTTCATTCAACCCTAGACATGTTAAAAGCATTTAAAGCCTAACTGGGCTAACCACTGATATAGATTGGAACTGAAGAGGAGCACAGTAATAAAGAGACACTCAAGAAGGTGGCGGCCACTCACGCCCTGCCACAAAATATTTAAAACATTGTGGGCCACCATTTTCTTTTTCTTTTTCTTTCTTTTTTGTTTTCACCTCGAACCCATGGGATTGCAGCAAAAATTGCTGTTTTTTTTTATTTGGGGGGACCCCCTTATGAGGGTCCCTTTGGGTCCCTCCTAACAGGCCTAGAATGGCAAGGTATCCCTACCTGCCCCCTTACCTTATTTTTTTTAATCTTCAGGGTGGGGGACTAATTCCAAGAGTCCTGTAATGGCTGGCAGCAACATTTTTCCCATGTTGCTGCAGCCAATCAGAGCACTCCCTCCCTCAGGAGCTTTACTCCCATGAGAGTGAGTTGGCACAAGGGAAAAAAGCACCCTTGGCCAATGAGAACACTACTTTTTGAAACTGAGTTTGAAGGACTCTCTCAATAGTCCCTTGAAAACAACCATCCTGATATACAAATATTTTTGATCCTTAATTTATCTAAAACAATTGTTTTACCCAAATGACAAAAAGCACACTATCTGGATCAAAATCTAGCTTCCCACCAACTTTTGTGTTATTGCATTCAGCAGTTTTTGGGGTATCAATGTCTAAAAAACAAGTCTATGGAAAATGCAGCTGGAAATTTGGTTTGGGTCACCCCTTTTCCTTGGCCTGCACTTGGCGGATCACCTTCAGTCTTTTTATGAAGGATCTGAGGTGAATGAATATTTTTTTCTGGAACGTTTCATGAAGATTTGGTAAACAGCACCAAAGTTATACGCAAACCAAAAAACGCTCATCCTGTGGAAACACAGACCTAACTATAACTGCCCAGTGGTTCACAATTTTAAAATAATAAGGGAACATATCGTGCTTAATGAAAAATTCCAAAGAAGCCTGGTGGTACAATTGGACACAAGCCTTAATTCTTCCCATGGTATTAAGGTGCAGTAGGTCTGGAAATGCATTCACTATAAATTATTTGTAACTGTTCAATTTGAATTTTTCCACATGGCAGAATCACGTTTTTTGGGGGGAGATGTGTATTTAAAGAGCACATAAACATCCGCTATCATACAGATTAGGCAGGAAATTATTAATCGTGCCACTGTCAATCTCCGCTTAGTTTGCCACACAACAAGGAGGTCATTGTTCCGGAGGCGGCCGGGGTTAATAGATAGGCCTTGTTGTTACACCGTCGGATAATTCCGCTTATCTAACCTCTGCCGATGCACTGAATGACAGAAAGCCTCTCACACAAGATGCTTTGTGCAGCATGTGGCCTGACGGATGGGTTCCGGGGTGCGCAAGGGTATCTCAATGACGGGTGTTCATGGGCGAAATTTGAAATGCAATTTGTTCTCGCTCTGGTAGCAGAATGTGGACAGCTTTTTAATCTAGAGACTGTGTGAGTGATATTTTTGTTTTGTGTGTTGCCACCTTTGTGACTGAGGTGATATTTTTTTCACGGCTCTATGCAGCCTTCTTAAAGGCACCTGCACTGACCAAGGTTGTTTCGCCTGTATTTTCGAAGCTCTAAGTGTTGTCTTTTACACAGAATAGCATGCCACTCACCAGGTGCAGCCACACACAGCACAGTTCCCACCTAGTGCAGTCTCGTATATGGCACAGCTCTGCCTAGATGCTGCCTCCCACATGGCACAACTCTGACTGGTGCTTTCTCTTAAATTGAAGAGCACAGCACTGACGAGTGCCATCTGACACAGAAGAGCAGAGCTCTGACGAGTGCCATCTGACACAGAAGAGCAGAGCTCTGACGAGTGCCATCTGACACAGAAGAGCACAGCACTGACGAGTGCCATCTGACACAGAAGAGCAGAGCTCTGACGAGTGCCATCTGACACAGAAGAACAGAGCTCTGACGAGTGCCATCTGACACAGAAGAGTGCATCTCTGACTAGTGCCGTCTCTTACACAGACGAGCAGATCTCTGATTAGTGCCGTCTCTTACATGAAAGAACACATCTCTGACTAGTGCTGTCTCTTACATGAAAGAACACATCTCTGACTAGTGCCGTCTCTTACATGAAAGGACATATCTCTGACTAGTGCCGTCTCTTACACAGAAGGGCACATCTCTGACTAGTGCCGTCTCCTTCACAGAAGGGCACATCTCTGACTAGTGCCGTCTCTTGCACAGAAGGGCAGAGCTCTGACTAGTGCCGTCTCTTACACAGAAGGGCACATCTCTGACTAGTGCCGTCTCTTACACAGAAGGGCAGAGCTCTGACTAGTGCCGTCTCTTACACAGAAGGGCACATCTCTGACTAGTGCTGTCTCTTACATGAAAGAACACATCTCTGACTAGTGCCGTCTCTTACACAGAAGGGCACATCTCTGACTAGTGCCGTCTCTTACACAGACGAGCAGATCTCTGATTAGTGCCGTCTCTTACATGAAAGAACACATCTCTGACTAGTGCTGTCTCTTACATGAAAGAACACATCTCTGACTAGTGCCGTCTCTTACATGAAAGAACATATCTCTGACTAGTGGCGTCTCTTACATGAAAGAACATATCTCTGACTAGTGCCGTCTCTTACACAGAAGGGCACATCTCTGACTAGTGCCGTCTCTTACACAGAAGGGCACATCTCTGAATAGTGCTGTCTATTACATGAAAGATCACATCTCTGACTAGTGCCGTCTCTTACACAGAAGGGCACATCTCTGACTAGTGCTGTCTCTTACATGAAAGAACACATCTCTGACTAATGCCGTCTCTTACACAGAAGGGCACATCTCTGAATAGTGCTGTCTCTTACATGAAAGAACACATCTCTGACTAGTGCCGTCTCTTACACAGAAGGGCACATCTCTGACTAGTGCCGTCTCTTAAACAGAAGGGCACATCTCTGACTTGTGCTGTCTCTTACATGAAAGAACACATCTCTGACTAGTGTCGTCTGTTACACAGAAGGGCTCATCTCTGACTAGTGTCGTCTCTTACACAGAAGGGCACATCTCTGACTAGTGCCGTCTCTTACACAGAAGGGCACATCTCTGACTAGTGCCGTCTCTTACACAGAAGGGCACATCTCAGACTAGTACCGTCTCTTACACAGAAGGGCAGAGCTCTGACTAGTGCCGTCTCTTACACAGAAGGGCACATCTCTGACTAGTGCCGTCTCTTACACAGAAGGGCAGAGCTCTGACTAGTGCCGTCTCTTACACAGAAGGGCACATCTCTGACTAGTGTCGTCTCTTACACAGAAGGGCAGAGCTCTGACTAGTGTCGTCTCTTACACAGAAGGGCAGAGCTCTGACTAGTGCCGTCTCTTACACAGAAGGGCACATCTCTGACTAGTGTCGTCTCTTACACAGAAGGGCAGAGCTCTGACTAGTGCCGTCTCTTACATGAAATAACTAATCTCTGACTAGTGCTCTCTCTTACACGGAAGAGCCTAGCTCTGACCATTGTAGTCTCTTACACGAAAGAACACAGCTCTGACTAGTTGCAGCTACACACTGAGCATATCTCTAATTTGGCGCTGCCTCTTTCATGATGCAACTAATTGGGTGCCGAAGCAGAAAGAGCACAGCTCTGGCTAACTGATGTCTCATTCGTGACACAAATTTGACTGTCTTATTCACACCACGGCCCTGGTTAGCAGCTGACTCACACAGCACAGCCTGTGACAAGATGCTGTCTCGCACATGGAACCGCTCTGAGCTGGTGCGGGCGCAGACAGAGCACCGCTCTGAGGGTCGCGCACAGCTCGCAGCCCACTAGGTTGTGTTACAGGGCACAGTTGTGAGTGCTCTCCTGCAGGGTACACTGCTTAAGTATCTGTCTTTCACAGGAGATATTACGACTAGACTAGGGGTTTAGGAACCATGGGGAAAGGGGGGTATTAGGGATTATTCCCCCCAGATTTTGGAATGGCAGGACTCGGGAAACAATATCGCCCCAGATTTTGAAGTGGAAACTGAAGATTACCCAGTGGCAGACAAAACATGGCTCTGAAGCCCTGGTGCAACTCGCTGTCTCCTGGAGTGTATCCTAAGGAGCAAACCGTGGAAGCTGCAAGGCCATTTTGTTTTGCTATTTATTTAACTGCGGTCATTGAGGTGCTGATCCTCCTAAAATCTGTCTGCTTGTCGAGGTAGGCAGGCCAACAGAGTTAGGGGAGGGAGGACATACTGCTATGTGTTAATGTTTCTGCTGGCTCGGCTGTCTTGAGAAGAAGAATTATTTTAGGAGATTTTCAGCACAGGAGTCGAAGTGGAGCATGATTTCGCACAGGAATGTTCGGTCACTGTGCTTGATCTTCATTGCCTATGGACACATTCCAGAGAGAAAACCACCCTTTAAAATGTTAAGACTGCACACGAATACATGTGTGTGCATAGTATCCTTTTAATTTAAGGTGTGATAATATAGCCTTAGAGCCCACGGTAACGGGCAATACCAGCCATTAAAAGCCTGCTCCAGCGTTAAAGACCCGAGCCGAAGGCGAGGCCCTTTAACAAGGAGCTGGACTTTAACTGCAGATGTAACCCAGCCTTGAAGGGGGCTATAAGGCTATTATAACATTCTGCCACTAGAGTGAAGAATGTTCTAATAAATAAAACAAAGTCCTCATGGAGACCAAGGGAATTAAAATCCCCTCCGGTTAGGTGAGGTCTTTGTTCACAGCTGTGGCTGTGAACAAAGAACATTGGAATGTTGGGGCTTAAGGCTTTTACCAGCCAGTAAAAGCCCAGAGCACTCCTGTCTCCAATGGAGCTCCCAGCATTCCAATGTTCTTATGTAGCCTTAGAATCCACCGTAGCGGGCTCTACCGGCCATTAAAGGCCTGCTCCCGCGTTAAAGGCCCTTCAGCTCGGGCCTTTAACGCGGGAGCGGGCCTTTAATGGCCGGTAGAGCCCGCTACAGCGGGTTCTAAGGCTATTAGAACATTCTGCCACTCAGGGCAGAATGTTCTATTAAATAAAACAAATTCCTCACGAAGCCCGAGGGGATTAAAATCTCATCGGGCTCCGTGAGCCTTTGTTCACAGCTCATGCTGTGAACAAAGAGAACATTGGAATGTTGGCGCTCCGGGCTTTTACCAGCCAGTAAAAGCCCGGAGCACTCCATTGTTTCCAATGGAGCTGTCAACATTCCAATGTTCTAATTATATTTATTGACCCACATATACTAATTATAATTGAATAACAATAATTGATCAGCTGAACACAAAGCACTGACCTTTTACATTAAATGAAAGTGACAAGGATGTTACCCTACATTCTCTGAACTGAACAACGTGCAACCAGGAATCATGGGCTCAAATATCGGTTTCCCCACTCAGCCAAATGGTACGATCCATGGCCCATCTCTTTAATCCACTTTGTATGTTTTCCCCTAACCAACCAATTTGGGCACATATTGAAGTGAAAAATCTGCGCTATACAAAAACCTTACCTACATATGATTAATATAAAATAATATTGCTTCACATTTAATACCAATACAGTTATATAAGTAGAAAACATGACAAACTGACCCATTTTGTGTAACTCGTGCACAACATAAGGGGATGGGGCTTTACTTGAATGTTTATTCCTTAAAAAATATTACTTTGAATAAATAGCACTTCATTCAGTGATATAATCTGATCTACTTAACTGGCACACTGAAAAATATTGTCTTTTTCAATTTCATTTTAATGTCTTTAACAAATGTTATCATAATATTTGTTGCCTGATATACATCTTTTGATGGCTCCGCTCGAGCTTTGGTGCTTTGAGCGAAGTCAGACCCCTCCCTTGGGCTCTCCCAATAGCTGTCCCTGTCTTCCACACCACCCTCCTCCAGGAAACTTAGCATCTTCTACGCCCTTAGACTTCATGTAGTCTCAACAAGGGCACTGTTTTGATTGACGGTCATTTATACAAAGCACAGGTCTTACTGGATCCTGGCCCAATCAGGACTCCGCACCGAACAGGCACACGTAAGGGAGGTGAAAAATCGTAAACTCTGCGTCTCTCTCACCACACTTCACCCAGTGCTAAGCGCACTTCATCCACTGCTAAGCACTACATCCCATGGCCATCATGCACAACATGAAACACTTCCCACAGAGGTCAAAACAAAGAAAACACACTTCTAATGACACCCTACATGGCTTAGCATGATGGCATGTGCGTCAGCGCCTCACATTGGTGTAGTAAGCACAATGTAAATGTTGCATTACAGTGCCATAGAACTTGAAGCAGGACAGACTCTTCCAAGGCATGGTTAGTTATAAATAAAGAACATGAAAAGCTGACACATTTTGTGTAACTCGTGGCAACATCACAAGGTAATCTCTCCTAAAGAAAGCATTATCATGGAACCTTTTCCAAGGCACATTTATACAGCGATGCATTTTCTTTCAGGGCACTTCGTGACAACAAAAGCTGCCTCTTAAATAGCACAGATATGAACAGGTCTTGCCTCGGTGCTCCTCTTGTTTAGAGTGGCTGGCTGCAGTGGTATACTCAGAGAATTCTAGATCATGTGTGCCAAACACAGCATCTCCACCTGCAATCCACCTCCCTCCATTCACACGAGTCCACCCTTGCTGCAGAGAGACCACCTCTGCTCCCAAGAGACTACACATTCCAGAGACACCTGCCCTGCTCCCTTGAGTCCTCCCCCGCTCCGGAGAGACTTCCCTACCCTGTAGATAGCATCTAGTTTTAGGAGACGAAGACGCAATCTCAGGTTACCATCCGCTCCTCCATTTATTTGTCATTTAGTTCAGAGTCTGTTTAATGCGAATACTAGCTAGGCTGAAAACTGAGGCATTCTACTACTTGAGGCTGAATTTGTTACTACCCCCCAACCAATCCTATTTGTGAACCTTTCTGCTGAGTGGTCAGTAATCATAATTGAAATCAAGATCACATTTTCTGTATCCCTCCAACCCTCCTATCCCGAATCCTGCAACTTCAGAAAGACTTTGGTATCCTTCACTCTGCTGAAATATATTTCTGTGGCATATACAAACCTGGCCTGAAATTAATAGAAGTTAGCCAATCCAGTTAAAGACTTTTTTCTTCCACAGCATCTGCCTTGGATCCAGGGACCCATACTGTGGTTGGGATAGCAAGCAGAACCGGTGCACCACCCTTGAGGACAGCTCCAATATGAGCCTATGGACCCAGAATATCACTGACTGTCCGGTAAGTGAGCCTCATGTCTGCAGTTGTGTGGCATACCTGCGCTTACGCATGACAGTCCAGACCATCTGTGTGCTCCCATTGTACAGATATAGAAGAATATGGGATCTGTGAGTAAATGTATGGCATGTCCCTCCAGTTGAGTGGCTTGATGAGCATGAGTCCACAGGCTCAGACAGGGAACTAAAAGTGGTCCTGATGAATATGTTCAAAGCAGCCCACTCCTGCCCTGACCTCACTATCTTTTCATCCGTACATCCTGTCTATCTCTCTCCATCTCCCCTCTCTCTCACTTTATTCCCTCTGTTTCCTTCCATTCTTTCATTCACTTCTGTACCTCTTTCCCCTATCTTGCCCTCTTTCTTCTTATACCCCCCTTTTTGCTTGCTGCAATAAAACACACAAAGCTTGGACGTGGTTTGTTGGCACCAATTGTGATAAATTTTGTTGGAGCCCCCTCCCAAAGACCTCTCTCACAGATTACCTCACTACCAATTGTGCCCCTAATCACTCCTTAGCCCCTCTCTCACATTTATTTATTTTTTAGCTCTACCCATTCCACTGTAGACTGTAATAGCCTTTTACATCACAAACATATAGAGACTAGGAGTCATACAAGTGTGTAACTTAATGTACAGAAAATGCTACTTAAGATAATGAGGATTGTGAGGTGTAGGAGTCACATGCCATCCATACTGGAAGGCATATAATGTAAGAGTGCTTGGTCTGGAGAAATAACTAAGTTTTTATTAGGCTTAGTAAACAAAGGAAGGTGCCATGCTGTGTTGCATTAGAAGGAAAGAAGAGAGTACAACAGCACTGTATGTACTGATATATAGTGCTGTTGCGCTCTTCTCTAGTGCTGTCATACCTTAAGCTACCTTGCACCAATGCACACACTCTTGCACCATAATGAAAGGGTGTTTACATGATGTCAGGCTTAGGTAATATACTGGAAGGTTAACCTTCTAGCACAAACGTCTATTCTTTGACAACGTTTAACACTTTACTACTTTGTATGTGTGCTGTACAGTGCAACTCACATACAAAGATAGAAAGGATTGGAGTAAACCATTATTTACTCCAGCTTTCCATCTGCCTTGAGGAGGCATAATTTGTTAATGCCAGTTCCTTTCTACCAAAGTTAGCAGATAGAGATTAGCATCAAACTCCTTTGGCAAAATGCATGGGAACGTCCATGTGCCGCCCATGTTATGGCTTCTTAACCTAAAGAAACACCTAGTGCTACTTTCTACTATGTTAGGGCAAATATCCAAATAAAGTTAGGATTTGTGCTGGAAAGTAAACCCAAAACAACACATTGCACCAGGTATGCATAACTTTTGTTATGCAGATCAGGCACAAGGTTTTCTGCCCTATAAACACAACACAATGATTGGGGTGTCATAGTAACAAAATTGTATTGCTACCCAAAGAACCATGCTCAGGACATTTGGTGAAGGCCTTCGAACCACATGACATCACTTATAAACTGATGTTGTGTTTTTGATTTGGTGTCTGCCTGGTTGAATGCTTGATAAAAATCCAGTTAGAAATGGTTTCAACACAGTCCAATTGCGGCATAAGGAACTTTGGAAGTTGGCCTAAGATGCAACTTCAGTTTACAATTTTTAAAATCGTAAAGCTCTGCAATGTCAACAGGCCTGGCTTATAATTGAAAGTGCCTCTTCAGTCACTGATAAATGTCGATACTCAAGTCTACACACATGCACTTTGTCACTCATGTTTGCAATTGTGTGTCAATTCGTTTGCCCATTCATTCTTGCATTTACCCAGTTACTCATCTGCAATAAAACACGAACTCAACAAGCATGTGAAAGATGTATTAAAACAATAAAAGTAGAAAAAAGAAAATGTGGGCCTACAATACAAAAATAAAATTTAAGAGAGCAGCATTTGGCTGTCTTGCAGAGGCATTGTACACTCTGTATTGTTGTTGTAAAGTTCCAGAATAGCTACCATGGTATGAAGATATGTGTTGGTTATATTGAACCAGTAAAAACAATGATACACTAATCATAATACCATTCCTATACGGCCAATCAGTAAACCTCACACTGGGCGCCAATCTTTGAATGCTAAAATGTATAGTGTATCACTATTATACTGTTTCAAGGCTACAAACATAATGCATCTAAACATGGTGGACATCTTGGGACAGTAACAAAAATATACACTAATGGCAATACCTTTCCAAGATGGCCCCCAATTTAGAATAGTGGCCTTACAAGATGCAGCACACTGCACATGAAATGAGCGGCAAGTGAGCAGCCCGGTAGTGCTGTCTGAGGGAGATGCAGGACACTTGAAAAAAAAGAAGGAAATAAATAAAAGGGAACCAAAAGAGAAATAAAACATAAAGAAGTGCCACCAGCCCAGACCCTGAATCATATTTATTTTCAGGTGACTGTGCATATGCGATAAGGCAAATGCTGTTACTCACAGCACAATGGAGCCAGTGGCAGAAATAAGCTAACCGGATGGGTAAATCACCACAACCCTTGCCTACTACAATAATCTGTGAGAATAAGTGCAGTGCAATACCAGTCAGCTGCTTTTAACTGTAATAACAAACCACCCTTAAAAGCATATTGGCTTTAATATATGATAAAGAAGTCAGACCTACTGCTTTTGTTGTAAATGTTCATGACAAAAATATCTATGAAAGACCTATGGTGTTTGATAGAACGTTTTTCCAATTACCCTATCAGGTCTATAACCTAAATCAATGGATTGTCATAATAACCATTTCAGGCTTACAGTTTTCCACATAAGCTTCCACATAAGGCAACTATCAGTATTCAGTCATGAATTTACAGATGTACATATTATAATTGGCAAAACAATATACAACTCTTCGTAAAGCTGCATGACAAAGATTCTCAAAGCGTATATGCCAAAATCCTTGCCTACTATGAAAATCTGTGAGAGGTCTTGTAAAAAAAATATACAGGTCTACATGCTTTAAGATAGTGCAATGACAATCTGCCCTTAAAGACTTTTTGGCTTTAACATATGCGTTTCACTATAAATAAGTCAGGACCATTGCCTTTGTTGTAACTTTTCTTAATAATGAAATCAGTTCCATAGCCCTGATCAAGAAGTTGTCATCATTAACAACTCAGCCAGCATTGTTGAGCATAAGCTTTCTATACAATGCAAAAAGTGTAATATAAGCACTCTTTTGTCTGCACTCTTTTTCAGCAGTAGCACACAGCTTCTGCCCAGTGAACATCTGTATTCAAGGAAATAATCATGTGGATGGCGCAAACACCCCTCTGCCGGTAGTGTCCCTTAAAGCTCTTTTTTGTAAATCACTTAAGGCCTTGTGACAGCTGGGCTGTTAAATTGGGCCTAAAAATCCAGCTCTGTCTAATCCACAAAAGTGAGCTAATTGTTCACCATAGTCACCATATTAAGTGCCATGCCAGAGACTAGTCCAAGTAGGCACAATTTTCAATTAGTTAACTGGTATTTTCAGTAGGGATCACTGCTTGCAAATTTATTGCTGTAAAGGATACCTTTAGGGATTGCTGTCTTGACTCTGAGACTTGAGCTGGCCTGTCAGATCACTTATCCTCACACAGCTTGTTTCATTAGTTTTCAACTGTTTCTGTACTGAAGCCCTGACCAGTTCTTAACTTATGCTTCCCTTTAGCATTGGCATTGTGTTGTTGCTATGAGCATGACATGATTTCTTTTATGCCACCAGTCATTGAAACAACTATTGCACTTTTGAATTCCCCTAGTCCTCTTTGTGGCGCTGGATTTTGCCACCTCCACCAATTTATTGCTTGTGGAACATAGGCTTCCTGAGTGTGAAGTACGTCATCTGGTGTAGTGCTTTTGTTTGCTGATAAGTACATTAGTCTAATGGCTGCCCTTTGGACAATATTGTCCCCTGCAGAATATATGTAGCTATTTCAAGAAGGTTCGGTGTACGTGCTGCAGAGAAATTTAGTGCTCCTAAAAAGAGTCTCCAATTGCTCGTTTGCTTCTAGATCACAGTATCTATTATGTTAGCAGTAATTTTATTTTTTCATTGCTTTTTAGGTCTTGCCTTTAAGACCACTTTAGTCACCTCTCTAACCTATTGTTTTTCCATATATTCGTACATACATAGTGGCTTTGGGGTAGCAGGCTTCATCCATTGTTCTGTTAAATTGCCACTCTCATTTTGGTTCTGACCACCACACAACCACACATTACACCATGGGACAGTGGGTCAGCCCACTTGGCACATTGGCTCCTTCCACTTGGAGTCATTGAACAAAATCTGTGTTGTGTTCATGTACATAGAGAAATAGTTCCTTTCCTTTCCTTTCAGTGACACATACGGTTCAAAGAGTGTTGTACTTTCTTTTTCATATTAAATGTAAATACTCACTCTTTATTTTTCCTGAACTTTGTGTGCCCAGTTAAATAATAGTAAAATACATGGTGCGAATGAAAGGCTTATTGTTTAAACAATATCGCTATCAAAATGGGGAAATCGATATTTTTTTTATTTTTAAAATCTTGATTGTAAGCATTTGAAAGCTATGTTTAGGTGACTGCATGTTTTCCTTTTTGGCTTGGGGTTAGAGAAGACCTTTTGGTTTTGCTAAAATTATATATATAATAATACACTTATTCAAGCTTTCAGCCAGCCATCTTCAGCCATTGGTTCTGTTGTTTTGTTATTAATATTTTTCTTCCAGCCACTACAGCATATATCATAGTGTAGAGGGTTAGCCCATTTCAGCCATTAGATTCATTCACTGTGAATGATGACATTCTCCTCCTTCTCAAGGACACAAAGTAGATACCTTCATTGCCAAGGACTTTTATGACAATGTGTTCTTTTTTAGACCAAAAAACGATTTTGCTTTTAGCTAATGCTTTTTTATATAGGACAGCGAACAACAGCAATACATTTTTACAAATACAAAGACAAAGCACATAGACTGACAGTGGACACCATGCTTATTGGCTTTGCCAATGCTTTTTTGGTGGCAAATGAGTGCAGTAACACGTTTTAAATTGGACCTGCCTTCCTTCAATTTTCCTAAGTCATTTAGACCTAATGTGAGCACCGGATCACTCACTTTAGTCCTTCCCTGTGGCCGGCCAGTTAGCAATGAAGCACCCCAGAAGAGGGTTGATGCATTTCTTTGTGATATCAAATTGTTGAATTTTTGTTTATGATTTTGCCACTGCCACCACAACAGTTAGTCTGAGCAAAGAGGGGGTAGTATCAGGTTTGCAGTCTTAAAAGAAGAAACGCATCCTGTTTTTCCCAGTAATGAGCGTTGCCATTCTATGAAACCATTGGTGAAACTGAGTTAACAGAAAATAAAAATCTCGAGGTGGCAGTTGAAAGGTCGGCGTCTGACTTGTCAAAGGTAACTTGATGAGACACTCTTTCACAAAGTGTATCTGCCATTTGCAGTACTCCATGGGAAGTGACAGTGTCTACAATGTCAAGATGGAAATAGTAAAAGGTCACAATATATTCCTTCTTTTTATTAGGATCACAGGATTAGATTAGGATAGGAACATGACGGGTTGTCATTCTCTCTCCAGCACAGATTCAGCGAATGCAAGAAAGTCAATGTACAGTCTTTACAGAGTCTTAAAGGTCATTGCCTCCAATGTTTTAAAAATTCAGAGGTTCCAAATTATTTGGGAAAATCATTATTAAAATATTATCTCCTCTTAGACATTAGAACATGGCACAACAGGAAAAAATGTCTGAAAATGTCCTCCCAAATGCTAGCAGAAAAACTTGGTGTATCAGATTCTGTGTGTCACTGTCTTAAAACTCCTAAACTGTCTATCAAAGTCAGAAGGTCCTAATGATGGTATTTTGTTTTAATTAGGTAAGAAACCTGACAACAGATGGAGGTTTTGGGCCATGGTCTCCGTGGCAACCCTGCGAGCATTCCGATGGTGCCAGTACCGGTTCGTGTATGTGTCGCTCAAGGTCTTGCGACAGCCCAATTCCGCGCTGTGGAGGCCGTGCTTGTGAGGGATCCCGAATCGAGATTGCAAATTGCTCCAGGTAAGTTTGCCTTTAGATGTTGTCTTATGCGTTTTGAAGTTGATCTAATTTGGAGAACGCTTAGAACCCAATTGGTCTTTCAACACTCAACACGTTTTTCTGCATATTGATGAGTGTGCCGTCCCTGTGTTGTGCACATCATTCACTAGCAAGAATCACGTTTTATTAGAAAACAATAGCAGACTGTCATAAAAACAATATATAAATCAACCTAGCATGAGTGAACACAGCACAGAAAATGCAACAATTTATTCCCTCTTGCTGACCATGAAGGCTTAATGGGGGAATGTTCTGTGCTTTTTTAACTTGTAGGAAGGGTAGGAGTAATGCGCCTTAGAAACTGTTAATGGCTCCCAGGCATTGATGCAGAAAGAAAGGAACAGGGTGGTTCACCAGGTTTGCAGGAGTTAAGCAACCCTTAATTACCATTTCTAAAGCTCCTTAGGTCAGTTGCAGTCAGATTTAATTACCATTTGGTGGTCCTTTGAAGCCCTTTGTAAAATGATCAGGTGATTTCAATCCAGTTTCCCTGGTGCATGTGAATTTTACAAACTAAACCTCACCCCATCAGAACTCTTGATTCTTTCAATAAGAGCTTTAAATCCCTTTTACTTGAAAGATATTTAATGAACTGACAAGCCTTTATCACTGAACACCTCCAGTGTGTTGAACTGATCTCTCCCTCTTTCTCTCCCTCTAACACTTGTAAATATTCTCCCACATTGTATTTATCCATTAAACCGTTCCCACTGTAACCTGTAATGACCTTGTATGCTGTACAGCACTTCTGACCCTTGTGCCATTTACAGTGGCAGCTGCCACTGAACGTGGGCGGCGGGGCGGGGGGATAAAAAAAAAGAATTAGAAAATATTTGAAAAAACACCTCTTTCTTCTGGAGACGCGTTTGCGTCTCCTCCGGCCTCTTCCTAGCAGCACACAAGCTCCCAGCAAATCACAACGCTGCTGTCACCAGCATGACAGCAGTGTTGTGATTGGTGTGAGTGCCCTGCTTCGACACTCACAGTGGGAGTGAAAGCCCATGCACATTCTTCTACCGGCTGTTCAATACAGCTGGGTGGAGAAATGCAAAGTGCGCATGTCTGTTTGGCTGGCAGAACAAGGCTTGCCGGTCAAACAGGCACGTGCACTTATTTGTGTACATAAAACTCCCCCTCCAGCCCCACCCTGCCCCAACCCGGTTCCCAGGAAAAATAAAATAATAGCACTTCGTTATTATCATTTTATTTTTCTTTCTCCTGCTGCTTGAAAGCAGCAGGGCGACGCTCCTCCGCCATAGTGGAGGAGCTGCCCCTGGTCATTTACGCGCTTCATAAAACTCAATAATCAAACAAATAAAACACGCTGATGTCATGGCTGATTGTTTCAGAAAGAGTGAGAATCTAGTGGGCATGAAGACTGAATTTCGGTCTCACTGGCAGTACTAGCGGCATGCACAGATTTAGGGGTTATCCGACTTTGGTGCTCCTATTTACATATTTCGTTAGCACTAAAATCAAGGCGTTTCTATAAGTGAGCAGTGGAACGTTTGTAAACGTGGCATGGGCCTTGATTCGCAACACACAGGCATCATCAACAGAGTTTCTGATATACAGACACCCTGAACCGGTTCTTGTTTATGAACGCATTATTAGCAGAGGTTTGTACCAGCAAATGAGTAAATGGACAGGTATCTGCAATAACAAATTGCAAAAATATTGTAGAAAAGTTATGTATTAGACAAACATAATCAAGAGGGGTTATACAAGACAAGCATTGGTAACAGGAGCCGTGGTAAACAGACGCCCTGAACAGGGGCTGTGGCAGGCATGAATCATAAACAGGGACTTTATAACCCATTCACCGTTAACAGTATTCTAAAAGGCAGGCAGCCTTAACATGGTTTGGTAACCTGATTTCCCAAGAGCGACAGTCACACAGCAATTATCTGGAATTAAACCCGGCAGCCGCCAGTAGTAATTCAGCAGAGCCGGCTTTTGCCATGGCCGAGCAGGGCCCAGCCCCAGGGCACCAATCAGAGGGGCGAAAAGAATGTCTGAATAAAGGTCCTACCTTGGCTCCAGTGATTATGTTCAAAGTGCTTTTAATCGAGTTTAATGTGCTGTAGGTGCTGTTTTTAGCACTCTATCAGCCATACCTTGCCCTCCTATCTACCTCTCCCCACCCCTCTTCCAAACAAACAACTTAGAACCAGTCTACGTTATGGGTGATTCAGGTGAGCTAGGGAAGCTGTAGAGATGTAATTTCAGAGACAAGTGTCTGACTTGATGTAGCCAGTCAAGGTCCGGGCATGTGGAAAGCAGCGGCGGTCGCTGCAAAACTCAAGGGTGGTGGGGTGGCGATGGGGATGAGGGAAATAAATAATAATTTAAAAAAAATACTGTTCCTGCGCTGCCTCCTTGCTCTTCCTCTGGTGCCCCAGCATTCCCTGGGACACCAGCACAGGCTCCCCAGCAATCTTGACACTGCTCTCATGCTAAACCTAGCATGAGAGTAGTGTCAAGATTGCTCTGAGCAGCTTGGTCTGCTGCTCAGACAGTGCACTGGAGCCTGTGAAGTTTCTCCAACCCGGCTGTCTGACACAGCCGAGTTCGGGAAACCGAAGTGCTTCTCAGGCCAGCCAAACACACATGCGCACTTAGTGCACAGACTCCACTCACCCTCTCCTGTGGCCCAGCCCCGCCCTGCAAATGCTGCTGGCTGAGCCAGTAGCTATAAAATAAAATGATAATGAAATATCATTTTATTTTACAGCTGCTGGCTTAAGAGCCAGGGGGCGTCGCAATCTGCCATTGCGGAGGAGCTGCTTCTGGTGAAAAGGGACGGCTGCCTCATGTGTGTTTCAGTCACCGGCAGTAGCGAGGACAACACATTCCTTTCCAAACAGGGTGCTGTTGAAACAAGGGCCAGCCCTGAATTCAGTGGTTTGTGTTCTTCTCTGACCTGTTATATTTTTTTTGTGGTTTTAAAAATTCCACTTTCACCTCCTTTTCAGCCACCCCCTTCATCTTGTCACCTCTATGACAGCCTGACATAACTTCAGCCTGTAACACCAGCACCTTGACCTGCTTCAGGGGTTCAAGGCTTGATGCTGTAGTGTGGCCATCAAGCTCTACTTTTTCAGTGTGAAGGGGGCACTGCTGGTGGCGTAAGAGGACAACAAAGCTGAAGCCATTAGAGCAGGAGCCCAGCTCAGGAGTGGCTTGTTAAGGAAATATTGCACAAGAGGGGACTAAAATGTGAGGGAGGACAAAAGAGGGACACTGGCAGGAGCGGCTTGCAGTGCTTTCTAGGGGTGGGCGGGGAGGCGCGTGGGGGGAGAGAGAAACTAATGGGAAAAAAGCCACTTACCTGGATCGTCGTCGTCGTCATCGTCATCACTGCCGCCACCAATGCGCCGCTCCTTTGGCACCTCTGCTGCAGGCACAGGCTCCCAGCCTGTCCTAGGGCCAATCCTGATGCTGCTTAGAGCAGCATTAGGACTGTCTGGGAGTGCCCAGTCAGGGCGCTCCCAGGCAGACTGGGAGGCTGCGCCTAATCTCTCCAGCCCGGCAACACAGTACCAGGCTGGAGAGAGCCCTGTGCACATGTGTTTTTGGCCGGCCCGAGACAGGTGGCCAAACACACATGCGCATTGAGGGGAGTGCACAGTGCACTCCCATCAGTGCTCATCACAGCCTGTGGCCCCGCCCCTTTTACTACAGAACGATAATAAACACAGTTTATTATCGTCTTGTAGTAAAAGGTTTGCAGCTGCTGCTGCTGGCAGGAGGCAACTCTCCTCCGCCTAGCGGAGGAGCCGTGCCTGGACACTGGTGGGGCACTTTGATTTACTGGCTTTCTTTGATTTACTGGCTTTGTAGTGTGTATAGGTTTTGTGTTTATAGGTTTAGAGGTGGTTTGGGGCCCGGTACCTCTGGCAGTCCCAATCTTTGGTTTGCCTTACATATAAATAAATTTCATTTGTCCAATTAGTCGTAATGATTTTCATTTTTGATCCATTGTTGGCCACTGTGTGATGTGAATGAAATTCTCTTTACTGCTGTATCTGAAGCCAAGTTCTAATTTAGAGATGCATGAAATAAAGGCGAGGGGTTCCTTAGTAAAGGGAACAGCAAATGGCAGAAGAATGAAGAATATAAAAACCACAACACCATGCCCGCACCCCTACTTCCAGCTCCTGTGTCTTCGCACCAAATATATCATAGTACACCGACTTCAGGGTTTTCAGTTAACCAAACCAAGAAATAATCTGGTGACCCCAAGCATTGGGCATGTTTGGGTTATGGCTTAAATGTATGCCACTGATAAATCTGGTTAAGTACCTGCATAAGATGGATTGTCTGTCTGTGTTTGATGCAGATGTTGAGTCTGAGTCGGGAATGGAGGTGGGAGGAGAGGAAAAAGAGACAAGTAGTTAATAAAGGTATTGGTAGTATGACATGAACGTAGTCAATAAGAGTCACTCCAAGACACAATGTAGATTCCATCCAGCATTACCAGGTTAAGTGAAAAATGTGTTTGGGAAACTCATTTACTTAGAGTTATTTTGAAGATCATGTAGTTTGTGTTCTGAAGGATATGTTTGGCTATGTTGAGTGTTCCAGAGGCCGTGATGTGCGGCTCCAACAGATGTACCCTCCCCAATTAATTTCCTTCTTAAAATCCAGTAGAGGGGTAGTCTCTGTTTGGTCCGAGGTACTTGTGGATTTGATACATTTGTGTAGTATTTACACTCAAGAAATGCAATATCCTGTTAGGGAGTAAGAGTTAGGGTGTAAGTACCCATTATTGGACCTCTGAAGTTTTGGGACAACCGAGAATTTGCATTGTTGACCACTGGTGTAAATTATTTGATTTGAGGCGCTATTATTACAGTAGAAAAGCACCATTTTTTTAATTTATGTATATTAATATTTTGTAATACATTGAGCTGTCACTCGAGGCTTTGTTTTTATGCTGATTGTTCCTGAATCGAGAGCAGCAGATGACAAGAACTGGAGAGAGGAACATGCACAGAACAATTTCAGTGGAACTGTGTTCAAGACTGATTGTTATTTTGATTCTGAGAATGCTCGCAATATGGGAATTTGAGTTCTAATATTGTAAAAATGTGTCTTGCATCAAACCACAGTATGGAGGGCTTCATCCAGCACAATGTTTTACATTTTTCTCAGATTGCATTGGAATGTATTAGGGTTTATATCAACGATTTCCATGTCTCTATTTTAATTTTCTTTGATTGTTACCATTATACCTATGTTTTTATTTATTTATTATTTGTATCAAGCCTAGATCTGGGCTTTGGAAGCCAAATGGCTCTCTACAGTTGAGGTGGACAGTGGTTAGGTCATTACTGGAATGTATTTAAAGGTACAGCCCAACAGTGCATCTTGCATATATAATTTACAATTTTCCAAATTAGCTAATGGGAGGTATATGCTGGCGGGCAAATAAACGAAACAAAGTGGACACAGAAATTGATCATCCAGTTTACCGGTAGATACAAGCACAGGCGACCTGTGTTTAGCATTTGGTTATAGATGTAAACTACAGTGTTTATCGCTTTTGATTCTAGGTGGTATTCTGAGCTATCAGACCTCCCCCTTAGAGATAGCTGATTGCAGAAGAGATCTTCCTTTTTGCGTGTTGACCGGCATAACTCCAGAACTCTGCTCTTATGCACTGTTGAACTGCAAAGTGTCACACAGACTTTTCAGAAAGGTGACAACCAATTATATACACAATGTACATGCCACCAGCAACCACAATAGCGGACATTGCAGCACGTTTCAAAGTAACCTATGAGGTAAAAAGTAGGTCTACTGTCAGTCTGTCATGTTAATTCATAAAAAATCTTTAAAGTCAGAAATATGTTAGGAATACATCTATCTTCATCTGGTATTATTACCTGTCCTCCGTCCGGAAGTGCAGCTTCACTATTAGCTAGAGCCCAAAACAAGCATAAAGTGAACTAAACAATAGTTCATGCAAGGCGTATGTAGAATACCGTGTTTTCCTATAGCAAAGGACTCTACAGCAATGTGCTGTGCAGGGCAAATTTTGGATTTGCACATGGTCAACTAAAGTACCAAGTTATTTGTTTCCCATATGCACTATGTGCAAATTTCAAAAACTTTAGAATGACATTTAATGCCCGACCCCTGCTGTACTTTGCTGAATGAGTATAATAGCCACAGTTTACATTTGCAGGCGGTTGATGGTAAGATTGACTTGCCCTGTCAGACACAGGAGCACAACGTTTTGTATTTGTCAGTGTCCCTTCATCTTGCTGTACTAGAAACACCACTGCTCAGAGAAGTTGTTGGCTAAACTTTACATACTTCTGTTTTCTCACGAAGGAACGGAGCTTGGACACCCTGGTCATCCTGGGCCCAGTGCAGCACGAGCTGTGGTATCGGCTTCCAAGTGCGACAGCGATCGTGCAGTAACCCGGCCCCACAGTTTGGGGGCAGAGTCTGCGTGGGACAGAGCAGGGAGGAACGGTAGGAGATCCCTAGACCTTCACACTACCATATTTCCGTCTTGTGGTCTACTTGTTGGCGATGTATTACGCATGCCCCAAGGCTCTGTCGAGGGCCTGTCAGAACTCTGTTCATTTTGGGTGTGCAAATATGTTCATTTCGGTGGGGCAACAGAATGTCAAACAGATTGTCTAGATTGTGTTGCTTGCTCAGGTGGGAGTGCCAGGCCATGACCTCTGGAGGTCTGAATGGAAATCCTTAACAGTATTTGATAAAGTCTCGAAATGGACAAAATGTAACTAACTTGGACATTCCTGTTTTTGCAGCTTACAAAATTAAGGAATAATGAGAAACCTATTTGCTTTGTAGGTGCAAATTGAAGATGCTTCCCTTTTGCAGGTTACCTAAAAAAGACCAGAGCAGCCTAATGTCTGAAGTTCAGTCCTATAATGGGCATTTAGGACGGGAGTAAATCATTTGCATTGATTTGCAGTTGCAGGTGTATGGCGCTTCATGCAGCTGATGTAATGTCTTAAAAGCTGTCAGTAAACAGGCAGCACGCTACCCTATACATGTTCAAACAGGAGTGAAGACTCAATTGAACGGATGTGGATTTTATGTCTCTGCCATTCATTTCTCTGTAAACAGCAAAAATTGTGCAAAATCGTTTTGCTCTATTAGTGCATGTGCTGAACTTTGTGTTGTGACAAACTGTTAAAAAAACAAAAACTGATGGTTTCTTTTGATCCAGCGAGACAAACTAGTAGAGAGTCAATCTGAACAGTGAAATGCCTCCCACTAGGCGTGAATGTTGTTGAAAAATGACCTGTATTTTTAATATTCGTAGGGAGCAGGAGAGTTATACATGCTTCCTTCACACATCAACTGCCTCCCATTATTGTAACGACCAGGGCCCGACTGGGGAACCAAATACAGCCCTGCTCCTCTCATTGCTTCATACAATCTCTCTCTTTCAGTCCATCTATTCTGTCTTTTTTCTCCCGCTCTGATCGTTCGCTCTCTACCTCTCTCCTCCCTTTCTCTCCCTTTTGACGCCTCCTGTCTACTGCAGTTAACCTCGGGAAGCTGGTGAGAGTGACCGAGAGACCAGGTGCACCCCTTGTTCTAAAGAATGGCATATTGGGGCTCCAGTCCACCAGGGCAATGCCCAGTGGAATGAAAGGCTTGACCGGCCTTGGTGATGACTAAAAGTGTCCTATATTGTTTATGCTGATTTCAAAGGCCACATTTTCTGCTCGGAGCCGCTTTGATAATAGTTTTCAAAGGGTGGTTAATGTTTATGTAAGATATGTATTTGAAACGTGTCTCAATGGGCAGCAATTGACATGTTTGCTTACTGACAAGTCTCCCTTTGAATGTTTGCACATTAGTGTTTCTGCCAGGCCGATAGACTATCTGTGAACTTCTTCAGGGCCTGAGAGGCCTTTCTGCCACTCTGGCATTTTCACAGTGGGCTGCAGCCTATGGGACTACTTACGGAGCAGGATGGGCTGCGAAGGCCATCCATGCAAATTGCCTTATAGTACTTGTGGCCTCGAAGTGTGAGGCTGCATTTTTGCAAGGGGTGATTTTGGTTTCCAGTCTGGCTCCTAACTCCATAAACACCCATCCACCTTTGGAATCCTATTATTGAGGTTGTTGACTTTACTTATGGTGGTGCCGTTGTTGTCAGCCTGTAGCCTTTAAGGGTTTTATACTTCTCCAAGTCCCCAGCCCCTCCAGAATCTGCTATATAAATGCAGTAATTGATTCATTTTCTTTCTTCTTGGCAGCTGGCACTCATTTCCCTTTTATATCTTCTTTTCCTTGGCCTTCCTCCACTGTAGCTTGTTCTCTTGTTCTCAACATCATACCCTACAAGGCAGTACTGACCAACTGGGAGGACACCGCCAGTTAGTTGATAATCTGTGACAGTGTCCCAGGGATTTAAGGAGAAGCACATGGCCCTATCACACTCTGGCTCACTAACTATTTGGAACTCCTTCGCCCAAGACAGTACTGGTAGCATAAACCTGCTCCTTTCGCTGGTTCTCCCATGCTGCTGACAAACCCCTCCACATACTCCGACCCTCCATCATTAACACCGCCTTCTTGCCATGATCCCAGCACAGAGTCATGCTGGCTGCGAGGTCATGCAAGAGTTGGGGAAAGCAGGAGTTTTCTCCTCTAACTGACGAGAAGTAGGGCTCCTCGTTGGTATGAAACCTTCCTCCCAGTAGGCCGACATAGAGAGGGACTTCCATAGGTCCATATCCTCTTCAATATATGTCAAGGAAAGTATGGGAATCTAAGCCCGCGCTCTTCATGGTAATGATTGACCAGTGATTAGCCAGTCTGCAAGTAGGATTCTTACACAGCATATTCGGCAGTGCACGATGTTCCATAACATTCACTTCACCTTCTCAAAAAATGATAGGAGACCTCAACATTTCAACAACTCAGTCTAGACCTGATTGAGTTGCCATTATATTGTAAAGTTGTCAATGGAGCTATCCCCACTGCCTTGGCCTTCATCTGCTGTGACCGGCCAAGTTTCCTGTTTATCCTTGGACAGCTCTTGTGCCGATCCCCTCACCCAGTAGTACTAGCCAAAAGCAAGTACAGTCATAAACCCGGAAGGGGTGGACCGTACGGCTCAGCTTCTCCACTTGCTCACAATATCAATAACCATAATGAGTTATCTATATCGTTGGACCAGTTTTGATGGTGCTATCAGAAGTGTCTCCCTATTGTGAACTTTCCAAAAAGCCGATTTTGCTATTTTATATTTTCTCATGTTAGCAAAGTCAGGCGTGGTGGTGGAGGTGACTGCTCTATGACATTGGTTGTCATAAATTGCCCAGTTTACTTTGTATGTGATAGGCTTCGTGGGGTGCGTGACAAATATTATATAGGTTTAGTGAGATGTGCCAACGTTTGCCCTCTGGACATTTGAACTGTACAGAATGGATTTTTTTCACTATGCTGATCAGCCTCTTTTGAGCCTCTGTACTCGGCTCCCTTATTATCACTATTGTATCAAAAAGAATCCCTTTTAAAATAAATAAATTCAGTTCTTCATGTGAAGACCAACGCTGAAGGCTGATAAAAACAATTTATTGTGTCATTTTGGAATGAAGCCATAATTTAAATGGTAAGGGAACGTCAGTATAAGGTATTATTAAGCATTGTGTTAGATGTTAATGAGAGATCATTCGAATATTCCATTGACCTGCGCCTCTTTGGAGGTTCGTTGGATGGTGCCTCTTACCAAATAAGATTAGAAATGTGAGCCGTGCCCTGCTCAGTGGTTTTGCTTTGCTATAAACAATAATAAAAAACGAAGGCTCCTAGATGGTGAAGGTAGCTAGATTTGCACAATCACCTGTAGATGGCTGATGCTGCTGGGTCTCAAATGGATAAGGTCTTGGCTGTGCTCTAAGACAGCGCAGGAGGGGGCGTGACTTAGCTGTGGCGGCATCAGGTTAATAGAAATGTGAAAAAAACATATGAAAATATGAACTGTTAAAAAAAAAAAACTCCAGACACAAACGTTCTCAAAAATACAGGTTTCGCCTGTAACAGTCCTACAATCCATAAAGAACACCTCTTTGAGTGTCCCACAGCCTGCTCAGCCATCACGTCTGGTTTTGAGGCTGATGGGACACGACCTGCAGCTTCCAGTAGCTTGTCCTTTAGACACAGGTGTAGAGGAACATCGAGCTATTGTCAGTAACAGAAAAAGTTGACATATTTGAAAATCATCAAAAGTGCAAAAAGCAGTTGTGATTATTTCCGCTTAGATTTGGAGCTGAGGGAGAGAAAAGACATGTGCCTAAGGGAGAACACCAGGCATTTGGCTCTGACTAGACAGATCTGAGGTCCCTCACGGAGACATAGACCTACCAATATGTTAGGGTACATAGCTAACTAGCCTGCCCCCGTACTTTCCTAAAGTTTGAGGGATATCGCGGCTTCACCAGGATACCCACAGACCTTGCCATTCTGTTTCAGCTAGCTAATGGCCTTGTTTGCCTGAAATGAAGTATCTTTGAGCTGCAGGCATGGGCACTTTGTTTCACACTTGTATGAGGCATTCAGACTCTCAGAATACTTAAACAGTCCACTAGACCAGGCCTTTGTCTTCCAGATTCTGCAACGAGAAGAATCCGTGCCCCCTGCCGATCTTCTGGTCCTCTTGGGGCCCGTGGACGAAATGCAGCGCCAACTGCGGTGGAGGGATTCATTCGCGCCAGCGGTCTTGTGAAAACGGGAACACGTGCCTGGGCTGTACTGTGGTGCGTATCAGTGCTCATCGCTGTTTTTGTGGTGGGACTCCCTGATGTGAATGACATGCTCATATGCTTTTATGCTTCACTAATAATGAAAAGATATGCCAAACAACAATGTTTCTTAGCACAGAGGTGAAAACAAAGGAATCCTCCTGATGCTGGAATTAGAAGCGAGAAGTAGTTATCCGGTGCCCAGGGGCAAAACAGCTCTGGCAAGCTTGACAAATGAGACATACTCACAGAATACTGCTTTATGGATGTTGTTTACGTTTGTATACCTTGGGGGGAGGGGTGCGTGTGTGTGTGCTTAAGTCACCAAAGCAGCTTCAGAATTTCCTCCAGGTTTGGTAAAGTGTTTTTTTTTTTTAAAAATAGAGACACTTCCTTTTAACTAATATGGTTAGTAAGAACAAATGTAAGTACCAATAAAAGTATAGAAATTAAAACTACCGGGAGGTGGTGACCTGTTTTGTCTAGGATTTAGGTAGAAATTAGCAGTTTACGAAATTGCATAATTTTGTATGTGAAAGTTATGTGAATTTATGTGAATGAGACTAAATATGTATTGATAGTTTGTTAGTATTGTTTGTGAAATTTTCACGCAAGGCCACACCTCATACAATAACGTGCAAGATATGAGACTGGTTTTAATAGATTTAATAGTTTCTCTTTAGTTCTACATTTTCTGTTCGAATCAGTATCCCACAAGGAAAAGATTATACCAATTTATGTAACGGAAAGTTTTTGAACGTCACATAAAGCAATTTTTTTTCATATATTGCAAGTGTAATCATTATTCACCCAAGTCTAGGAAATGCGGTCGATATGAGTTCTGGACTTTATTGCGTCTAACCTCAGAGTTACTGGTGGGAGAAGGGGAGAAGGGAGCAAGAACAGAGAGCATGAGACAGACAGCCCAAAGGTGTACCAAGTTTCGCCCCCCCCCCAATAAAATGCACCCTGGAACTTCCCCAAGAATTGGCACATCAAAGCAGACTACTATGCCGTAGATGCAGACAAATCTCACAAGGTCAGATCCCCATCTTCCTGACCGTCTTTTCTGCATTCCCTCCAAAACTTGAGCTGCCTCTACCTGACTGCAAACTTTAATTTTTCTCCCAAACCGGAGTATTGCATTTTTAAAGTGTGCTAAAGACAGGCTTTTAACTGTAGACACATCAGCACCTTGTTAATACACCGCACCTCTTGCAGCCGAACTTGCATAATTATGTAAAAGAATATCAGGTGAGTCCCTTTTTGTCCCATTTGTTACAGCGCATATCTTTTTAAGGATAATCTGATTTCCTTAGCTAAGGCTGCCAAGTTTCCCAATTACCTACTTTATTGGGTAATAATCGATGTTTTTCAAACAATGATGTCCTGGGGGAGTTAGTTAGAAAAGACATCTGAATCTAGAAAAGCACATCAGGGTCCTTAGATTTCCTTCTGCCTGCAGTGCTTGTATCCCAGGAAGCAGATATCCAGCGCACAGACTCCATAATGCTAGATATTCGCTCTCCTTGGAGGAGTTCTGGTGCTCTCCTGCCACTTTTAGTGTGCATGGTAGCTGACCAACTCACTGGAGTATCTAAATAATAAAAAAAAAACATATAGATGTCTTGGGGTAACTCAGCAGTCAGTTCTTGTACCAATGAGTTGCAGACCCAGTGGCCATTTGCTTTATTCTCAAAGAGCCGTGTGCTCCATTACTCTGGAGGATGGCTCATCTAATGCAAAGGTGGTGACGGGACTCTCACAGATGGAAAGGTCTCACATTTACCTTCTTGAGAACACACTGGCAACATCTTGTAACACTTGTTGCATGTCTGTTTGTGGAGTGTGTGGGCTTGATACAACTTTGTGGGTGCTCACATCTTATACCAGTCTTTTCCCCAAGTGTAGGAGCAAATGTCCCATATCAGCAGTAGCATCTTGCAGGGTGCAGAAGGGGCGAATACACATTAATTTAAATAAAATAAAAATTACATAAAAAAAAGTAAACCTCTTACCGTCTCTCACTGACGTGCCGCTCCTGTCCTCCGTCGCTGCACACAGGCACAGGCTCCCAGCCTGCAGCCAATCCTGACGCTGCACAAAGCAGCATCAGGATTGGCAGGATTGGCGCTCCCAGGCAGACTGGAAGGCTGTGCAGGCTCTCTTCAGCCCGGCAACTGTATTGCTGGGCTGGAGAGCCCCTACTGCGCATGTGTATTTGCTGGGCCGAGACGGCCGGCCAAACACACATGCGCAGTGAGGGGGAGTGCTGAGCACTTCCCCTCGCTGCTTGTCACCACTGTGGCCCCACCACTTTACCATAAAACAATAATAAACTCATTTTTTTATAGTTTTCTGGTAAAGATCAAGCAGCTGACGCTGCTGGTGGGGGAACAACGCTCCTCTGCCCTAGCGGAGGTGCCGCTCCTGCATATCAGAATCCTTGCCTCTAAAAAGGACTCCAAAAGAGGGCGTCATTCCAAATCCTGAGGAAAGGATGACTTCTTATTGAGTCAGACAAGCGCCACATCAAAGTTTGCTAATGTGTTTTTGCTTATCTTATTATTACCACAGGAACGGCGTCTTAGGACCAGACTGTAGTTCTGATAGTGGGTTCTGAAGGGTTTACATTATAGAGAAACCAATCATTTTCTTGTTAGGATGAATGCCCCACTTGGCTTAGCAGAATTTAAAACACTGACGTTGAGTTTACACGCAAATGCCTCATATACTGGTAACTAACCTACTAAGCTATCCCCCTTGTGCTGAGTAAAATACGTTATTAGGCTACTCTGAAATTATGCAAGTCTGGTGACTTACATTTTTTTTCCACTCATAAGCAGAATCAAACAGTATGACACAAGAAGGGGCATTTCAGCCTTCCCAGTCTCATTTCAATTCTCTATTAGTCAGCAGAGTTGAAAGAACTGACAGGCGTCTCAATTATCTGTCTGTGTGGTATTTTACAGGATCGTTCAACCTGGAGACTGCACAGACCTACCAGAGACCTTACCAGAGTACTTTAAAGTGGGGCCATTCACTTTGTTTATGAAGAGTTAAGGAAAATGTCTGTCTGGTAGCAAAAACATTATTATATACTACTTTAGAAAAATTGAGAATCAATTTTTGCGACAATTATTAGAGCATTGTCACAGGTGATTAATACAAGCAGTGTACAGAAAATCTTCTCTTTTCTGGAAATGTATCTGTTCCCACATTTCTTCTCCTAAGCAACCTTTTTTAAGCACAGCCTCACCTTTGTTACCATTCTGTAAGCGAAGGAATCTGGCACTGATCCTTTACATTTCCCAAGGTTGAGTGATTCTCCTTTCTAACTTCAACCGAAGAACATAACATTTTAAACTGTTTCACTAAATGAAACTGTTTGAACAGAGACAATACGTGTTTCCCACGTTTTGTGAGAAGGCGCAAAAATTGTACATGAAGAAGATACAATACTCAAGAAAGAAAATTTGGTTTCCCATATGGCCCCTGCATATCGTTGATAAACAGGTCATCAATAGCAATGTAGAACTGTCCAAGCATGAAAAATTATGAGCCTTTGAAGTTTCATGAAAATAATGTTTTGCTTTATAGTGGCATGGCAGACTCAAAACTATGGATTGCAATATGGCCCTGAGAGTGGCTGAGGTTAATTCAAGCATACCATCCATCCATCACCTTGTTGTTGCAGTTTACGTCTTTAATGTGACAGCCAGACGTGGGCTTCATGCTCACAGTGCTATAGGACTCAAGCTGTATCTCACTGATGAGCCGTAAGTAGGTCGAATCCGATATGGTTGCTTGTGGTCCCTTCTGGAGGGAACCCTGCCTGGCAGTTCAGGACAGACTTTTCCCTTAGTTAGCAGGGTTGGTACTGATTTGCATACGGTAAGCTTCTGTCTAGAGTGGCATAGTGGGTGAAAAACAATGGACTGGAATGCGGGCCCAAGCGAATCAGTGGATGAGATGAATTCAGCATTCCATCCATCACCTTGTTGTTGTCGCAGTTCAAGTTTAATATTAAAAAATCATATGTTACAACCAATAGTATGTTATATTGTCATAGGTAATAAACTGCGCTGGTTCGCCTTATTTTTGAGCAAGAGATCTCAATCGGTTCAGCTGGGATCGACAAACTCTACTCCCCATAGTTTAACTTGAGAGGTGCCACAGGGCACATCACTGAGCCTGACACTGTTTAATGTTTATGTTGCAGCCCTCAAGAAGTTAGTGCTCAAGATGGGCTTCGAAAAATGCTTGTACACCGATGATACACAATTGGTCATCACCATAGGTGGGAAAGTCAAAGAAACCAGAAAGAAATTATCTAGCTTCTAGAGGAAGTAGTAAGCTGGACGAATGCACATTGTTTAAATCTGAATGCTGAAAAAACAGAGATTCTGCTTCTAGGGGCACCAATGACATTTGTGACGCAGCATGGTGGCTGGCTTCCCTTGGATCTGCCCCCAAGCCTGGTAAGAAACTTAGTGATTCTAATTGATGAGCCTCTAACCATGCAGGAACAAGTCATTGCCGCATGTGGCAAATGCTATGGTTTGTTGAAACTTCTTAAAAAAACTTTTCCACTGGATCTCCGTAGATTACAGCAGATCCATTCTACAAGCCCTGGTGGTCAGTAGACTGGATTATGGAAATGCCTTACATGTAGGGATGTCGGACCATCTACTCACCTACGTACAGGTGATTCAAAAAATGGCCGCAAAAATTATCTTTGACAAAGATAGGTATAGTTCTGCCTCTGCTTTACTTAGGACTCTCCACTCGTTGCCCACCTGTATGAGGGCGAAATTCAAACTTTTATGTCATGCCCTCCGGGCCCTTCATAACGTCGATCTAGAATGTAGTTGTATGCTCCTTCGAGAAACTCGAGATCTGCAAATCTTGCCTTTGCCAAAACTATACGGGTGAAAAAAGTAAGAACAGACAGCCGTTCTTTCACCTACTTGGCGACAGCATCCTGGAATCAATTGCCCCTAGATCTTCGCTGCAAAAGTGATTATCTCAGATTTAGAAAGAAACTGAAAACATGGCCCTTTCCAAACTAAACACCGGCTTTACATCCACCCCATGTTACGGGATGAGTTATATCGCCATGATATCCTTGTTGGATAAATGTTGCGCTTTACAAAAACTGAAGTAAATAAATAAACCTCTGCTCTAGGTGAACTTGCAACAAATTACACATTTATGCAAGAGAGGAGCCACTGTAATAAACCTTTTATAATATTTTACAGCTGTGCTTTACAGTCAAAGTAACATGGACACATTGGAAGTTTCAAATGACATATTATAAAGATGTTTGGAACCGAAGATGCATTGTACATTTCAGTGGACAATAAACCAGATGGAAGCATTGTTCTTGTAGTCTTTGCACAGTGTTAATTAAACTACTTCTATAAATTAAAGAATATAATTTACATCCTCTTAGAAACAGGCCGTGCACGTGTTAGGCACAGCATCTCATTATGGTATCCATTAAGTCAAGTGTGAGCAAAGAACAGACCCTCCCAGATAATTACACTTTCTATATTGTACATGCCTGGTTCATCTACATATATTTTTACACAGAGGTCCATTACAAAGGTGGATTAAAGCCAAAAACCTGGGTCGTGCCGAATGCCCCCTTCTTGTTCCCTCCTCATAAGCCCTCTCTGGTACTTGCATAGAAGCATATGGAGATTAAATGAGTATGCTTGTTTAAGTATAGAATATATATAATTTAACAGAAGTGCTATTTGTCTTTATTTCAATCACAGCGAGGTTGGACCAGATTGTATTATTTTTGTATGTTGATGTTATTTGAAAATCTTTTGGATGGCCTAAAAAGTGACTAGCTAGTGCAGGCATCCTAAAATATTGAACAATTGTAGTTGTAAATTGCTTAATTTCTCCCATTGTTTAACCTCCCACTCCTGTTTCAGACTAAGCAGGTAAGCTAAATATTTTTTTGTATTTTTTTTTTTAAATGAATTGAGAATTAGTCTTTATTTCTTACAGGAGTTTAGGACCTGTAACCCAGAAAACTGCCCTGAAGTTCGGAGGAATACGCCTTGGACTCCGTGGATGCCCGTCAATGTGACACAAAATGGCGCCCGCCAAGAACAACGCTTCCGCTACACCTGCCGTGCACAACTGGCTGACCCCCATGAGCTTCAGTTTGGGAGGAAGAAGACAGAGACACGGTTTTGTCCCAGTGATGGCTCTGCGGTTTGTGAAACTGACTGTACGTTCCTTCCATTTAGGATGGCAGCAGAGTCTGATCAGTGTGTCCGAGTGTGAATGAGTGGAGTTTTGTACGGTGCTTAAAACATACTTCAAAGACTTTTTGGTATGCATCAGTTTTTTGGGTACACGAGGACTAGATCTTCTCTTGAGTAATCTGCTGTAAGGGATGGTTAGAAGAGCCCTCAAGGGAGTTTGTATGCGCAGAGTCCTAAGATTCTGTGGTGACTGGAGACGGAAATGCCTTGCACTGTGCTCTGCCGGGCATGGAGCACCGGGTGTGGGATATGAACCAAAGGACTGAGTACTTTCAAAGTAAATTCGGGGCACCCTTTTCTTACCTGATGCACTGACTTTTAGGAGCCTCTCTTCTCACCAGGTTAATATCTGGGCAATATATATATAAGTATAACATTTATTAATGACCCTATACAGAGCAAGGGTGTTTAATGTATGTCAATATGTATGTGAAAAAGGAGATCCAGAGTGTGCAGTAATACACAACAAATGTTTGAGTAGGAAGCGGTTGGTCCTCTGTTGAATTCCATAGTGCTGTGCCCATACTAGGATCTGTTAGGCCTTAGCAGTGTGCAGCTGGTAGCTACTTTGATGAATAAATAAATAATAGCCCCGAGGTGGATGATGAGAAGAACTTGTCTCTCGACTAGGTTGTGACTGCTTGCCTAGGACTAAGTAGGGAAAAATGTCCAAAGACGGTCCGTCAGTTGTTTCTAAAAGGCTTGTTTAACTATATTTGAGCCTTTATGATTAGGACTATTTTCACATCTCTCATCTTCATGATGGGGAGTCTCAGGCTAAAGGATTGCACCACACTCTGGACAGTAATGTAACTGAAATTACCATGGTTTTTATTCTTTTTGTGTGCAGACCTGTTCACGGGTGATGGTCATCTAGGGTTGAAAAGTAGCATGTTGAGTCCTGAACACTTGCTATATTTATGTAAGATATGTGTTCCCCTGCCCCATATTAACGAACGAAGAACATTCTTATTTGACTTTCTATCTTTTGATCCAAGCTGATTGACATGTGGGCTGACTGTTGACAACATCGCAGGATTAGCAGCTACTGAATACATAGAGAAAAGTAAATGCGTCCGCCTTCATTCCATTGTAAACGGCCACTGAGCTGTCCCACCTATGCATTTATTCTGGATTAGAATTGCGGTTACAGTTTTTTTTACTTTTCTACTAGCTGTCATTCCTATTTCTAGGAACCTTTCCCAGCTATCGCTGCGATTGAAGTCTTTATCTACTTCTCTGATATCTTTTCACTGTGCCTCGCCATGCCTACTCCAGTTTGCACTAATGACTTATGGGGGGGTTTATTCTCCGTTGACTTGCTTCCTGTGCACTCCCTTCTTTAGGCAAATCTCAGGTTGTCTGTAGACAAAGGTGATGGACGTCTCCAGTGCTTGGATGTGGAGACAAGTTCATTGCCCAATATAGCTTCAAAGAGCCACAATATTTTGGGAGACAACTAACAAACCATTGGTAGTTCATGGGCTTTTTCTGCAGTATTCTTGTGTTTGTTTTTGCAGACAAACATTTTATATTCCATATGATTCGTAAACTTTGATATCACTTGTCAAAGATGTCAGATGTAAGGTGAAGCTTTCGAAGGCAGAGCAGGTTCACTTCGCTGCTACCAATGTAGGTCCAGTTTGTAATGTGAGAGGAGATAGATCAGATCTGATTTTCATTTAGTCCTGGAAAATGGTGCTTGCCAAAACGTTCTTCAGACAAACTCTGCCACTAGACGAGACCAAAAAAGAAAACTTTTAGGTGTCTAAATTTTCCTAAAACACAATAGATGCATGTTTCATTAGGTAGTAATGATTACAGGTTTTAGGTGACAGCCATTTTTTTTTCCTCCATGGAAGTCTGCCCTATTTACATGCATACAAAGAACAACATCTCAATTTGCAGAGCAAATTATGGGTTTTATAGTAAGCAAACTGCTAGAATTGGCAAACAGTGGCAGAAATGGATTTCACAGTGTTCCTGCAGAATACTAACTACACACTTTATCAGCATTAGTAAATATTAAATATGCAACTTACTATCTTCCAAAGTCCATTAGCTTCAGTTCTTCGATTGTAAGAGGCAAGAGTTTCTAAGTCATTGGAGGCAGGAAAATACCCCGCTATTTACTGTTTCCCATTTTATCTCAAAAGAATATTCACTTTTACATATACGTTTTGAATGAATGAAAAATGAATACACATTAATGCATTTTCCACTCTTGAGAGGACAGCAGTCTCGCTTATTTTGTGAATGTGGCTTAAGGGAAGGGTAAATTCAGTAGCAGAGAACATTTAATCTGGTATTGCTGATCAAAGGCCAAGCCTTCTGTTAATGTGTACCATTGTGTATACATTGTAACTTAAATGAAGCACACTAGACGTGTAAACCAGATTCTCTTCTCGAAAGCAGAACAGTTCAACAAAGTAGGATTCCTGAAAAGGTGGGTATGGCTTGCAATGAAACTCAGATGTTTATGCAGTTCTCTGTCATGGGAAAGGCAACACCTGAACACCTCTGCAGAGATGAAATGACACTGCTACAGGCTAACTGACCTTATCATTAACACTGAATTCAGCAAGACTGGTCTTCTCATGCCATTTCATCTCCAACAGAGTGGCCGTAATCGGACTATTTGAAACCAAACCAAATCTAATCTCAGTAAATACATCTTTAAAAAAAGTTACAATATGAATTTGTATTGTTTGTGTGAATGGATGGCACAGGGCTTTCCTCCGCATTCCCTAGTGGGTTCACCTCTAAGTCACCATCGGAATATGACACAGTCTGGTGTTGATGGGACGTCATTGTGATTTAGTGGTTTTGTCGGCTGTCTGTGAAGTGGGTTGGGTAACTTAGTCGAGTGTACAGCTGGTTCCAGAGATAGTGTGTGGCTATTGTGAGAGTGCCCATTGTTAAGGAAGCATTGGGTCTTGTTCTATTCAAGGACATTCCTGGTCCCTCCATTGCAGGGGAGGATGGCTTGACCTTTCTGTGTCAACTTCATACTTCAAATTCATCACTGAAGGCTGATGTTTTAACATCCTTATGAGAGATGGTTCAGTGTAGCGTCAGTGGCAGATCAAGGGGATTCCAAAGATGTTCACACACTACCCTCTGGTATCTGCTTCTATGTTCTTTCATTTGGACTTGAATGGCAGGCTGGAAGGTTCGACTGGACCCCGGGTTTTTTGTGTGTGCATAACAGCCATGTTAGGGAGAAGATGGTTCAAGTATCTACGGCAGTGTCTTGGACTGCAGCCTTGATAATATTTATATCTGATATAGATCCTTGGTACACTGTTTTTTCTCCACATTTTACATCTGATTCTAGGGTAGGCATGCATAATTAACACAACAGTAAATCACATGCGTAGTGATCAACTATTAGAGCTGGGCTTGATTAATGTCCAAGTAATCACTGAGGTAATATTTATGTTACTCTGTAACGTTGTACGAAAGTGCCTTAAAAGTGTTCCATGTGGCACTATAGAAAACGCTGAAATAAAGAAATAAGTGCAATATTTCACTTCAGACTTACATGAGATGAGTCAGTACTCGGTGAGTTTCATACAAAAACACAGTGACTGCTTTGCTGTGTTTAATTACTTAGAATAAGCTATGTACAGTGTCTCTGTTCAGTCATATCAGACGTGACTGATTAATTTGAGCAAATTAAATGCACGCAGGTTTACCAACGATCAGTCCACCTGCGTTAGTACACAAAGACGGGATCCCATAGACCAACTCAAAGCGTCATTCCGAGGGCAATTTGGGTGAGAAAACCGAGTGTCTTGATTTAGAAAAAAACGGGTTTTCATATGGGCAGGGAAAGCGAGAGGGGCAAATCATTCTGGCAGGCAAATAGCAGCGTATTTTTGAAAAAATGCAAATCCACAATGATCTTTAAAAAGTTACTTATAGTCTTTGGTAGACTGGAACTTTTAAATAGGAGTAGTGTGTCTATTTGTGTCGGACAAGACCCCCACTAGATGGGATTACAATAAATCTGTTAACTCAATAATTGATTAAATGTTCAGAATATTTTGATTTTACCCCTCCCTCTCTTCTTAATAGGCACCAATAAGGTGTAGCTTGTTTGTTCCTAATGATGGCAATGAGATGTGTGGCTCCAGTGGTGAATTTCATTGCTTTCTACTGTGTCTCTAGCTCTTGTAGAAGATCTCTTGAGATCTGGGAAGTCCCCAACTCGCATCATCAGGGGTGGCTGGTCTCCATGGGGGGCCTGGTCGTCCTGCTCCAAAGACTGTGAGATGGGGTTTAAAAGCCGGAAGAGAACATGTACAAACCCAGAACCGAAAAATGGTGGCCTGCCCTGTGTAGGGTCAGCTTCGGAATATCAAGATTGTAATTCACAGCCCTGTCCAGGTGAGCGGACTCTACTCTTCTCACAGATTTTGACTGAATCTTGCATTTATCCCTTTCTATGTCTCTTGTACCTGCTTCCTTCTTTCACAAAGCCCATTTATACAGAGTTTGGATGAGTGGAATGTAATTTGAACCAGTTGGCTTGGGATGGAAAAGAATTCACAGCAGACCATAGGAAATCAGGAGTTTAGGGGTCTCATGTATGACAAACACATCTGCAAGGTTAATGGTTGCTTGCACAATAAGCCAAGGATGACACTATGCAGTATGTGATGTGAGTAAGTCATTATGCTGGGTATTGTATTGTATTACATTGTATTGAATTAATATTTATCTGGCACTGTTCAAGTACCTTGCAAAGCCTAAAGCTCTTTCTTTGTAGGCCATTTGCATTATTCATACTCATGCTGAAGGTATGTAGATCCTCCATGTGGAAAGATATGGAATTAAACAAAGCCTTTAGCAAGTGTTTTGTGGCCGTATGTTCACAGAATGTTTGTTCTTCTGTGATTATCCAGACTTGTAAAAGCTACCTTTGCTAGCACTACACAGCTCGGGTCTCATAATACTCACTCATTTAACCCTTTCAGTGTGAGCTGATAAATGGATTGTGCACACAAAGGTTTTAAGGTAGCCGTTTATTACACTTTTACTTCCACACATTCAGTGTAATCACTATACTGTTGGCGTTCATTTATCTGGTGTTGTCACATCATATTAACATGATAAACAGTTGCAAAAGAGCTACATTTGCGTTTTTTTGATGGCATGGATTGCACATAACTGTAAGTGGAGCACACTTGAGAATGATGGCCAATGTCACAATGTTCAAGTTGAGGGAGCACACTGGCAAATGTCTGATTGCCTCGGGCACTCTGAGATCAATAGGATTCGAATATATCCTCTTCATTTTTGTAAGGGTGCAACAAATCAATGTGCATCTTTCCATCCTGAATGAACGAAAGTAAATATTGTAGAGTGTATGTAAACAGAGAGGCATCATAGTGCTGAGATCCAACAGCAAAGGCAAGCCAGACCTATTAGCAGGATGATGGAGTTTTGATAGCAGCCCATAACCTATGCTTCCTGGGCATGTTCATCCTCAGCGCAGGTCCTTACATAGTCCACTATTTTAGTGGTTTCTGCTGAACCTATCACTGACGTGTAATCTTGAACCTACACTACTAATATGTTCTCTCATCAATGGACCTGTACAACCACTGACCTTCTCTCCCGGACCCGGGCTACCCCATCCACCTATACTACATAACGCCATCTTATTGCTCCACTAGAATCAGCCCTTGAGGATCTAGTAACTTCTACTGGTACTGCCAGGCACGTTCTCCCTCATTACCTGTTCCCTAGATTTAGTCACAGGCATACCAGGAGGGATGCAAATGTCCAATTTCAGCTGGTAAACATGCACCTAAATCTGGGGTTTACAGACTAATTCCCAAAATGGGGAATAACACATGGACCCAGAAGTAGCATGTCCAATTCCGCATGATTTTCCCTCTTCTAGGAGAAATTATAGACCAAATCCACACCCATTTTCCACCTGCTTGCAAAACATTCCAAATCAATAAAAACATTAATTCTACCAAAGAGGTATAGGAATTCAATTTAACATTATATTCTATGCGGTTTTATTTTACATCCCTACCGCCATTATCTTCTGTTGGAGAATGTTGTAGTGCCAGTTGTTGACAATACGTAGTGTTGGACTTAATACGAAAGTGTAAGTTACTGCAAAAGTGCAGTTTGTGAACACTGAAAAGTAGTTAATTTACTCAAAAGTGTAAACATACTCTAAGGTGCAGTTTGTGAATCAGGCCCTGAGTTTGGTTGTGCAATCTAATTCCTTTTTCATAACATAGCTTTGAATTGCTAAATCATATAGCAAATATTTTGTGCATCTGTATTTTGTTTCTCAACCATTTCATACCTACTCTGAGTACCTTGGGTAGCTAGCGTGTTAGGAGAATTTATGAGTTTTGTTTTTTTATTTTCCTAACTACAGTCTGTTAGCTTTAGAAAATCGCAAAGGACAATTATTATTTGTACACTAAAATAAATCTTGTGTAGTGGTCATGAAAAGACACGTTATAACAAATAAATAAGAGGCAGACTGTTCTACTTACACCACACTTTTTTTTAATGATGAGGATATACACTCGCTGTTTAAATTTAACCAGGGACCTGGGACCACATTCTTGTCTTATACTTTAACAACAGCTTCCATGGGATGTGTCATTTCTTTAAAGTGGGCCCAGCCTGCTTTAAGAGCTCATTAGAAAGTCATTCTCTGTTCTGGAACAGTCTTTCTGACATCCATGGTGTTACTAACTGAGAGGAACGAACTACACCACATGGGCACATTAGCACTAGGTGTTCCCATGAGCCTTCCGCTCAAGCATTGACCACGCTTTCACCTCGATTATCTACTGAGATGATGCTTAGCCAGAGGCTGTTCACTCATTGTGAAAAGTGGGACTATTTTAGCAAGATCACCAGGCGCAGGGTGATGTAGTTGAATTGTGAGTCTCAAGACACCTTTGAGGAGCTTCAGTGAGAGTAAAGGAAGGATCACAGCAGGAAGAGACAGAAAATTGGAAAACCGTCCTACTTAACTAGTCAGTTGACTCCAAATTTGAGAAAATGTGAAACCTGATTGCTCAATAGGATATACTTTGTTTTAATCTGACACAAACAAATCCAATATTTCTGCTTTATTTTTGTTGCCTGGAAAACTATTCAGAATCTTGCTTTTGAATTGTTTACAAAGGAAATAATGTATGCAATGCACCTAAAATAGAAATGCATCTGCCTTTACCCACTAAATGCCCATTAGCCACAGTGTACATTGCACATACGAAAAAAACCTGTAGCCTGTCCAAGATCTGGGCTGGCAAGGTGAAGTAGTGCCAGTGATCAGGAAGCAGAATGTCAGATGATGGTACAACATGAACCAACCAGAAGGTCGTGAGTAGCAGCTCTGGGAGCTTGAGACGTTTGTCGCCACATAGTTCAGGAAAGGTGAGACAATTTAGGAAAGGAGTAAGAGATTGCTCCTAGTGTCAGCATGATTGGCAAACATTGGGTGGCCTTGGTCTACCATTCTAGCAAGCAATTCCTCAACAGATGCAGAGAGCTCATTGTGCTATTTTGTGAAAAGGGGCAGCCATAAGGAAAAGAATGGTAAAATACTAACTCTATTATAATTGTTGCACAAAATGAGAACACATTTTTGTCTTTTGATTCTTAAAATTGATTTGTTCATGTTTTTAAGTGATACCCTGAGAACATAATGAATTGGCAATTTAAAAAAAGGAAAATGTTAAAATGCATGCTGAAGCATTACAGACGTTGTCACTGACCACCAGCCCACCTACGAATTTACCCATTTATGTTTTTTCTGATAATCTGTCTAGCTAATGAGTGACAGGACATATGTTCTTGAGCTTTGGCCAGTATTCTTTCTGCTCACACGAGTGCAAGGGATTCTGGGCAAGTAAGATAGAATGCCCAAAATTCAATTATTCCTTTTAAATGACTTCATACTTGTGTTGTGACATGTTAAATCCATCAATTTAGCATAAAACAACACCCTTCTTAAATAGAGGTGGGCATTGTTTAAAAAAAAATGTTTTCATTGGTACTGTTTTTTCCAGTATTGTCAGAAAAAAAACATTAGCAGCTCAACAAGACAACAGCAGCACTGAATGTGCAGCGTAACCCTTCCCCCGAAGGGCAACAAAAACCCCCATCGCCTCCCCCCTACAATGCTACTCAAACATATTGGTCCCTACAGTTCATACACACATTTTACATGTCCAATATCAATAGGGTACTTTATCATGTGAAGGCTAATCAACGAGGAGCTGTGATCTGTCCATTGTGCCTGCCGATGATAGTCAAAATCTGGAGCATTAACCATGCTTTCTGTCTGGTAGCGCCCTAGTTGCCCAGTCTACCCCCAGTCTTCCTCTATTACGCATACTGGACTATGTGTAGGAAGGGTACTCATCCCTACATCATTCTAAGTAGAGGTTGGCATATTATACCGTTTACGGTGCATATAGTCCAACAATTTCAGATCCACAATTTCAGATCAAATTTCTGATCCAAAATTTCGGATTTAGCATAATTTCATATACACAAATTTAAGATGCCATAATGTCGAGTACGTAAGTGAATGGGTAAGGTATTAGGCTAGAGTAATATGTGTGTGTGTGTATATATATATATATGTTCGATGGCATGTGTAGCTGCAGATACACATGCTGTGCACATCCCGCCATCTGGTGTTGGGCTCGGAGTGTTACAAGTTGTTTTTCTTCAAAGAAGTCTTTTCGAGTCCCAAGATCGAGGGACTCCTCCCATTTCGGCTCCATTGCGCATGGGCGTCGACTCCATCTTAGATTGTTTTTTTTCCGCCATCGGGTTCGGACGTGTTCCTTTTCGCTCCGTGTTGCGGGTCGGAAAGTTAGTTAGAATCTCGGAAAAATCGTCGGTATTGTTTGCGTTCGGTATCGGGTTAGTTACAACAGATCGACACCGACTTTTGAAGAGCTCCGGTGGCCCTTCGGGGTTTTTTCGATCCCCCGTCGGGGCCTGGTCGGCCCGGCCACGTGTCTCTTCAAGGCTGATGGAACGGACCTCATTCCGCTTCGGCCCAAAATGTCATAACAAGTATCCATATACAGATCAGCATCTGGTCTGTAACTTGTGTCTGTCTCCAGAGCACAAGGAGGATACCTGTGAAGCCTGTCGAGCGTTTCGGTCGAAGAAAACATTAAGAGACCGAAGAGCGAGAAGACTGCAGATGGCGTCGGCGCCGACAGGGCAAGGGCGTTTCGAGGAGGAAGAAGAAACCTTCTCCATCCAGGAATCGGACTCGGACGAGCTCGATCCCGAAGAAACGCCGAAAACCGTGAGTAAGACGTTGAAACATAAAACTCACGAGAAGACAACAAAAGCCCAGGGGACGCCTCCGCCAACAGGCCATGGCTTAACCCGAAAAATAGGTGACCGAGCATCGGCACCGAAAAAGGGCATGCATGTGGCGAAGTCATCCGACTCCGGTCGAGATACCGCCACACAACAATCTCGGGCCCGAGACAGCGGCTCCGAGCAGATTTGGCACCGAGACAGTGGCACCGAAATTGTTCGGCACCGAGACACCACGACGCCGAAAATAAAGAAGGTTTCCTCGGAGCCCAAAAAGGCGACCAAAAAGATTTCGATTCTGAAACATCCAGCTACGGAACCGAAAGCAGGTTCCTACACAGAGGAACAGGGATTGTCCTTCTAGATGCAAGGACATAAGTTCGGAGAGGAACTTGAATCAGTTGAGCCAGACTACACTCAAAGAAGGCTCCACATTCAAAAAGACACAGGGAAAATAAGCACTTTTCCCCCAATTAAGATGAAAAGAAGACTTGCCTTTCAAGAAAAGGACAAGCAGCCACAGGCAAAGGTGGCAAAACAAACAACTCCACCACCATCAATGCACACATCACCGGTAGCCACTCCACCACTGATGCAATCCCCGACTCATACTGCAATGAGTCAAGATGATCCCGATGCATGGGACCTTTATGATGCTCCTGTATCAGATAACAGCCCGGACTGTTACCCTGCGAGGCTGTCGCCACCTGAAGACAGTACATCCTACACGCAGGTGGTCTCAGGGGCAGCTGCTTTTCATAACGTCACCTTGCATTCAGAACCAATTGAGGATGACTTTTTGTTTAATACACTCTCCTCCACTCATAGCCAATACCAAAGCTTACCTATGCTCCCGGGAATGCTAAAGCATTCCAAACAAATATTTCAGGATCCTGTAAAAGGCAGAGCCATAACTCCAAGGGTGGAGAAGAAGTACAAGCCACCGCCAACAGACCCTGTTTATTTACGCAGCAATTAACACCAGACTCTGTGGTTGTTTGGGCAGCTCGCAAGAGAGCAAACTCTCATACCTCGGGAGATGCACCACCTCCAGACAAGGAGGGTCGCAAATTCGATGCTGCGGGTAAAAGGGTTGCAGCACAAGCAGCAAACCAATGGCGTATTGCCAATTCACAAGCACTTTTGGCAAGATACGATAGAGCTCATTGGGACGAAATGCAGCATTTCATAGAACACTTACCCAAAGAGTTCCAGAAAAGGGCACAACAAGTGGTAGAAGAAGGACAAAGTATCTCCAATAATCAGATACGGACAGCAATGGATGCAGCAGATACGGCTGCAAGGACAGTAAATACTGCAATAACGATAAATAAGGAGACACTCATGGTTGCGTACGTCAGGATTCAAGCCGGAAATACAACAAACCGTGCTGAATATGCCCTTTAATGAACAGCAGTTGTTTGGGCCGGAAGTCGACACTGCTATTGAAAAACTCAAAAAAGATACTGATACGGCAAAAGCCATGGGCGCACTCTACTCCCCACAAAGCAGAGGCACATTTCGCAAAACACAATTTAGGGGAGGGTTTCGAGGTCAACCTACAGAGGCCACAACCTCACAAGCAAGGCCCACTTATCAAAGCCAATATCAGCGGGGAAGTTTTTGGGGGCAATATAGAGGGGGACAATTCCAAAAAAATAGAGGGAAGTTCCAAAGCCCCAAAACCCCTCAAAACAAGCAGTGACTTCCAAGTCACAAATCCCCAACACATAACACCTGTGGGGGGAGACTAAGCCAATTTTACAAACATTGGGAGGAGATAACAACAGACACTTGGGTACTGGCAATTATGCAGCATGGTTACTGCATAGAATTTCTCAAATTCCCTTTAAACGTCCCACCGAAAACACACAATATGTCAAAACAACATATAGATCTTCTAGGACTAGAAGTTCAAGCATTGCTACTGAAAGAAGCAATCGAATTAGTACCAAAACACCAGAAAGGAACAGGAGTTTACTCTCTGTACTTTCTCATACCCAAAAAAGACAAGAGTCTGAGACCTATATTAGATCTCAGAACATTAAATACCTACATCAAATCAGATCACTTTCAAATGGTGACACTACAAGACGTAATCCCACTGCTCAAACAACAAGACTACATGACAACACTAGACCTAAAGGATGCATATTTCCATATACTGATACATCCTTCACACAGAAAGTACTTAAGGTTTGTATTCCAAGGGATACATTACCAATTCAAGGTGTTGCCATTCGGAATAACAACTGCGCCAAGAGTTTTTACAAAGTGCCTGGCAGTCGTTGCTGCACATATCAGAAGGCAGCATATACATGTGTTCCCGTACCTAGACGATTGGTTAATCAAAACCAACACGCTAAAAAGGTGTTCACAACACACAAAGTATGTCATAGAAACCCTCCACAAACTAGGTTTCTCAATCAACTACACAAAGTCACACCTTCTGCCGTGTCAAACACAGCAATACTTAGGGGCGACAATCAACACAGCAAAAGGGATTGCCACTCCAAGTCCACAAAGGGTTCAGGCATTTCACAATGTAATACAGGCCATGGATCCAAAACAAAAAATACAAGTCAAAATGGTGATGAAACTCCTAGGCATGATGTCCTCATGCATAGCCATTGTCCCAAACGCAAGGTTGCACATGCGGCCCTTACAACAGTGCCTAGCATCACAGTGGTCACAGGCACAAGGTCAACTTCTAGATCTGGTGTTGGTAAACCGCCAAACATACACCTCGCTTCAATGGTGGAACAGTATAAATTTAAACCAAGGGTGGCCTTTCCAAGACCCAGTGCCACAATATGTAATAACGACAGATGCCTCCATGATAGGGTGGGGAGCACACCTCAATCAATACAGCATCCAAGGACAATGGGACACTCACCAAAAACAGTTTCACATAAATCACTTAGAACTATTGGCAGTATTTCTAGCGCTGAAAGCATTTCAACCCATAATAAGCCACAAACACATTCTTGTCAAAACAGACAACATGACAACTATGTATTACCTAAACAAACAGGGAGGGACACACTCAACACAGTTGTGTCTCCTGGCACAGAGAATATGGCATTGGGCGATTCACAACCACATTAGTCTAATAGCACAATTTATTCCAGGAATTCAGAATCAGTTAGCAGACAATCTCTCTCGGGATCACCAACAGATCCACGAATGGGAGATTCACCCCCAAATACTGAATACTTACTTCCAGAGTTGGGGAACACCACAAATAGATCTATTTGCAACAAAGGAAAACGCAAAATGCCAAAACTTCGCATCCAGGTACCCACAAGATCAGTCTCAGGGCAATGCGTTATGGATGAGTTGGTCAGGGATATTTGCTTACGCTTTTCCCCCTCTCCCACTCCTTCCATATCTAGTCAACAAGTTGAGTCAAAACAAACTCAAACTCATACTAATAGCGCCAACATGGGCAAGACAACCTTGGTACACAACACTACTAGACCTCTCAGTAGTGCCTCATGTCAAACTACCAAACATACCAGATCTGTTAACGCAACACAAACAACAGATCAGACACCCAAATCCAGCATCACTGAATCTAGCAATCTGGCTCCTGAAGTCCTAGAGTTCGGACACTTAGACCTTACACAGGAATGTATGGAGGTCATAAAACAAGCTAGGAAACCTACCACTAGACATTGCTATGCAAATAAGTGGAAAAGATTTGTTTATTACTGCCATAATAATCAAATTCAACCCTTACACGCATCTGCCAAACACATCGTAGGATACTTACTACATTTGCAAAAGTCAAAGCTAGCTTTTTCTTCCATTAAGATACATCTTACAGCAATTTCAGCTTACCTGCAAATTACGCACTCAACTTCTCTATTTAGGATACCAGTCATAAAAGCATTTATGGAAGGCCTAAAGAGAATTATACCACCAAGAACACCACCAGTTCCTTCATGGAACCTCAACATTGTCTTAACACGACTCATGGGTCCACCTTTTGAGCCCATGCACTCTTGTGAAATGCAATACTTAACATGGAAAGTTGCATTTTTAATTGCCATCACATCTTTAATAAGAGTAAGTGAGATTCAAGCATTTACCATACAAGAACCATTTATTCAAATACACAAGCATTAAGTATTTCTACGGACAAATCCTAAATTTTTACCAAAAGTCATATCACCGTTCCACTTAAATCAAACAGTAGAATTACCAGTGTTCTTCCCACAGCCAGACACTGTAGCTGAAAGAGCACTACATACATTAGACATCAAAAGAGCGTTAATGTACTACATTGACAGAACAAAACTAATTCGGAAAACAAAACCATTATTTATTGCTTTCCAAAAACCTCATACAGGAAATCCAATTTCTAAACAAGGCATTGCTAGATGGATAGTTAAGTGCATTCAAACCTGTTATCTTAAAGCAAAAAGAGAACTGCCTATTACACCAAAGGCACACTCAACTAGAAAGAAAGGTGCTACCATGGCCTTTCTAGGAAATATTCCAATGACCGAAATATGTAAGGCAGCTACATGGTCTACGCCTCATACATTTACCCAACACTACTGTGTAGATGTGCTAACGGCACAACAAGCCACAGTATGCCAAGCAGTACTACGAACATTGTTTCAAACAACTTCAACTCCTACAGGCTGAACCACCGCTTTTGGGGAGATAACTGCTTACTAGTCTATGCACAGCATGTGTATCTGCAGCTACACATGCCATCGAACGGAAAATGTCACTTACCCAGTGTACATCTGTTCGTGGCATTAGTCGCTGCAGATTCACATGCGCCCACCCGCCTCCCCGGGAGCCTGTAGCTGTTTAGAAGTTAATCTTGAACATTTGTAAATTTGTAAATATATTACTTTAAACTACATTATGTACATACGTATTCACTCCATTGCATGGGCGCTATTACTAGCATACACAACTCCTACCTCACCCTCTGCGGGGAAAACAATCTAAGATGGAGTCGACGCCCATGCGCAATGGAGCCGAAATGGGAGGAGTCCCTCCATCTCGTGACTCGAAAAGACTTCTTCGAAGAAAAACAACTTGTAACACTCCGAGCCCAACACCAGATGGCGGGATGTGCACAGCATGTGAATCTGAAGCGACTAATGCCACGAACACACACTGGGTAAGTGACATTTTCCATATATATCAAGACTCTATTGAATTAACAGAATATGGGCACTCTGGATTGCAAATGCTCCTGGATCAGTTTATTTAGGCAATAAAGTTGCCCTATGTGTTTCGGCCTTACAGCCTTGCTCCAGGTATTGGTTGAACAGTAGAGTACTCACTAAATAAACACACAGTAGTAGACAGTTGTGGCGATCAGTATTAGTCCCAAATCACACAATCTTAAACGGGCGCCATCTAGGTGTGCCTATGACAATACATCCAAAGTACATCAAAAAATTATTTCATCTGAAGGAGACCCACCTTAAGGATAATCCTGTATAGGGAGAGTATCTCCCAATACTGTGGCCCTGAGTAATAACTGGCGTAAGATAAAATGAGTTGATATTACAAACAATGAGGCTTTGTTGGAAGGGATTTATGGAGCTGTCTATAATGCATTAACATACTGTATAAGCCAGGCTATCATTCCCCTTCAGATATTGGCCACGCTCGTATCCTTGCTTGAGAAATTCAACCTTTTTTTGAGAGGAAGATCCCATATTGTAAATGTGTCTCTAGATCTTATGAATAGTTTGACAAAAAATTTAGATTGGTTAAAATAACTCTGATGGAAGCTCGTAAAAAGCAGCGTGAGTCCAGACATTTTGAAAGCCAGATGAGATTATGTCCAAGCAATTGAATTCAACAAGTCCAAGTGGGAAGTTAAGGTCTGGGAGGATCTGCTGGAAGCTGCAAAGGGTGGGGGGGGGGGATGCGCAGTTGTTCTGACATCTGGTCACCCACAATGGCCAGAAAGATTATGCTTAGCTTGAATGTCATATTTCTGAGGCAGACTGGGTGGGGCTCTTCACGGTCCTCCTCTACGCAGACCCTCTCTCTAAAACACTTCCATCTAACCCAGATACTCTGCCCTCTAGTAGAGCCATATCGGAGAAGGCAGTGTCCTTCACTATTGAAGAATCCTTCAATGCTTTAAAGGGGCTGAAACTTGGGAAAGCCCCTGGGATGGATGGGATCCCTTAGGATATGTTTTGTGCCAAACCTCAGATCTGGGCTTCTTATATTAATGTTCTGATAAATGCAATTGTGGCGGGCATCCCCAAATCGTAATAATACCCATTCATAAAAAGGCCTGAAGGCAAGAACAAGTTGATTATTGACCAATTTTCCTGACAGATAATATACAAAAAATATATACTAAGCACCTTTTGGTAAGACTTTGGAATTGGATCAGATCCAACTAGGCCCTATCTCACCTTCAAGCCGGCTTCATTCACAAAACAAGTACTGTAGACCTGATTTTTCAGATCCTGATCCTAAAATAGAAAATTGTCGACCTGGAACGCCAGGCTCTCTATCGCTTTTGTAGATCTTTGTGCAGCTTTTGACCTTGTTCCAAGGGCAAAGCTTTGGGAGGTCTTAATTAAAATAAGGGTTCCCATAGGGCTTTAGAAGCTGAGTCAGAAGTTGTACACCGATAATTTTGCCAGAGTCAGATGGGGCCCTTTGGGTCGACAACAGAGAATTTTCTAAAAAGATGTGGTGTTCATCAGGGATGCGTCCTTGCTCCACTCTTTTTGTACTATTCGTCAATGAAAGTCTACCTTATTTAATGAATTGTGTAAATGATCCTCCCAAGATAGCTGAGATAGTGGGTGCTAATCAATGAGGAGCTGTTATCTGTCCATTGTGCCTGCGATGACAGCCGAAATCTGGAGCATTGACTATGCTCTCTGTCTGGTAGTGCCTTAGTTGCCCAGTCCACCCCCAACCATGGCTGGTCTTCTTTATTACGCATACTGGACTATGTGTTAGAAGAGTTGTCATACCTATGTGATTCTAAGTAAAGTTTGGCATGTTATACCATATACAGTGCATTTAGTCCATCAATTACAGATCCACAATTTCATATCACATTTCTGATTTAGCATAATTTCAGATCCACTTGCCATAATGTCGAGTAAGTATGTAAATATGTAAGATATTAGGTTAGAGTAATATATATGTTCGATGGCATGTGTAGCTGCAGATACACATGCTGTGCACATCCCGCCATCTAGTGTTGGGCTCGGAGTTTTACAAGTTGTTTTTCTTCGAAGAAGTCTTTTTCGAGTCACGAGATCGAGGAACTCCTCCCCTTTCGCCTCCATTGCGCATGGGCGTCGCCTCCATCTTAGATTGTTTTCTTTCCGCCATCGGGTTCGGACGTGTTCCTTTTCGCTCCGCGTTTCGGTTCAGAAAGTTAGTTAAAATCTCGGAAAATTTGACGGTATTGTTTGCGTTCGGTATCGGGTTAGTTACAACAGATCGACACCGAATTTTGAAGAGCTCCGGTGGCCCTTAGGGGTTTTCGATTCCCCGGCGGGGCCTGGTCGGCCCGACCACGTGCGTCTTCAAGGCTAATGGAACGGACCCCATTCCGCTTCTGCCCCGAGTGTCACAACAAGTATCCTTATACAGATCAGCATCTGGTCTGTAATTTGTGTTTGTCTCCAGAACACAAAGAGGATACCTGTGAGGCCTGTCGAGCGTTTCGGTCGAGGAAGACATTAAGAGACCGAAGAGCAAGAAGACTACAAATGGCGTCGGCGCCGACAGGACAACAACACTTGGAGGAAGAGGAAGAAACATTCTCCATCGCGGATTCGGACTCGGACGAGGTCGATCCCGAACAGACGCCGAAAACCGTGAGTAAGACGTCACAACACAAAACTCACTGAAAAAACGCTAAAGCCCAGGGGACGCCACCGCCAGCAGGCCATGGCTTAACCCGAAAAATAGGTGACCGACCATCGGCACCGAAAAAGGGCACGCATGTGTCGAAGTCATCCGACTCCGGTCAAGATACCGGCACAGAGCAGACTCGACCCCGAGACACCGGGTCAGAGCAATCTCGACACCGAGAGGGCAGCACCGAAATGAGTCGGCATCGAGAGATTAGTACGCCGAAAATCAAAAAAGTGTCTTCGGAGCCGAAAAAGACTGCCGAAAAGGTTTCCATACCGAAACATCCGGCTTCGGAACCGAAATCGAGTTCCTACACCAGAGGAATAGGGCCTGTCCTCACAAATGCAAGGACACAGATTCGGACAGGAACTAGTGGCAGGGGAGCCAGTTTACACTCAAAGAAGGCTCCACATTCAAAAAGACACAGGGAAGATCAGTACTCTCCCTCCAATCCGAATGAAAACAAAACTTGCCTTCCAAGATAAAGACAAGCAGCCACAGGCAAAGGTGGCAAGACAAGTGACTCCGCCACCATCTCCACAACGCTCACCACAACCATCACCGGTAGCCACTCCACCAATGATGCAGTCTCCAACTCATACAGGGATGAGTCAGGATGATCCCGACGCATGGGATCTTTATGATGCGCCTGTATCAGATAACAGTCCCGACTGTTATCCAGCGAGACCGTCACCACCTGAGGACAGCACTGCCTACACACAGGTGGTGTCCAGAGCAGCTGCGTTTCATAATGTCACCCTGCACGCAGAACCTATAGAGGATGACTTTCTCTTTAATACACTGTCGTCCACACATAGCCAGTACCAGAGTCTCCCTATGTTACCAGGAATGCTCAAACACTCCAAACAAGTGTTTCAGGAACCTGTGAAGGGCAGGGCCATTACCCCAAGGGTGGAGAAAAAGTACAAACCGCCACCAACAGACCCTGTGTACATCACGCAGCAATGAACACCCGACTCAGTGGTAGTAGGGGCAGCTCGCAAAAGGGCGAACTCACACACCTCAGGAGATGCCCCACCTCCAGACAAAGAAAGTCGCAAGTTTGTCGCAGCAGGGAAAAGGGTTGAGGCTCATTGGGACAAAATGCAACATTTCATAGAACACCTGCCCAAAGAGTTCCAAAAAAGAGCACAACAAGTGGTGGAGGAAGGCCAGAGTATCTCGAACAATCAGATACGTTCAGCAATGGATGCAGCCGACACAGCTGCTAGGACTGTAAATACAGCAGTGACCATACGGAGGCACGCATGGCTACGAACCTCAGGATTCAAGCCAGAAATACAACAAGCGGTCCTGAATATGCCCTTTAACGGACAGCAGTTGTTTGGGCCGGAGGTGGACACTGCTATTGAAAAACTTAAAAAGGACACAGATACGGCCAAAGCCATGGGCGCACTCTACTCCCCACAGAGCAGAGGCACATTTCGGAAATCACATTTTCGAGGGGCGTTTCGGGGACAGAGCACAGAACCCTCACCCTCACAAACAAGACCCACTTATCAAAGTCAATATCAGCGGGGAGGTTTAAGGGAACAATACAGAGGAGGACAGTTCCCAAAGAGTAGAGGGAAGTTCCAGAGTCCCAAAACGCCACAAAATAAACAGTGACTTCAACGTCACAAATCCCCAACACATAACACCAGTGGGGGGGAGACTAACCAATTTCTACAACAACTGGGAAGAAATAACAACAGACACGTGGGTCCTAGCCATTATCCAACATGGTTATTGCATAGACACGTGGGTCCTAGCCATTATCCAACATGGTTATTGCATAGAATTTCTACAATTCCCTCCAAATGTCCCACCGAAAACACACAACATGTCCAAACAACACATGGATCTCTTACAACTGGAGGTCCAAGCGTTGTTGCAAAAAGATGCAATAGAGCTAGTACCAATTCATCAGAACGGAACAGGAGTTTACTCCCTGTACTTTCTCATACCCAAAAAAGACAAAACTCTTAATCTGTTTGTTTGTTTGTTGCATTCCAAAAACCTCATACAGGGAATCCAATATCCAAACAAGGCATTGCCAGATGGATAGTTAAATGTATTCAAACCTGTTATATAAAAGCAAAAAGAGAACTGCCTATTACACCAAAGGCACACTCAACTAGAAAGAAAGGTGCTACCATGGCCTTTCTAGGAAACATACCAATGACTGAAATCTGTAAGGCAGCCACATGGTCTACGCCTCATACATTTACCAAGCATTACTGCGTGGATGTGTTAACAACACAGCAAGCCACAGTAGGACAAGCAGTATTACGGACTTTATTTCAAACAACTTCAACTCCTACAGGCTAAACCACCGCTTTTGGGGAGAAAACTGCTTACTAGTCTATGCACAGCTTGTGTATCTGCAGCTACACATGCCTTTGAACGGAAAATGTCACTTACCCAGTGTACATCTGTTCGTGGCATGAGACGCTGCAGATTCACATGCGCCCTCCCACCTCCCCGGGAGCCTGTAGCTGTTTTAAGTTGAGAAAAAATTAGACTTCTACATTTGTAAATTTGTAAATATATCACTTTTAAACACATTATGTACATACATATTTACTCCATTGCATGGGCACTAGTACTATATACACAACTCCTACCTCACCCTCTGCGGGGAAAACAATCTAAGATGGAGTCGACGCCCATGCGCAATGGAGCCGAAAGGGGAGGAGTCCCTCTATCTCGTGACTCGAAAAAAACTTCTTCGAAGAAAAACAACTTGTAACACTCCGAGCCCAACACTAGATGGCGGGATGTGCACAGCATGTGAATCTGCAGCGTCTCATGCCACGAACAGATGTACACTGGGTAAGTGACATTTTCCATATATATATATATATATATATATATATATATGTGTGTATCACACTCTATTGAATAAACAGAATATGGGCACTCTGGATTGCAAATGGTTATGGATCAGTTTATTTAGGCAATAAAGTTGCCCTATGCGTTTTGGGCTCATAGCCTTGCTCGGGGTAGTGGTTGAACAGTGGAGCACTCACTAAATAAACACACAGTAGTAGACAGTGATGGCAATCAGTAATAGTCCCAAATCAGACAATGCTAAACGGGTGCCATCTAAGCGTGCCTATGACAATACATCTGAAGTGCATCAAAAAATGATTACATCTGAAGGGGTCCTACCTTAAGGATAATCCTCTATACAGTGCCCCTCAGTAATACACAGGCGTAAGATAAAGTGGATGGATATTACAATTAGACTTCGTTGAAAGGGATTTAAGGAGCTATCTATAATGCATTAACATACTGTATAGACCAGGCTATCATTCCCATTAATATATTGGCCACCCATGTATCCTCGTTTGAGAAATTAAAACCCTTTTTTTGAGAGGAAGATCCCATCTTGTAAATTAGTCTCTAGATCTAATGAATGGTTTGACAAAAAATGTAGATTAGCCAAAACAGCTCTGATGGAAGCCCTAAAAAGCAACGTGAGGCCAGACGTTTTAAAAGCCAGATGGGATTATGACAAAGCAATCAAATTCAGCAAGTCCAAGTCGGAAGTTAAGGTCTGGGAAGATCCACTGGAATCTGCAAAAGGGAGGGGTAGGATGCAAGATAGTTCTAACATCTGGTCACCCACAATGGCCACAAAGATTATGCTTATCCCAAAGTCACATTTCTGAAGCAGACTGGGTGGGGCACTTCACGGTTCTCTACACAGAGCCTCCCTCCAAAACACTTTCATCTAACCCAGATACTCCCCCCCTCTAGTAGAGCCGTATCGGAGAAGGCAGTGTCCTTCACTATTGAAGAATCCTTCAAAGCTTTAAAGGGGCTGAAACTGGGCAAAGTTCCTGGGCTGGATTGGATCTGTGCCAAACCTCAGATCTGAGGCTCCTTATAATAATGTTCTGATTAATGTAATTGCGACGGGCGGCCCCAAATCATGGACAGGGCCGAAATAATACCCTTTCATAAAAAGGGCTCAAGGCAAGAACCAGGTAATATCACCCCATTTCCCTGATAGATAATATACACAAAAATACATAGTAAGCACTTTTTAGTAAAACTTTGGATTGGATCAGATCTAACAAGTCCCTATCTCACCTTCAAGCCAGCTTTTGAAGCTGATTCAGAATTTGTATACCAAGGGGTGGTGTATATCAAGGGTGCTTCCTTGCTCCCTCTCTATATTTACTATTCCTCAGTGAAAGCATACCTTATTTAATGAATTGGGGAAATGATGCTCCCAAGATAGCTGGCTCCAAAGAACTGTGTCTGCTATTCACAGATGACATACTTTTATATATTTATAAATAAATATTCACGGATGCACTTTTTCATCTATTCACTTTTGCACTGCGCTGTTACTTCATAGGAGCACCTTAATTTAGGAATGTTATATTTACCTTGGACAACATCAGTGGAATCTGTTTTTAATGTGTACTTTTGCTAATAAGAAAGGATTCATATATACCTAAAAAAAAAAAAAAAATGTTTAGAGGAATTAACAAAGAAATTAAAGACAAAATGTGGTTATACAAGTAGTTTGGATGTACTCTACATTTTGGGTGGGTGAATCTTTGCCTTGGAAGTCAAGGCTGACACTTCGCCCACAGGAACCGTTTGTTTGTTTCTAAATCGTTTGACCCTGGTCCACAGGTTACAGGGTTGCCCCTTATTGGTTTACATATCTTATTCTGGGCATGGTTATGGTCATTTGAGCAACTTGTCCCTTATAAAGAGTGCCTCACCAAAATTTAGCCCACCAACTGGCCCTTAGGATCCCGTGGATAGCCCATGTTAAATCACGGTTGATTAAACTAGGATTGTCTGAATTCCAGCTTTATCCCACTTCAATGACCATCAGTTCCCATGGTCTTATCAAATATCATTATTGGAATGCTGTTCTGGGCCTTACAATTTGTGCTGTTTCCTTGAGTAGCCTAACAGACCAGTATTTGTCTTTTAAATGTGGTTCTTTTTTTGAGATTTTTCTGGACTATCTGAGTATGCCAAAGTTAAGGTCTCTTTACAACAAATTTAGATTGGGGATCTTACATAATGTCTTGTTCACTGCCCCCTAGATGAATAATGTTAACTCCTCCAATCTCTGCCCCATGAGTTGTCTGACAGTAGAGGACAGCAAGCACCTCTGGTTCTTCTATGGTTCAAACAGCATGCTCGTTGAATCATTCCTTTGTGCCACCTCTTGGGGCTTGATGAAAGGCATATCGCCTTCAGACTAAGGAGGTCAGATACTAGGAGCAGTGTCGTTTACTCTGTTGCCCGTTACTTAAACTCTTTGTGGAATCTCAGGAAAAGAGGTAATACGTCTCCAGCGCACCATACACTTTAACTCTAATTGGGGTAATGACTCTGTTCAATGATGTTAAGGAATGTTTCTGAAAAATTATTTCATTTTAATGTCTTTATCTAATTGAATTTATTTTGCTTTGTTATGTTTCATATTGATGTTTTTATGTTCGGTTTTATGTTTTTTTAATAACCGCAATAAAGATAATGATAATGGTGATGATTTCATCTTTATACGAACATGTTGAACATAATGCATGTATAGGCAAAATGATAAATTAAGGTGTTTAGTGTTATTTGTAAAAAAAGAAAATACAATTAAATAAACAAAATGAAAACAAATACATTTTTTATGTATAGTATTTTATGTATTGGTATTGCTCTTACAATACAAAATAAATTGAGTTCAGGATGACACTTTCAAGTATGTTTCATGGTAATGGTACTCAGTGGCACATAAAAAAAACATGTAAAACGTAATAAAATTATTTGTGCTTAAAGATATAAAAAAGTTCCCAGTGGCTATCCGGAAATCAGGGTGACAGTGACTCTGAAATGGGGGCCCAGGAGTATATTGGAATTACAAATTGATATTGGAGAAGGTAGATCTCTCCCCTTGCTACGGGATGTCCTAGATCAAGGGAAGAAGGTCCTCATCATTGGCACTGCGTTCTGTATGTAAATTATATATGTTATATACACATACTCATATTTTTTTTTTAAGTGTCTTATGGAGTGTTCACTCCCTTGAAAACATACACAGTAACAACTATATAAAATGTAGAGTTGATACTATAATAACATGGAGTTACTACTACCACTGATACATTAATTAAGTTAAATGTTTCCAATAGTAAAAGTTAGAGAGTACCTGTGGCCCAGGAGCCATGACAAGAACCAATAAGTAAACAAATATTCTTTGCTTACGACATATAAACATCAAGTAATATACTCTTTCCCAGCAACATTGAACATGATCTCTGTAGAAGACCCTCGTATGGAGTTGAACATTTGTCCCTGTTTTTGAAATTATTGCTTTTCAGTTAAAGGATCCTGGTCTTGCTGGTCTTCGTGGTCTCAATGTTCAACCACCTGTGGCGGAGGACACTATCAACGTACCCGGACCTGTACCAACCCAGCACCATCCAATGGGGGAGACATCTGCATCGGGCTGCATACTGAAGAAGCTCTCTGTAACACGTACCCGTGTGAAGGTACAGACTGCAGTTTCATTTAACTCCCATTCTAGCACTGTATGACCCTGAAACTATGTGACAAGTGATAGACTGTTAACAAGATTGTGTGCAGTGACCGGGTCTTATCTTTGGTAATGGAAATGAGAAGAAGAGTTGTCGGTACAGAATCTTGCTACCAGTTAATACCGTTCAAGCAGTTGAAAAGGAATAGGATTTTGGTTATCATGTAGAGGCTCCTGGTCCATAAGAAAAGACAGACAGCTCTGTCAGTGCCTGCACGCTTTTGAGAATCAATTTGTTGCCCTTGGATTTGTAACTTGTACATTTAGTGAATGTTTTTATCTGATGCAAAGCTGCAGTAGAGATGTCTATATACTAATTCAAAAAATTTAACAGAGTTGAAAACATGTTCATGCATTTATAGTGCTTGAAATTTATATTTCATCACCAACATTAGTCTGAATAGCATTTTACAGTGAACAACTTTGTAAATACAAAACAAAATAAATACAATAATTAAGAATCTGTCTCAGTAAAACAATAGAAGGACAATAACACAATAACAATAAACCTGCAGTTGGAAAACAAAGGGCCTAATTTAGAGTTTGACTGAACAAAAGTGACGGATGTCCTGTCTTCCTTATTACACGTGCCATAATATTTAACGTACTTGACTACAGTGGACAGGATACCCGTATGTTTGTGTGTCCGCCAAACTCTTAATTGGGCCCTTAATGCCTTTACCACCCAGTCTCATGGATGGATTTCTTGTGTTGGAAAGTATGGGTTTTTCAAAAAGTCACCTGATTTGCAAATTCTTTGTCAGCAGGAGGCCAAATCATCGCAACATTTCCAATACCAAAAACCGAATGGCAGCAGCCACCTCCAATTTATCCACTCTAACATAATACATGTTTCCAACTTTACCTCTGCCATGGAATAATTCAGAAAGGTTCATTTACACACAATATAATACACACAGTCTAATCAATCAACCATTTGGCAATCTGGTATGACATTATACATCTCTCTGAACTCCAGCTCCTCTTGTTATAAAGCAAAAGATCTAATATTTTGTTTCAGACCTCATAGTGCAAGAGTTTTAAAAACAAAAGGACCATCATTATGTAAATGAATGTTGACCTCTGTGGAACAAACTACACTGACTTTGTTGAAGTATACAGCTGTGGTGCAAAAGTGGATGTGCCCAGCATGCAGAATTTCTAGAGATCCAGCATTATACAAATCCCATGGCACCATAGAACATGTTAACGAGTTGAGTCGGTTTCCAGGATTTAAGATCCCTCTAGACTGTTACTATCCTTTTCTGTTAACCGCCACTGCCACACCCACCAGTTGAAACACTTGTTCACCACATCTGCAAAGAGGCCAAGAATTGACCCATCAGTCACTTTGATCTACCGTCTTACCCACCTCAGGTGGTCCACTAAGGAAGACAACTGTTGGAACCAGTAGGCCTGAGACACAGATGGCTCTCACACGTAATCACATTTTGTGATCCTAGAAAAAAATCTTTCATTTTGCTTTATATCCCTTTTCGGTGTAAATATTAAGAACCTGTAAATAGGTTTACAGGCCCAAGGGACAAGTAATTTCACCCTTATTATGAGACAGTGAGGTATCATGCAGGAACTCTATTCAGGTACACACCCTTTTTACATCTTTGATTAAACCCAGAGGGTTACATGCATACAAGAGAGCCCTTATAGTTGTTTCGACTAGTTAGTCATTGTTAAAATATCTCTTTTCCATATCAATGACACTCAGGTTTTGCCCCCTACAGTCACTGATTTCTACATCTTTGGATATAGATCTGTCTAGTGACTAATAACTGTCAGTGCTCTTCTTGAATATGCAAATGATGGAGAATGTAATAGCACAATGGTAGTTAGGTATTGTGTGGAAATAATCATTCTAATGAACATCAAGCTTCAGTTGTACTGACCAAATATGGAGTACTTGGTCGGTACTTGAATTGACTACGTGGATCGTGAACCTAAAATCATTCTGTCAGGTTGATATCTGAGACAAGTTGCATTGATGCTTTTTAGATTTTACCATAGATGGCAACTGTCTCTCTGAACTTGTGAGAACACTTGTATCCAGGGTATCATGTGTATTCAATAACTAAATTGTTGCTCAGACAGTCCTTTTGCAAAATCAGCTAAACATGTTCATCATCCAAGTTGTTACCAAAATAACTGGAAACAGATAGGGGTATCAGCACACTAAATATTTGCTGTATTCCAACTGCTCTGAAAATTAAGTGCTAGTCATTACATTTTTTGTGTAAGATAGACACATCAAGGATGTTATGTAGTTTTATATAATCTTCTGTTTTAAGCAACTAGATTTTAATAAATTAAACTGTTCTCCATTTAGACACATCGCCAGTTACAATCCCGTGTGTCAGAACAACTTCAAATACTCCAAACCTGACTGTGTTTCCCTCGTTGTGGAGGCCAGTCTCATTCCTTGTCCTTACAACCTTTAGTTGTGCATTTTGACAACGTACCGCTGTCTGCTGCTCAAGAGCTTGAACATACTAAGAAATATATCCCTAACATTGAATACTAGTGTTCGAAACTGACAACCGTTTATCAAGTAAGGACAGAGGTTTGAAAGCAAAAATACAAAAGTGCCAAACCATTGCAAAATCGTGCCGCCCATCAACGAATCCCTTCCTCCCAAAGAACTTCTTCCTTTTCTTTGCTGCTGTCTACAACTTCTGACAGATCCCTCCACCTTCCCCTCTATTATCAAGAAAATATTCAAAGTTGAGTTTTTATGTTCACCATGATCAGCTTCCTAGTCTGTGCTAAGAGTGCATGTCTTCTTGACTACAGCTAAAAAGGGTGTAATTGTTCATCACCACCACCAGGGAAGCTGGATCTTGGAGGTCTACTGTGATTTTCAGCTTTTGAAAGTGGTTGCCAAGTGAAGCCAATATTGCTGAGCTGGCACTATGGTGGTCCAAGTCTTTTTTGACAGACAAAGCCTAATGTGTCAAACTGGGTCCATTTATGTTGGTAGAGGTTATGGTGGGATGTAGCGTCCCACATGGATCCCCACCTTTACTTTCCAATATCTCAAAGCCATAAGTATGTGGTGCCACTCCTGTGCAGAAGAACCTCAAATGTTCATGAGTGTGAAAGAACCGGATTCTGCTGATTAGTGCCTTAGGTTCGTGATTAGAAGAGGCGGCCTTCTAAATGAGCAATAGTGGCCCTGAGCTCAATGAAGCAACAAGCACTGCAGAGCCAGTGGGTCTGGCGTTGGCTGCCAGTCTTTTGGCAGTGTAAATGCGTATTTTGTTTTGTCTTTGATTTTGCAAACCTTTAATTTTGAGGAAGCTGTTGGGCCCTTGTGAATCTGAAAACAATTAGCTAAAATATTTTTGGGCTAAAAAAGCACACATTTCAGTAGTGCTCCCTGATACTTGAGAGAACTACTTTGTGTGTGGATGTGCTCTTTGTGAAAGAGCAGACTGTCACCACTAAGTAACGTTAGCGAGTGGCTTAAGTCAGCTGACCCGTTGACCTAAGCTGAAGTTGGTGGAAGTATAATGTGAATGACACAATAAGAGACTAATGGAAAGCACCTATAAGTATATAATACATACATTGTTAGGAAAATAAAAAAGGTCTTGACCTTCATCGGGACTAAAAACTGAGGTACTTCTTATTAGTGGTCACCTTAAATCTAGGCACATAAGAACAATCCTGATCTGTTTGGTTTACCTCTTTATTCCTATGAAACACCATAGAGTGTTGTTGGAGAGCTTATAAATTCCAAACATGGCGACATTAATTATTTAATGAAAGGCTTTCCAATACTACAAGATGTTCACAATGCAGCAGAGCATCTGATTCTAAATGTCATAGGACTGAAAGTATCTCAGAAAGTATTACCTCTCCGCATTGGCTTCTGGTTGCAAAATAGATCCTGGTAAAATGGCATGCTTAATCTTGAAACACCGCAGTAATCTGGCTCTTTTCTGCCTCCCGGAGAAGGGTAGCAGACATTGTCCCTTTTGTCTCTTGGATCAGTAGTTTAGCACTTGTAATTAAGCAAAGAGCTCGGTTTAGTTGCAAAGGTGATCACAGATTTTCCGTAATTGATTCATTAATGTGGAAACGAGGCCCTTCTGTCTGGAAAACAAATCAGACCTATCATTATAAGTGTCTAAGTGTCACGAAAGATGTGAATTCTATCACTTTTGCAAGTATGACTTAGTTCAGTATGCAGATGTCCTTAGTGGGCATTGTGACTCTTATTATGTTCAGGTACATTTTTTGTAATGTGAACCAAATAAATATATGTTATAAAAAAAAGCAGCCTAAGGACTGCATAAGTGGGCGTGTTCCCGCTACTTCTGCATGTCGGCAGCGCCAGTTCAAAACTCTACCCAACACTACAGGTGGAGGGAGCGGATGATTTGCTTGAATTTTTGCAATTTTTTTTTACTGTTTCTGCTTCCTCGTTTGGTACATTTCAGCCTTCAGTAGGTCAAGGCTGTAATATTCTCTGACTGCACTGTGGTGGTTTTAGACATTAAGCTTTAAACTTTTTAACTGGTGGCAATATCATGATTTGCTCTATATATTTTGAAAAAAAAGACAGTCTTTGCACCTTGGTTTTAATATGCCATGACTTTAGTGTCACTCTTCTTGAAGCTCATCAGAAATGAAAACGTTCTTAGTCCTCTACAGTGCTCATCATTAGATATCAGCTCCAAAATATCTTTACATTTTGCAGCCGCCATTAAAAAAATCAAATTTTAAGTGTTTAATGTAAAATAAAATGACTACAACCTCTGAATTTAATCATAGGTGACTAAAGTCATGCCCATTTGACGCTGATGCAGGACAAACATTGATAAAAACAACAAGAATGAACAAGCACTTGAAACAAAAATCGCTGCAATGCCCAAAATGGAATATAAAACTAATAAAGATAGTTGCTAAAGCTGTGTACTAGAGATTTAGAACTGTATATTATATAGTGAATATGCTACTACAGAAATGCACATTGGAGGCGCACGCCTATAAAATATGTATTTACTGCTAATGTAAAGGTGAAGTTATCACCTTTCCTTGTCTGATTTCATAGCCAGGTAAATATAGCAAAAGGTAGAAAAATAGATGTGCAGCGTCATAATTTCAAACTCGTAAATAGATGCCAATGCTTAATATTTCAGCCCGGTAAATTGATATTGTGTTGTATCGTATAGTGCTTCTACCCATGAGATGGCTGCAAAGCGCTTTTATTGTCAGTTGGTAGGACTGATAGGAAGGGTTTTTTGGGGGAATGCGTCATGTGAGAGGAGACGGGTAAGGTGTGAAAGGTTCAGAGATGTGCTCCAAACATGGAGCAGCTTGTGTTGCAGTGATTAAGCAAGTAATGTTGCAGAGTGAGTCAGGATAGATACCTACTTTCGAACTTATTAGCACAGATCATAGAGTCAAGTGACCTTAGTCTAGGGAAAAAGCTATGGCCCAAATTTAAGAAGGGGCCTAGCACCACATTAGCGTAGGTTTTGTGATGCTAGTGTGGCATTAGATTGGCAAAAAGGCCACACCAACTTTACTACGTGGTGCAATGCATACATTGCACCATTGTGTAAACCCTTGCGCCACATTATGCCTGTGCCAGGCATAATGTATGCAAGAGGGGCGTTCCTCTGTTAGGACACCCAGAAAAGTGGTGCAGTGGAATCCATGAGATTCCACTGCGCCATTTTTAGCGTCTGCAGGTGTTAAATTGAGGCACAGGATTGTTTATAAAGGGACTTTATGTACTTTGCAGGATTAGCTCCAAAATGTTTGGCGCTAATCCTGCATAGTACCAAAATAGCAACAGAAATGATGACACTATTGAGCTTAACGTATGCCATGGTGCGCGGTATCATTAATAGAGCATTAGAAGGGTGCAAGAAAAGTAGCGCTTAGTTACATGAAGCGCTACTTTTCTTAAATTGGGGCTGGAAATGTAGATGGTTGTCAGTAATCTTTATTCGGGTAGGTGGTGAGTTTCAAAATTTGGCTGGCTGGATAAAGAAAGAGGCTCCACGCGTTGGTGTTTTCTTGAATGAGGGCACAAAGAGTAAACTTACACATCATCGTTTTAAATAGCAATAGGTTACTCTGCCTTATGTAATTCCAATATTGATAAAATAATCATTATTCAATTGAACATGCATTATTAAACACGTTAAGATAAAACGTACTTAGTGGTGAGCTCTAAAACCAGTGTTTACTATACAATTTAACATCTTGTTGGCCATGGGGAGTGGGAATACAGGTGGACCCTGGTAGCTACATGTAGTATTTTGATGTACACAGGTGACTTCCTACGATCAATACAGAGAAACGTGTTTTACGAGTTATGGAAAATCAGGAGGCAGTACTTACTTCATAGCGCCTTGAATTATGTAGCTCAATTCAGAAAGAGCCTATAACGTACGATGTTTTAATGCCTAAAAATGGGAACGTATCATCCCCTTTGAGAACTTCAATTTTAGTGTTTGCTCACTGTATGTCGATTGTCATTCCTCTCATCAAAAAATCCATGAGAAAATATGAACTGTAAGGCCACCTTGTATTGTGTTGCATTGTCAGCATGTGTAGGTGTTTCCATGTCCTGAGTCCTCTCGGTTCTTTTACCAGGTGGTTGGGCGGCGTGGTCGGAATGGACACTGTGCAACGAGGAAGGGATCCAGTACCGAAGCCGCTACTGTGAATTCCACAATCCTGGCCCCTCCCAGTGCAACGGAAACAGTACCCAGTACCGAGAGTGCCTGTACAATGAAATTCCTGGTATGTACATCCCGGGCTCGGCAGGCCCGCAAACCCTGGAAGAATTATGGAAAGCAAAATTTAATTTTTGAATGCATGCTAATCCATTTTTTTTTCTTGCCAATAAACTTCTTACAAGTGTTCAAAAAGTGCAGTAAAGAACACTGCAGCTCACCACCGCCTTGGCACTTTGCACTATTCGACAACTTCATACAATACGATTTCTCTGGGATATGTTTTGGGGAAGTGCACTGTAATTATGACGTTGAAATGCTGTACCAGTTTAATCAGCAAAAACAATACATTAAAGAAAAGGTACATCGTTAAAACGTCATTTCCCTCCCTTTCAGAGAAAAAAAACACATTTCCTGCTGCTTGCTGATAAGGGGCAGAATTTGTATTTCACTATTTACTCACCGTTTCACATTTTTCATTCATCTCACCAAAAAATGCATGAGAAAATATGCACTCTTAGCTACTAACTGCACACCAAACGGCGCCTTGTTGCAGCGGTGCATCGAGAAATTCCAACCGCTAGTCAAGTCGGAAGGAAAACCCGCTGGTATGGAGATGGTCACTTTGCCACACTCATCCTTTTTGTGACATGATTTTGCGCAACCTAATACAAAGCTGCCATGATCGTACAACAATAGCATTCTAAAGGGGGCGGTGTATCAGAGGCGTTGTCTTTGTAATACTACACAATAGAGCGGGTGGTGCGTCCCCGTTTTTATTTTTACTTCCTGTGTTACTAATGTTGCCTTATATTTCACAGCGAAATATAAAATTACATCAAAATATTATGACTGAAAAAGTGGCTTCTCAGAGGAATAATTTTATTTTTTCCCTCCTGTGCTCAGTGATCTTACCGGCATCCAGCATTGATGAAAGCCTGCACTGCGGAGGTAAAGTGAACTACGTCTTGTTTTTTTAATCTCCCTCTTTATGAATCTGCCTCTGATTTAATTCAAGACACCTCCGGCGACATGCATTAATCTGCAGCTCCCCATGCGGCGGCAGCTCCCAGCCCAGGGAGTCTAATTGTCTGGCCAGATTGCCAGGATGTCATATTACCTGATTCTCAATGTCAAAAAAAGAGATCTGATTGCCCCACGCCAGCTCTTCCTCCCCGCCCCCAGCTTCAGCCGTGATTCCAAGGGACACTTTCTGCTGAACTGTCTCGCAGAAGTATCGATGCTCCGGCTAAATGTTTTTTTCATTTGATGATTGAAAACTGAGCCACAGTGGTTCAGCCATTTCTTAGTAGCGCTGTTCAGTGCTTTGCTACTTTTATGGTTTAACCGTTTAGGGACAAAAGATTGGAAAGTTCAGGGCTTTATCATGAAGGAGGGAGTTGCTTTAACTTTCTTCCAAAGAATTTTAAGACTGTATTTTTTTTTTTAAACACCATAATGATGCATATGGTTTGTTGTAACTGAATATACTCTGTGTGTGTCCCCTGCCTGAGAATGGTGAAGACAGACCTGCGTTGTGACCAACCTAATTGTCATTATCAAAAGGCGTTGTCACTTCTGGGGAAATGTTGCTGCTTTCAGACATTTCTTTGAAAACGGAGATTTTGGTTTTGCTGAAGGGAAGTGTGGATATGTTTATCAATCCGATGCCTGACGTTCAGGACCAGAGAAACTGGTCCCCAGTCAAGGAGTCTCCCTCGTGTTGAGGGTGACTTGGGCTGCCTGCCTGTCTGTCATGCATGTGGCAGACTGACATAAATTCTGTGATTTAGCTACCCCTGACTTCTTCCGGTGTAGTGCTGAATGAATACGTGTGGACGGTTTGTGTGTATTAAACTGTGCACCACATGTGGCATAACAGCCTTGTGCCATGTGTCCCTCTCCAAATGACTGGACTTTCTCTTCTTCCCACTGCAGGAGATCAAAGGCAATTTTAGAAAAACATTTTGAGCACAATTTCCACAACCACCACTTTAAAAATTCACTCTCCAGCAATACTCAGTCCCCACCATCATTTGCACAATAACCGGCCCAGTCACATTTTGCTAAGGTAGCACGTGTACCAAAATGTACACGACTAGCACACCAAAGGAAATTTGCACTATTTTTTTCATTTTTGCGTATAAACTAATTTCTGACATTTACAAACTGGTGTGATTTGGCAAACCGATTTGAAGGGTGGGCTTTCGTGAGTGGGGATGCCTGCCTAACCTGGAAATACCTGCAAAGTTGTGAGTTTGCGGGTATTCACAAATATGATTGGCATGTTTCCTCACTGGATCCAATCAGAAAATAACTCCTGCCAAGGACGTGTGTAAGTCTCTAAGGTGCAAATGGCGAGGGTATAACATTGATAGGGTGTAGGTAAAAGGGTTTCCCGAGAGGAAAAATACTATCCCTCTAGAGAAGCAAAAATATATTCAAAGTGCAAATCCACTTTGAGTTACACTTCCTCATGCATTACTTTATGGCTGTTACATTGATGCATATGTAACTACCTGCATGTGTGAGTGGTCCTGGAAAGCTGAGATAATCAGAGCATTCCTGGCGTACTCATTTGCGTAAGCCTCTAGGAATAAATATCTTTTTGAAGGGGGCCTTTTAATTCTTTTCCTATACAGTGACTTCTTGATACTCAGGGTTTTATGAATAAATCAGTATAAAGGCATGTTCTGCAGCTGGGAACGTGGTGACTGGCTTGGGTTGGTGATCCAGGGTGGAATGATCAGGTAGTGTATAGGAGAGTCCCTGTCAGTGCTGCGAGGAGAGTTACTGTAATGTACAATCAGTGCACCCCTGCAAATGGAGGGGCAGCGCATCCTGCTAATATAGGTAGGGCTCGCGGGGAGGATTGGCTAAGTGGGTGGGGGGCACCCAGTTACTCTAGGCCTCATTAACTCAAATGTGTACCAATACCAAATGCGTCTCTTGTCAAATGAGGATTGTGTGGAAGGAAAATATCTTTAATCCTAAAAACGAATCAGGGCACGAGAAAGATGAAGTACAGAAATAAATGCCAGTACAAATTTGATTAATGCCACTGTCCTAGTTATCTTAATCGTTAACCCCTTCTCTACTGCACAGTTAAAGTGTCCACTCCTTCGGCTCTTCATACGCTCACAAATGGGTCCTTTTCCTTTCTTCCCAGGGTTGGCAGACCCCTTAATGCTTCAGGAAAAAATCCTCCACGATGATGTCTGAATAGTGACAGATGTGGTCCCAGCTCATAAATATATGCCACGATTGAGCCATACATCACGCGCCAGCCAGGCAGAGTAGTCCCCACACTGGCAGGTTACAGAGAAACTCTGAAGCTGTGACCAGGAGCCGAGCTGGCTCTTCGATCATCTTCAGCCGCGGGCGCCAATCAAAGCATGAGCGAGCGGAGATGAAAGTGTGCAAGGGGGCGAGAAGTGCAGCAGACACTCACCTTTAAAATGCTGCTGGCAATGAAGGGAGAAGCCAACAAATGGAAAACACAACATTAACTGTTGGAATAATTTCTGAAGGGCAGACGAAGGAGACTATTCAAGTCTATTTAGTGTGGTCCTAAGAGAATTCCCCACACAATGCTATTCGTGCTCACAATGAGTCTTGTGTCAGGAGAAAAGGGAGCCATTGTATCAACATGAATGAATGGAGAACTGCGTGCCAATATGCCGCTGTGAGACCATTGTACCAGTGGCGTGACAAATACTTACTACTTTGAAATAACATCACATAGGCACGTGGCTGTATATTCGAGATGAAGTAAAGGGGATGGTGGAACGCTCTCTTGACAAGTCAACGGTGACTTAGAGAGATGTAGGGAGACCTTGATTTGTCCAGAATTTCATTAGGTCTACTGAGCTGCAACTCAAATTCAGAACTGTTCAAGCCCATCCTCGAGCTTTCAACTGCTAAAGTACACCTCTTCCCAAAACAAATGTCTATTCTTTCAAAGGTATCCTACTATGGATGCATGATTGGTAGGCTCCTCCCTTCCTTGTATAACAGTAGATTAGGGTAAAACGTGTAATTCGAGGCATCATAGATGTGGGAGGTCAGCTTCTCAGTAAACGAAAGGGTTGGCAGCAACGGTGCCTGTTCACAAAAACAATTTTATATTATGACATATATTTTGCACACTCATGCCTGGTGGTAATTGAGCTATTTCGCCCCTGATTTGTCAGAATCCAGGTACTTTTTATAATGGCTGATCAACAACGATAGCCCTGGTATGTTATTTATTGGGTTGGATAAATGGCACCTATTGTGAGTTTCTGGGAGATGACCTGCAGATTTCGATGCTTACCACTCCAAAATCAGAATGGTACTGTAAAATTGTAATTTTTCCCCTTTTAGTCCAGCAGATTTTACCTACCAAATTTAACAAAGTATGAGCTATTAGGGGCACCTGGTAGTTACTGGATGCGATAAACACAACCCAACTTGTAAATCTGACCCCGACTCCTGCACAAATAGGGATTTTCTCAGAAGTCAGAAAACATAGCCCCACTCCTACAAAGGGGCACAGTGTTTTAGCTGTAATCACTAACTTCTACATGCACACTCTTCAAGAATTTGCCTGTGAAAAAAAGTCAGCCTCCCAAAATGTTAGGCTGTGATTAAACCCTTTCACTATCACGAGCTGTGAAGTACAGAGAAGCACAAGTGGGTTTTAGCAGCCTCTGATTGTTAGCACTTGTCTAGAATGAGATGTTATGGACTATGCTACAAAATGTGGGAACTGTTTACAGACTGAAATAGAGGGTTGTTTTCACACCAACAAGTCACCATAAAGTTATGAAAAGAATGCCTTTCCCAACATCAGTTCCATTAACTCCCAGGCAACCATCAGAAAATGTTGTCTCAACTTCAAATGGTGCTCTCTGGACAGTAGTCTTTCTGTACTCCTAATGTGGAACATGCCATTTCACAAAAGGTTCAAAATTGACTATTTCCTTAGATGGTTTGTGTTTGTGTAGCAGTTTTAGAAAACATTTCTTTAAATGTAAATTAATGATTCTACTCGATGGCTGCACTTTGGCTCTTATGGTCACTGCCTAATTCTTTTGGTAGCTTTCTTCAATGTATTTTTGGATTGTTTCAGTCTTGAACACAAAACCGTTCAAAAGTGGGACATTAAAGTAGCACTGACAGATGGACATTAAGAATGTGCCCACTTACCTTGTCAACGTCAAAAAATCAAGTATTCAACCCCCAAAATTGTGGCAGTATTCAATCCCAAAGATTTGTGGCAAAGATGTACTCAATATGTGGCAGAGAAAGTGAGCCTTACTAAGCTGGATGCCCTTGCTAATATTGAAATGACAAAAGCCAGTTTAGTAACACTCCTTAGTGTTAACAATATTCTTCTTGGTCTATAAATTGTCCATGGATTTTCATGAAAAATTTGAAAAACTGGAATTCATTTTTCAGGATCTATGTTGTTTTAAATGTGACTCATTTCCCATGGATTTATTAATTGTTTTGGCCTCCTTGCTCCCTTAAGTATTAGTACTTTTAAAAACAATTATAAGTATAGAAAAGGGCCCGAACACCAAAAACATGAACCAAAAGATTGAATTATGTTTTAAATATGACTTTCCGATTTTGAGCATTTGAAGTATTCTTACTGGTTGCTTCTGAGCCTTTCTCTCAATTCCTAGCGAATACTTTAAGAAACCAGCAAGTCCCATTAGCTGATCTGCCTTTTGTTTGCTCTCAAAATGTAAAAACCGTCACCCAGTAGGATTACAGCTGACATCTCACTTAACTAAATACTTCCATTCCTTGTCCTGGAAGTCATTTACTCCCAAACGTTTATGCATTAAAGCTTTTATACTTCTTAAAATGTAAACTTTTAACAAAAAGTCTAGGTGTGGAATTTTATAATTCCCTCTGTCAAAGGTGAACTAAAGTTCTGTCTGATCTTCTATTCTGGTAATTCCCAATCTATACTAACCATTACCTTGCCTTTTACATATTCACAGATTCAGTGTGATGAAAACATGTGGGGTGTTGAGACCTTTTTCCGTGCTTTTCTGTGCATTGCCTGCATGATCTTCAGTAGGTTATCACATTCAAAGACTGTATTATTAGATATGTGCAGTTCCTCGTTATTCGAAGCACAGCATTAGGCCTATGAGCAGTTTGAGCACAGAAGAAAGAATGCCATGTTAATGCAATCCTACGTGTCCGAAAGTTTACGGATGCAAGTCCACATTTTGTGAATACAAAACATCAGTGTACACTCCTAAATGAAGCAGTAGTGTCTGGCAAAAAGATTCCCTCGCCTGCAGAATGTGCTGAGGGGTCCCTAAGACTCCTGCATCTCATATATATTCATAGATGTTATGCTGAATGAGGGGCCCACTGATGGGTCATTGGTGTTTGGTGAGGCTCTTGATATGGTAGTTGTGTGAATGTTGGTTCAAGTGGTAGCTTTCACAACATAGATAGACGTCTGTGGCGGAGGAAACAGCTATCGTTGCAATCATTGACTGGAGAGGCCGTTTTCAAAATGGTGGTCGTGGGAATGACAGACACTCTTCATGTTCAGGTCAGGCAGCCAGGAGCAGACATGCGCAATTTGCGCAGACTCCTGGCTGCCTGAGCTGAACTTTGCTGGGCTGAGGAGATCACAGCTCCTATGGGCGTGACCTCCTCAGCCCAGCAAAGGTGCCTCAAGGCAGTCTCACTGACCCCATCCCACTCTGTGACGAGGCTGGGACTGCTGCCTTCCCTCACTGGCTGACCTAAGGTCAGCTAATGAGGGAAGGCAGCAGTCCCAACCCTCCTGGGACCTGGAGGCCGAAGGTAAGTGTGTGTGTGTATGTGTGTGATGTTTCAAATTGAATGTTCGGTGCGTGCGTGCATGTTTGAATGGTATGAATGTTGTTAATGGATGTGCGTGCGTGTGTGAAAGAATGAGTGTGTGTGATGTTTTCAATGAATGTTTGGTGCGTGCATGCATGTTTGAATGGATATGCGTGCGTGTATGTGTGTGAAAGAATGAGTGTGTGTGTGTGTGTGTGTGTGCCCAGCCCGCCCCCCTCCCTCCTAAAGCTGCCGGCCGCCATTGTCCTCAGGGTTATAAGCCCTGGCCGCTTTCTAGCCATTTGGAGCAGACGCCATATGTGACTGTGCAGTGCTACATCTGTGCTTGCAGCAGCCCAGACCTGATGCTGTGGCTACCTGCGGCAGGCACATAACTTTCGCAATCACCAAGGTGTATTGCTTCCATGCCTCATTTCGCTGCTGTCAGCCTGACACATCAGCTCGTTTCAGCTCGGACAGAGAAGGGAAGTGGGCTGGGAGAGCAGAGCGCACAAACTTATTTAACTCCGCCAGACAGCTCGCGGCCCCGACACTGATTGCATTGCGGTTTCCGTCAGTGGAGGATGTAATCTGAAAACGTCTTGGCAATTAATGCTGTCACGATGAGCCTTGCAAGGATCAGAGCCATCTGAGAAGGAGAGCTTCACCGACTTCTAACAAGTGCTAGGGAAATTACTGGAGGCAGCTTTTTTTTTAGCTAATAAGTAGTACCCACGCAAATCACACAAGTGCAGCAGTGTGGCAATGTGTGCCCACGAAAGAGTACCTGCAATAGTCTACCCTCCACTGTGCTTGGGAGGATAGGACAGGGTGTGTGGAAAGTTAACACCTGTACTTTACAGTCAGTGATTCATTTGGGCCGGAGGTTTCCACTGCCACTCATATTTGGGGATCATAAGACTTTGACCGAGAACAAACAAGAGAGGGACATGCAGAAAAAGGGAGAAGAAAAAAAGAGAAGAGAAAGAAGGGAAAATAGTGACAAAGACAGAAAGCGAAGATGGAAAGAGTGAGCTAAAGGTACAGAGTGGATGGTGGTGGATGAAAAGCATGAGGTATAAATAATTGTTGGCAGCCTTGGTATTCTGCATCTCGATACTTGGTAGCACCAGCCATGGGCTTCTGAGAAAATCTTTGAGCCTTGGCACTCAGTGTGTTACAAATAAAGCACTGAGTACTGTACATAAGATAGGGTCTACTCTAGGGCGTCTTCTACTGACTCTCAAACCAAGAGACCCCGATTCTAACTCAGGCATATCCATCAAAACAAATTTGTATCATTCTTGTCAAGTCGTTTTTAATTTGTGCTTAAGCTCCCTTATCTCCTTAAACAGCTCATGCTCAGCAACAATCTAAAAAACAATTATGTAAGCTAGATACAAATGAGTATACTTGCATGGCCTTCACAAGTAAGCAGAGTGTAAGGAGCACCTAAGCTCAAAAAAAGGACAGGCCAAGTTACATGATACCATCTCAAAATGTACATCCACTTGTTTAACGGAATGACGTGATTAGATGAATTGGTTTCCACCAACTTCTGCATAGGCTTTTATATGCAATCTTATTTAATCATCCTATATTTTGTGGCAGTCATTACTCAGTCAGCAGTGACTGCAGGGAATACCTTATATTGTTAACATGCTGCATTTCCAAACCAAGGTGAGGGATAGGAGCTGGTAGCTAGATTGATATTGGTGGAATCTGAAAACCTGAGTTCTAATCCTGGCTTCCATACTTGAATAAATTGTGTGAGATTGGATAAAATGCTTGGTGCAAGAGTTCCCTTGTGTACCAACATTGAGAATGTTTCCAACCAGGCTAACCTCTGTTATGAAGTGGCATGTAAAAAGAGACTGGGCATTTCCTTTCCGAACACACAAAATGTTAACATGAGCAGGATTTGAAAAAGTGGACCAAAATCATCCTTCATTTATTAATTGAAATCCTTTTGGTACTTAAGGATCCTTTAAGCAGCTGTCTCAAAAGTAACAATATTGTGCCATTACAAATTGCAGTTTCTTTAGACAAGATAAAACTCTGCGTTGCATCTCTTAGAGGAAATCATTTAGTCATGTTAAAATTAATGTAAATAGCATGCGAAATTTACCGTAATAACGTGCACACTTATCACGTGCTCATAGTATATAGCACTAGAGGTGGGGAATAGTGATTTACTGGGATGTTTTTCCAAAGGGGTTCTGAGTGACATCAAATAGATGGCGAGAGTGAAGCTCGAGTTTTTCTATGACATGGTTAGAACCCCAAGGTGAAAAACATCCCCAAAATTCACTTTAAAACCATCTATAATTTTATTTTATGGATGACTCCCCAAAATCATCTGCCCAATTTTCAACTGCTATGCAGGGGCCGATTAATGGGGGAACAATACATAACATGGCCTTTTCTCTCAGTCCCAAGGCTGGATAACTTCAGTGAGAGGAATTTCTCTTTCACCCTTCCTGCACTCCAGTCGATGGACACTGCATACCTTTTGGGCCGATACCAGCACACTGTGTGGGATTCGGTTGAAGAGGTGTTACCCATGGACTCAGATGAGATTCAAGCCATACTCTCTCAAGCAATTGCTGATGGGCGAGATGCAGCGAAGTCCACCATCAGGATGTGGGCTTGACACAATCGACTTGTGCTGGGCAGAGCGATTTCATCTTCAATGGCACTGAGTCAATGCATGGCTGAGAACTACAGGCTGCTCGGGGGATACACAAGTCTCGCTCATAGACATTCCCTTTGATGGCTCTCACCTCTTTGGTGAGAAAGCAGACTCAGCACTGCAGCACTTCAAGGATAGCAGAGCTACGATTTGGTCCTTGGCCTATCCATAACTCCTCACCAACCCCAGTGTGCCTTTCATCCCCTTCTGAGGCTATGGTATGGGCTACCAATCCATGTCTTTTTCCACCCAGCCATGAAGACCAATAGGGTTCCCAGCCCTTTCGTGGCTGTGGACATGTTTCCAACAGATCATGTGGAACCACCAGTCAGTGGTCAGGTCAATCCACCACCACCTGGCAGCAACAGCCACCAAACACCTTTAGTTTGCCTTTACAATAACATGGGCACCCAGTGGGAGGCAGGATTCACCATCACCTGCCTCAGTGGAAATCGTTAACATCTGAAAAGTGAGTTTTGAAGATCATCCAGAAGGGCTACTCCATCCCTTTCCTGGAAACACCTCCCACGTATAGCCGGCTGATGGAGGAACACCTTTCTTTGCTCTGTCAGGAAGTGTTGGCTGTTTGGCCTAGGGAGCCCTCGAGACGTTGCAGGCATTAGAAGTAGGTTCTGGTTGCTATTCCTGCTAATTTCTAGTGTCTGAAAAGGATGTAGACTTGTGCCTTCTTAACTTCTTCCTGAAAAAAGAGAAGTTCAGAATGCTCATCTTAACTCGAGTCCTGTCTCTCCTGGACCATGGTGGCTGGATTGTTGTGCTGGACTTGCGGAACACATATTTCCACATCCTCATCCTGACAGTCACAGGTGCTACCTGCTATTCACAGTGGACCAAGAGCACTTCTAGGTTGTCGTGCTGCCCTTCAGCTTCACTAGTGTGCCTCGGGTGTTCACAGCACATCTGGCGGGGTCAGGTGTTCCAGTCTTCTGCTACCTCAATGATTGGCCATTGAAGGTGGGCTTACTTCAGGCAGTCTTCTCCCACCTCCAGACTATGGTGGACCTCCTGCATTCACTGGGGTTCACTATCAGCGTGCTGAAGTTACACCTGACTTCCCATCGGATGCTCCCTTTCATTAGGCTGTTCTGGTCACAGTGCAACTTCAGGCCCATCCTCCCCAATGGCAAGTCCAGGATATGTGATAGAGACTTCTAGTTGCAGATTCCTTACCTTAGACTTTCTCCCAGGCATCAGACTGGACCCGGGATTTTTTCTTCGAGTAGTACCCCTGCATGCCTTCAGGTGGCGTTGGTTGACTCCGCGGGCGTTGTTGGTGTCTTGATCGCCGCCCTGACAACACAGTCGTATATAGGCGCCACCCTGGTGCATTGACATCAGTTCTTTTCTTTTCGTGCCAGCCTACGCGCAGACCCGTAGAAGAGCTACCCCTAGTCATTTTTTGAGTAACTGCTACACTTTTGTCAATATATTTTTGACGAGTTTTGGATGCGTTGAGGGATGTCCTGAAGGACTGGATTCAAACCCTGCGGCTCCTGTCACTGAATGATGTCACTGACAGATCCGCACCTCGTCTGCCTCTGATGTCTGGAGTGTGACCCAAAGTCATGCTCCGAGTGTCGGACCATGAACCCAAAAGCTTAGAGGGAGCAGTCCCTGAAGCTCATGGCAGCCCGGCACTCGACTCCGTGTTGCTCCCAGACTCATTCAAGAGGAAGGTCAGGATACCAGTCGCGGAGTCATCACCTCTCCTCCTCGTCCAAGTCATCTGGACTGTTGGGTCACCAGAAGAAGAAGTCGTCAAAGAAGGTCAATCGCTCAGACAGCGCAACTTGGGAAGAGTTTCAATGCTCTAAGCCTCTTCCTTCCGAGCCTCCATCTAGGTCTGTCTGCGCCTCCCCGACTATCCGGGAGCCAGTGCCACCCCTGCCCCACTCAAAGAATTTTTATGATGCCATGCACCTCATCTTTGGGCCGACCAACCATCCCCTCAGTGTCTTCAGGCCCCGGGGGAGTGAGTGAGGGCCCCCACGGGTTTCAAGTCGGCGGCTTTCGCCCCAACTCCAGAGGGCACCTCCGGATCCGTTCCCAAATCTGACCCCGAATCCATCCCGGTAATGCCAACGTGACCTTCCCCGGCATCGGGACAGATGTGGACGCTCCCGAAGTTGGTTGGGCCCACAATCAACATCGATCCTAAACTGATCCCTGACGACCCAGAGCCGGAACTGCGTCAATCAACGCCAATTCCGTTTTCCATGGGCTCTCCTGGGCCGAGGGCGGATCCTGACCCCCTATTCCTATGGGTATGGATTTGGCAGGGGTCTTCAAACTGGGGGGCGGGCCCCCCTAGGGGGCCTCAAGTGATCGGGGGGGGGGCAGGCTCTGGCCAAAGAGGCACTGTGCAGATAAAACTACTTTTTTTTAAAAGCAGAAACACATTTATTGCATTTTCAAAAAGGTAACCGAACTTAACTGCAATGTTTAAATAAGTCTAGACATATTTAAACATTGCCAACTTAATAGAATAATTGTGAAAAATTCTGAGGGGGGGGGGCGATTTTATTTTCCCCACTTGGGGGGCACAGCATTAAAAAGTTTGAGAACCACTGGGATATGGGGATAGTGTAGTGGGGTCGCTGGACCCTTTAGAATACCAGCTTGACCCTGACATGGACTGTGCTCAGGATTTGGGTGACGTCAGCGGGTTAGACACCTCCCCTTATGCTGGCATGCTTTCTCCCCTACCATGGCTACGGAGGAGGGAGCGTCATACTCTGTGGTGGTGAGAGAAGCTGCTGAGGTTTTGGACTTCGAACTCCCTTCAGTGGAGGTCAGGACTAACCTCCTGATGGAGGTGCTTCAGCCTGAGGCCTCCAATTCAGAACTCTTCCTTCCCTTCAATGAAGCCCTTACGGACGTGGGTAGCTGGTCCAAACCCAGCACAGGGTCTCCTGTGAATTGGATGGTAGCCCACCATTGGTCTGCGGCAACCGACCCAAAATTCCTGACACAACACTCTATGCCTGAGAGCCTTGTCATCAATGCTTCGTCATCCTCTGGTGCATTCCCTACCGCTCCCCCAGACAGGTAATCAAAAAGACTGGCTAGCTTGGGGAAAAAAATGTTTTCTTCCACCAGTCTAGCGTCCCACATACTCTATGGGATACAGTCACGCACGTGCTGCCTCAAGTCCCGGGGGAGGGCCGAACGGTTCTCTCCCAAGCTGTTACGGGCGGGAGAGATGCAGTAAAATTCATGATTCATTGTAGACTGGATACAACTGACTCACTGGGCAGATCAGTTGCATCGACAGTGGCCTCAAGGTGCCGCACCTGGTTGAAGACATCTGGCTTTTCAGGGGATGTCCAGCAATCCATGATGGACATGCCCTTTGATGGCACCCATCTCTTTGGCGAAAAAGCAGACTCCGCGCTCAAACAGTTGAAGGATTCCCAGGCTACAGCTCAGTCCCTTGGCCTCATAGCTGCTCCTCGCCCCCCACAGTCTGCTTTATGCTCCTTTTGCGGCTATGTAAGGGGAACCCAACTGAGTTCCTTTCCACCCAGCCACCAACCCATGCATGCTGTACAGCCTCTGTGCGGCCACAGGATCCCACGAGCTCATGGATCAGGAAGCCAGCGGTCCACCCAGTCCACCCCCCCCCCCCTCCTCTGCCTCCAAGCCTTCCTAGTCAGTCGGAATATCCGGGATCAGTTGGCTGCAGGATCTGCCATCACCTGCCCCACTGGGAATCCATTACCACGGACAGGTGGGTGTTACAAATTGTCCGAAGGGGCTGCTCCATCCCCTTCAAAACTTCTCCTCCAGCTATGCCACCATCATACGATCATCTATCGGAGGATCTTTTGGCATTTCTCTGCAAGGAGGTCAATGGAGTCATAGAAAGAGTCCCTGCGCCAGAAGTAGGTTGTGGTTGTTATTCCTGCTACTTTCTAGTGCCCAAAAAGGACAAGGCCTTCACCCTATCCTAGATCTCCGGTCCATCAATCTCTTCCTCAAGACGGAGAAGTTCAAAATGCTAACCCTAGCTCAGGTCTTTTCTGCCCTGGACCTTTGAGACTGGAAGGTAACATTGGACCTGCAGGGCGCCTGTTTTCAAATTCCTGTCCTGCCAGCCCACAGACATTACTTGCGATTCATGTTAGGTCACAAGCACTTTCAGTTCACTGAGCTCCACTTTGTCCTTACCAGCGCTCCTAGGGTGTTCACAAAAGTGATGGTAGTGTTTGTAGCTCATCTGCGCAGGTTAGGGGTTTCAGTCTTCCCCTACCTCGACGACTAGCTGTTGAAGGCAGACACGCCCCAGAAAGACGTCTCCCACCTCCATACTACTGTGAACCTCCTGCATTCGCTGGGGTTCACTATAAACGTGCCAAAGTCACATCTGACTCCCTCTTAGATGCTTCCCTTCATTGGAGCTGTTCTGGACACAGTGCAGTTTTGGGCTTATCCTCCCCAAAAGCGAGTCAATGATATTTGGACTATGATCCTGATATTTCAGCCTCTATTCTGGATTTCGCTGAGAAAGACTCTGAGGCTTCTGGGCCTCATGGCCTCTTGGATCCTGCTGGTTCAACATGCCAGATGGCACATGCGGGCTCTGCAGTGGTGCCTGAAGTTCCAGTGGGTGCAGCATTAGGGGAGTCGCTCCAACATGGTCCAGATCTCGGAGCGAACTGTGAAAGACCTGCAGTGGTGGTTGTTGAATCAAGATTGGGTCAATGGCAGATCCCTCTCCCTTCTCCAACCAGATCTCACTGTAGTGACAGATGCGTCACTCCTGGCTTGGGGCAGCCACATGGGAGAGGCAGAGACTTAGAGGCCTCTGATCTATGGCAGAGTCTGGGCTCCACATCAACCTTTTGGCGATCCGGGCGATCCGACTTGCATTGAAAGCATTCCTTCCCTCTTTCAAAGGGAAAGTGGTGCAGGTGTTCACTGACAACAACACTGCCATGTAGTACTGCAACAAGCAGGGCAGAGTGGGGTCAAGGACCCTTTGTTAGGAGGCTTTTCACCTCTGGACAAGGCTGGAACACCAGGGCATTTCACTGGTGGTTCACCATCTGTCGGGCTCCCTGAACATCAGAATAGATTACCTCAGCTGTTGATGCATAGTCGGTCAGAAATGGCGTCTCCATCCGGCAGTGGCGCAAGGTCTCTTTCAGCAGTGGCTAGAGCCTTGGTTAGATCTGTTCGCTTCTGCAAAGAAGACGCAATGCCAGCTGTTTTTCACATTGGAGTTTCCAAGGCGGCACTCGCTCAGCGACGCTTTTCATCACAAGTGGAGCTCAGGCCTCCTGTGTGCATTCCCGCCAATATCACTTCTGCCCAGAGTTCTGAAGAAGATCCGGCATGATTGGGTCCAAATAATACTGGTAGCTCCGGACTGGGCATCAAGAGTCTGGTATCCCGAGCTATTGAACATGGCCATCGATCCTCCGATCAGACTGCCCCTTCAGAAGGATCTTCTGTCACAGCAGCTGGGGACGGGCATTCACCACAGTCTCCACCTCCTTGTGTGGAGATTGAGCGGTGGCAGTTGACAGCTTTCGGCCTTCCACTCGAAGTCTGTGATGTTATCTTGGCAGCCAGGCGTCCCTCCACCTAAATGGTATACGCCTGTCATTGGAAGAAATTTGTTGCATGAGGTATCAACAAGTCTGTTAATCCCCTCTCTCAGAAGTTCTACTCTTTATTCTCTCTCTTACCCAGCAGGGCTCTACTCTGGCCACCCCCAAGCATCATTTGCTGTCATTCCTGCCTTTTTAAGGCTACCAGACCAACCTTCTCTGTTCAAATCTCCCATTGTTGGGAGGTTTCTCAAAGGACTCTAACATGTTTCTTCTAGTCCTGTTCATAATGCCCCAATAGGATTTTAACTGGGTCCTCACATACCTCATGTGTGCTCCTTTCGAGCTGCACCACAACTGTCCTCTCTGGCTCTTGACCCTTAAAACTGCCTTCTTGATTGCCATCATCTCTGCTTGCAGAGTGAGTGAGCTCCAGGCTCTCTCTTCAAAACCACCATTCCTAGCAGTACTTCCCAAAGTGGTGACACATTTTCACGCAGGCCAATCAATCACCTTGCCTACTTTTTATGCACCCCCACACCCCTCTCATGAGGAGGAGAGACTCAGCCGCCTGGATCAAAAAAGTGCATTGACGTTCTACCAAAATCAAACCAAGGATTTCCGGGTGGATGATCAACTCTTTGTGGGTTATGTGGGTGTGAAGAAAGGAAGGGTGGCGTGAAAGAGAACCATCTCTTGATGGGTAGTCCTCTGCATCAAAATGTGCTTCACATTGGTGAAAAAGCAACCCCTTGAGGGTTTGCGCGCTCATTCTACCTGAGCAACTGCTGCTACTACAGTGTCAGCACGCGGAGTTCCAGTCCTGGATATCTTCCAGGTGACAACGTGGGCATCTTTGCATACATTCACCAAGCTTTAAAGCCTGGACAGTCAGGTCCGCAGAGACAGCTACTTTGGTCATTCAGTACTGCAGGAATTTTTGGTGTGATCTTAGTTTGCAGCCCACCATTGGGGATGGTATTTCTCGGGTATCTATTCTAAGGTAAGGAATCTGCAACTAGAAGTCTCTATCAGATGTACAAGTTACTTTCCTTCATTAACGATATATCTGGTAGAGACATATTCTAGTTGCAGATTTCTTACAGACCCGCCCATCCTCCCCACACTGCGAACTGATTTCTAGGAACAGGAACTCCCTTTAAGGGCCCTAGTTTTGGCACACGTGCTACTTGTGTGGAAAGTTGCGAAAAAAAACTGATGTCAGTGCACCGGGGTGGCGCCTATATACGACTGTGACGTAATTGCGGCAACCAGGACGCCAACGACACCCGAGGAGTCAACCAACGCCACCTGATGGCATGCAGGGGTACTGTTCGAAGAAAAATCTCCAGATCCAGTCTGACGCCTGGGGGAATTCTAAGGTAAGGAATCTGCAACTAGAATATGTCTCTACCAGATATATCATTGCCGAAGGTAAGTAACTCTATCCAGGATTTCAGTGAGACTGAATCTGAGGCTGTTGGGCCTCATGGCCTATTGAATCCTTCTTTTAAAACATGCCTATTGACATATGAGGGCTCTGCAGTGGGACCTGAAGTTCCCCTGGGCACGGTATCAGGAGAATCTCTCTGACCTGGTCCAGATATTAGATGGAACTGCTAAGGACCTGCAGTGGTGGCCGACAAACTGTGATTTTGGCAGCAGCAGACCTCTCTCCCTGACAGTAGTAACAGATGTGTCACTCCTGGGCTCGGGCAGCCATCCGCGAGAGGTGGAGATCAGGGGACTCTGATCTCCAGCAGAGTCTGGGCTTCGCATTAACCTGTTGAAGTTCTGGGCGATCCAGTTGGCATTGAAAGAGTTTCTTCCTTCGGTCAAGGGAAGGCTAGTGTAGGTGTTCATGGACAACACCACCGCCATGTGGTACTGAAACAAACTGGGTGGGTTGGGGTTGTAGACCCTTTGTCAAGAGCCCTGTGCCTATAGACATGTTTGGAATGTCAGGGTATTTCCCTGGTTGTTCAGCACCTACCCGGCTTTCTGAACACCAAGGCAGACAAACTCAGCCATTGATGCCCAGCAGATCACAAATTATGTATTCACCCGGAAGTGATGCAAGTTCTCTTTCAGGAGTAGGGAGTACCTTGGTTAGATAGGTTCACCACTGCTGAGAGAGCGCAATGTCAGCAGTTTTGCATGCTGGAGTTTCCAAGGAAGTTCTGACTCAGAATCACTTTTCGTCTTGAATGGAATTCTAGCCTCTTGTATTCCTTTTTCGCTGATACCACTCCTGCCCAGAATTTTGGCCCAAGTAATTCATGTGGCTCCAGATTGGGTGCTGAGAGGTTGGTGTACCAAGCTTATGAGCACAGGTCTCCAATCAAGCCACCCTTCAAGAGGCTCTTCCGTCACAGCTTGAGAGGGGTCTGCACCCAAATGTGTGCACCATCCAGCTTCATGCGTGGCGATTGAGCAGCAACAGTTGACAGTTTTTTACCTTTATCCTGAAGTTGGTGATTTTATTCTAGCAACTAGGCATCCCTCCACCAAGCTACATATGCGCCTGCCATTGGGACAGATTTGTGGCATGGGGTGCATCCAGAAACATTGAACCATCTTTCTGCATCGTTATCCTGGTTCTTCTCTTTGCCCAACAGGGCTGTGTTATGGGATCTGTTAAAGGTTAGTTGTCTGACATTTCAGCATTCTTGCAGTTGCTGGACCAACCTTTGTTCAAGTCACCTGTTGCAACTAGATTCTTCAAGGGACTACAACACAAGTTCCTCTCCCAGGCCATTCATCATGCCCCAGTTGGACCTTAACCTGGCTCTTACCTTCCTCATGTGTACTCCCTTTGAGCCATTACTCTACTGCCCACTTCATTTGCTTATTATCAATACGGCCTTTCTAGTAAACATAGCATTAGCCAGGAGGGCCAGCAAACTGCAGGCTGTCTATGTACACTCTCCTTTTAACACCTTTTACCAAGACAAGTTGGTTCTGAGGACCTGTACCACCTTCCTTCCAAAGGTTGTGACACCTTTTCATGTAGGCCTAAACACCACTTTAGCCTTCTAAAGAAGAGGAGTGACTCCACCGACTGAACCCAAAAAGAGTATTTTGTTCTACATTGATCAAACAACCAGGTGAATGATCAACTCTTTGCAGGATACGTTGGAGCTCACAAAGAGAAGGCAGTGCAGAAATGGACCACCTCATTGTGGATAGAGCTCTGCATCAAGATCTGCCAGGCACTGGTCAAAAGGCAATCCTCTGAGGGCCTATATGGTCTTCTACCAGAGCTAGAGCTGTGACCACTGTGTTAGCTTGCGGGGTCTCTGTCCTGGGTATCTGCAGTGCGCAATGTATGCATCCTTGTGCATGTTCACCAAGCAATACTGCTTGGATGGTCAGGTCTGCTGTGCCAGGCACTTTGCTTGTTTGGTCCTGCTGGACATTTTGGTCTAATAAATATACAGACCCACTTCTGGGGAAGTAATTTTTGGGTATCTATTTTAAGGAATCTGTGGCTAGAAGTCTCTATCAGATGAACAAGTTACTTACCTCTGGTAATGCTATGGAATCTATTTCTAAAGAATCTGCAGCTAGAAGTCTCTATCAGATGAACAAGTTACTTACTTTAGGTAATGCCTTATCTGGTAAAGACGATCTAGCCACTGATTCCTTACCGATCATCCCATCTTTCTCGGTCTGCAAACAGTTTCAGTAGGCCTTAGAAATGCACATCACTGTGTCAGCATTCTTTGTGGCTCCATGCTTGCTCTTGGTGTAGAGAGTGTCAACGAGAAACTGATGTCTGTGCGCTGGGAGGCACATATATAAGCACTTGACATGTCATATCCAGGACGGATGACTGCGACACAGAGCCAAAGTACACAACCTACCGGCTTGCAGGGGTACTGCTTGAACCATTTTGGATCCAGTCTGATACCAGGGGAATATTCTAAGGTAAGGAATCTGCCACTAGATAGAGCATCTACCAGATAAGGTGTTATAGAAGATAAGTAACTTGTTTTTCCAGCACTGTTCAGGACAAACATTTAGAGAGCCCAGCCATAGCAGCCTGTCATTCCTTTATGAAATAGCTGTGGTTGACAGGTTCTGTTACCCACTGTTGCTACATGGTAGCAGTGAATTACTGGATTTACAATTCACTCGTTCATGCCAATGGCTCTCTGAGGTGGTTGTGCATAATATTTTTAATAACTAACAAAGAATAGAAGAATAATTTAAGATTTGTGTTGTAATTAGAAATGGCTAGTAACATATGAATGGGTTTTAAACAAAGCAAAGAGGGATGCAACTGATGAACAAAAGTCTGTTCTGAGTTATGAGCAATTAATTTAACCAGTCAATAATTTTGACGTCTGAAAGGATTTTTTGGCGCCAGAAGGAAAATAATCCATATTTGGTGTCTGATTAGAGTACCGTTTTCCATATATACTACATTGCCCCAACCTCAACAATTCTTAAATGACAGTCCCCCATTTCTTGCGCTCATAATGGAAAAAAACACAGACCTTCTGTTATCTGGGATCCCAAGTTTCTTTATTTTTAAATGGAACACTGACAGTGTGAGCGATGAATTGACCAGAACTACAAATTAAAAATGGATTTGTCAAACACAGTTGTAGGTTTACTCCAAAATAATTTGATGTTATTCTTAACCAAAGGTGACATCCTTTCTGGTAAATTGATGCTCTCTGTGTCATTTTGTGACCCTGTGGTACTGACTGTCTTCCTGCCAGGTTTCAGTCTGATCCACCTCATCGCCACCGGAGTCTCTTGCTTTTTCGGTTCAAGCTTGCTCACCTTTGTGATCTACGTGTATTGCCAGAGGTGCCAGAAGCAGTCCCAGGAGTCCACTGTCATCCACCCAGCCACACCGAACCACCTACACTACAAAGGCAACACCACACCCAAAAACGAGAAGTACACACCTATGGAATTCAAGGTAGGACACCTGCAAGTGATGGATGACTCAATATCATAGTTTTTTAAATGTGTCAGGAAGGATAAGTATGTTGAGATAGTTGGGAAAATGGGAGGAATTTAACAGATGCATGTTTTGGTAGAATTTGCCAACACTTCTCCTCGCCTCATTCCATGGGTCACCTACTAGTCAAATGAAATGGCAGATTTCCACCACATTTCTCACATATCTGATTCTGTGCAAGTCCACAACCTTCTGTTCTTAAGGAGAATAATGAAATTTACTGAAATTTGCTAACCCTTCCCAAATGTATTCTTTTGACTATGCCATAACCTTTAGTGCTTATTGAGAATTATAGAATTTACTGAAATGTTACTTAAGCTGCCCAGCTATATATTTTTTTTACTATTCTGTGGCATTTGTTAATTTCTAGGGCTTTGTATGGATTATTCAGAAGTCTGTATTTGGCCAACTTCGCTGAGACCTAGGCAACACCACCTTTTTTAGTTCCCTGTATGAAAGAATGTGTATTATGAAATGTAGAATAGTTCACTTTCAGTGATATTACAATAGGAAGCAAGAGATGCAACATTGACTCCTAGCGGATGGTGAGAAAGCAGACCCAGACCAAAGACTTCAGTTTGCTGTTGGTTTCACAAAGGGAATGGATCATTAAGTGATTAATGTTCCGTCCACCAATCCACAACCAGTTGACAATCTGTGGCTGCACTGTATAATTATGTTCTTCAGGGCTGATGGCATCCAAGATGCGCTATTCTGTGCAATTCCTTTAATTTAAGTTATGCATGAGCTCTCACAACCCTTACATGGGAGCAATCGCAATTCTAATGATTAGTGCCCATATATAGGGTGTATATAGAATAGTGAGCATGGCTCTGCCTCAATCTTAGGTGCCAGTTTTTCAACAATAATTAATACAAATGTAAATACCCTCAGTTGTGTGCATCTGTTATTCACAAAACATTGTGGCCTTCTCCCAATATCTCACTATCCCCAGTTTGTGTTTGTTTGTATTCCCCCTTCCTCCCAATTATGCAGTTCGTCATATATGCTTCTCACTCTATAGATTCCTGACCTGGCTTAACATTGGTGCAGGAAAATGCATACGCAGAAGATTGCAAAGAGAGGTTGATAAAAGCTCAGTGTCAGAAATTCCAGTCGAAGGCAGCTAATGCCACAAAGTCAACCAAATTGACCAGTTACTATTAGTCCAGATGGCATGGGTTGCGCTGAACTCCAATTGAGTGATAGGGCTTAGAAGCTCGGGGAATTGTTTTCACTTAAACATGTGGAGCTCATCTACTCGGAGCAGAGAGCTACAAGAAAACATGGGACTACATATGAAAGAAATACTGAGCTCATCTGCTTGGAGCAGAGAGTTACAAGAAAACATGGGGCTACATATGAAAGAAATACTAACTATCACACGGAATCCATCTTATACAATAGGTAGAGCGATAACATATCTTAATAGAATGCTCAAACTTTTCCTACATATCACCAGAGATCCTACTTGTGGATGGTCTGCGATAAATTACATAAATTTGGGGTCCAGTAATAATGCAACTTGGTGGAAATTTGTCATCTGTACTTATGTAAGAGTATGGCCACCTGGTTGAAAGTTGATTGTGTGGTAAAGGCATGTGAAACACTGGTGCAAAAAACATGTATAGTGTGTAGATAATCTGGAGGCTTTTTATATTATGTTGTGTTAATGTAATTTCAATAGCGCATGGTCTGCAAGGGTATGACATTGTAGTGCTTTCAGAAGTCTGGGATAACTTAGAACTGACTCCAAATTGTCTTTTGCAAATGATGAAGTGTTATGGTTACCACATTCTGTAAGTGTTTCGCCTTGGTGGTTATTTCTTATTCATTGAATCATGGCTGCATGATTCTGTGTTTGAGAGGTGAAGGCCAAGGGATTTACTAATCGTTCATGAATCACGTAAGCTGGTATACCCGACCATTGTCCTGGCAATGGATAACGTTTAGGCATATTGTCGGTGAGCATGAAAAGGGTCTATTATACGTTACATTTGTGTGTAGTGTCCTACCTAGCGTGTTCTGTTTTTGTGATGCTTGGGTGAAATCTTCTGCCTAATGTGTTCTGTGGTACATTTATTTATGGGGTTCTTTCTTGGTGGCAGCGTCTGTTAGCTTTAATGCGGCATATTAATGCTGTCATATGTGACAGCTTTAATGCAGCATATTAAAATGAGGACTGACTAGGCTGCAGAAACTGACTTAATGGCTTCTGCACACCAGGCTATCCTCCTGTGTATCATTGGCTGCCTGCAAAGATTTCACCTCTGGCCAGGGCGTGAATCCAGAAGCTGGTGGAATTGTGGCATTTTCACAGCTTTCCTGAAACTCCGAAACTTTGCTATATAGTAGGAAATAAGAATGGATTATATGGTCAAGGCTATTTCTTTTCTTTGTAAATCTAAACAGAGCAGCACGATAACCACCATCAAGAACTTCCCTCAGCAATATATTTTCGAACTTGAAAAAAATCATGCAGGTGTAATGGGCAACACTTAAGTGGCAAACTTCAAATAAGGCCTGGCCTGGGCTTGTGCACCTTGTGTCCATCCATACTGTCAGGATAACCACTGGCAGTGTCAATGTGTTCAGTTTAGATTCACTGTTTGCTGTCTTCATACAATGCTCTGTTGTATCTTTCAAATTTTTTCCACCCACCCTATTGTATGGCATGGGGCAATACTTAAGCCCACTTCTGCCATGGGCAGCTTCACTTTGAGGGGCAGCATTTTGCCCTTTCAAAAGGGACACATCCCCACACAAAGTAGTTTCCTTACCTGCCAGGGACCGCTATGGAAAAGTGTTTTTTTTAGAACAAAAAGAATTTTTCTTTTAGCCCTTTTTTTTATATTCTGAGGGTCCAGAAGGTTCCTCAACATACAGTTTTCCTGAAACCATGGCAAAGTAGGTGAGGCTTCCTCCCCTCAAAACTCCTGCCCACCAAACCTCAAACTTGCCCAGACGCACTTTCTCCAAATGATAAATCAATCATTAGGCTTCATGGGTCGGGGTTGGAATCGGAGCCCTCAGGCCGCCCCTCCTGCACGGCGCTCATGGTACAATACTCGCAGGGCTCTCTTTGTGAGAGATGATGCGTCGTTAACAGCGGTTTCAATGACCCTCTCGGAGATGAACGACGGGCCTCGGCTGCGGGCCATAAAGTTCAGACATTAGTCAAGCGCTGATGAAAAACGCCGTCCAATAAAGAAAGTTATAAAGTGTTCTTCGCTGGAACGGCGCTCTTGCGGCGCGGCTTAGTGGAAGATTTAGCTGAGGTCTTCAGCCGGAGCGAGAACAGTACAGTAAATCTGGCGGGCGCGCACTTCTGGTAAAACCGCGGCCTCTTACGCCCTCAACAGAGCCGCGCTTTGCAATCCTTGTGCGCACGCAGAACCATTACGTTCCCGCTATATTATGCAACTTCATATTACTTTTAAAATCGTTGTACTCGGATACCAGCGAGTTCTCTTCACTGTGTCATGAGGCGGTGCGCGAATTTTCCTCTACTAAACGTATTTTTTGTAAAGTGATTGAGATATTAGTTTTCAACCTCTTCACAGAAGTGTGTTTTCTTCTCTCTGTTATTACCAGCGTTGGGTGCCATTTTGTTGTGATGTTCCTTCGCATTGTGATTGGTTGATAGTTGGTCTAATCAACAGCTTTTGCCACCGGCTGCACATGCTCCAGCGGGTGGGGAGGGCGTGAACCCAGAACGAACTATATCAGTGAAACCAATCACTTGGTGAAGCCAGTGGCGTAGCGTGGGTTGTCAGCACCCAGGGCAAGGCAAGTAATTTGCGCCCCCTAACCCGTGGATTTTAGCACTCGCGAGCGCGCCCCCGCACAGATCTTGCGCCCGGTGCGGCCGGCCCCCCCCTGCACTCCTCACGCTACGCCACTGGGTGAAGCCAATTGTTGTGGATTTGTACAGTTATAGTATTTTAAGCAAGTATCCTCTTTTATTCGCACACGCCGTTCAGCTTGGGCAGGAGCTGTGCAAGCTTCCATGACCCAGAAGAGGTAGAGCCTCTGTGGCAAGACAGTCGTGCAAGCTTCCCTCACATGCAAGGAAAGATAGAGCATGTGCGCCAACAAAGCACTATTTTCTCGATCTCGCACCTGGCACAAGATGTCGGGAAGCGTAGCTCGGATGCAAAAGACCAGAAGCACAGACTGCAGCACAGCATCCTTCCCATAGTTAAAGAGGAGGTGGGAGGGGTGCATGCTTGCCCTGCCCGTCAGCATCTCCCAGTATCCCTTGCTGGATGACTTGAAAGTAGGTAACACAGTTGCTTGCATGAAACGAGAGAGCAAAAGTAACATTATGGTATCGAGGCAATCATTTAAAATACGCTTTAGAAGATGATTGTTACAGTTTAAGCATGTTATAAACACGGAAATCAATAAAATAAGCGTCGAATGAATGTTACAGCTTACTCTTTTTTTTATAAACCAAGCATATTTTCCATCTGGTGTTGAATGCAGTGTGCCCCCCCCCCCCCACACGTTGCACCCAGTCACTCATTCATTCTTGCTAGAATCTTCCTCCCACAGTCCTGAAGAGCTCTTTTGCAATCATGTAAACGAGACTGGCATAGAGGCCAGCTCTCTCGCCAAGCTGGTGCATCACTTGTGCACTTAGGATTCACACTGAGACTGTGCTCCGAGGCGCAATCGCAGCTGGGGTGGAGAGTGAAAAGGGTTGTTTTTTGTAAATAATTCCAAATGTGGCCCAGCTCCAGCTTCGGATGAGACCAGTCCCCAGAAATGTCCCGGCCTTCTGTAAAGGCTGCTTACAACACTTGGGCATTGGCCAGCCTCCAAGTTAGGGGACGTGCACTCCAAGTAGTGTCAGACTGACGCCGAACCTCACTATAATGTGTCTCTAGATCAGTGCTTCTCTAACTATTGCGTTGAGAAGGTCACGAGGCACCAGGAGGGGTTCAGAGAGTGAGAATCATCTCCTAAAGCGTACCCCTTAATGCATCACGCAAACTCTGCGAACTGTCTGAGCAGCACCTTTTCTGTGTCGGTATGCTTGCTCTTTGAGTCTTCTGATGCCAACGTAAGGCGCTAAGTGACAAATAAAACACCTAAACAAACTGCACAAAGTAGACTTCACTAGTATGGCCTCGTCTGATGCACTGTGACTAAATCTCAGTACTTCACCTGGAAAATTACTGCCAGCTTTGAAAGTAATTTGTAACACATTGCATTACAATTTAGAAGGACCATCTGGAATGGGTGGTGTTCGTCAGGGGTACCGTCGAGTGCTTTAGTATTATGTACATATCCAGATGTACTGGCATTTTGCTTCCATCTTCTGGCACCAAAAGAGGAACAGAAGTGCACTAAAAACGAGGAGCTGATTTCCAGGGCTACCAGCTCGCGCTGCGCCACCGTGTCACGTGATTTCAGTTGTCTTCACACTGTCCTATGTGAGGAGCCGATATCAGGCAGTGAGCTGGAAACTCACGCAGACAGTAGGCTTCCGGCGTACTGCGTGGACGCGCTCTGCAGGCGACAGCGAGCAGAGTTTACAACCTTCCCGTGACGTCAGCGGTAGCCTCAGCAGCCTTTGTAAGTTGTTTTTGGAGGGAGAATTTGAAGTTCTGCCTGGGCAAGTGCAGGCGGAAAGCACCGGCACCTCTCCTTGGCCGCTCACCCCGTCCACGGTTGGCCAGATTGTGGTGGGTTTAAAGTCCCTCCCGCCCACTCAAGATCCTGCATCTGTCTGATCTCCTTTAATATCAGTAGCCGAAGAGATTATAAAAAGACGGAGCACAGGGATGCACAAATAGCTGCATCGGCTCCCATCCTCCCATTTCAGATGAACCAGCCCGTCACTCCGGGAGGAGCGTCTGTCACGGTGATAATTGTAGCTTCGGGTGGTGATTGGCGCAGGTGTCCCCTCGCCTCCTGAAGGTGTTTCATGGATCAGTCCTGACATGTTGTGCAGCTCATATAGAAATAATTATAACGATTACTTCAACGACTTAAAAATTATGTCAGTTTTAAAACTTCTCATATTTTGGAACGTTTGAAGAAAAATGTGTTCCGTAAATTACTTAAGAACTAGATATGTCACATACAAAGGTGATGTCCCAGGCATTGGCCTCTGTTATGAAAGCATGTTTGGCCTTCGTTGCCTTTAAGGTTGGAAACGCATCAATTAGTCTGTTTGAATTGTGCTGAAATAGACTGAAGCATTTTAGTTGAAGCTCTTTTGTCTCGCCTTATGCGCGCAGCATATTTCAGTGCGTTACCAATTACAGTTCCGGGTATGCCGTGTGAGCATCCGCCATAAAAGAGTGCTTTGTTTAGGATGCACCTTTGAAAGAGAAAATAACAAATACATATGGTGTGGACTTCAGCTGATCTTGAGCAAGAAGAAAATAAAACATCCGATTGACCAACTGCTGGAGAAATATGTTCCTCAACTGGTTTCTTTTTGCATAGCTTGTGAAAAGCTAAGATCCTGTTTGCTGGGAGGCTTTGTTAGATAGCTATTCTAAATGATATATTATTTAGCTAAACAGACTTTAGCACTAGGTACGTCCAAGACTCATCTTGTCTGCCCATTTCCTGCCTTGTGCAATGTTACAGTACACAAATAGTCTTCAGCTGTGTCGTTGCAGTTAGTGTTTGAAAGCCATTCTCATCATTAAAATTCTATAATTTCTCTGTGTGCCTACTTCTCTTCCATCTGTGTTACACATAGCGCCTCTTCAAAATCATCTTCTTTGCAAAATAAAAACTACTAGCATACTTAAAAAATTTGCTACACACAAATCACATATTTTGTTCTCAAAACACAAATTCTTTTAATTGTAACTGTGAAGCAGGGCCTGCCTGCTTGCTTTCCTAACATATTTTACCTGTACTCTTCAGGTTCCTCCTAAACTTCTGTGTTAAGCCCCTGGCAAGTCAGAAGCCTTTGTGGAGCCTTTAGTCACTAACATCATGTGGCACCCCGCCGCTCTTCCAGCAGTAGGGGCTCCTCATTTAAAACAGAAACCTTGTCTAGTAAATGATGTGCAGGCAACTCCAACCTACGGCAGTGCCACGTGGCAAATGTCATTACCTGCCTCACCGGCCTACTTTTGTGAAATATTGAAACATTTTGCAGAGGAGGTGAAGAGGCGTGTACGGTGCATCTTTGGGGCAGACAACCTAAGCGCTTACTTCCTTGTGACGGCCCTGTTGAGCATGTTACATTGTCCCGGGTAATAATAGGATCCCAGCAGACTCTTACCTCAGAGATCCATCTGTCATTTGGAATCTTATTTGTATTTAAGAGCAACAGTTTTTAGCCATGACCTTCTAAAAGTAGCCTCACCCACTGAAATTCTACGGAAAGTTCATGCTCCGCAACATTTCACCTATAGCACAAGCATCTTGTGTCAATAAAGCACTGAGAGGTGGTGGCTCCACCTTTCTTGGTGAAAAGAAAGACTAAGGCCCATATTTATACTTTTTTAGCGCCTCATTTGCGTCACTTTTTGATGCAAAAGCGGCGCAAACTTGCAAAATACAATTGTATTTTGCAAGTGTGTGCCGTTTTTGTGTCAAAAAGCGGCGCAAATGCGGCGCTAAAAAAGTATAAGTATGGGCCTAAATGAGCTGTGAGTGGACCTAAGTGATCTCCAATTAGTGTGGCACACTATTTGCTAAGTCTCGTTTTGTATGTTTGAGGATTTTCCAAACCTCACAATATGATCAAAGGTCACCGTTCATGCACCAAGTGAAACCGTTGCAATTGAAACTACAGTGAACGTCACTGAAGTATTCTAAAGCCCAGTATGAAATAAGCAATGGGAAATCAAATATGTCATGTCAATGAAAGGCATTAGCCAACCTTTCAACTTTCCCACTCAGTGGTGCTAATGCTGTCCTTTCAGCAGCAGAAACCAGCTTTGGCAAAGCCAATATGTCTGGTTTGCATTTTGGGTTACGATTATAAAAAAAGAAAAAAGTGCACTGGAAAAGAAGCAAACATTCATTGCTTCCTGTATAGAACCTATCTACTAGATACAACATTAAATTTGTCATAAATCAGTTTACTTTTTATATATAAAATAGTCTCTCATGCATTACAAAACACACTCACATTACGAATTGAAATGTTATAACAAACAATCAACACAAAGAAATACTATTTTGGGCAGAACCAAAACCCATTCTATGCATACTTTAAAGGATTGATAACAATATGTACTGCTGGCAGATGTGCGGTCAAGCCAGACCTAAAAACGGATGTCCCCAGTGTGATGACGTGCATGCGCACCACACATGAGCATGTATATGTCATGGAGCTTCAGTGGCCTTTTTATTTTTTTACTTTTATGGCTGGTCCCAATGGAATGCTGTAAATCTACACAGAAATCATCCCCACACACATACACTTATATATATAATAATAATAATGGATCTGTGGCAGCCATTCTTTTGTTTTAATTTACTGTTACAGTGTGTCGGATGCCAATCTTGGCGCAATAAATGTAAAATATATACATGAAAGGTGTGCAAAATCACTTTTTAGGGAAAGGAGCGTCCTAGTGTTACATTGAAGCTGCTTGGTCCTCCGTAAAAGAAAACATGTGTTTAAAAAAATTGGACGGGGGCGGTGGTGAGCAAAGGAGGAGCTGTGGGGGATAAAAAGAAACCTTTTTGGACGGGGAGGGGCAGGGAAGCAACAAATAAACTTTGGAAGGGGAGTGGAGACTGGAGGGAGTGAGGAAGATGAAGGTGAAAATAGTACACAGAAGGGAGAGTAAGTAAACAAATGACCTCCCTTAGAATGTTCAAACATAACTGATTGCAAGTAGTAGAAGGCTACAACTCAGCCAAAGAGAAATATGGTAAAGAAAGGATGCTCCTTTAATGCAACAAGCACAAGATGATGAAAACAAGCACTGTCAAAGACTATAGGTCTTGTCTACTGGCTTTGCCAATCTTTTTAATCCATGCTGTACAGCATCACAGCTGCTGTTCAGCATGGCTATAAAAAAAAAGGCGATGACACAGTTGCTGCATCCTTTTGCTGGTGCATGCAGGGATTTAACACACATGCACACCTACAAAATGACGTGTTTTTTTCACTTTTTATTCACCAATTTGAGATGGATCTGTAAATTTAAAAAAAGACCTGAAAGAACAGGTTTAAAAGACTGAACGTGCTCGAAAAAAATGTTTAAAATTTAAAAACGATGACTGACTTCCAGGAGTGGGTGTAAAGGGAGAAGCAACACAGCAGGGAGAAAAAACACAAGCGAAAGAGAGCATTGTGGACTGCGGGGGGGTAGAAGCATACACTGGTGAGAGAGCACAACTGTGAGTGGGGGAGAGAAGCACATTGGCAAGAGAGGGGCACGGACAGGGAGAAAAGCACATGGGACATAGCTTGAAAATGCATGTACTTTAATGGAGTGCTTAAACAGAAAGTGATAGGAAAGCCAACAAGTGGTAACCAATGTTGCTAGCCCTGATTTCAAAATGAAAAAAAACAACTTTACAGATTAGTAAGGGTGCAGAGTGATGATCTGCAACACTATATAAATGTTCTTCTGTTATGATTGTTGTCAGGTTCTCCCAACTCACACTGCGTAATGTAAGGCACACAGAAATCTGTGCAGCTCCTACTTGTGTTCAGTGGCCGCAGGAATGGCACATGTATGCTGTTAATCTATTTACTGAGGTATAGGCAGTGGTATAGCTCTGGCCAAAGGTAGATCATTCCTCATGTTCTTGTCTATTCCCTACATTTTGCTACTCAGAATTCATGTCCCAGAAACAGTCATCATTGCTACAGCCAAAGCAAACAGCTAAAGGATGCATTCATATATCTCTGCCTTTTATGAATGACAAATCTAGGTGGGATAATTTTTTCAAGGTGTTTTTCACTTTTGAATTAGATTTCCATTAAAATTAAACTCAAGTTCTACATTAATGTAGAGAGAAAGTAAAAACAATATAAAAGGCATATGCATTGTAGTATTACGATAATAGCAACATCTATTTTTTTTAGTAAAGCCTATACCACGTATGTTCTAAATGTAGATCTCTGTAATCTGATATTGAATAAAAGTGGGCGATTGCAAGGCTGCATACCATGAAAAGAGAAGGTGGATTGGTTTGCTTTTGTCTAGCCATTTTCCCTTATATTTCTTTTCTTTCTTTTCTCTTTTCATAGTGTGCTCACCTTGGGCTTACAAGAACTGTACTGCTAGATCCCAGTAGAGTTGCGGGGTATGTGCATGGGTAACCCTCTGCTTAGCCTGCATGAACGTACCCCTGTTTCTTGTACCCAGGGGCTGGCAATCTACTAGTGTCCAGTCCCAGCCAGGACCAGGGACATAGCTACCATTTGTACAGCAGGTTCAGTGGCACTGGAGCACTGAGGGGGGCATTGAAACCTAACAACTGCTGCATTCTACTTATGCAACAGCAATCAGTGGGGCCATTTTCCTTGCTTGCACCAGGGCCCATGGTATCCTTGCTAAGTACTGGCCAAGTCAGGGGCTTAATGAAACATAAAGCAACAGCCAGCAATGGCTGTCCCTCATTTTTAACTATCGCATCCAAGTCCCATGTTTCTGTGTTTTTAGAGCCTGTGTCAGCTTTAGCAGTGAGAGAAGGATGCAGAAACCCAGATCTGTGCTGAGGGCGTGCCAGTACTGCTAGGAAAGATCCTTTGTTGCTGCTAGTATCTGCTTGATGCCGCCAGATATTCTTAAAATAATCATGTAAGATTGGAACAATACTGAGTACACTTTACACTCAGCCACAGAGAGATTGCGTGTGCGAGTGTGCTGAATTCTGCTGCCCTCATGCAGTCTCCTCTCACATTCAGACTCTAGTGGAAGTATCGCAGGAAGTCTTTTGTCTGCCCCCCTCCCCTCCCCGAGGGATTTCGTCCTGAAAGTCATGCTGAAGAACCACTTCTTGGAAAATTAAGTTTTAAAGTGTTCTACTGAATCTTCTGTTGTCTTATTCAGCCCACTTCTTGGTGTTGTCTTGTTGCCTATGCAGGAGTGCGCATAGAAGCGATGGTCAGTCCTCTTCTGGATCTTTTTCAGAGCTTTCGGGGATCAAATCCTCATTACAATACTGTGAAGCCCGTTTGGCTACACAAAGAGGATCAGGAATTAATATTGAAGTTTAGTAGATTTATTACTAATTAATAAGTCCAATATATGAGAATATTAAAATCGGGTTATAAAGGTACAAAATCAGTCTGCGAGCTAAAGTGCTGAAACAAGTTCAATCTCCTACGGAGATTAGTCATAGCAATGCAAAAACGAAGCGATAGGAATCTGCATTCTAGGAGAAAGAATTCCGATTCTTTCTAGTCAGCAATAAAAGTTTAGTCATCCAGCTCAGTTCTAGGCTAAATTGGACTAAAGATAAAGGGGTTGGGACAGAGCCAGGTAGGTGTCAGCATTGCAAAGAACTCAGTAAAAGTCTTTGATAAGTACAGAGCCCAGTGTTAGCATGAAGCCATACACTGAGGATAAGGATTCTAAGAGGACGGCACCTCTCAGAGTCTAAAGGATTTCTGCCGAAGTTCTAATAGTGTGAGCACTAAATTAATGTGAAAAGTTTGAGGAGCATCTGTATCTTCTGAACACATCACCAAACACCCAATCATTTCTCCTTCTCACGGATCGATCGCGCTTGCAACATGAAGTGATTTTCCCATTCCACGGGACACTAACGAACAGGCTGACCTTGAGTTGCTTCTTCCAAAATAAACAGTGAAGAGGAGGCACACCACATCACCCAGTCTGTGTTAAGGTCTTCTTGCTGCAGCCTCGCTAACACTAGAACACAATGATGCTTTCACTATTCGAGCAATCAAGAATGTGCACCTGCAAAGAAAAACACGCACAGTAAGGGAAATTACAATTCACATTAACATGAATGGCCTGCTCACCCTAACTTAATAAATCATTGTTAATGCGCACTCATTTCATACTTGAATATTACTACAGCATCATGTTAAAATAAATTCGAACAGGAAGAAGTAAAGCGATGATTACATGTGAAATGCATATTCAGTAAATACAATACATCGGAGTATAAGTGTGAATGAGAACTACAAATCAACTTGTTAAAGTCAAACATTAGAGCACACTCGTATACATGAAACTCTAATACCTACAGCGACTGCCCCCTCAATAATATGGTTTGGTGCTTCACTCTAAATTAGCAATGTTAAGTCTCTCAGGATATATGCTGCCAGTTACATCCGACTTTACTTGTGTAAGGTTTAGGGCTGCAGCCAAAGTCACAATGCCACACCTCCTTTGTTGCACCCTGCATATGTATAAGGGACGCTTTGCAGCCTGACCCCAAAGCGGCAACAGGTAGGCAGGAACATTTCTGCAGAGCGCCCCCACTGTGTAAGCACAGCCTTTCGTTTATTTACCTCCCGAGATTCTGGATTCTTGTCATGGAAGGCCCAAGGCACACAACAGAGTTTGAAGTAAATTAGACACATGCTAACAAAGAGCCGAGCAGCGACACAGTTGACTTTTTTAAATAATTAGATTTGATGGTCATGTCACTGTCGCTAACTGGCGCGTTTCCTCTTATTGCACACTGTCTCCCCGTCTTCCGGCCGTATTTCTCTTTATTGCTGAAGCTGGAAATCACTAACGCCCTCCTCAGGGGCTTATTACTTTTGTAAGCCGAATATGTGCAGGGGAGAGCGTGAGGGCAGGGAGGAAGGGAAATACCATTGTGTTCACATTTGTGGTTGTGTGCGCGCCTGGGTGGGTTTTAGGTCTGGCAGGCTTCAGCAATCATCTCCCAGAATGACTTTATAATTCGACATTTTTATTGTCTCCAATGTATTCGACAGAGAAACTCCTCCACTATTTGTACTCTTGGCCAATCAACTAGAAATTTCACGAATCACGAAAATATACCGATTCAGTCTTGCAGTTACTGCTTTTGCCAACTGCTAGATTCGGCTCTGCCCAGGAGTCAACATAAAAGGACAAACCGAAAATTAGAACAGATGAATCATACATGGTCACGGACATTTAAAAAAATAACGTATTCAGATTTCACAACGACACAATATTACTAAATAATATCCATCAGCAGCAGCAAGGAAAGAGAAACATTTTGCAATAACCATGTGTATTCTCATTTTCAGTGCCGCTGTGGGCAGGATACAAATCCAAATACTGATGCGAGTTGATTTTTCTTTTCCATTAGGAAAGTTATATTGTCCATCCCGACCAGACTTGACACAACCGGCCGTGTCTTCATTACTTAAAGATGTTTGAATTCAAAATTTAGGCCTCTAAGGCTTTAAAAAAGTTATTGTAGCAGTGGTTCCCCATTCGCCTCCCTCGGTTGGGGCTGCATTCCCACGTTTGCGCCAACTTGTTCAAGAACAGCCTCACATTCCTGGTCTGATGGGCGACGCGATTGTAGGGAAATAGATTGTTCTCAATCATTATCATTATATACTTCATGTGGTTATTGGAATCCAACACACGTGTGTGTGTGTCAGTGTCCGTGTCAGTGTCACTACTTGCAGCTCATTTTCATCGCTTCACTCACCAGGCTAGGTGCTTAGTCAGACATTTATTTACACACTTCTCACCACTTCCGGCCATGATCGTCAGCTACGTACAGGGCTACAACTATCCCACAAAGCTGGGTCAAAATATAATCACCTCTCTCTGACGCCCTTGCAGTTCACTCTCAGCCACGAAGTATCGTTCTCAGTCTTACCCTCCATAACCAAGGGCACCTCTTCCCTCCTCTGGGACGCTGGACACCGATGAGTGGCACAGAATGTTGTGAACGAGGGTGCGGTCCATCCTCCTAAGGTTCTGCCTAGAGCATCATAAAGAAACGTAAAAAAGCAAATGCTTTCACCGTTGGCTCAAAGATAACTAGTATAGTGCGTAGTTAAAGTGAAAGAAGCCGGAAGGTGGCACAGAGAAATAAATCTTTTTTTTTTTTTTTTTTTTTTTTAAGAGGAAAGAGCACTGATCAGTTCGAATAAGAGTGTAAAAGATTGTCCGGAGATGGCAATAAGCAAGACCACTTGAATAATATTCATGTGAGCACAGGTCTGACTCTGCTATCACAGATTACATATCTACTTTTCATCGCAGTTTATTTGACTTTTTCATTCCAAGATCAGGAAACGTGGTTATATTTTCAGCGGCTTCAGTTTCCCCATTTTTAGGTATGATAAAAAGGCAATGGTTCAGACTCTTAATATTTATCGTCAAGTTGTTTCTAGCAATATTTGTGGATGGCTGATTAAGAATGAGGACCCCTTGTTAATGTTGGTTTGTATACACTGTGCAAAGACCTGTGGCCAGCCAGCATTCTTGTCTCACCCCTCTTGTGGCATCACACTGCTGGCTTAGCTTCCAATTTTTACCTCCTCTCACTTGGGAGATGATATTTAAATAAAATTCTGTAATAAATTATGTTGTGTTTAGTGCTCCGCAAAGCGCCAAAGTGTATGTATTGCGTATTTCAATCTGCAAAATGTATAAAGGTTAAAAATCCACAACTTACCCAAAAAAGTCCAATAAATAACACTGACTGCTAAAAAAAAAAAAATACCTTAAAAGAGCCGAAAGAGAGGGTAAAGTCTTCATCACCATCCTCCACTCCCCTACTCAAAAAATAACATAGCAATAAGACATAGCCATAGTAGCTCGGTGCAGTGAGGCGGAAGCACATGATGAGCGGCCATCTTTAAATGATTTTGTTTTGTCCTATTCGAAGATGGCTACCATGGATACATGTGCATCTGCAGCAGTTCTCTTTCAAATGGATTTGTTAAAAAAAAAAAACTTTTGGAGTTGCCTATTACGCATGAGCATATGCTGGGCACTATCCTGGATTGGTCAGAAAAACTTTGAAAGACAGCCACCTGCCAATAGTGTGGTGAGGGCAAACCGGTATTTTTCTAAAAAAAAAAGGAAAAAGAGGATCCTAGGTGGGTCGATTAAGAGGAAGGAAGAGCTGGGCATCAGGTAAAATGGGGGAGCAGGGAGAGACCAGAAAGAAAATACACTTCCCAGTGCACTGCAAAGATGTGACGTGAGCAGTGGAAGGATACATCATCCATTTAGAATGGCTGGGACCAAAATGCTCCTGGGTGGGACAGATACAAAAATTAAGTGGAAAGCCACTGAATCTGAAACATGAAAGCGAGATAGAAAACAGTGCAGTCCAATCATGAGCAAGGGAGCTGCCTGAAAGCTCACTGTATATGTTATGTAATAAAAACAAAAATTCATGCCACACTGTCTAGCTGAGACTTAAAAAGACCAAAAGGACAAGATCCGTCAGAGAGGGAATGCTAGTTGGAGCTGACGAAGGAGGTAAGTATGAGTGCGTGAACCACAGAGTCCGAGGACAGAGTATGATCAAAGTAGGGACGATTGTGTGAAAGGAGGTAGTGTTGCCAAGGAGGAGAAGGAGGTTGTAACTGGACAAACGGACGAATACAATAGCAGGAGATTGGAATGTCGAGTTAATAAAAGTAGAAAAGTCTTAACAGTGTTTCGGATAAAGAAGGACTCCCCTTGAAGAAGAAAGAAGCAAGCAAAGAGAAACCAACAAGTAGAATGAGGCGTGTACAGAAAGGAGACTAAAGGGAGATACTTGATGAAAGACCGTTCTATAACTATAACACAGTCCAGTCACATAATCCCATCCAAAACATTCATATGTTGAACAACGACTTGTGAATTGAGGTATTTCTATGGTAAAAACCTAATACAGTGGGCAACGTAGGCACCTGGAATGGTAACAAGAAACATAATCTGAAAGGTGCTTGTCTTCCTATAAAAGTAGGTGGTGCAACCGTATTTTAATGTGCTAGCCTTTTAACCTATTATCTCAAAAAAGATTAATCATAGGAACCTACCAAAAAAGTGTGCACCTTACAGCTTTCTATATTTTTACTCTGGAATCTGGAAACATGTAATTTGATAGCCCTTAACTCTAGTTGTACCCGTGTACTCTGAGGCACTACCAGAGCTGCTAGACTCTGGAATAAATCCAGCACACTGTGCCTGATGAGTCGCTGTGTAGATTTGCTGATGTTGAGTTGATCTGAGGTGCTTGCATTGTCTGCTATCAATGTCTCCCAGTATGGTTGAAGGAGTGCTTCTTGAACATGTGAGTGGCTTGCGTGAAATGAGCTTTGTCCCAACAGCTGGCGCCAGTGGACACTTCTGACCACTCTCGTGTAATTAAACTTGATTGCAGACACCACTCGGAACATTCATAGATACAAGAAATCTCATTAACCTTTGGACTCCACAGCCATGTTTTTTATACTCAGTCAAATACTTCTGTATTCTCCAGCACTTTCCTTGTCGTGCGCGGCGTATGTATCTTCACTGTGAGATCGCAGTAGTTTACAGGGTCGGATTGAATGCCTGCTGGGGTTAAATCCGTCAGGTTGTACGCGCACGCGCCCTGTGGTCCTCGCCTGGCGATGTTTGAGGAGACTTCACTTGATGAGCGCTCCACTGCTCGACTGCCTATGACCCCTGACCTCCGGTCGGATTATCATGCTTTTCTGACCTGGCATGGAAGGACGTTTCTCAAAATAGCCGAACACGCGAAATTTTTGGTGTTTTGCCTAAACAAGTAATGTCCTTTGCAAAAATCAGCTGTACAGATGTGACAGCGAGCCTTTTGAAAGTTCTGTTTATTTTTAAATATAAAACGGTGGCTAAGTAGTAGAGTTTGTGAGCTCTAATGTGTATTTTATTAAATGACTCACGATGCTTCTATCACACAGACCGGGTAGGCAGATGATGGCTGTCTGACACGCACTTTATGGGTTCAGATCGTAGCGTGATCGATACACCTTATTGGCTTTCTAAAGTCAATAAATAGAGTACTGTTCAATTTAGTAAGAGTAAAATCAGAGGCCGGTTACATGCATTGTTGTATCAGACTGTGAGCAGCTTTGCTCGTGTAATCAGGCAATTTTAAACCAGCATTTGCACTGACAATGTAAAATGTAGGGACTTCGGGCCATATGTACAAACACGTTTTCCCATAGACACAGAATGGGCAAAACTGCTTGCTACATCTGGCCCTTATTTAAGGACAAGAGGCAGCCCATTGTGCTCCAGCACTGGGGAAAGGACAGGGATGTGCTGTAATGGGACAAATACGGCACATTTCTGGCCTTTCCTTGTGACACAGCCACAAACTCATAGATTTGCCCTGTAACATCTAGCTCTATGGGTTAGTCTGCCATTGGGGTGTGAGGATCCTTGTATTCCACCTGGTCCTGCCTCTATGTATTTTTTCTTTTTCTCGCAGAGACGGTGGCACAATTCTGTACGCACCTTGTAGTCCTTGAATTCATTTTACTCTCTTCATTCTTCCTATCCGCAAACTCTACTCCCAAATCTTTTTATTAATTTTTTAGGTCTCCCCTATCAGACAGCGAAAGTGCTTGGGGCCAGATGTAGCAAAGGTGTTTACCAATTCTATGTCTATGGGAAAAAGTGTTCGTACATATGGCCCTTAGTTCCCTCTGTTTCTGGTATGCAGGAATGGACTTGCTTTGTGGGAAGTGCCAGACTTCTGCCAAAGCACTTCTGTATTTAGGTTATGAAAGTGTTTGGTTGTTAAAAACAGGCTTCCCGCTGACTTTCTCAAGGGTACCTATGTGGGAAGTGTATCAAGTTGATAAATTGTAAGCGCTTCTGTGGTAAGACAAAACACTAAAAATACTTGTTTTTTTATTTCCTTTTTCAGACATTAAACAAGAACAATCTGATCCCAGATGAAAGGTCGAATTTTTACCCCTTGCAGCAGACTAATGTGTACACCACAACATATTACCCAACAACAATGAACAAATATGACTACATGCCAGACACCTCTCCAGGAAGGACCTTTACCAACAGCTGAGGACAGATCCCCTCAAGCAATTGATTTCTTCTTTTCATTTATACTGTTTGCCCAGTTGGGTTTGTGGACCACGCCTGGCCCTTTCTCAAGATGTTGCTATCATACATTGAGCCTACGTTCCCTGTTGTTTCTCTCAGATCTTCACATTTCCTGTATGGTTGGGATATTGACATCACAAGGGTCTGCTGAAACACAGATTTATTTCTGTGTGCACATTTGTGAAATCCTGGATGGACAAGTCACCCAAATTGGTCTTGGGACAAGTAAGTTAGTCTGGAAGATCCCTACATTGTCTTGAAGCAATGCTCCACGACCCTTGGATGTGGACTAAAACCTCATGGGTTGATCTTTTGAAGAAGCCTAGACAGGAGGTTTGTGAACTTGAGTCTTTTCCGTAGGGTCCTGTACATGTACGGAAGTGCGTTGTTTATTAAAAAAAGAAAAAGACAAATCAATTAGCGGTACATCGAATGGCCTACACCTTGCATGACAGGCTGCTAAGACTTCCTTCATGCTATACGCTTGACAAATATTTTACAAGTTTGTTGCATTAACTTTCTAATTCAGTATTCACAGCCTAACAATACCCAATAGAAAGAAGTAGCCTACAATCCTTCCTTGGCAGTGTTTAGTTCTACTTCAATGAGAGATAAAAGACAGACGAACAAATGCTACTATTTCTACCTAAAGACATGTTTTTGTTTCTACTGGTAGAGTTCCATTGCTTTCAATTAGGGGTATTATGTTTATTCTGTCACGTCAACATTTATTCCAGTGGGAAGGAGTGGAAACCTATGGATCCATATTCTAACACCATTCTTTTCATGTTGTTGTTATCCATTCCTAGCATACCAATATTTACTTATTGATCATATTTGCTCCCATGCCACGAGAAGGAATGCAGAACTGTTCACAATATGTTTTCTGCGTCCATTTTATTGCACACTAGTCCATTTTTTGTCCATCTCTCAAGCATTCGGTATGTCTTCCATACGATACAAACAATTCTGCATTTTTGTACATATTCCACCAGATTTATTTGACCACTTAGACAACAAATATGTTTTTCCAGTACTTAAAACCAGAACCAAAATAGAATTTCATTTTTAGCACCTCTTATTGGTGCTTGACCCAAAAGAAAGTCTTCATGTGGTGGTGGGGTCAAACTGATTAGTACGTAGGTATGGTCTGTAGGCACATTGAATGAGAAAGGCTAGCGTTCATCATTGAGCTTTCTTTTGGGAATACCAAGGAAAAAAATAAATATTGTAATGTTATCTGTTCATATGGATATGGTCTTCTATGTCATTGCCTCCCTTATTAGGAAGCCTGACAACCATAACACTGTTTTTTACATCAGTTGTTATGCCCTTCTAAAAACAATCAGAAAGAAATCCTATCATGTCAATCCACAGTACATTTTTAATGAACAGAAGCTGATGTGTTTCTATTGACCATTGTCTTGTCTTTTTCTAAATCTTTAGGTTCCGGGCAGTTTTCCTCGACATTTGTAGACAAGTGTTCCAGCTGTAACTGGCTGAGCAGTAAATAGCAGTGATCATTGCATTTGAATGTGCTCCAAGATACTGACATGCGTTCAGTGTATACCCCTTGATTGCTTTTGACTCACACTGCTGATTTTCACTTCAGATGATTCTCTGCTCACAGCGTGGCTGCATTTTAAATCCAGGCTTCCTTTTAATGGACTGCCCTCATCCTAATGTATATAGGCCAGGGTTTTTCCTTCTTTTCTAGGGCTGCAATGCAAGGGCTGGCATAATGATTGTGCCTCTTCGACCCCACAGAAGGCCTTTTTGTGTCCACAATGGGGACCCAAGCCATCTTGTCAGGCTTTGTGAAAAATACACGTTATCTGTTAGTGACTATTTCATGAAGAACATATTTTTTCTTACATGATGAATGTAAATAAAGCACCACCAACACCTGGCCAAGGTGATGTGGGTCACATAGGGTAGATTCGCTGCTCATGATTAACTGCAGTGCTTCAACACAGCTAATTGCGTTTAATAGAGATTGAGCACTGCTTGTAGACTGTGTTTCAAAAATGTGTCTCATGGCCATGTTCAATGATAAAAGATGTGCCTAAACGTGAGCTAGAATAGTTGGTTATGGGCCATTATGATTGAAAATGTTTTTTATGTTATTTTTTTGTAATCCTGAAAAATTAATGTGAAGGAAAGTCTTTGGTCCGGTTGAGTACAGATTTTTACCAAAAAAGTACAGTAAAGAAAAACCGAACTCAAGTGGTTTCCCAAAATGCACCTGTATTTTGGGAGATAGCTGCATATGGTTCATCACATTTTTCAGCAGCCTATTTGGTAATATATGATTTTGGCAGTGATTTGGCAATAATGTGTAGTCTGTATACTTTTTAGACATAGAAATTCTGTAAGTTGACTGAGGAGGAGGGCCCCCAAGGTCTTTTTAGTTCTACCCCATGTAGTGCTAGGTACCGATATGATCATTTTTATTTGTCAGTTGCCTTCTGTTAAGGTCACGTGCCACTGTGTAGGGTTCTGACAGAGAATCAGTCCTTTCTGAATTATGGCCTGTTCCATGTATATGCCTTCTTCACTCTTATCAGTAGCTATTATAAACTAGTCAGGCTGTAATCCCCTTTTAGGCTAATTTACTTTCCTGACAGTTACTTTCAAAATAAGGATTCCCATGTGGCAAATAAATCTCTAAAGAAGGCATTTAAAACCAAGTTGGACTAGTCTGCTGGCAACACAAAAGTTGGTGGAGAGTTGGGCAACCCCTCAAAAGTGTGCTCTTTTACTGTCTGATTAAAAGAAAATGGTACGCTATCAGATCATTTTATCTATTTTTTGATAGGTGTTGATGTGGTATCAACACTGGAACAGTGCATTTTATCTCCAGAGTTTTTATTTTAGTCCATGGGAGTTTAGTTCTGAGCGTCATAGTCCACGTACATATCACATAATGGCGGACATAAATTAGAGAAGTGTGGAGTGGATAGAAGTTGACAGATCAGTGGAGGCTGCAGGAATGGCCGGAGGAGCAGTGTGCGGGGGGAAGGGGGGGGGGGGGGGTGGCTAAAGAAAAAGAAAAAATTACCTGCAGCTGCCGGACGCCACCTCAGTGCTTCTCTGTTTTTGCCGTCTCAATGCTTCTGTGCTACCCTCCCTACTCAATCCAGACACTTCTCTCAAGCTGTTGGACAGCATGAGAGAAGTGCTGGAACTGGCCTGAGCAGGCTTGAATGCTGCTTAGTGAGGGTTTGGGATTCTGCAATTGGTCTCCATCCAGCTGTGAAATACAGCTTGGGAGGAGAGTTCTAAGCGCGCATGTCAGTTTGGCCAGCCTCAGAAGGCCGGCCAAACTGACATGCGCACTTAGAGCACTCCTCCTCCCTGGTGACGTGGAGGATGCTGGCCCTGCCGCACCCTACAGTCCACGGAAAAATAAAATGATAATAAAATAATTTTATTATCATTTTATTTTTTGCCTTTCAGCAGTGGGGCGATGCTCCTCCATAGCAAGGGGCCGCCCCTGTGACAGATGTCGTTTTGATGCCATTGTCCTTCAGGTTGTTGGTGAGTTCAACCCACTCTATCCCTGTCTGTGATGTAGTGGAATGTGCTACTGACAAAAAAACCTCTTAAACCTCATTAATTTGCTGAAAAGTGGAATGCTCAGATGGCCTGCAGAGATGCAACGTTCCAGTTTCAAAAACTACTTCATGAGGGAACTTGTGTAGTGAGTAGATTGTAATGACGCATACTAGTTCCCCCTTCACAGAAGAGCAGTGCTTCAATGCATAGCAAATATGAAGTAGATATTTTTAAAGTAATGTTTAGAGTAAGATGTGTTTAGGAACACACAACCATTTTTTAGTCCTATAATTACTTATTTCCTGCCTACACCACAGCGTGGGTTAAGGTGGAGAGAAAGTCTGCTTTCTGTTTCCTTGGTGGTTGCAAAGATAGCGCATTTAACAAGGTACCAACAATGAGATAAGAGCGTGAGTGAAATAATCACACTTAAAAAAGATTAAGGGAAGCAATGAGTGCTATTATCATGCCCCTGCATTTTTGTGTGTTTGTCTCCGAGGTTTCAAATGTTGCCAGGCCTCCAATAAGGGCTTATGTTGCTCCATTTGTCTTTAAATCTTTAAAAAGTGGTGATCACATATTTTCCAGGCTGTCATTTCCTTGAACTGGGCAAATGCAGCGAGGGGAATAGGGCAAGAATGAACCGCGCACTAGGCAAGGAAGCGTTTTGTTTTAGAGGTATAGTGGTGGTTCTGTAAGGCTACTGCATTAACTTTGCATTCTGGAAGCTGTGGTTTTTATCACCATGCTGAAGAATTTGCAGGTATCGATTCGGGCCCGGATTTACAAAACAAAAAAAAAATCACGCAATAAAGTGCAGCAAGTACACTTGTGCTTTGTGTGAACCAGACAGAGCAGAACAGCACCATATCTACTAGTAGTGCTCTTTCCCTATTGGTGCACTTTTGGCTGCCATGCTCCAAGGGGCCACCCTGGCGCCATGGTGCAATGGTGTCTGCTTTGTAGCAGGCATAGTTTTTGTATAGGAAGGGGTCCCTTCTAGTACAGAAACTACGCTTTAAAGCGTTTACACTTTGTACATCAGCTGTAGAAGGCAACACTCATGCAAAGAGGAAAAAAGAAAGAGAAATGAAAACACATCTCTTCATTACACCTACCTTAGGGAGATGCAAGATTTTGGGGCAAATTCCTGTCTACAATTATTTGTAGATACAGAGGGGCATATTTTAGAAAAGTGGCGCAGCACTTAGTGCAAAGCCACTTTCCTTGCGCCCCATACCACCCCCCTAGCGCCACCATGTGTGCGCCCTATATAAGATACGGTGCACCATGGCGCTGGGCATGGGGCAATAGCAGTCATTTTTTATTGAAGCTTTTGATGCACTCTGCAGGAGTAGTGCCAAACTGTACTGCAGAGTACATAGGGGCTCATTATAATAATGGAAGCCCCCTTTTGACGCCTGCTCTGAGCAGGCGTTAAAAGTGCCGTAAAACATGAAGCAAGGAAATCTGTTAGATATACTTGCACCATTTTTTCTCACTCCCCCTAACGAGGTAACACCCCCTTTACATACATTATGCCTGGCGCAGGCATAATGTGGTGCAAAGGGTTTCAAAGTGGCGCAATGCATGCATTGCGCCACTTTGTAAATATGGCGCAAGGGTTTTGGCCTTGGGCCACATTAGCGTAAAAAAAGACACTAATGTGGCTCAAGGTGGCGCCAGTGGCTTATAAATATGTCCCGAAGCTTAATTAAAATCCGTTGCTGATTGCCTGGGAAATGCTCAAGCACCTCCAGTGGAACACCCCATTGACGCATAGTAAAGCAAGGCAGCGCTTTGCATTACTTTTGGTTGCAATACAACACGTCGTGATTTGCGTTGGAGCGTAAATACCACCACTCCACTTTGTGTCTAGTTTGCATTATTAAAGTAATGCAAACTTAACGGAGAGTCTTTGTAAATCTGGGATTTGATGTATAAATCCATACCTAGCTCCTCAATCTTGTTCGTTTGGATGGTTTTTGGTGCATCTTCAGATCAGTCCTTTTTTCCTTTAGTTGGCCAGTCAGAAGCTTACTAAATTATACCTGCACCGCCCCCCACTGCCCCCCCCCCAACTTTGTGCCGAGAGGATGGAGTCCCTTTTCTCCCTCAACATGGCCTTTGTTTACACTGATCCACATTTCTGACCCATACATAGAGAGGAAATGAACACATTAAGCGCTTCCTTAGTTCCAGGACAGTAGCTTCTGAAGGCATAAGGTCTTTATTCCCATCTTGATGCATCAGGAGTCAGAAGCAACAAATTAACCATGGCCTTATAGCTCTATTTTGTATGTGTAAAGTGATGTGGAGCAATCATGTGAAAAAGGACGACTACTGATATAACAGATGCCCTCTACGTAATCAACTTTCACCCTTTCCTACTCCTTTATGGTACATGTAAATGAAATTCCCATAAGCGGAAATTCTGAAGCATATGGGTAGGTTCCACTTTAATACAAGGCTTTGTAAATACTAGGTATCTGTTAGGCAGGTGCTTTTTTAGATGTGATAAGAGGTTCAGAAGAACCTCTTTAGTGGTCAAAGGCCAGGTGTTCTGAAGTACTTTTTAAGAGTTCATTGCAATAGGAAAGGCAATGGGAATATGAGCCAGAAATGTCAACATCACAGTAGTTTATTGTAAGGTAAGGAGCAGCTGATAGAATGACATTTTTTTAAAACAAATTATAAGTAGGTTGCACAGAGCTGGGTGAATCTGGTAAAATGTGCACTTTGCTCAGTTTGTAAAGATTCCCTTTTCTTTAGCAACAGAAACTTTCCATAAAAAAAGTTTTCCAAAGAAAATGAATCCGCAAAAAATGGGTGTTAAATCTGGCTTTCTCAGCCACCTCTTTTCAGCACATTTATATCCTTTTTGAGCAAACAATTTCTACATTTCGCAAAGATAAAAACAACTTTAAATACATTTCTGGAAATGGCAGAGAAAAACCTTCTAATGTTTGCCCGCCCTTTATCTTTGAATCTATTGTGTATTTACACAAGTCTCTCAACGCTTCAGACATCAGCACAGTTTGTGCTGTTTGCGCAAAAGAAATGGCAAACAAATCCTGTGTTTCTGTAGAAGGGTATTTCTGGTTCCTGAAATGTCAGCAGAGTGGAGGTGGTAGAGTGTTCGGTGGTGGTGTTTGATTGTTGCAGCCTTTTTCGTATCCACCTTCATTCCATCAAGTTTTGAGGAACGGGTAGCTGCATACTCCCTCAACATTATACCGTGGTGTAGTTTGTGCGGGTAGGACTCGTGGTGATGGGCAGCAGTCACATAGGTAAGTTGCTGTCACTTTAACTGCGAACATTTTTGTGGCAGAAAGGCCAAGAGGCACAACGACCTCCAACACGATACTTGCCATTAAAGTCACTTCTGAGATGTGCTCGTGCTCCTTGAACTTTATACGAATGTTACATTATCACTGAGCAGGTAGTTTTGCTTCCGTGAAAACAGAAGCAATGTTTTTAAACCCCACTATAGTGTGCATGTTTATTTGTCATAATTGGGCCCAGGTTGGCAGCATACTTCCTTTGAGCTCTCCGGGGCTCACACAATCTGGTATTTTCGACTGGAACCGGTTCGCTGAAGCTGTATTAAACATGATTTAACCGCTCCTGCTCATCAGTCCTCAGTATGATGGGTCTAGTTTTTCAATCTGTCAGTCATTAATAACAAATTTGAGTCTTTGTGCCAGAAGGAAGGGCACTATGGAATGGTAGAACTACGGAACGTCGGTACTGGATGTTGTAGTTAGTTGGTGTTTATAGAAAGTAGGACTTTTACCACACCTTACCAACTTGCAAATGTTGTTTTTTGCGGTACGTCTAGCACTCCCTGCTGCAGATAGTGTGCAGTTTGACAGGATTCTCTGTGGTGTAGTATAAATGATGGGAAGTAAAGAGTGAGTTCCCACTGGAGTGTCAGGCAATGTGACATTGCAAGAAGGGGAGTACACGCCAGGTTTTAATAGTCGGGGTATGCGCAAAGCTTGCTCTTGCTTTTTACAGTACCCATTGCAGTACTAAATTTACAGATCTTTCCCTATCAGGAAGGCTCAGTGCCTGGATCCTATATATATATATATATATATATGTATTTCCTTTGTGGGAAAACTACAAACATACAGTTCTGTGCCTACAGTCTTTCATGTATAGATTAGACCCTAAGATTTTACGGATGGGTATTTGAGGGAGTAGGAGGCACACATCTATGCTTGCCTTACATTCCACATAGGTACGTTTTAATTTAATTTCTTGCTGAAAAGTGTACCTGCACCTAGGCTTACACCATGCTTTATGCCACTAGAATTTTTCCTTCAAGGAGTTCGGGTCAATGCCATAGCCAACAATCGAGCATACAATTGATGTGGATGTATGTATAGACTGATGGTGGACACGCATTTCTGAAAACAAAGCAAAAATGCTTAGATTTCGAAGAAGGTGCTATAACAAAAAAATCCATCCTCAAACCTGTGATTATCACTCTTAAAATCTGATTTAAGTCTACTTTGGAGTCATGTAGGGTGCAAAAAGATAACAGGACTCATATTTCATGACACCTATCACTCAATAACAGAGTGATATGAATGTTCAATGCTCTGTGTAGCATCTGATAGTATTTACCTCTTTTGGAATGTACGTTTTTGAAAAAGTATTGATCAATGCTTTGCCAGCGTATTAACATGAACTGTGATTTCATTCATAGTACATAACTCACACTTGTACAATTTTCATCCTCGTACTTTTTATACCATGTGCTATAGGCATATAACAGGAAGGCTAGTATATCCAAGAGAACAGTAGAAAACGTCTACGCCAAGGTTCTTATAGGAGAGGCATAAGATTCTTCTACTCTTTTCTATAAGAGTGTCGCTCTACTAGGATGCGATAGGAACAAGACACAAACCGCCTCGTTCTAAGAGTGGGGGAAATCTGATGCAAAACTGGCCAATTAATGTACTATTACTGCTTGATATCGAGTCGATTTTTCTGCCCCACTCTGTTTCTTCCTGGTAATGGCGAATAACATGCTGTAACATTTTTGCCACTGGTAATACCACGTGTTTCCTATTAACACATAGTTTTAATCACATAGAATTCTCTATTACCTAGAGAAAACCGAAAGGCAAAAATTTCGAGACCAAGCACAATTTGTGAAAAACCTGTGGGTGAAACCTATTTGTGCCTGACTTTATGCTTATGCGGCGCACAGAATGACACCACAAAACACAGTAGGACTGTCTGTGAATACACTAGGAAATTAACATCAAATAGCCTATTGGATGTGTGCTTTCCTGAACAAAATCCCTCGTAATATCCAGTGGTGTTTTTTGCATGCATGATGAGAACAAAGTTAAAGCAGGCATGTAGGTTTTTTGCCTATTGAATGTGTCTAAGGCAATCTAGGTGTTAGGACTTTATATTCAGGAATAGCAAGAAAATAAGAGTTCCCAGAGAAGGAGAACAAGCACTTGTACCATGAATATAGAACTCAAAATGTACACTTTTGTTTAGGGCCTAATCGTAGAATTCAAGCTGTTCCTGTGTTCAACCAGTCATTAAAGACGGTTCTGGGGCTTTTCACAATGGGACAGTTACTAACCTATGTTTAGTGCCAGTCTTTATCCCACAGTGCATTCCCTGCCTAACGGGTCCCTGCTGCGATTCCCTCCGTGTTCCTATGCTGCTCCAGAAACTGAAACGCTGTTCGTCTTCCCTCTCGGTTTTGGGGAAAAAGAGGCACAAAATGAGCGCAGCATACTGGGAAAGGGCTGTGCCGCAACCCAATTTTTTGCCATTAGCAGCTGATCTGCCTTTTGTGCTGCTTTTTTTTCTTTTACACAAAAAAATGTATTGAGACCCTGCCCCTATATTCCCCTTCATTTTCTATCCACTTCTGATTTTGTTTTCCTTTCCTTGCCTACAAGTGCCTTGGCCATTGTTGTAGTGAATGAAGCAGGGAGAATAACACCAGCAGAGAGTTCACATACTTGTAAAGATTGCAGAACAGAGGCACAGGCATATGAAGTGATTGAACTAGATCATAAAGTTTGGCGGATCTAAAAAGATAGGATTACATATAAGGTCTGCAGGTTCCATATTAGGCAACCAGATCACATCTATTTTTCATTCTACCATGAGGTAATAGAGAAAGGACATACTCTAAGAGGACTTGCACCTTGTATTGCCCTACCATGTGTTAAAAGTACTCATATGTATACTTGACCCTGTTTAATATTATTATACAAATCTACCATGAAGGCCAATGCAGCTGGGCTTGTTGACCACTATCAAACTCACTCGCGATATGCTTTTAGATACTTCTTAGTAACAGGTTATCTGAAGCCTTTTTTGAAAGGGGTTTGAATTACACTTCATTGCTCTTTAGGAAGAGATCACAAAACCTAACTTATGTGCCATGGTGATATTTTACTTCGGACCACGCATCTGAAGGTAAGAGGCAGAGGATAAAGTGAAGGAAGGGATATATAGGCCCATATTTATACTTTTTCACGCAGAACTGCGCTAACGCAGTTTTGCATGAAAAAGTATACTGCCAGCTAGCGCCATTCCAAGATGTCGGCCGGGCGTCATATTTATGGAATGTCGGTAGCCGGCGGTAAGGCCCGGCTCGCGTCATGGAAAAGGACGCTAGCCGGGTGGGGGAGGTGTAAGGGGAACAGGAGGTTGTGCATCAAAGGATGGCGTTATTCTGGTCAGAGGCATAAAAATGCCTCTAACCAGACTAGCGTCATTTTGTGACGTACAACCCCCATGGACATGACTCCTGTCTTAGTAAATACAGTAGTCATGCCCACCACCCCAATGGCCATGCCCAGGAGACACATGTCCCCTGTGCATGGCCATTGGGCTCAGTGCCATGTAGGGGGCCCCAAGTTAGGCCCCCCTATGGCACTTAATTTTTTTTTATAGAAAATGCTTACCTGTACTTATCTTATGTACCTGGGATCGGGTCCCCCCCCATCCTCTGGTGTCCCTCTGGTGTGGGTGTCCCTGGGGCTAGGGAAGGGCACTGTAGGCCCATTCCTTGGTCTCTGACCATTGCAATAGGCCCACAGGTCCCCTAACGCCTGCCCTGATCCAGGCGTTAAATAATGGTGCTAAGCAAGCTTAGCCCATTATTTTAGGCCCCTTCCCCTCCATGCATGATTTTAGCATGGGGGGGATACATATGGCGCTAAGGCCATATCGTAATTTTTTGCACGGAACGCCTACCTTGCATCTCATTGACGGAAGGTAGTTTCCCACACGCAAAAAATGACACTAACTCCAAAACTTTGGCGCTAGACGGGTCTAGCGCCAAAGTATAAATATGGAGTTAGGTTTGCATCAAATTTGCGTAAAAAAAAAAAAGACACAAAGCAAGAAAAAATATGGGCCATAGTTCTGGACCATTTTAAGAACCAGAGTTACATTGAATTGTATTGTTGCACTCACTGCAGTTTCACTTCTCCTCTGACACAGTGAGTGTTCAACAACAATCAGTGAGGGTTTTCAGCTGCTGTAGATGGAGTCACCAAAATGATAATCTATTTTTTTGCCCCAAATCTATTTAATTTTCGAGACCTGTGCTCTTTCAGATGCCCAGGCAGCTCAATATTTCTCTTGAAATTATGATATGGTAAATAACTGTGACACAGAAATCTTACACAATTCAATTCTCCAAACCAAGATAGGTGGGTTTTTTAGAAATGATCTCACTCCTTCAGACTGATCAAGCAGTGATATGATGGAATGGCCACACATGATGATGATTGCTTACCTTCCTCAATCTTCCATGCAGGAATATTTGATATAACCAGAGTTGAGTAATGACGTAGTAAGCTCTAAGCAATATTCATAGTCATCTGAATGGTTTCATAATTGCAGAAAATAAAAGGAGCAGGAATGCAGTTCGGTTTGTGAAGGAATCATTTTTCACATGGGACTTACAGTAATTTTGGCCCCCACTCTACAGAGCGTGGAGACTAATATGTGTGTGATATTGTGCGCGTGCCATAACCCTCCCTATGCAATCAAACTTGACGGTACAACTAATACAATGTGACCTAGATGGTAATCACTGCCTTTAGACACTGTGAATTCCTTTTTCTTTTTGGTACTCTGTATTTTTATATATTGTACAATGTAAAAAATAATTCTGAAACGAAGCAAAACCGGAATAACATTCTGTGAGTTACATGCTCTCATCGGAACACTAACGATACGTTGAGGTTCCTTTATATGTTGTTGTCTTCTGTATATATTGCATTTTTTCCTGCTGGTTTCTCAGTTTTGATTGATGTCACTCATATTTGTTCACTTGCGCCAAGTATAGCATCCGTTATTAAAATACACACCTACCTGTCGTATCTGAGGTCTACTGACTTGGCATTGGCAGGGATTATTATAAGAAAACAATAATATACTTAAATGCAAATTAGAGTGTTAAATTTTCTTCATTTGAGGATGTACTGCTGCACACATTTAATGTGATGCATGCACATAATGTCTATCTGAGTGGCAATGTCCTTTTCAAGATGGCTAGCTTGATTTTCAAAGTTCTGCATCTCCTTGACGTCACCTTGCTTTGGACTCTTAGGGCACTGGCCAGCCCCTTCATTCTTCAGCTTACACCAATCATGTCAGTGGATTTACGTTTCATTATCAAACCATGTTGGAGGTGATTTTTTTTCCAGTGTTGCCCCCAAAGGTTTGGATTTGTCTTTCAGCTGTGATATGCTCTTCTGCGAGCTGATGAATAAAAAAAAAAAACAATGCAAGACTGTCGCCGTTTTCAGAAAGCCTTATTAGAATGTTTACATTTCAACTTGCTCTTGTTCTCTTTTTTCCATTTATGTTTTTATTCTAATTGTTGTACAGTGTTTTTGTAAGTCCACTTGAGTGGGGACAAAAAAGAAACACTTACATTTCTTTAATAAAATACATGAAAAAATAATTTGTCCTTTTTGATTTCTGTAGCGATCAACCTGTGATCCCTCACGATGGCAACCTGTCATACAATCTGGGTTAAGGGAACATTTGTTATTTTGGTGAAGGTATGAGTCAGTTGATGAGTGCTGACAGACAGCAAGACTGAGTCATTTGATCGAAGGCCAATGCCCATAGAGTTTGTATGAAGAGAAACAAAAAGTGGGCTTATTAAAAATAAGGATAAATCAAATTTGTGCATGCCTTGTCCCAAAAACCAGTGTGAGAGTCTCCCTCAGCAGCAACCCCTACACCATGGCTTGCAGCCAATAGTTCATAACACCTCCCTGAAATGTAACTTTCTGTCCAGAGCAGAAAATGAGCAAAGAGGAAGGGAAAGGAATAACGTTTAGTGACCCTACTCTGCTTGCCTAATAAAACTATAATAGTTTCTGGAAGCTGAATGATTTCAAGAGTGAAGAGTGGGTACTCTGACTTTTCTCTCTTTTTCTATGCCCACATACAGCCTCGTTTTGCTTTTGCCTTGACATGGAAAATCTCGCCCTTTCTCAGAGCATTGCACGAATTCAGAAAGAGATTGCTTTGGGAGGAGTGACAACTACATGGACCAAAAATCCTTCTTGGAATTCCCTTCGGTTTCTAAGTTTAAAATTAGATTTATTGACTAAAATATCTCAAAATAAAGAATGTAAAGTGTAATAATACAATTTAGAGGCAAAACAATGTAATTAGTTATACAATATAAACACAACCAGTATATAGACCTATACAAGAGCTATTGGTTTGTCAGTGTGTTGGCAGCTGTTCAGCATGGCTAAAAGTTTGTAGCATGGTGTGTCATAGAGTGGAGTTGGGGAGTAGACTTGTAGAGTGGATTTGTTGGTGTGGAAGGGAGTAGAGTGTTATAGAGTTGAGTAAAGGGGAGTAGAGTTCACTGGTTGAGTGGCAGAGAGTGCCGTGGAGTGGGTTGGAATGGATTGAGGTAGTCTGGTGTATTGGATTAGAGTAGAGAAGGGTGGATTTAATAGGGCCAGAGTGGTGTGCATTGTGAGGAGTGGGGTGGTTTGTAGTGGGTGGACTGGGCGGGATGGATAGGAAAGGTGTGGATTGAAATGGCGTGAGGTGGATTGGACTGTGGTGAATTGCAGTGAGTGGATTAGATTGGATTGGGTAAATTAACGAATCAGGTCGTGAACCACCTCTCACACTGCTAGCCTTCTGCTCCCTCTCAGCCCGTTGCTGCTGTGCTTTCCAGCTTCAGGCCCTCACCACCTCCCCTCTGTTTTCTTCCCGCTCTTCTGCGCTTCCCCTCAGTTCAGGCCCCACCTCCTCACGCTGTTTTTTTCCCCGCTCACAAAGCTTCTCCCCACTCCCGTGCACCTCCCACTCCAGGATCTACATAATGGCAATCATTGTGCGACCGCGCAGTGGGTGCGCCAAAGGCAAAGCCGTCTGCACCTCTTCACACTTCGATTGCACCCATCACCAGGAACCCTGGATCTCCCTCCGATACACCGCCGCCAAACTCTGGGCCTTGGCCACCAGGAACTGGAACAAAAACTGGGACAACAACTGCTGCATCTCCTCCCCCGGATCACAGTCAGACCCTTCACTTGCCACCACTGCCACTTCACCCGCAACACCCAGACCAATAGCACAGCAGCCGTCCAAGTCTGCAAAGCATCTCCATTGCCTGCTGATCAATAGACACTCCCTCTGAAAACACAACATGGAAATCTGGGACACTGTATCCACGCTCTGGCCGGACCTGATGCTCATCACCGCAACATGGCTCACACCCGCATCTGCCTCGACATTACCTGCGCCATTCTGAAAGGATAAAAAATAATCCACAAAGACCTCCACAACAAGCATAGGGGAGGCATCACCATCATGCACAAGGACAACCTCCCGTGCATCACTTTAGAAGAAGAGTCACACCTTATGGAACAACAAAACTTCACTCACACCGCCGGCCACACCTTGGAGCCCATCTTCACAGCCAGCGAGAAAATCAAGTTCACCCACACAATGGTGCTTACTTGCACTGACCACCACTTGGTACAGTTCACCATAGCCAGCAGACTGGAACTATCCACCACACACCTGCCTCCCCCTCTCAACAGATGGGGAAAAGTCATAGAGGTACAATGGACCCCCGTTCCCCAGTCCAACAAAACCAGCATCTCCGGCAATCTTGAACAAGACGCCAGCAACCTTTCTGAATAGATAATCAATGCCATCAACAAAGTCACCCCAGCAAGGAGCTCCACCTCCAGAAGATCCAGCAAGCCCGCTAGGTGGTTCACCCCAGAACTATGCACACACAAAAGAGAATGCAAAAGGCTAGAAAGACGATAGTGTCACACAACAGTCCTCACCGACCACGCCACCTTCAAAGATGCACTGAGCAAGTACCATCGCTGTCCAAGAGAAGCAAAAAAGGTCACCCTACTCAGCCACATCGAGGAAAGCACCAACCGCCTGAAGGAACTCTTCAAGATTGTCAGAGTTTTCCTGCCCAGCAGCCATAAAAAACATGATTCAACCTTCCCAGACCCTCTGCAAATCTCTTGCCGACTACTTCCACGACAAAATCACAGCCATCTACAGCAACGTTCCTCCTCAACCCACCAACATAGATCACCTTCTGACTCCACCTGAGGACCACCTCTGCCACCTCATCACAGACTGGATTCCACTATCAATACAGGAAACAGCTGCCCTCATGACTTCAACCCACTCCGGCACACCCAATGACCCCTGCCCACATTATATCTTCAACCCAGGCCAGAAGATCAGCAGCTTCTTCACAATCCCAGAAGCATGGAAGCAAGCAGAGGTCAAACCGCTCCTGAAGAAACCCTTTGCTGACCCCAGCAGGCTAAAAAATGACCACCCCATCTCTCTGGATCAACGGCTTCATCACCCACCACACCCAGGGGGTTCACGGTCGGCCCTTCACATCAGAGCCTAAGACAACATTTGCAGCATCCCTCAGGGATCCTCCCGCAGCCCCACTCTGTTCAACGTCTTTGTGACACCGTTGGCCGAGATAGTCCGTTGCCATGGACTTTACATCATCTCTTACATCAAAGAGACACAAACTAATACTCTCCCTTGCCGCAGACCTTGCCACCCCCAGAGACAACTTCAGCAACGCCATGACACACATCGCCCAATGGATGAGATCCAAGTGCTTGAAAGTGAAAATGGACAAAACGGAGGTGATCTTCAGAAGCAACTCTCCCCCTGTGTTGACTCCTTGTGTCCATCCATGCTCAGACATCCTGTGACCCCTACGGACCACGCACGCAACCTTGGCATCATCGACAGCAAACTCACCTTTAAACAGCAGATAAACACAGTGGCCTCCTCCAGCTTGCATAACCTCCACGTGTTATGCAAGATTTTCAAATGGATCCCCATCTAAACCAGAAAGACGGTCATTCAAGCCATCATTACCAGCAGCCTAGACTATGGAAACACCCTCTATGTTGGACACCCTGGCGTGGTCCTCATCCACCTCCACAGCATTTAGAAAGCAGCAACAACCCCCACCTGAGAGACCTACCCTGGCTGCTGGTGCACAAGAGGTGCAAAATCAAGGTTCTCACCATTGCATACAAAGCCCTCCACAACATCAGACCCAAGCTAATCAACCAGAGACTGTCCTTCCACCAGTCAACCAGGGAGCTATATTCTACAACTCTTGCCCTCGCACAGGTCCCAAGAATTTGCCACAGCATAGATCTCTCCTTCTACCTCGCTGCAAAGTCCTGGGATGACCCCCCCCTTTCAAAAATCACACACCCTCCTCAACTTCAGGAAACAGTTCAAAACATGGTGATAAGCTGTGCCTACAATTCCATTGATTGATTGATAGGACTGGAGTGGGCTGGATTGGATTGTGGTGGGCTGGATTGGAGTGAGGTGAATTTGAGTTGGGTGGAGTGAATTTGAGGGGTGGATTTGACTGAACCAGAGAGTGGTGGGTTTGACTGAACTGAAAAGGGGTGGATTAAATGAAACTGGAGTGGGGTGAGTTGGAAAGGAGTGGATGGATTGGAGTGGATTGGATTCACTGGATTGTAGTGGAGTGGATTGGACTAGAGCAGGGGGGATTAGAGTGGGTTTCATTGGAGTGCAGGTGGGCTGGATGGATTGGGGAGGGCTAGGCTGAACTGGGGTGGGGTGGATTAGATTAGGGTCGAGTTGGGTGGACTGGAGTAGATTTGATTGGTTTGGGTGCGGTGGAGTGGGGTGGATTGGAGTGGGTTAGATTGGGGTGGATTGGACTGGAGTGTGGCGGAATAGACTGGGGTGGATTGGAGTGGATTGTAAAGAGTAGATTGGATTGCAGTGAGATGGATTAGATTGAAGTGAGATGATTTGGATTGTGTGGGTGGATTGGAGTGGGGTTGACTGTAGTGAGGTGGGCAGGCTTTGAGTGGGGTGTATTGTGGTGAATTGGACTGGAGTGAGGTTGATTGGGTGGGGTGGACGTTTTTGAGTGGTGTGGATTTTTGGTGTGGTGTGATTCGGATTGGTGTGGGATGGATTGGAGTGGTGTGAATTAAGGTGGCTTGGAGTGGGGGTGATTAAGGTGGGCTGGATTGAAATGGGGTGGAGTGAATTAAGGTGAATTTGACTGGAGTGGTATTCATTGGACTGGGATGGATTGTGTTGCTGTGGATCGGTTTGGAGTGGGTGGGGTGGATTGGACTGGAGGGGTTTGGGGTGGATTGAACTGGAGCTGATTGGATTAGATTGATGTGGGGTGGATTCTGGTGGTTTGGATTGGAGGTGTTGAGACTGGGGTGGATTGGAGAGGATTAGATTGGATTGGACTGTACTGAATTGGGGTGGATTGGTTTGGAGTTGGGTAGAGTTGAATGCAGTGGGGTGGCTGGATTGTGGGGAGGTGGATGCGATTGGAGTGGGGCAGATTGTTTTGGATTGAATGGGGCACATTGTTTTGGATTGGAGTGAGGCAGATTTTTTAGGATTGGTGTAGGGCAGATTAGAGTAGGACGGATTGTTCTGGATCGGAGTGGAACATATTGGAGTAGGGAAGATTATTTTAATTTGGAGTGGGACAGATTGAAGTGGGGTGATTGGAATGGGGCAGATTGGATTGGGACAGATTGTTTTGAATGTACAGGGTAAAAGATTGTTTTGGAATGGAGGGGGCAGATTGTTTTGGAGTGGGGCAGATTGTTTTGGAGTGGAGTGGGGCAGATTGTTTTGGAGTGGAGTGGGGCAGATTATTTTCATTTGGAGTGGGACAGATTGAAGTGGGGTGATTGGAGGGGGCAGATTGGATTGGGCCAGATTGTTTTGATTGCACTGGGTAAAAGATTGTTTTGAAATGGAGGGGGCAGATTGTTTTGGAGTGGAGTGAGGCAGATTGGAGTGTTGCAGATTGTTTTGGGGTGGAGTGGGGCAGATTGTTTTGGAGTGGAGTGGGGCAGATTATTTTAATTTGGAGTGGGACAGATTGAAGTGGGGTGATTGGAATGGGGCAGATTGGATTGGGCCAGATTGTTTTGATTGCACTGGGTAAAAGATTGTTTTGGAATGGAGGGGGCAGATTGTTTTGGAGTGGAGCAGATTGTTTTGGACTGGAGTGGGGCAGATTGGAGTGTTGCAGATTGTTTTGGAATGGAGTGGGGCAGATTGTTCAGAATTGGCACGGCCAGATTGTTTATTTATTGGAGTGGGGCAGATTGTTTATTTATTGGAGTGGGGCAGATTGTTTATTTATTGGAGTGGGGCAGATTGTTTATTTATTGGAGTGGGGCAGATTGTTTATTTATTGGAGTGGGGCAGATTGTCTATTTATTGGAGTGGGGCAGATTGTCTATTTATTGGAGTGGGGCAGATTGTTTGGGATTGGAGTGGGGCAGATTGTTTGGGATTGGAGTGGGGCAGATTGTTCTGAATTGGCACAGGCAGATTGTTTTTTATTGGAGCGGGGCAGACTGTTTTTTATTGGAGTGGGGAAGACTGTTTTTTGGGAGTGGAGCAGATTGTGTGGAGCAGTTTGTTTGGGATTGGAGTGGGCTGGGTTGGGAGGGTTGGAATGTGGTAGATTGTAGTGGATTTGGGTGAGTAGTTTGGTTTGGAGTGTGGTGGTTTGTATTGACCTGGGGCCAACTGGATTGAGTGAGGTAGATTGTTGTGAGGTGGGGTGAATTGGTTTTGACTAGAGTGGGGCGGATTGGATTGGATCCGGGTGGATTGGGCTGTACTGCATGATTATGTGTTAAAGCATAATTTCAGAAATTACACATACGAAAGAACAATGCCTCTTTGGAATCTTTAAAACAAGATAATTGTCATCTTTTGGGAACAGCGCCCATGAGCAAAAACCAAACAAAGCACGATTTCAAAGTGAGGAAAAAAGACTTGGCAAAATAAAAGAAAAGAGTTAACTATAGAAAATTAAACATTGCAATTCTGTTTATCCTGCTGGCCATGTTTTGCCGGCCACCAGCCTTCTCTTTGCAGGGCTCTAGAAGTTAAAAAGAAGTACCTCAATTATGTTGGAAGCAGCAGAGAGGCACTGATTAAGTTGAATCAATCAGTGCTTGGTCCCGCTCCACAGACAGGAATGGAAATAATGATTGTCCTGCAGTGATGGATTACGAGGTTTTACATAAGAGTACCACGCAAGCCAACAAATGGTAAAGAACGGGCGAGCCCAAAGCCCATTTTTGATAACAACAGAGTCTTGCTGGCGAGATGCATGCGCTAGCACATTCTCTTGCAGGCTCAACCCTGAAATGGGTGTAGTAGAGTGACATAAAAAATAACAAATTGAAATAAATTGAGAAATAAGTAAATAATAAAAAAAAAACAGAATGATTATTAGCAAGTAAATGGGTAAAATATATATATACATTTTAAGAAAAATAACATTGGCAAATAATTTCACTGATACACAATTCAAGGGAGTTTGGTAACATTCTCAATTCATGGTTGATGAGAAGGAGACGTTTGAGAAGATGAGTCAAGAAAAACAGTTACTGGTGACCAAATGATATTTTTTTTATGGCAAGAGCAATTCAGTTAGCATAAGTTCTATTGAGTCTGTGATAGGAGCATACACCATACCACAAGGCTTTTCCAGTTTTTAGTTATTCGCTGAAGAGCAACTGCAAGTAATGTCTCTATCCGTAACAAGTATTACATTTTTTGTTGTAAGAGCACGGAAGAGTTATTGTGCTTGTTTTAAAAAAAGGAAATGTGTCATTCTGTATGAGTTGATTAACTCAAAGTAAACGTTTTTCTCTCCATGACTCCCGGAATATGGCTCTGTTATTAATATTAATACATTTAATACAGCATAATGATGAATTAAGGAACAGTTTCCAATCTGTAAAATGAGAAATGTAAATGGGACGTAATATTCTGCCAGTATTTTTAAGTGCAGGAAGAGAAAGAGAAACCGGGATTTGACTGAAAGGCAAAGGCCCGTATTTATACTTTTTTTGCGCCGCATTTGCGTCGTTTTTTTACGCAAAAACGGCGCAAACTTGCAAAATGCCATTGTATTTTGTAGGTTTGAGCCGTTTTGCGTCAAAAAGCAGCGCAAATGCGGCACTAAAAAAAGTATAAATACGGGCAAAAGTCTTTGAAGGAGGAACAGTGAATGAAAATGCTTCTTTCCAATATCAGAGTAGAGAATGTTCTAATTAATTATTTAAAAAAAAATATAAGGCTGGTTTAAAAAAGAAAGCATTATGATAAGAGTGAAAGTCTGAAATGTTTACTCCTCCTTATTGTTGATTTCATTTTAGTGTAATACCTTCACTGCCAGGCCTTTTCCCCTAAGGTGCCAGGCCTTTTTGGCTATTTAGGGCAGTTCGCGCTTAGGCCCTCATAACGTTTTGCCCACACAAGCTACCCATGCCAAATTTTCGTCCTTTTATTCAAACATCCTAGGGATTGTAGAGGTACCTGGAGTTTGTGGGTTCCCCTCGAGGTGACCAAGAAATTAGCCAAAATATAGCAAAAATGTCGGGTTTATTGCACAAAATGGGAAAAAAGTGCTGCAGAAGAAAGCATGTGGTTCTTTCCCTGAAAATGGCATTAACAAAGGGTTTGCTGTGCTATGATCCTCATCTCCCCAGCTTTCATAAATAGGCAGAGTTGAATCAGAAAAACACATTTTTCAACACAATTTTGGCATTTTACTGGGACATAACCCATTTTTACTATTTTTTGTGCTTTCTGCCTCCTTCCAGTTAGTGCCAGAAATGGGAGGGAAGCTAATGCTGGATCCCATGCAGCTAAACATTTCTGAAAAGTAGACAACATTCTGAATTCAGCAAGGGGTCATTTGTGTAGATCCTTCAAGGTTTTCCTACATAACTAAAATAAAAGATATATTTAAATTAAGATGAAAAAAGCCATTTCTCTCCAACTTTGTCTTCTATAACTTTTTCCAGCTATGGCAGATTTTTTAAAGCAATATATCGTTATGTATGCTGGACTCTTCTGGTTGTGGGGATATATAGGGCTTGTAGGTTGATCAAGAACCCTAGGTACCCAGAGCCAATATAGGAGCTGAACCTTGCAATGAGTTTTCATTGTATACCGGGTATACAGCAATTCATTTGGTGAAATATTAAGAGTGAAAAATAGGTATCAAGGAAGCCTTTCTATTTTCAAGATGGCCACAATAAAAGGTGTTGAGAAGCAGTGGTTATTTGCACATCTCTGAATTCAGGGGTCCCCATATTAGCATGTGAATTACAGAGCATTTCTCAAATGGACGTCTTTTTTTACACATTGTCTTACATTTGGAAGGAAAAAATGTGGTGAAAGACAAGGGACAATAACACTTGTTCTTCTATTCTATGTTGGACTCATCACATTATTTACATTGAAATCTGACATGTTTTTTGGAAAGTGACTAACTGTGGATTTTGGCCTCTAGCTCAGCCGGCACCTAGGCAAACCTACCAAATCTGTGCATATTTTTAAAACTAGACACGTAGGGGAATCAAGGATGGGGTGACTTGTGGAACTCTCACCAGGTTCTGGTACCCAGGATCCTTTGCAAACCTCAAAATTCGGCCCCCAAATTTTTTTTCCTCACATTTCGGTGATAAAAAGTTCTGGAATCTGAAAGGAGCCACAAATTTTCTTCCACCCAGCATTCCCCCAAGTCTCCCGATAAAAATTGTACCTCATTTGTGTGGGTAGGTCTAGTGCCAGTGACAGGAAATGCCCCAAAACACGATGTGGACACATCACATTTTCCCAAAGAAAATTGACCTGTTTTTTGCAAAGTGCCTAGCTGTGGATTTTGGCTTCTAGCTTGGCTGGCACGTAGGGTAACCTAGCAAAAGTATACATTTTTGAAAACTAGACACCTAGGGGAATCCAGGATGGGGTGACTTGTGGAACTCTCACTAGGTTCTGTTACCCAGGATCCTTTGCAAACCTCAAAATTCGGCAAAAAAAACAATTTTTCCTCACATTTCGGTGATAGAAAGTTCTGGAATCTGAAAGGAGCCACAAATTTTCTTCCACCCAGTACTCCCCCCAAGTCTCCAGATAAAAATGGTACCTCACTTGTGTGGGTAGGCCTAGTGCCCGCGACAGGAAACGCCTCAAAACGCAACATGGACACATCAAATTTTTACATTGACAACTGAGGTGTTTTTTGGAGCGTACCTAGCTGTGGATTTTGGTCTCTAGCTCAGACGGCACTTAGGAAAACCTACCAAACCTGGACATTTCTAAAAAGTAGACACCTAGGGGAACCCAGGATGGAGTGACTTGTGGGGCTCTCACCAGGTTCTGTTACCCAGAATCCTTATCAAACCTCAAAATGTGGCAAAAGAAAACACTTTTTCCTCACATTTTGGTACTGCAAAGTTCTGGAATCTGAGAGGAGCCACAAACGTCCTTCCACCAAGCATTTCCCCAGGTCTCCCAATAAAAATAGTACCTCACTTGTGTGGGTAGGCCTAGTACCTGTGGCAGGAAATTCCTCAAAACACTATGTGGACACATCAAAATTATCAAATACAAAACTACCTGTTTTTGCATGAGGAGGGGGAACCTTTGTTTTTGGTCCTGGGATCAGCAGCCACCTAGGGAAACCTATCAAACCCAGACATTTCTGAACACTAGACACCTGAGGGAGTTCAGGGAGGTGTGACTTGAGTGGATCCCTCAGTGTTTTCTTATCGGGAATTCTCATCAGTCCCCAAAGTTAACAAACAAATCACATTTTCCCACATTTCTGTGTGGGCTCACCGCACCGGCACAAATTTCCTACCACCCAACGTTCCCCTCAGTCTCCCAATATAAATGATACCTCACTTGTGTAGGTGGGCCAAGTGCCTGTGATAAGGAAGAGCCAAAAACATGTCGAAATTGAGGGGGAACCAAAGCGGGTCCAGAAGGGCAGTTTGAAAAAAATAACGTTTTTAGGCTGACAAGTGGGGCAGAATTGTTATCGGTATAAATGCGACAATGCTGGGTGGTAGGAATTTTGTGGATTCCTGCAGATTACGGAAGGTTCCATCACAAAAATGTGTGATTTCAAGCAAAGTTGGAGGTTTACAAGGCATTGTGGGTAAGAAAATGATGCGGGCGTATGTAAAGCACACCACCCTGGACTCACCCAGATGTTTAGTTTTCAGATGTGTCTAGTCCTCGTAGATTTTTCTACATGGCAGGGTCCCGAAGTCCAAAAAGTGCAGCCCTCACCATTCCAAGTGGGACGATTTTAAGAGTTAGCCAAGCTCTCACAGCCCAAACATAAAACTAAAACCCAAAATAATCAAATGTCCTCTTGCTTGGCATTGGGATAAGATCTTTTAGTGTGCTGGGGGAGGGCTGAAAGACTGTTACCCCCTTCAATTGGGCCACCAGCCCACCATTTTTTTTTAATACCTGGCATCTAGTAGGCTTTCTGCCCCCCCTCGCCCGGGGAGTGGATGGGGGGTAATTGCCCCATCTGCCTACCGGTGGACAGAACTACTTTTTCCCCATTTTTTGGGGGTGAGGATATGGCCATATTCCCACCCTATTTTTCTGAAACAAAATCTTCCCTGGTCTCTAATGGGCTTTTTGCCCCCCTTGGTGGCAGGTGTGCCCTACGCAAATAGGCTGATCTGTCCCAAAGGGGGGCAGAAATGGCCAACAGTAATATGCCCCCATGGGGAACGACCCTTGCCCAAGGGGCTGTCGCCTCTCCCCAAACAAAACACACAAACCAATCCCTGGTGCCTAAGTGGTCTCTGAAATACATTTTTTTATTTGGGGTGACTTTTGTCCACTCCTATGTAATAAATGGTATAAGTTTTGTTAGAAATTGAATTTTCTGTGAAAATTCTGGTTTAATGTGGTCTACACTGTAGAATTTGATGTGGATGGTTGTTGTTTGGGCTTATATAACTTTATAGTGATTCTCAACCACACTTTTACATCATGAATGTCTGAAATCTAATAGAAATAGGCAGATCTGGCCCTTTGTCTATCAGAAATAGGCCATCTGCCGCCCATGGGGGGCAGAAATGGCCTAAAATAAATTCCCCCCCCCCAGGGGAGCGACCCTTGCCTAACGGGTCGCTCCCTATCTGTAAAAAAAAAATTTTTAAATCCCTGGTGCCTAGTGGTTTTTGCCTCCAAGGGGGGCAGAAATAGCCTAAAATAGATCTGCCCCAGGGAGCAACACTTGCCTAAGGGGTCGCTCCCCTTGCGTGAAATTGGCGCAAAAACAATCCCTGGTGTCTAGTGGTTTCTGGCCCCCTTGGGAGCAAATTGGCCTAAGAAAAATAGGCTGATCTGGCAGAAATGGTGTAAAATAAAATTGCCCCCCAGGGGAGCGACCCTTGCCTAATGTGTACCTAGTGGAATTAAAACAGGCTGATCTGCCCCGAGGGGGGCAGAAATGGTCTAAAATAAATTTGTCCCCCACGGGAGCGATCATTGCCCAAGGGGTTTATCCTTGGTGTCTAGTGGGTTTTGCCCACCTGGCGGCAGATCAGCCTAATTAAAATAGGCTGATCTGCCCCCAGCGGGGCAAAAAAGGCCTAATAAAAAAATGCCCCCCTTCGGGAGCGGCCCTTACCAAAGGGGCCGCTCCCCTTATACATAAACAAATATAAACAAAATCCCTGGTGTCTAGTGGGCGCTTCATGATCGGGCTGCAGAAATGCTCAAAGTGACATCAAAGGAAAGAAAAAGCCTTTCCTTTCATGCCTCTCTGCCTGCGCCCACCCCTTGATCAGAAGAGAAATGTAAGCATTTCTCTTACAATCGCGCTGGAAGCTGGGGGGGCGACCTCTGATGATGTCAGTGCGCGATTGCGCACTGATGTCATCAGACGTTACTGGGGGGTACCGGGAGTGGAAGGGGAAGCAATGCCGCTTCCATCCCTGCCCAAGGGAAGGCAGTGGGTGGCCAACGGGGGAGGGGGGAATCGCTAGCGCTCCCCGTGAGCCTGGTGCAGGATGTAACGGTTACGTCCTTGGCACCTGAGCGCTACTGCCGAGGACATAACCGTTACATCCACGCCACCCAAGGGGTTAAGGAGGGGCATACATGGATTTTTGGTATTAAAAAAAAAATGTAGTAGCTATCAGTGGAATTGTAAAAAGGGTAATAGAAAGTGAGATGAAATATTTATGGGAACTGTAGAAAGTGTAAAAGGAATTATGGGAACTACCAAGCATCATTTCAGTGAAATCTATTCTTCTCCACCAAGATGCCCCCTAGAGGTTAAGGATGATAACTTTGTACTCCCAGCCATTAGATTTAAAGAAACAATTTCTTAAATAATCAATATACCAAAGACCCATGTATTTGATTTTACCTGTATTCCATGAAAATATGGAACATATAAAATTGTGTTTCAAACATCATTTGTTAAGTAGAAGACCCTCATATTTTGGATTAAGTTTATATCCTGACAGAATAGCACAATTATGCTCTCCTTCAAGAAATACTGGTAAAGAAGAATCCGGTTGAGACAAAAATAAAGAATATCACCTGCATAAACAGAAATCATAACCTGCTTATCACCATATTGGAAACCATGTATACTGGTATTTTGACTTATTCTGAGGAGGAAGGGTTTTAATGCAAGAATAACAAGTAGAGGGAAAGAGGAAGATAACCCTGTCTAATTCCTGTATGTAATGGAAACGAGGAGGGGAACTAGACAATTGTGAACAATAGAAGCTTTTGGAAATAAATATAAAAATGAAACCAAATGAGTAAACCTACAACCAAAACCAAATCACATAAGAGTATGGTATATGAAATTCCAATCCATATGATGACCCGTTTTCTCAGCGTCAAGACAGCACTTAATAAATGTTTGTAAGTAGTTTAGAAACGCCTAGTGTTAACAATCATTAATGCCATTTAGGATTTAAAGATTGGGCTAAATGGAGATAAAATTCAAAAGACAATTCATCTGAACCAGGAGCATTACCTTTCTTAATTGAATTAATCACAGTAACAATATCAGAAGTGGAGATATCTTTTTCCAAGAAAGAAAAATCAAAATGTAAATCATATTCTTTCTGAATGGATGACAAATAATGTTTTATGGTATCTTGACGTGAAATTGACTCTAGAGTATATAGGGTATTGTAATATTTTGTAAATTCAGTTAAAACGCCGGCACCTTTAAATGGGTACAGTATTATCTTGCTACATAGCTTCTATTTTGACATCGTCCTTTTCAACTTTGAGATAATATGCTAGTAGTTCACCAGCTTTATTATGACTAGCGTAGTAGTTACCACTTGATATAGGTAAGTAGGCAGCATTTTATGCAGAAACTATATTGAAGTAAAATGCTCCTTTAATTAGATTGTCCAAATAGGAGTTTGATTTGGAGATGAAATATAAGTTCTTTACTTTCTTGATAGTGTTTATTATTTCTTATTATTAATTTCTTTTTCCTGGAAATATAAGTAATAATAAAATCCCTGGAAGTAGCATTAAATGAATCCCAAACATTATGAAATGAGATGTTGGAAGTGGTACTAATTAGAAACACATAATGTATAAATAACTCAATCCTATGCAAAAGAAATATCTAACAGAAGCAAATGCTCAAATCATCTTCTTCTTTTACCATTGGGAACAGGAAGAAATCTAAATTGCGTCAATATCAAGGTTCAAAATAAATATATTGCGATAAAGATATAGGAACAATAAGTGGTCAATTTTAAATTGAGAGAAATGTACAGTGAAGAAAAAGGCATATTCTCTCAAAGGAGTATTACAGAACCTCTAAGCATCGACAAGAGATCTTTGCTCTGTAGCATTAGAAATTGTTTTTGCAGAGCAGAAGGAATGAATGCAATCATAGAATTGTGGTTTAAAGAGGGGTACTTTATAAGATTACATAAGATTGTAATCACAGCCAACAATTGAATAATCTCCTGAAATGGATATCAATTTATAAGAAACAACTGTCCAAAATAATTTATCTGGGTGAGGAGGGGCATAAATATTAAACATAGACAAATGTATTTTGTTGATAGCTACATTCACTTCAACCCATCTCCCAATTATGCCATGGGAAAGCAGTTCAACATATAGTTTTTATACATAGAATAATAACATTGTTTTCACTTGAACCGGGTGAGGACAAACATTATTAACCCAGTGACGTTTATATTTTTTAACTTCTGTATCCGCAATATGCATTTTTAGCTTTTAATTTAGTTACATGTGGTTAAACACAATGCCTTAGATATATGCAGATGATGAACCCAATTACTTAACATGCCAGAAATTGCTCTTAGTCATTTATAGATAACTGTTGTGCAGAAAGTTGAAACAACTACACATAGAAACAAGATATATGAAGTATAATATCTTAGGGTATTAATTCTCAAACATGGTAATAAGGTATAGCTAGAAAAAAGGGCAATGAAAAACAGTTAAACAAGTAAAAATAATGGAAATCTCTCCTAAAAAAAAAGAAAAAAGAAAGATATAAACAGACATGAAAAACAAAATAATCGGTAGGACATACCTTTATGACAAACCAATAGTTGAGGATCAAGAGTACGATGACACAACTGAACCCCCAGGACAAGTTGCAGAGAGAGATCAGACTACACAAACAGGCATAGGTAGACATCAACAAACTGAAGGGTAACACCTAATATGAAGACGAGAAAAAACTAGTATTAAAATAACAAGCCTATTCATTCAATTGCATGAGAAAATGAATGTGATAAGTTTTTTAAAACATAAAGGGGCATATTTATACTCTGTTTGCGCCAAATTTGCGTCGTTTTTTTCGACGCAAATTCGACGCCTAACTAACTCCATATTTATACTTTGGCGTTAGACGCGTCTAGCGCCAAAGTTCCTGGAATTAGCGTCATTTTTTTGCGTGAACACCTTCCTTGCGTTAATGATATGCAAGGTAGGCGTTCCCGTCTTAAAAAATGACTCCGATGCTATTGCGTCGGATTTATACTCCAGGGCAAAAATGACGCCCGGGAGTGGGCGGGTCTAAAAAACCCGCATTTGCGCCGGATTTTAGCGCCTGGGTCAGGGCAGGCGTTAAGGGACCTGTGGGCTCAGAATGAGCACAGAGGTGCCCTCCCCTGCCCCCAGGGACACCCCCTGCCACCCTGGCCCACCCCAGGAGGACACCCAAGGATGGAGGGACCCACCCCAGGGACATTAAGGTAAGTCCAGGTAAGTATTCTTTTTTTTTTTTTTTTTGTGGCATAGGGGGGCCTGATTTGTGCCCCCCTACATGCCACTATGCCCAATGACCATGCCCAGGGGACAGAAGTCCCCTGGGCATGGCCATTGGGCAAGGGGGCATGACTCCTGTCTTTGCTAAGACAGGAGTCATTTCAATGGGGGATGGGCGTCGTAAAAAAATGGCGCAAATCGGGTTAAGACGATTTTTTTGCCTCAGCCTGACTTGCCCCATTTTTAGACGCCCAAACGCCATTTTTCCCTACGCCGGCGCTGCCTGGTGTACGTGGTTTTTTTTCACGCACACCAGGCAGCGCCGGTCGGCTAACGCATTCAATAAATACAGCGCCCGCATGGCGCTTCAGAATGGCGTTAGCCGGCGCTAATTTTTTTGGCGCAAAACTGCGTTAGCGCAGTTTTGCGTCAAAAAGTATAAATATGGGCCAAAATATGAATAAAATACTAGAAAAGTGATTTATAAATCAGTCAGGATGTAGAAATGCATCAACTGTCCATAGCAGGATCTTCGTAAGTTGTGACTTTGGGCCAGATGTAGGAAGCCTTTTGCACCTCACAAACGGCGAAAAACGCAGTTTGCGAGACGCAAAAGGCCAAAAGCGATGCACAACAGCAAATTGCGAGTCGGTACCGACTCGCAATTTGTGGCTGCGACTCACAAATAGGAAGGGGTGTTCCCTTCCTATTTGCGACCGCATCGCCATGCACAGTTGCTTTGGGACCACTTGAAGTGGATGGTAACTCATTCGCAAAAGGGAAGGGGTCCCCATGGGACCCCTTCCCCTTTGTGAATGCCAAAAAAATAATTTTTCAGAGCAGGCAGTGGTCCTATGGACCACTGCCTACTCTGAAAAAAACGAAACTAAATGGTTTCGGTATTTTTTCTTTTTGCAGCTCGTTTTCCTTTAAGGAAAACGGTCTGCAAAAAGAAAAAAAAAATGCTTTATTCAAAAAGCAGTCACGGACATGGTGGTCTGCTGTCTCCAGCAGGCCACCATCCCTGTGAGTGCCTAGACTCGCTATGGGGTCGCACACTGCGACCCACCTCATAAAAATGAATGAGGTGGGTCTTTGCGACCCCATAGCAAGTCGCAGAAGGTGTCTGAGACACCTTTCTGCATCTCGTATTGCGAGTTGCAATTTGCGAGTCGCTATGACTCGCAAATTGCAAGTCGCAATTTTTTACTAACCTACATCTGGCCCTTTGTCCTTCTAGGTCACCGTAAAAAAGACAAGCATCAAAAGGGGCAAATCTGGTGTTCACTTTAGTAAGAGCTGGGTGAATATTAAAAAACTTTCTGTCTGCTGTGGATTTAGCAAAATCTTAAGTAAATAATAAATGATTGCCACACCAGGAAATGTGACCTTTGCTTTTAGCTGCTCAAATATCCGTAAGCAAATCAGTATATTCCAAGAAGAAAATAAAGATGCCTCTGAGTTTTTGTGAAGCATTTGAATGCTGAGGATAGTGACCACTGTGAGCCCATTGAATATTTAAAGAGGTAGGCTCTGGCATCTCAATGACCTTAGGAATGAAGTATTGAAAATAAGAAGTAGGATCAGAGCCTTCCAATCCTTATTTTAAGCCATAAATGAGAAGATTTCAGCAATTACAATTTTCAAGGTCTTTGGCTTTTTCCTTTAATTACAGCTTCAGATCGCATATTTTAAATTTCGTCATCAACATCCTGTAGATCCCCAATACGTTTTTCCGCCTCAGTAATTCTAGTATCCATCAGAGTCAATTTATCATTCAAATTTTGGTAACTTTTGTTTCCTTTGTATATGGTTTACAAGCCCTTATTTCCTCCAAAATTAGTTCTTTTGAGATGAGAAGAGGAGATTTGACAGGAGAAGGTATGTCTTTCTTTTACTCTAAAAGCATAAAAGTGTCACCATTTTTTTTTTAACCAAGTTTGTAAGAACCTGCAACTGAGGGACTGATTGTTGTGGAAGAGAAAATCATAGATGAGTCTTGTTTCACAAATATTGAGTCCTCCATGCTGGTCGATGAATTAGTGTCTGGGCTGGAAATACATAATGAAGATTTCCTGGGCAAAGATGCTGTGGGAGTAGAAATTAGATTCACATTTCTTGTTCTTCCCATAGAAATTAATGAAACCTAGTTATATCAGGTGTACAATTGACCAGAAGTTAATTCTTAAAAACAGGAATGAAAAAAATGTGTAATAATATTGAAGCAAAAAGACATAATGAGGCAATAAACCGATCATGAACATACATTAGAAGTGTAGATTATCCTTAAAAAGCATCTTTTAAATTGAGCGCAAGATACAGCGACTCTTCAGAGGTGACTCTCACTACACATGTGTTATGCTTTCTCATAAAAAAAAAAACATAATGTCGGGTACAACATTCCCTGTTAGCTCATATGCCATCAGAAGTTATCCATTGCAACAGTAAAGCAAATCTTTATAAGTAGACCATCAGAGGCAGTTAAGCTCTGCAGAAAAATATCCTTTCTTAAACAATATAGGCCATATTTATTTATACTTTTTTAGCGCCGCATTTGCGTTGTTTTTTGACACAAAATCTGTGCAAACTTACAAAATACAATTGTATTTTGTAAGTTTGCACTGTTTTTGCGTCAAAAAATGATGCAAATGCAGCGCTAAAAAAGAATAAATATAGGCCATTATGAGCAAGAAACACCATCAATAGGCCAACGTCCCACCCCAGCTGCCAAGGAGCTACATTATAATTAAAAATCTAAGGGGCATATTTATACTCCGTTTGCGCCGAATTAGCGTCGTTTTTTTCGACGCAAATTTGGCGCAAAACTAACGCCATATTTATACTTTGGCGTTAGACGCGTCTAGCGCCAAAGTATGGGCAAATAGCGTCATTTTTTTGCGTGAACGCCTTCCTTGCGTTAATGAGATGCAAGGAAGGCGTTCCCGTCTAAAAAAATGACGGCGATGCAAATGCGTCGTATTTATACTCCCGGGCAAAAATCACGCCCGGGAGTGGTCGGGTCAAAAAACCCCGCATTTGCGCCATTTTTTAACGCCTGGGTCAGGGTAGGCGTTAAGGGGCCTGTGGGCTCAAAATGAGCCCACAGGTGCCCTCCCCTGCCCCCAGGGACCCCCCCTGCCACCCTTGCCCACCCCAGGAGGACACCCAAGGATGGAGGGACCTATCCCAGGGACATTCAGGTAAGTTCAGGTAAGTATAATTTTTTTTTTTTTAATATATTTTTTTTGGCATAGGGGGGCCTGATTTGTGCCCCCCTACATGCCACAATGCCCAATGACCATGCCCAGGGGACAGAAGTCCCCTGGGCATGGCCATTGGGCAAGGGGGCATGACTCCTGTCTTTACTAAGACAGGAGTCATGTAAATGGCGTCTGGGCGTCGTTTAAAATGGCGCAAATCGGGTTAAGACGATTTTTTAGCGTCAACCTGACTTGCGCCATTTTTAAGACGCCCTAACGCCATTTTTCCCTACGCCGGCGCTGCCTGGTGTACGTGGTTTTTTTCCACGCACACCAGGCAGCGCCGGTCTGCTTGCGCCGGCTAACGCCATTCAATAAATACGGCGCCCGCATGGCGCTTCAGAATGGCGTTAGCCGGCGCAAAATTTTTTGACGCTAAACTGCGTTAGCGCAGTTTAGCGTCAAAAAGTATAAATACGGGCCTAAATATTAAGGCCCATATTTATACTTTTTGACGCAAAACTGCGCTAACGCAGTTTTGCGTCAAAAAAATTAGTGCCGGCTAACGCCATTCTGAAGCACCATGCGGGCGCCGTATTTATTGAATGACGTTAGCCGGCGTTAGCCGCCGGCGCCGTCTGGTGTGCGTTAAAAAAAACGACGTACACCAGGCAGCGCCGGCGTAGGGCGATATGGGGCTTGGGTGACAAGAAATGGGGCAAGTCAGGTTGAGGCAATTTTTTCGCCTCAACCCGATTTGCGCCATTTTTTTTCACTCCCAACCCCCATAGAAATGACTCCTGTCTTAGCAAAGACAGGAGTCATGCCCCCTTGCCCAATGGCCATGCCCAGGGGACTTCTGTCCCCTGGGCATGGTCATTGGGCATAGTGGCATGTAGGGGGGCACAAATCAGGCCCCCCTATGCCACAAAAAAAAAAAAAAAAACACTTACCTGAACTTACCTTAATGTCCCTGGGATGGGTCCCTCCAGCCTTGGGTGTCCTCCTGGGGTGGGCAAGGGTGACAGGGGGGTCCCTGGGGGCATGGGAGGGCACCTCTGGGCTCCTTCAGAGCCCACAGGTCCCTTAACGCCTGCCTTTTGCAGGCGCTAAAAAACGGCGCAAAAGCGGCCGTACGTCATTTTTTTGGACCCACCCACTCCCGGGCGTGAATTTTGCCCGGGAGTATAAATCCGACGCACATGCCTCGGAGTCGATTTTTTAGACGGGAACGCCTACCTTGCATATAATTAACGCAAAGTAGGTGTCCACGCAAAAAAATGACGCTAACTCCATGGACTTTGGCGCTAGACGCGTCTAACGCCAAAGTATAAATATGGAGTTAGTTTTGCATCGGAATTGCGTAAAAAAAAACGATGCAATTCCGGCGCAAACGGAGTATAAATATGCCCCTAAATGTTACAATACAGTCCAAAGAAAAATTAATCTGACTCAGAAAGTTAGAGCACCCACATCAAAGCTGGTGTGTGAGTGCTCCAGTAGATAAAAACAAGCAGTGGAAAACCTAAAGGTCCAGATTTAATATACTAAAGTAGACAACATTAGCACTTTAGAGCAAGACATACTTACTGGAGGGAGTCAGCTGTAGAACGATTGCTGTGGTCATAAAATAATCCCTGTAACTCAATGGAAGCAAACAAACGGATGTGGAGAGAGACACCCAAACAACCAATAGCATTAGGCACGAGATAAAGATTTTACTGGGCTGAGCCAAGACAAGTTAAAGGCTAAAGGCAGCTGCTCAACGAAAGCCAATGGTTGAAAGGGGTGAACTCAAAGCCCATTCTAGGCCCCTAATTATGAATCAGGTGGAACAAAATTAACTTACTATATGGAATTCCACTATGCCTGATTAGGCTAGTATTCTTACAACTGGTATACCCTGTTATTAGAGCTATTGGAAAAGTGGACCCAATTTTATCGGGTGGTAATTCTGCCTGGTAAAATCACATGAAGCTTTGGCACCAGCAACAGCCAACCTTCTTTCAACATTTTCTTCTGTCAGGGCATACAATGCACCTTCTGCCAGAATACTGCTTCACCTTCCCTCCACTACTCCAACCTCTGTCCACACCCACCCCAATCTGCACCCCAAATCAAGTGGTAAATGTGCGCATTAAACCTCCACTGAATTGGGAATTCCATGTGGTTTTATGACAAAATTCCCCATTTTATTGGGTTCAACTCTCAATCGTACCTTACATGTATGGAGTTATCATATAATGTAAATTTTTCCAGCAGAGTTTGCACCGCACCAGTGCCAGCAACTTGTAATCATTGCTTATGCATAATGTTAGCATTAGGTCAGTTTGACAATTATGTTGTCAAAACCAAGACCTAAAAATGAGCAGTTGGAAGCACTAGGGCCCATATTTATACTTTTTTAGCGCCGCATTTGCATCATTTTTTGACGTAAAAGCGGTGCAAACTTGCAAAATACAGTTGCATTTTGTAAGTTTGCACCACTTTTGCGTCAAAAAGCGGCGCAAATGCGTCACTAAAAAGGTATAAATATGGGCCTAGGTGCTCTTTTTTTCTGCATTCACCTTCTAAGAATCGGAGTCCTGTTGCGCATCCATTTACAGCAACGCTGGTTTATTTGTCATCCTGGACTTGAAGCAATTTTAAAGCTCTGCATTGGCTGGGACTGCTACGAAGGTATTAGACACAATGTTACATTTCAATATTCCTAAAAAAAAACTCCTTAGTTATTCAATTTCATCAATCACCAAGTAAGACTTGGCCAGGTGAAGAGACACCGGAAGCATTCTGTTTTGTCCTGACCGGCTTTAATTGCATCATGCACGGTAATACTCACAGGAGAGCTGCCACCGTACTCCAGGACTGCAAGACACCATGACACAGACTGAAAACATGTTTAGTAGAACAGTGAATAACTGTATTAAGCAAATAGTTAAAGATTGGAACGTGCCATATTTACAGGGGGTGTCAGGCCAACCATTCCACTGGTGTCCCTAGCATAAAGCATGCTAACCACTGTTTCAGTACAATGCTGAGCTTTGTGCCACAGACCTAAGGCAAGACGCAGGGAGTAAGATAATTGTGCTCAAGGTACACTCTCCAGTACCAATATCTATGCAGTAACAACCATACATGGGTAAGCCAAGCAAAATGTAAAATTTCACAGAAATAACATGCTGCGTATAGGAATATCACACAATTTTCTTTTTGACCATTGTCTGCATCTGGTTCCATTTCATAATGGGATATCACACAGAGACAGGTCAAGCTACATTTGTCTTTATCTAAAATCTTAAACAGGTTTGTAGTGTTTCCGCACTCTTGCCAGTAGTAGAATAGTGATTTTTTTTTTATAATAACAGATTCAATATTTCGTACTTTTTCCGATCGCATTTTGCAATATATTTTATTAATTTCTCTGGTTTAATTGTAACTGAGTATTCAATAATTTGATTTTTCCCTACTTCAACAATATACTATAGCACTGTGAAAAACAAAAAAACACAACCTTCTTGTCCTCAAATCTGAAAACATGCCACTCCTCGCACTGACTCAACAAAAAGTGTAAATATCAAAGAAACAAACATTGGCGTTTCATGTAAAGGAATTAAATAACCTTCAATGAGAATGGATGAAATTTTAGGAAAGCCAATAACGTCTAATTTGTTTCATCGAAATTTTATCAGAAAATCTACTGACTTCTCCATAGATACAGGCATCTAACTGAAAGCAAGGTTTTCAGTTAGGTGACAAAGCATTCCTAAGCCATAAATAGTCGATTTCTCAGTGGCAGATGCCACCAATCTAAAGTGGTGGTGGGGAAAGGGAGGGTTTAGCCGATTAATAATGGGAAAAAAAGACTTCCCTGTTCCTGCCGCCCGTCTCGGTGCTCCTCTCCTCTCGGCATAAGCCACAAGCACAGGCTCCCCACCCAATCCAGAAACAGCTGTCATGCTATACCAAGCATGAGAGCAGCAACAGGATTGTCCTGGGCGGGCTGGTCTGATGTTCGCTCAGGCAGATGGAGTCTACATTTTCTCCTCCCAGCTCTATAACACAGCTGGGCTGGAGAAAAGTAAGGGGCATATTTATATTCTGTTTGCACCGAATTAGCGTCATTTTCTTTTACTCTAATTCGGTGCAAAACTAACTCCATATTTATACTTTGGCTCTAGACCTGTCTAGTGCCACATTTATGGAGTTAGTCATTTTTTGGATGTGGAAACCTACCTTGCCTTAATGAGATGCAAGGTAGGCGTTCCCGTGCAAAAAATGACTATGACCTTAATGCCATGTTTATACTCCCGGGCCAAAATGGTGCACAGGAGGGAGGAGAGGTAAAAAAATAGTGCAAATCTTGCTTTGCTCCATTTTTTAATGCCTGGGTCAGGGCAGGGGTTAGGGGACCTGTGGGTCTATTTCCATGGTGAAACACCATGGAATAAGCTCAAAGGTGCCCTCCCCAGGCTCCAGGGACGCCCGCACCCATACCAGAGGGACTGCGGAGGATGGGGACCCCATCCCAGGTAAGAACGGGTAAGTATTTTATTTTTTAAAGTGCATTAGGGGCCCTGAAATGGGCCCCCATACATGGCACAGGGTGCAATTGCCATGCCCAGGGGACCCTGGTCCCTTGTGCTGGCCATTGGGGTGGTGGGCATGACTCCTGTCTTTTCTAAGACAGGAGTCATGTAGTATGGATGGTTTTGCCTCAGAAAATGACTCTAGGCAGGTTAGAGTAATTTTATTTTTACTCTAACCTGCCTAACGTCATTTTTTGGTGCAAAACCCCCTTCTTCCATACCGCCAGCCCCACCCGACTAACGCCTTTTTTTTCTTCTGTAGCCTACCCTTGCACCATTCCATAAATATGGTGCCGGGCTGGTGCACAGAAATGGTCAATCCGGTGCTAAACTTTTTGGTGCAAAACTGCCTTAGTGCAGTTTTGCCCCAAAAAGTATAAATCAGGGCCTAAGTCTGCATGCTGGTCTGGCCGTGCTAAGACAGCTGGCTAAATCGAAATGCACACTTACAGTGTCCACCACTCCTCCACCATGCCGTGGCTCGCCCCGCCCTGCATTCCATCGACTCAGTCAGTCAGAAATAAAATGATAACAAAATTGTTTTATTATCATTTAATTTTTCTCTGACTAGCTCCGAGCAGGGGGGCGATGCTCCTCCACTATTACAGAGGATCCGCCACGGCAAACAGCTTCTCCAATCAATGTATATGGCTCACATTTATGTGTGAGGGCAACCTTTCTATTCCCCTAGGTCGAGAAAGAGCATCCAATGGCCTTGTCTAGATGCGGGAGCAGTGCTATTAAGAAAGAAAGTTTCACCAATTGTGTCAAAATTTGTTGTCTATGTTCCCTGAATCATCACAAAATGTCTTGCCAGCTCGATGCCAAACTGCAAGTAACGGAGACCTTGACCAACACAGAAGCCAAGGAAAAAAAGAGAAGGGTACAATATCGAAATATATCATGGAAGGATATCATGCAAGAAATGGGGAAAATTAGTTCCACAGATTATACTTCAGAATAAGAATATAACATATGTTCTCCCTAATGGAGAAATAAGATAATAAACCATCACATTATGTAGTGCTCATACCATTTAAGGGCACTACGGTTCTTTTAATTTTGTGACTAAGATTAGAGAGAACTTGATGTGGTTGGTCTGACCCTTCATAAATGTCCAGGTGACAGCAGTCTTGAGCCAATCAATCCATGCACACTGATTTTCTAACTCCATCCCTACAGCGTTTTAAACAAAATCTTATAAGTGGAGAGGATGCAGACTATTTTCTTCCTTGGAGATCAGATCTTCTAACCTTGACTAGCTCTCTAACAAACCCATTAAACACCTTTATCCCCGGTACCTTGTCATATCTTCTCTTGTAGTTATCTTGCTGGGTCTTGATCTTATGTATAACAGTAACACACTGTACGAAGGTCAGGTCACCCTCATTAAGATAGAAATGGAAATGTTGGTGCCTAAGTAGTATGGTAAGACCACAATATCTCTGGCATAGTCCTGTCCACAAGAATGGCTGTTCTGCTTACCTCTCCCTAAAAGGCCATTTGCCCAGGGACAGTAAAGTGCTATCCTAAAATGGCTAGTTGACCACTGAACAAGCAGTCCCAAGTGCAGTTACCTTGCAGGCTCTAGGGCCATGATCTGGATGAATTCTGGATAATTCAGCTGGTGCAGTGGCACAGAGTCCAAAAGCTCCAGGAAACTGACCAGGCACTGATTATTGCTATACCTTGCCACTAAAAAAAGAAGTCCCAAGCACAGTTACCGTGGAGGCACTAGGTCAATGACCTGGATGGTGCAGTAGTTGCAGGGCCACAGGGGCACAAATCTGTAGGAAACCCACCAAACACTGATAATTGCTATTTGTTGCCACTGGGCAAGCAATCCCAAGCACAATTACCATTCAGGCACCAGGGCCATGATTTGGATGGTGCAGCAGGTGCAAAGGCACAGGGGCCAAAAGCTCTAAGAAATCAACCGAGCACTGATTATTGCTATATCTTGGAACTGAACAGGCAGTGCCAAGTGCAGTTCCTGTGCAGTGTAGGAGGCTGGACTGGCTTGTAGTGAGTACCAAGGGGTACTTGCACCTTGCACCAGGCCCAGTTATCCCTTATTAGTGTATAGGGTGTCTAGCAGCTTAGGCTGATAGATAATGGTAGCTTAGCAGAGCAGCTTAGGCTGAACTAGGAGACGAGTGAAGCTCCTACAGTACCACTAGTGTCATATGCACAATATCATAAGAAAACACAATACACAGATATACTAAAAAGAAAGGTACTTTATTTTTATGACAATATGCCAAAAGTATCTCAGTGAGTACCCTCAGTATGAGGATAGCAAATATACACAAGATATATGTACACAATACCAAAATATGCAGTAATAGTATTAGAAAACAGTGCAAACAATGTATAGTTACAATAGGATGCAATGGGGACACATTGGGATAGGGGCAACACAAACCATATACTCCAAAAGTGGAATGCGAACCACGAATGGACCCCAAACCTATGTGACCTTGTAGAGGGTCGCTGGGACTATTAGAAAATAGTAAGGGTTAGAAAAATAGCCCACCCCAAGACCCTGAAAAGTGAGTGCAAAGTGCACTAAAGTTCCCCAAAGGACATAGAAGTCGTGATAGGGGAATTCTGCAGGAAAGACACAAACCAACAATGCAACAACGATGGATTTCCAGTCGAGGGTACCTGTGGAACAAGGGGACCAAGTCTAAAAGTCACAAGCAAGTCGGAGATGGGCAGATGCCCAGGAAATGCCAGCTGTGGATGCAAAGAAGCTGCTACTGGACAGTAGAAGCGGTGGTTTCTGCAGGAACGACAAGGGCTAGAGACTTCCCCTTTGGAGGATGGATCCCCCACGCCGTGGAGAGTCGTGCAGAAGTGTTTTCCCACCGAAAGACTGCCAACAAGCCTTGCTAGCTGCAAATCGTGCGGTTAGTGTTTTTGGATGCTGCTGTGGCCCAGGAGGGACCAGAATGTCACCAATTGTGTCTGGGGACAGAGGGGGCGTCGAGCAAGACAAGGAGCCCTCTCAGCAGCAGGCAGCACCCGCAGAAGTGCCCGAAACAGGCACTACAAAGGTGCATGAAACGGTGCTCACCCAAAGTTGCACAAAGGAGTCCCACGTCGCCGGAGGACAACTTAGGAGGTCGTGCTATGCAGGTTAGAGTGCCGTGGACCCAGGCTGGACTGTGCACAAAGGATTTCCGCCGGAAGTGCACGGAGGCCGGAGTAGCTGCAAAAGTCGCGGTTCCCAGCAATGCAGTCTGGCGTGGGGAGGCAAGGACTTACCTCCCCCAAACTTGGACTGAAGAGTCACTGGACTGTGGGAGTCACTTGGACAGAGTTGCTGGATTCAAGGGACCTCGCTCGTCGTGCTGAGAGGAGACCCAGGGTACCGGTGATGCAGTTCTTTGGTGCCTGCGGTTGCAGGGGGACGATTCCGTCGACCCATGGGAGATTTCTTCGGAGCTTCTAGTGCAGAGAGGAGGCAGACTACCCCCACAGCATGCACCACCAGGAAAACAGTCGAGAAGGCGGCAGGATCAGCGTTACAGAGTTGCAGTAGTCGTCTTCGCTACTTTGTTGCAGTTTTGCAGGCTTCCAGCGCGGTCAGCAGTCGATTCCTTGGCAGAAGGTGAAGAGAGAGATGCAGAGGAACTCGGATGAGCTCTTGCATTAGTTATCTAAAGAATCCCCAAAGACAGAGACCCTAAATAGCCAGAAAAGAGGGGTTGGCTACTTAGGAGAGAAGATAGGCTAGCAACACCTGAAGGAGCCTATCAGAAGGAGTCTCTGACGTCACCTGCTGGCACTGGCCACTCAGAGCAGTCCAGTGTGCCAGCAGCACCTCTGTTTCCAAGATGGCAGAGGTCTGGAGCACACTGGAGGAGCTCTGGGCACCTCCCAGGGGAGGTACAGGTCAGGGGAGTGGTCACTCCCCTTTCCTTTGTCCAGTTTCGCGCCAGAGCAGGGCTAAGGGGTCCCTGAACCGGTGTAGAATGGCTTATGCAGAAATGGGCACCATGTGTGCCCATGAAAGCATTTCCAGAGGCTGGGGGAGGCTACTCCGCCCCTGCCGGCACACCATTTTCCAAAGGGAGAGGGTGTAACACCCTCTCTCAGAGGAAGTCCTTTGTTCTGCCATCCTGGGCCAGGCCTGGCTGGACCCCAGGAGGGCAGAAGCCTGTCTGAGGGGTTGGCAGCAGCAGCAGCTGCAGTGAAACCCCGGGAAAGGCAGTTTGGCAGTACCAGGGTCTGTGCTACAGACCACTGGGATCATGGGATTGTGCCAACTATGCCAGGATGGTATAGAGGGGGCAATTCCATGATCATAGACATGTTACATGGCCATATTCAGAGTTACCATTGTGAAGCTACATATAGGTAGTGACCTATATGTAGTGCACACGTGTAATGGTGTCCCCGCACTCACAAAGTCCGGGGAATTGGCCCTGAACAATGTGGGGGCACCTTGGCTAGTGCCAGGGTGCCCTCACACTAAGTAAATTTGCACCTAACCTTTACCAGGTAAAGGTTAGACATATAGGTGACTTATAAGTTACTTAAGTGCAGTGTAAAATGGCTGTGAAATAACGTGGACGTTATTTCACTCAGGCTGCAGTGGCAGGCCTGTGTAAGAATTGTCAGAGCTCCCTATGGGTGGCAAAAGAAATGCTGCAGCCCATAGGGATCTCCTGGAACCCCAATGCCCTGGGTACCTCAGTACCATATACTAGGGAATTATAAGGGTGTTCCAGTAAGCCAATGTAAATTGGTAAAATTGGTCACTAGCCTGTTAGTGACAATTTGAAAGAAATGAGAGAGCATAACCACTGAGGTTCTGATTAGCAGAGCCTCAGTGAGACAGTTAGTCATAACACAGGTAACACATTCAGGCACACTTATGAGCACTGGGGCCCTGACTAGCAGGGTCCCAGTGACACATACAACTAAAACAACATATATACAGTGAAAAATCTGGGTAACATGCCAGGCAAGATGGTACTTTCCTACATGCAGGTACTAGGGGCATAACCAGGATGGTGCAGTAGGTGCACTGGCAAAGGGGCCAAAAACTTCAGGAAACCCACGAACACTGATTATTGATATATGTTGTCACTGAACAGTCAGTCCCAAGAGCAGCTAACTTGCAGGCGCTAGGGCCATGACCTGGATGGTGCAGGAGGTGTAGTGGCACAGGAGCCAAAACCTCAAGGAAACCCACCAAGCACCAATTATTGCTATATATTGCCCCTGAACAAGCAATCCCAAGCACAGTTACCATTCAGGCAATAGGGCCGTGGCCTGGATGGTGCAGAACGTGCAATGGCACAGGGGCCAAAAGCTCCTGGGAGCCCACGGAGCACTGAGTATTGTTATGTATTGCCCCTGAACAAGCAGTCCCAAGTGAAGTTACCGTGCAGGCACTAGGGGCATGATCAGGATGGTGCTGCAGGTGCAAAGGCACAGGGGCCACAATAATCTCTGGGAAACCCTCCGAGCACAGATTATTGCTATATGCTACCTCTAGGCAATCAATCACAAGCACAGCTACCTTGCAGGCACTAGGGCCATGATCTGGATGGTGCAGCAGGTGCAGTGGCACAGGGGCCAAAAGCTCCAGGAAACCCATCAAGTACCGATTATTGCTATTCCTTGCCACTGAAAAAGCAGTCTAAGCGCAGTTACTGTGCAGGCACTAGGGCCATGACCTGCATGGTGCAGCAGGTGCAGTGTAACCGGGGCCAAAAGCTCCAGGAAACCCACGAACACCAATTATTGCTATATGTTGCCACTGAAAAAGCAGTCCCAAGTGCAGTTACATTGCAGTCACTAGAGCCATGATCTGCAGGATGCAACAGTTGTGGTGGCACAGGGGCCAAAAGCTCTAGGAACCCCCCCCCCGAATATTGATTATTGCTATATCTTGCCACTGAACAGGCAGTCCCAAGTGCAGTAACCATCTAGGCACTACGGCCATGATCTGGATTGTGCAGCATGTGCAATGGCACAGGGGCCAAACGGTCTGGGAAACCCACTGAGCACAGATTATTGCTATATCTTGCCAGTGAAGAAGCAACCCCAAGTGCAGTTACCATGCAGGCACTAGGGCCATGTTCTGCATGGTGTAGTAGGTGCAGTGGCACATTGACCAAAATCTCTAGGAAATCCACTAAGCACCAATAATTGCTATCTGTTGCCACTGAGCAAACAGTTCCAAGTGCAGTTACTGTTCAATCACTAGGGCCATGATCTGGGTGGTACAGCAGCTGCAGTGGCATAGGGGCCAAAAGCTCTGGGAAACCCATTGAGCACTGATTATTGATATACCTTGCCACTGAAATCAAATCAAAATCAAATCATTAACATTTATAAAGCGCGCTACTCACCCGTGCGGGTCTCAAGGCGCTAGGGGGAAGGGGGGTTACTGCTGCTCGAAGAGCCAGGTCTTGAGGAGTCTCCGGAATGTGGAGTGGTACTGGGTGGTCCTGAGGCTGGTGGGGAGGGTGTTCCAGGTCTTGGCTGCCAGGTAGGAGAAAGACCTCCCACCCGCCGTGGAGCGGCGGATGCGAGGGACGGCAGCGAGGCCGGTGGAACGGAGGAGACGGGTGGGGCATAGAAGCTGAGGCGTCGGTTGAGGTATTCAGGTACCTTGTCGTGGAGGGCTTTGTGTGCGTGGGTGAGAAGTCGGAAGGCGATCCTTTTGCTGACTGGGAGCCAATGCAGGTATCTCAGGTGTGGGGAGATGTGGCTGTTGCGGGGTACGTCGAGGATGAGGCGGACGGAGGCATTTTGAATACGTTGCAGACGTTTTTGGAGTTTTGCGGTGGTCCCAGCATAAAGGGTGTTGCCATAGTCCAGGCGGCTAGTGACAAGGGCGAGGGTCACGGTTTTTCTGGTGTCGGTGGGGATCCAGCGGAAGATCTTGCGGAGCATGAGGAAGCAGGAGGAGGACACGGCATTGACTTGTTTGGTCATGGTGAGCAGAGGGTCCAAGATGAAACCGAGGTTGCGGGAGTGGTCTGAGGGGGTTGGTGCGGTGCCAAGGGCCGTGGGCCACCAGGAGTCGTCCCATGCGGTCGGGGTGTTGCTGAGGATGAGGACTTCCGTTTTGTCTGAGTTCAGTTTTAGACGGCTGAGCCTCATCCAATCTGCGACGTCCTTCATGCCATCTTGTAGGTTGGTCTTAGCGCTGGCGGGGTCCTTGGTGAGGGAAAGTATAAGTTGAGTGTCGTTGGCGTAGGAGGTGATGATGATATTGTGCTTGCGTACGATGTCGGCGAGGGGGCTCATGTAGACATTGAAGAGTGCCGGGCTGAGCGAGGAGCCTTGAGGGACGCCGCAGATGATCTCGGTGGGGTCTGAGCGAAAAGGTGGGAGGTAGACTCTTTGAGAGCGGTTGGAGAGGAAGGAGGCGATCCAGTCCAGGGCCTGGCCTTGGATCCCGGTGGAGCGGAGGCGGGTTATTAGGGTGCGGTGACAGACGGTGTCGAAGGCAGCCGAGAGGTCGAGGAGGATGAGGGCGACTGTTTCACCGTTGTCCATCAGGGTTCTGATGTCGTCTGTGACTGAGATGAGGGCGGTTTCAGTGCTGTGGTTGGTTCGGAATCCGGATTGTGAAGGGTCGAGAAGGTTGTTGTCTTCCAGGAAGTTGGTAAGCTGTTTGTTGACGGTCTTCTCTATTACCTTGGCAGGGAAGGGGAGGAGCGAGATGGGGAGGAAGTTCTTCAGGTCGATTGGGTCAGCCGTAGGTTTCTTAGTACCAAGTCCATTTACCTTGCAGGCAGCAGGTGCAGTGTCACAGCGGCCAAAAGCTCTAGGAAACCTACCGAGCACCAATTATTGCTATACGTTGCCACTGAAGAAGCAGTCCCAAGCGCAGTTACTTTTCAGGCAATAGGGCCATGACCTGGATGGTGCAGCACATGCAGTCGCATAGGGACCAATGGCTCCAGGAAACCCATCATGCACTGAATATTGCTATATATTTCCCCTGAAAAGCAGTCCCAAGCGCAGGTACCGTTCAGGCAATAGGGGCATGACCTGGATGGTGCAGCAGGTGCAGTGGCACAGGGGCCAAAAGCCCGAGGAAACCCACTGAGCACCAAATATTGCTGTATGTTACCACTAAACAAGCAGTCACAAGCGTTGTTACTGCACAGGAACTAGGGGGTTTGATTTGAATGGTGCAGCAGGTGCCACCAGCACAGAGGCCAAAAGCTCTAGGAAACACAAGATTGCTTTATTTTACTACTAAACAAGCAGCCAGGAGGGCTTTTTTGATTCTTTTGTAACCATTTCACCCAAATGAACACATAGCCTAAAGCATCACTATAATAAACGCTGTAACCTAGTGGACTTTTCTATCTACCTACAACTTATGTTCCATTCAGTGTATTTATAGGGTACATTTTCACAGTTTTTGTATGGTGCTAAAATGCTTCTCAATCTTGGCGCAGTAAAACCTTGGCAAGGGCATTCTGCATTTTATAACATTAACACTTCAGCCATTGTAAACACTATATAAATACTTAGTACTTACCATATTGCATTCCATACCAAGCATTGAAATAGCCAATAGATCTCGCCTATGTGAGATCCATTGACTTTTTATTTTTTTTAGCCATATTATACAGCAAAGTTGGTTTCAGTGCAGCATAACTGAAAGTAAAAAAAAACGGTATAACGCAGACAATGCTGGCTGTATACTACAGCTTGTTTAAATTACTTTCAGCCATTTGTAACATAGCTAAAAAAACATTAGAAAAAGCAATAAATCTCACAGAGATAAGACCTACTGGCTTTGCAAATGCTTGTTAGAATGGCAAACTGTATCATCCCACCAGCCTTAATGGGCATGAGGCTGGGTAATTTTTTTTACTGTATCTATAGCATCATGAGGTAACGCCCTGTCATTTGCAGACAACAATGTATCCATTGAAATGGCTACTAAGTTTGCAGAAACATACAGTTTTAATTCTAAAACAATATTGCACACAAACGATAGTGTGTGGATAACGGTTTTCTATAAATATCTATCATTTGTGCTTCACCAAGTAAAGTGTCTTGGTTTGCTTTGATCCTATTACAATATCTGTTTCCAGCACACTTGAGACTTACAAAAAAATGAAAGCTTATTTTTTTCTTTCCTAACTGCGGAATCCATACAGTTGACTTACAGGTACTTACATTTTGTTGTGTCCGAAAAAAAAAGACATTCTTTCAGCCTTTCTTTTCACTGACTCTACTCCAACAAGACTGTCCCATAATTCACTCTAAAAACTTCTCTCACTTTGCAGTCAGAAAAAAGAAAGGAAACAACAATCCCCTTGATAAAATAAAGGAGCAATGTGTCCTCTGTCTTTGAAGAATTTCAAATGTGACATGATAAATATATAATTTAAAGGCATCTTTATTAATTGCATGACTTTCCTGACCCACCCAAAATCGTCTTGTGACCCACCAGTGTGATTAAAATATAATACATTTCAAAATACTGGAGCATCGTAGGTTTTGCTGCAACTCCTGATGTCACAATCATGACCTTTATGTATTCACAACCTGACAATATGACATGAGTTTTGACGTTACACTAATGGTGGACTCTAATTCAATAATGAAGTGCATTCAGTGTAGTGTTAGGAAAAATGTATTCATTGTGCCTTAACCTTATTAAATTAAATGTAATCATTGAGTGTATTTTCATAATCATCCTCAATGTTATTTTATTGTATTTGCATTAAAAACAATAACACTTTTTTTGATGTGTGCACTGTTTTATAGTTTAAGGTTGAAATGCACTTCCCAACCACATCAAAATCTGCATTTATTTTAACTGTAACATGAAAGCCTAATTGAATCTGTTACTGGCATTCATATAAATGTAGAAATTAATATGAGCACAGTATAATCTGAAATTTAATGCACATTAGTGAATAATATTTTAACATTGACATGACTAGGCCGGAATTTCTTTAACATGAGAAACTGTTTTCCATTTTCTCCTAACTTGTCATTTCACTGCAGGTGGATTCACAGAAAATGTTAGTTTGGAAATATATGTGCTATTGTTTTACTAATAGAGAGTCTGAGAAATGAACCTTAGGAAAAGAATGTGAGGAAACCAATGGCCATATTTATACTTGCTTAGCGCCACATTTGCGCCACTTTTTGAAACAAAAACCGCACAAACTTACAAAATACAATTGTATTTTGCAAGTTTGCACTGCTTTTGAGTCAAAAAATGACGCAAATGCGGCGCTAATAAAGTATAAATATGGGCCCACGTGTGAAATGACTGTCCCTTATTCATATATGTTGCAAACGGTGCCTAGCCGGCCCAGGACAACGTTCTCAGGACTGTTCTGGGAGAGAAAGCTAATGTTACAAGTTACACTGTGGGACAGGAGAATACAATGGAACTCACAATGGCATGATTGGAGGTATTACCTAAATGGATTTTGTGGAATTAACAAGAGCTTTCATGGATTGATTGTAGGCAGACTTTCCCCTGGACTTTGAGAGGTACAGACCTCTGACATTCCCCTTTTTTGTCCACCATGCTTCACAGATTAATTTAGCTAGATGTTTTAACTTGCACTCATTTGTGAGAGAAATGACCAGCGATTGTTTTCTGAGCACCAATTTTGTTAGTGAGGTTCTATATTGCTGTAACTTACTTTCTGGTGTGTCTTATGCTAATTCGTCGAAACTTCTTCAGAAGATTTGGCTACCCAGTTACTATTCTGAATCTTTATAGTACCTGTTTGAGATTTGTTTACATTAACCTGAGTGGTAATTTGTAATAAAACCCTTTAACTTTATTTCTGAGTTGGGTCCTCCTTGAGTGGCCAAATTGGTTACACTGAAAGTTCATGATGATTGATTGTTACCTAATTTTCTAGTTAATCCCTTGGAGGGATCAAAAGGGACTGTCCCCTGAAGATTCGGGCGTTCAAATGCTCCATCAATACACATGCCAGCATTCAATATATAGGGTACTACACGTTTATATTTAATTTAAGCAAAAGCTTTGTAGAAATACCAGACCGTACAAAATGCATTATCTTAAACCTTGCTGGCTTTTCAATGTTAACTGAAAGAGAGTTTGACGCAAGTGAGGTGATCAAATTGTCCAAATTAAAACGTGTTTGAGTATATTAGTATAACGCTTCAGAATTAAAATCACTTTTCCTTGGTCTAATTCAATATTTTTTTGCTTACAGTTGCAACCTGAGCTGCAGGGTTCACTCCAAAGAAAATTGAATCACTGTTTATCCTCTTAGCGCCAAGTACAGGTACAAAGCTGCAGCAAACACATGAAAACAATTAGCACGCTCCGCGCGCGCCGTTGGCCTTATTCCCGCTTCTAACAGAAAAGCTATTCACGAGCTACGTAGACACTGGGGTGGGCCCCGGGGGTGGAGGGACGTAAGTGAGCCTTTCTGTTTTATTTTACTTCCCCATAAACTATCGCTGGTAGTTATAAAGGGCAATGCCCTCTATATCATGTTCGCATGGCAAATCCGAACACTCAGATAACAAAATATTGTCATATGAAATTATCTGCAGAAGAAATATCAGTTTAAAGAAATATGAAACCACAGCACCTTGTCCGCTAGTACATACCTTAAATTACATTTCGAATTCGCTGCTGGAAAAGGGTTCTGCGTTATTCTCATTTGCATTGAACTTGTTAGCTTTAATTTTGTTCAAATAGTTACATCGGCAATAATACAATTTGTTAATTAATTTTGCGCTAATTGTTTTCTCCGTTGTTCTTTCTTTAATTTTTAGCTCCCTGAGTATGTAGTGTCTCCTAGTTCATTTCCTTCTCCCTCAGGTTCCTTTTATGCCTTGGCTGGCAAACTCACACCTCTTCTTCCCACACCCCTACCTTTACCAAGATGCCATTTTCCCACTCTTTCGATCGAAGACTTCTATTGCTGCATTTGTGAGGCTTACCCGGCACACTTTATCGTGCCTTCTTTCTCCTCTTTTCCCTGAGTCTGGCAACTTGCACTGGGGAAGACCTCTTGTTCCAGCTGGTATCGCATCTGTGATTATGCGGTCAATGCAGGTGTCATAATTAATTTGGAAGAACATTTAAATAATTACTTGGAATTAGTGTTAAAAGAAGGATGTAGGCTCCGCCCAATGTTAATCTTCATTTTTACAGGTACTTATGCCGGAGTATCGAGCTATTGTTGACACACCCCGTGTGTCAGATATGGTAGCAAGTAACCCAAATAAAAATAAAGCAGGGAGAGGGTTTGCAACCAAACTCTCTGAAAGATACACTAGAAAGTGTTTTTAAGGTTGAGCGCAAAGCACTCAGTCCCTGGTGTAATCTCTCTGTGGGCTTGTAACCACGCCTATGTCAAGCCCATCAGTTTGTTTGGATCGTGGGCTTGCCTTTTAAAATTTGGTTGATTTAATTAGTGAAAGGCATGCCTACGTCATGCCTTTTCCGGTGTTTAGCCCTTCTCGAGAGCACTGGTAAACTACTGAAAACATACGAGGCTCTGTGTTTACAGTATGGTTTCTGCACTATTTTTTCTCTTTATAGAGCGCTTTGCATGACATCGACCGTGTTATATGGATAATTGCACTTTTGACGGTTACATGGATCATTGCACTTTTGCCGATACGTTTCACTGCGAGCGAAGTTCTGTTTCCTTTTGTGTGTTTGCTTTGCGCTCATGGTGGCCATCGGCTCGCTTATATGAAACTGTTTTACTTTTCAGTTTATGTGGCAAGAAAAGTCTGATTAGGAGTTTACAAAGCTAATAGCTTTAACTCGAGTAAACACGAGACCCATTGCATTGCAAATGCTTGTTATTCTTTGCGAGCACCCTGAAAATGCAAAAGGAAGAGGGTATACCATGTCAATACAAATACTGACTCTGCGACAAGTACTATAGGAAAGAGTTTTACAATGTGAACTCTGGGACAAATGCAATCGGAAAATGTTTTAAATTGGTAACTCCTTGATGAACACCGTAGGAAGAGAAACACTTTGCAAACACTGAGACGTTTTCGCACAGATATGAGAGCAGTTGTGCTAGTCTCTCATTGCATTGGGATTGGGTTCTAAGACACGTGCTACTGGGATTTAAACACACAGAAATATTCAGGCACATATCTGGCCCAGGTGTGCGCTCTGTGTAATCTGGTGAAAGCAGCTTCACTGGTTCTGTGACCCACAGGCCAGTCCGTATATGTCTCACAACTGTGATTCTTTCATCTGGGTAAATAACCCACTGGAGTTTTAGCAGAGGGAGGGACCGTTTTAGTTAATGCAGTTCAAGTTACCTGGTGGACCAAGCACTTGTAGCACACAATGGTACAGGAGCTGGTTACCAGGACACAGGCAAATGGTTGCATATTCCGATAGTGCAGACTGGCGGCCCATCTCCTCTGACTCTCACGATTGATGCTTGAGTACAGTGACTCGGGTGTGAGCAGCACTGATTCAGCAGCATCGCAAGGTCACTCATGAACAGGTATCCTCCCTCACTGGTGGTTCTCAGGTCCTTCATTGTAAAGCTTGATGTTGTGGCAGAGTCGGTGGTACCGATTCTATGGTCTCCAGCAGACAGCAGGAATGTCCTGGTCAAACTAGCTGCCACACACTGTCATAGAATATTTTAGCTTTCTTTGCTTGGTGTGGAAAGCTATAGGTAGGCCAGGACACCTTTTCAAGAGGTGATGAAATTGGAATTGGAACCAAGTTGATCAGTACGGGTCCTACACTCAACCACATCTTCCAGACAGGGCATGTTTGTCTCACTGTCAATGTCCAGGAACCAGTTGGAGTGGTTCCCGTTCATAGTTAACTTTTCCTTCAGGAAAGCAGACACATTACTTTTTTTAACCTTTTTTATTATTTGCAATGAAACAAACAATAACAAACCAATAAACAAAGGTACAAGAGGCAAATCAAGCAATTATGAACATTGATATGCATTAAGGTAACGGGTCACTCGAAGTAACAGTGAACACTTCAGTATGCGTCAGGTTAGGGGTAATAATTGAGCTAATGTATCTGTGGTTCAGACATGAAAGCATATTGCCCACAGAGCACAATACCTACACTTTGACCACCACAAATAGTGATCCACACATTCAACCTAGGCCAGGCTCCCACAATTTATCAGATCATCACACTCCAGACTGTACAAAGGCCAGATTGTGGGGTCAGCCCCATTCCTCATAAGGCAGAAGAGGGAGTGGGGGTCCTGGACAGTGATTCCAGCTCTATGATCTGCCCATCCAGGCCCAGCATGGGGCAAGTTACCAATCTAGCATCCGACTCGGCCAAAATTGGGATTCTGCGTACCTCTCTGGTCTCTTTCCTCCATATCAACTCCCTCTTGCAGGCTGCCCATTTCATCAATTCCAATCTCCACTTACACAGTTTTGGACCTCAGGGCGAATTCCAACTCATGGTCAGTTGCAAGTGAGCCGGGGTGAGTGTCAAATCGATAAAGCTGCCGGTCACCTTATAGGCCACATTACGGACATGAAGGCCCAGTAAATAGAGTTGAGGAGTGAGTTCAAAGTTCCGCTCAGTGACACAACAAGAGATCCAGAGGACGGTGGACCAATATGACAACAACGGGGAAGACCAGACCATGTGAAAAAAGTCTGCATCATCCTCTAGGCAACAGGAGCACGCCAACAGTGCACCAGGGAACATAGTATGTAGGCGCCGAGGAGTGAAGTGCGCCATATGAAGGTAACAGAACTGAGTGAGTCTGAAGTGAGTGTTCCTGGGTACTTTGGGGGTACAATCCAGCACCCGCCTCCAAGTTTGGTCAGTCAGCAGCATTCCCAAGTCCTCCTCCCAGTGCTGTCTCAAACGTGTGAGATCTAGTTGTGCTTCTTTCAACAGTGCTCTATAGATCAGGATGCCCGCCTTAATTTGGCCTAATATTGGAAAGATATATTGTGGGCACTCGTATTCTGGTGGTCCTGCAACACTCTGGCCCCACCATTTACGCATCTTGGGCCTCAGAGATCCATGTAGTAAAAAATATCCTACTGGCTGGTCGTATGACTCCTGCAATTTCAAGAAGGGACCAAACTCCACCCCCAACAAATAAATCACCTAAGATAGTGAGCCCCAATCCCACCCAGTGGTGAAGTCCAAACCAACCTACTGACCACCCCAAGAATGGAGTCACCAGCAACTGAAGTTCGAAGGAATAGGGGAGTTCAGTGCGCATGTTCATTGCAGCTCCTAGCCCAAACAAAGCGTGCCATTCAAATTAGTTCATTGGTATTACAGACTAGAGATATTGGTTTAGGTTTCAACTAGATACTGGTGAAAAGCTCCTTGGAAGTTAAGCCATGTTCACAACATCCCACTCCATCCCATAGGGCATACCTCCAGTGAGAAACTCAATGCATTTGCACCAGTAGATATTAAAGTTAAAAACCTGGCACCTCCAATTCCACATCCTCCACTGGCAATTGCAGAGTCTTCAGCGCAACGAGGAACCACAAGATGGAGACCATCTAGCCCAGAGATCTAACCACTCACCATCTCTTTGAACATGCTATGGACTCCCTGCTTTGTAATGTCCATACCCAAATGCTCCACCACTCTCTGGCCCAGGAGGAATCGGCAATGCAGATAAACATATCAACCTCACTAACCCCAGTTCTAGAGGAGTACAAGTCCTAACAATAATGGAGGAATGCGTAATAAATACTCTCTGCAGGACCTCTGGTCGTGTAGGTTTTATAATCAAAGTGGCGCAGGTGGTCAATAAGGAAAACGTTGACTCATGCTCCTGTAAGATATGCTCCCTACCTTCTCCGTTCCCACGAAGGCCCGAGGAAGACCATCAGAGACTGCTTTCTGCCTTCTGCCACTGTATGTCAGAGTGCAGCTGAGCACGTACCCTAATCTTGCTACAGATACAGAATTCCATAACCACCACCTTCATGGCCTCCCATTCCTCTCCTGGCGAGGAAGCTGACCCTGCGTGATCAAGCCAATAGTTAGAAATCTGCTCACTAAAGGAGGTTCAAAAGGCCTGTTCCTTCAGCAGTGTAGGAATCAAGCACCAGGTGGGGACCCGTGGCTTGGGTGGGGACCATGTGAAGGAACACAGCAAAGGGAAGCGGTCTGAATACCTTCCCTAGCTCAATTTATGTTCATGTTTTGGGACTATCAGCATAAGGTAGATGGGTGTTTTTATTGTAAAGCTTTTTCTTTAACTTCCGTTGTTCAAAAGAGGCCAAGAGAGGCCATAGTCCGAAATGCGTTGACAGACATTTGTTGGAGGAGTCCGTGAACACGAATTACCACTAAATGACAATATATCCAGGAGGACGAGTAGGCTTTGGGCCTGGTCTCCATGGTTAGGTTAAGAACTTCCTTCAGGTGGATTGTATATAAAAAAAATCTAGGACAATCACCTCACTCTTGAAAAATATAGAAAGCCATAAGGGAACATGTAAATATATGTTCTTTAATGTAAATTGTGTTGTGTTAGTTTATGTCTTATGTATGATATATCTGACGAGTATGAGACTACAAACTCTGTATAGAAAAAGTTGTGAATAAGCTATAAGTGACTAAAAACAGGATCCAGTGAAAATTGATGGTGCCGTGGTCAATAAATACAAAATTCAATCGATCCTTTCTTCTTCCATTGCACTTGGTTGTTGTAGTGATGCCCCGGAACCAAGGAATTATGTGGGGAAACCCTATTGGTTATGTTGATTTAATGCTGCTTGTAGCTTGGTAGGTGGTTTGTATCTCTCTGCTGGGAACTCTTTCGCTGGGATCTCTGGAGCTTCTGGCGCTCTAGCAGCACTGGGTGTACAGTACCTTGATCATATGACACCAACCAGTCCGAGGCCGCTGCCAGACCTGTGAAGAAATGCACTTGATCCTCTGTCTGGACTCTCAGCCAAGCCAGAAACACTAGAGAATAAAGCAAGCCCAAGTCATGCATCTTTCTCTTCACTTAGAGAAACAAGACTCTCTGAGTCTGCACCTGGAGAGTAAAGCCAGGTAATAAGGAGACCTTGCATTGTCCACCAAGAACAGCCTATGTGCGCAGGCCGGCCATAAACTGTGATCTCTATCACTGAAGCGAAGGAGGAGAGCAGGGCTTATTTTGAGCTGGTGGTTTCCAGTGCGGGGCACCAACACTTATCTTTGAAGGACGACGCTTATTTTTCTGTCTCAAGCATTTACTGTGAGCAAAAAACACATATGGGAAAGACGGAGGAAGAGAAAAACAAAAATGCATCACAAAAGGAGAAAGAAGACAGCTGGAAGAGTGAGCAGAAGGGGCAGGGAGTGTCTGTAAATAGATTAAAGAGATCTGAGATGGCTTCAGGATTATGCTGCCTCAGTATTCCGTGCTCGTACATTTAATTGCATCAGCTGCATGTTTCAGAGGAGAGCTTTGGTCACCGGCACATTTTTATTTACAAACTAAGCACTGGAGGAGAGCTATCACTTGGCGAGATTCGGCCCCTGGATGAGGAGTCTGTGCGGGCATGCAGTGAGCATAATAGTAGACATGCTCTCTGAGGCGACAATTTCCTGGAGCCAATCCATGAGAAAGACTAACAAAGAGTTGCCTTCAATGCATTAGGGGAGGCCCACCACTCGAATATTGTTCTGGTGGCCCTTCCTTCCTAATCGTCCAGTCGAGCAGATAAGCACCACATCTGGGCTTCCAACTCAGTGAGGCGATGGTCCATAGACAGCACAGAGGGTGCCAGGGACCACGCAGTGGCCCCCAACCCAGTGACCCTCTCCAACAGTTTCCTAGAATCTTCACAAATAAGGTTGAGTTCCGCTGCTATGGCGTCAATCTTCCCCTTCATACACTCCCCACAGGCATCTATTGCAGCTAGCAATTTATGAAACTTAGGCCCATATTTATACTTTTTTAGTGCCACATTTGCGTCATTTTGTGACGCAAAAGTGGTGCAAACGTGCAAAATACAATTGTATTTTGTAAGTTTGTGCAGTTTTTGCATCAAAAAGCGCTGCAAACGCAGCGCTAAAAAAAATATAAATATGGGCCTTAGTATCCAGTCATGAAGTATCTCCACCACTCACACCATGCTTAATCCCCTCCTGGGAGGCACCCAAGGGTGCATCTTCCCTAGTTCGCTGTGTGCGGCCCCTTGTGCATTCGACTCCTCAGAGAGGAAAGGTATAAGAAGAAACGTTATTGCAGTCACTAGGATGACCTATCCTCCACAATCAGTTTGTGATACAACAATTCTAATTCTGACAGGAGACACAGTACCAGTAGTAGGCCAGAAGGTCACAGGCGTCCACATTTCCAACCACCAGCGAAGGCCCTAGGGTGCCAAGGAGAAAATAGATAGTCCAAGTAGTCCAGATAAGCAGTCTGCTGAGTGTGCCTGGCTTATGGGCCACCCTCAAAGGGCACTTACAGTCTGGTATCGGGGAGGTGACCCGCAGGCCAGGGAGTGGACAAAAACCGAGGGTAACTCAGTTCACTTCAACCCGATATTAGGTGCTCCACAAGGGCAGTGGGTGCCAGGCGTCCCTGTAGCAATGTTTGTTGGATGCCACAATCTGGCAGGAAGCCACCCAGGTTCACTAGCACCGCAGTATTCAATTTCACCAAAGTGGACTCCAACACACCAGTCAGCAGCAGCACAGAGCTGCAATTGAAATGGTTGTAGTAGTTTAAAGGGCCCATCGCATCTCTATGTGAGCACAAGAGGTGGGAAAGGAACGCACCTCAAGCCCCAAAATAATATGTTTGATGGGTCCCCAGATCATGTAGATACACCCACCTCTCTCATAATAAAGCATACGCCCCCAGGGAGAACGGGTCCCCATGTGGTAAGAGGGCTGGTCCCTCACCTGGAAGCAATGTCAGTCTATTCACAGGGCCAGTCCGAGGATAAACCCTCCTGCCAGCAACCAGCAATGTCCAGTAATATCAGGGGCACAACAGGGGTTGTCTCAGTGGTGCCATCAAAGTTTCCAGGGCCGCCTGCCCCTGGCACTCCAAAATGCATCCAGAGCAAGAGGTGTTGACTTCTCTGGTGAGCTTGGCTCCAAGCAAGTGTTATCAACACGGGTCCACCAGCATTCATAATATGGCCACTCTAGTCCGCAGCCTCCTGCCTGAAAGGCCACTCGGGGTAGGGGGTAGCCGGCCACACAAACAAAATCAGCTCTACCTCCTTGCGGGCCCCACCACGGAACGATGCAGTTGTTCAGAGCAGGTATCAAAACCTGGCCCCCTCTGAACTCCAGGGGCAGAGGAAAGCATCACCAGGTCTACCGGGCAGTACAAACCACACTGAGTGTAGGTGCCTCTCCTCCAGTGCAGCCCTCGCTACCAGTGCGGGACTGCGATTTTTGTACGGGCGTGGGAGCCATGTCCAGGCACAAATCAATGCCTCCTGTAGTAGCGGCGTGGTCACTCTGGGTTCTAAGGGCACCTCTGGGATCTCCGAGCCCAGGCTCCGGAGTGTCAGTGCAATGGCTGTATTGGGCTGGGGCATTGCAGTCTTTGAAGAGCTTGTACCGCCTGTGTCTTTACAGCATGGCTGTAAGCTCCGCCCCCAATAGCAGACGCATTCCTTCTCAAAGTTGATGGCTGTCACAGAAAGTAATGACAAGGCTGGCTCCAACTGGGGGCCCAAAGCGTGAGAAAATGAACTGTAAAAAATAAAATCTGCACCGGCTGTGGTAAGTCTTCTGGAGCATAGCCCAAGAGAGAGACCAAAGTGGCAAACCTTGCTTAGGAGATTCTCCTTTCTTAACAACACAAGCTGCTGATGTGCCTCCCTTCTCCACCAGCAACCTTAAAAGCATTCCTCAAAAGAAGATAATCATCAGACCCTTTCTAACAGCTCACAGATGAATACCTTAGGCTGCTCTTTCTCGATCCTTCCACATTTCATTGTCTGAGGCTGCGTCCTCCAGCTCAGGAATACAAGCAATGCACTTCTACTGTCTGGAGGGGAGGTACTCGACCTCTGTCTTATGCTATGTATTACCAGAATGGATCCCACTCTTCTCTACAGCCACAAATCACAAACAACATGGAACCTTCTACCAGTCACCAGTCACACAATATGCACATAGAGCTGTTATTCATGGGTCTGGACATTGCATTGAAGTGGATCTTTACTAGAGGGGTCGGTAGGCACAACACTTATCCCTGAACAGAATAAAGCTCCAGTCAGTATTATCAATCAGAAACATGGTACACAGCTACCACCACTTAATATATTTTACTCAGGACATGGAGTGAAGTCCATATCAACTAGAGAGCATGGTTGGTGCACCCCTCCAGACCACAGAACTAGGCTCCGGATCTGAGAACCATAATGAAAAGTCTATAACTCAGCATCCAGGCATCACTGACAAATGTTCTGGGCCACATGAAATATGAGAGTACGAAATATCCAGCACACGGGATCTTGCAGGGCAGAGGTGCTAGCCTATAAAACCTTCCTGGGTACATCCCTATCCTGATAAACCCCACTTGATTTGGGAGGTGAAGCCCCCTAATTTAAGACGGTCACAACATCACTGTATTGCACTAATCTTCTTAGGTAAGGCATCAGGGGCGTAGCTTCATTTGGTGCAGGAGGTGCAGTGGCGCACGGACCCAGAGGCCTGAGAGGCCCATTGAACCCTGATTATTTCTGTAACTAAGAATTCAAACAGCAGCCAGGAGGGCCATTTCCATTTCGGCATTAGGGCCCATGACAAACTCGCTACGCTACTGGGTGGTATTCCCTTCACAATTCAGGATCACCTTTACACCCTTCACTCCCCAAACCTCTGCAGTCTCAAATTTATTAAAACTGTAAAAAATAATAATAATAATTAAAAGCTGCTTTAGAAAAATGCTGCACATGGATGAGGAACACGCCTCATTGAGTTTTACACAAACACAAATATTCCTTTAGGTTTGTAAATGTTTCCAAAACCTCCTTAAAAATGAGTTTTGCCTGGAGTACTTTTCCTTGCACTTAGGGAATTTCGAACGACTGACAGCTCCTCTTTTACCATAACAGATTGCTGCGAAGAACATTTTGGCTGTTATGTTTCTCAGAAGAATACTCCTGTTTAGAAGGAGTGTGTTGTTTGTCTCTAAAAACAGGGCATATGTTTGCTCTTCAAAATTAAGGGACTTTGGTGTGAATGAAAATACTTTGCATCTCTTATTCCAAACGATAATTCGATGGTTACTGTAAGCAGAATGCAGAAAAGCCACTGTTCCTGTGTAATACACAAGCATTTCAAGGCCAGTGTCTGGCACACACGTAAGCCACTGATTGAGTAATACAAACACAAAATACTTTTGTTGTCATGGAGCGCACAAGGTATTAGACACAACAAATGTATTGTGTAATAAGACATAAACTATGATGCCTCGATTGGCCTCTTGAAAACGATCTGCCATAAGGACAAGGTCAGTGCCTAAATTGCGCCGATAGTTGCAGGGTGGAGGCCACCAGCACAGACATTTACCGATAACAAGTGAGGGAAAACACAGAAAATGGAGAGAGGGAGGAAGAGAAGGTCGGAAAAAAACGTCTTACATGTAAAAGTAGAAACCTGTAGGAGAGAGCAAAAGGGGAAGGGAGTGTCTGGTACTGGATTTGAAAAGGCCTGAATTCAATTCAGAACTACAGCTTTGGTATTCGGCGCGCTGACATTTAATTGTGCTGGTCACGAGCTTTTGAGTACAGCTGTGTGGCACTCATTCATTTACAAAATAAGCACTTGGCGGGGGCAGTATATAAAAAATAATGGTAGGCTTTTTTTCTACTCTTGCTAAAAAAAGATAGAACATTCAAAGAATGTCCCTGTGGCACACCCTTTGCTACAGTATACATTTTTTTTGTTTTAGTGCATTATTTTATATTTATGAAAAACACTCAATTTGCGTATTATTTAAGATAAGAATAGTTTCAGAGGCAGGGAGGGTAACGAACACACAGGACAAGCAGCACACATTCATGTACACGCCATACATACATAATCATATACACACCACAAGCACACACCCCAAAGGCGCACATTCTAATATATATCCCAATCACAGAACACAGATAGGCATCCGTACACATTCAGTACTAGTACCCACGACAAACACCCATATCAAACATGTGGACAGACACCACAATTACATGCATCCACGCAGACCACAGACACAACCATGCACCACAAACAACACTTACACGCACACACACGTACACACACTCACGAAACACAAATAAGGAATCTTTCTTTGGTATTAGAGCCCATACAACCTTATCTACAGCAAGGCTGTTTTAGTTGTTTTTAGTGCAAGTTGGTTGCTGTAAATGGATGCAAGACGACTCACTACACAGCCATATGAAACAGACAAACAGCAGTAGCAATCTATATTGAAACCAAATCACCATTACTCCTAAATATGAAACCCTGATGTCAGCTTTATAGTGCTATTTTCACCTAAGTCCCTACAGCTAATCACAACGTGTTGTTTAGCAGTACAACCCCTCCAGAGATTGGGTTAGGGGAGAAACGCGAAGGGGGTGTTTCAGTGTATGCTCAATGGGAATCGCCTAACTACGGACCAAGCCCTCCTCTCCTTGAGCCTTCTACCATTGATAAAGTGGAATGACTGTCCATGGGGGTTGATATAGAGGTTAACATATGCCCGCTTAGCCAAATGCAGATATGTTCTAACATCGAAGACATGCCCAAGGTGGGACCTGTTTCTGATGCATCCCCCCATTGACCTTCCTGGTAGTATCAATGATGAGTTAGCAGTTGTCCAAGGAGACCTATCACCCCCTGAGGATTATAATGGGAGGGAGACTGGCCCGAATTATCCATTTGCACCACAAGAGGTTTTTTGAGGCGCCTCTGCCAGCCCCCCCAGGTTGGGAGAGTTAAGTCGCCACTATATCAGCATGCCACTAATCTGGGAAATAATGCAGGTGGGGGATAAAGGTTGCTCCTAGCAGCCATCTTTCATTGATGTCATGGAACTTAGCCGGAATTAGACATACATTAATTGATGCTGAATAGCTATCCTACATAGAGAAATGATGCTGAATAGCTATCCTACATAGAGAAGAGCTATCCTACATAGAGAATGCATGTTCCAAGAGACCTGGGCCACAGAGAAAATATTTATCACCTCCTATAGTATAGAGGCTAAGCCACCGCAAAAGTTCAGAAGGGCTATCAGGGGGGTTTGTTGATTTTGTTGAAGAACGATCTACCTAGGCTCCGCAAGACATTTTGGATATTATTATAACTTTTTCCTCTGGTGTACGTATTGCCTTTATCAATATCTATGTACGACAGGAGTAGTGAGTAAAGAGGCCCCAGCTCTATCTTCACTGGAGGGGTAATTAGTAAATATCAATACTAATGTAAAGATTATATTAGCAGGTGATTTAATAGTGCATTTGAACCCTCTCCAATTCTGAATGTGGTTACCGATTTATAGGACAAACTGTGGAATATCCCTCCCATAGCAGGAAAACCTCACTGCAATCATTCAGCTACTACCCTTAAAATAGTGTCTTTGATGGTTGGTAGGCGTCTAAGAGCCTGTAATGGCCATACAACATCTGATCCTGGGGTGATCATAACCTATAAGAGGGGTAGTCACTCCAGTGTTATCAACTATATTTTACTGGACGTGAGACTGTGGGCCCTTTAAGGAGACATGAAAGTCGAAAATTGCTTGGATAGCAACCATAACCCCTTGATTCTGCTGCTATCAGGGAAAGCAGTAAGGAAGGCAACTAGCACTTATGAGACAATAGTTCCTTAACCCATCGTGGCCAGCAATGGCCGTTATCTCTCCTGGCCTGCTGTGATGTCAAATCAGAACACGTATTTGAACATTTATGACCTTTTTGTATTCCATGTCTCCAGATATGTTGGATATCAACCCACAGACCTCCCGATTCAAAGTTTGCATAATACGTTATTTATAAGATTGAAGGAACTGTTCTATGGGGATAACCATGGGTAAGAGGGAAGGGCAAAACAGCTAGATGGTTCAGCGCAGATTGTAAAGCAGCAAAAGTCCACCTGAGAAAGGTTATAAAGGAGGGAGATTGAGAGAGTATAGTGGAAGCTAGGCGAGAGTATGGTAGAGCTCTCCACACTGCAAAAAAAGGGTGGGAGGATTCTATCTGGTGTGATATGTTAAAAGCAGCGGATAGGAGAGACGCACAGACTTTCTGGAAGTTGGTAGCTATAGCAGGGTCTGATTATACTAGCCCCCTTCACTACCATATATAAACCCTGACAGTTGGTTCGCCCATTTTACTACCCTTTATGCCCCTGAGGGTACCGCTGAGTTCGAAACAAGCAAGGTTGATGTATCCTCTGTGGGGACGGTCTTTGAGCATGAAGCAAGGGACGAGATGGGTCCAGTAGGTTTTAGCTTAATCAACAGTCAGGGCAATCATTGCCCTGAAAAGTACAGAGGCCCCCGGTCCATATAAAATTCCAGGTGATCTCTACAAATCTGAGATATCAGTCTGGAACAGTTACATAAATCTACTACCTAATGCTATCTCAATGGGAGGGGATATACCCGAGACATGGTGGGGTGCCCAGCTCATCCCGATTTATTTTTTTTAAAAAGGGGGGTGCCTGCTGCCCCTTAAACTACAGACCAATACATCTTATTGACTACCTCCAGAACATGTTTGCTAGACAAGTCCTAGATCATGGATACTCAAAGTACGGCCCGGGGGCCGCATGCGGCCCCTTTGACCTTTACATGCGGCCCCCTGGACTACAGGAGTACAGGGTTGCTGTTCACTCGATGGCAAATAGAGAGAAAATTGTTTATTTCAAGGTTAACTGGTGTTAAGGAAAGGAAGTAACCAGGGAGTCCTGAGCTTCACTTTAGAGGCAAGTTAATTTTTAAAGGCATCTTGCAGCAAAAGTGTAAAAATATAACAGTCACTTGAAAATTCAAAAAGTGTATGAAGTTAACATGCAGTCCATTTCACCTAAGTATAATTTGTTGTATCAGTACAATGAGAAGTATTCATTTAATGTGATAGTTTTCAAGCAAGAATTTAGAAGCATAAATTTTCACCTCTACCCTGACAAATACGCCAATAGTGAATTAAACAAGCGAGTCAGATGTTATGTGCACTTTTTGAGTGATCTGGGTTACTATTATAGATGAACAGCATTATAGTTTATTAAATCAAACACAGGAGCAGATTTGCACAGTGCAGACCCTGAACCTAATATTAAGCAATTGCCTAGGATCACACAATTTGCAAAATTGGGGAAGCCAAGATTAATCCCAGGTTTTCTAGTTTCATATTGCTCAATTCAGCCAGTAGATGTATATCATTTGCTTCGCCTACCAATACTTAACTGCCAGTCCTCCCAACCCTCTTGCCCAACCACCATTCCGCTGGCATTGATGCGGCCCTCGGGCACATCACAGACCAAACTTTTTGGCCCCTGGGAAAATGTTTACGAGTGCCCATGTCCTAGATAAATTGCTACTGTGGGCTGAAGATGAGAAAATCCTGACCCCCCTATACAGGCAGGTTTTTGTCCCAAGACTAGCACCATGGACCAGGTCTTTGGGCTGGTGGGCTTGTATTCAAAATACGTGTTACTAGCAAAACAAAGGCTTTACATAGCCTCTGTAGATCTGCATTTGACTCTATTCCACGTAATACATTGTGGCAAGTACTGTCGAACATGTGGGTTCCACCAAATTTGCTTGAACTGATCATTAGGTTATATTCAAATACCTTTTCCCAGGCGCCCTAATGCTATCATAAGGGTCCAGAAGATTACCAGCTCCCAATCTGTTTCGAAAACACCAATGGGGCTCCAGGTTCTCATTGACAAATTTATGAATTTTGGGAATTACAGAGGCCTAGAGCCGAATGTAGGGAAGGCTAAATATATGATCTTTGGACAGAGGGGAAATAGGAGTAGAACAATTTGAGAAGGTAATGAAACACTGGAGAGGGTTACATCTTTCGACTACTTAGGGGTCAAACTAACTAGTGACCTAAAATGGCAGCCCCAGTTAACAAAGTCCTCCCTAATGATTGAGCATAGATCTATTGCTATCATAAGGGTCCATGAGATTACCAGCTCCTGATCTGTTTCTCCAGTTCTAGCAGTCTACCAAACAAGGCACACCCTATTCGGTGCAGAGATATGTGGTTATAGCATTATGGGCTGCCTAGTTGCCACAGAAAATAAATTGGTAAGGAAGCTGCTGAAGTTACCTGCAAGTACACCATTGACCCCTCTTTATCTGGATCTTGACCTATGCAGAATTGCGAACCTGGTACCTCTAAAGCCTCCGGCCTATTGGTTTTTTTTGTGGTCTACCAACAAATTGGGCCATTATAGGGATTCCCTGAGGGATTTGACAATTTCAGCAAATGTCAACCGCATTCCCCAGGCAAAGTCAGTGTGTGACTGGTTTAATAGATTTTGGGGCTTCTGGGATTAGCCAGAATCATTATGTAAAGCTGATATTCATGTACTTAAAGACTGTTACTGGGATTATATAAATTAGCAGTGTGTTTTAACAAACACCCATGGTGCTTTGAAGAGCAGGTTCCGTGAGATTGAGTTTCTCCCATGTTTTGAACCATTTCTCGATAAGATAATTCCTGCTCTTGCCAAAAGCTTGTATATCCGATTTAGGATCGGTACACTTCCCTTACGATCCCTCATCAGCAGATGGCATAGGGGCACAAGCTTGGTGCCCTGCACGTGGCCTAGCAAACGAAACTGAAGCCCATATCCTATTCTCCTGTTCAGAATATAGCGACCTGCGCAGGAAATGGATTCGCCCAATCTGCTTGCGTCTTGGGATAACACATTATCTACAAGCTTTAAGAATTTTAAAATACAACTTAACAGAATGAATTGCTTTTTCAGTGAGCAGATTCTTACTGACTACTTGATATAGGTGCCACAAGTTTTTAACATTAATTGATGATTATTAGCTGGTAAAAATTTGTACTGTACCTATTCATTTTTAGCTGACCCTGTTGCACAATTTGATGTACTTTTATGTGGGTTTTTGGCAACCAGAAAAAAATGAGTTCCATCAGGGGTTAGGAGTCTTGGGGTATTTTAAGGTTCCAGAGAGTTAAGAGTGTGTACTACTGAAACCACTCACCTTTTTTTACATATGGTTTTTAAGTTTACATCATCAAAGTTTGTTTTAATAGGTCTGCATGATTTCCTTTTTATCTGCATTTAAATGTAATGTACATTATTTGCACTTTGATGGTCATTGATGACTGAATAAAGTATATATACTACTACAAAACTACAATTACAATGCCCTACATTGCCTCTTATCCATAGCCATTCCACCATAATAGGTACATGTCACAAACACACATTGACGTACATTGGTGACACAATATACACACACTATTGACACTGAGCCCACACACAATACAACCACAACATCCTACATAACTACACATTCACACAACATCATACTACACGCATCACAACGACCGCCACATAACACTCAGCTGAATGTTGCACGCAGCAACACAACACACACCACAACATCAATGCCATATGCAAGTGGCACACATACTCACACAACCACATCACCCACTCCAGCTCCCTCTACCTCACTCAGCCAATCGCATTGCTCACACACTTACTGACTCACACATACAGATGGAAGCACAATATGACAGGTACAGGTCCCCTTGCAATGTGCACACATGGACACAGTTGACAGGTGTGATTGTCCTGTCACTGTGGTGCCAGCGTTCATTTGGAAATGAATTCCGACATCAAAATGACATTTTGGTAAGTCTGCCATATGTGATGTGTACTAGCATGTCCCTATCGTGTCTGAACCACTCGTGTCCCTGACATATGCACAACACAGTAATTTTTACAAATTACTGTGACATGTACATGTCTACAGTTGCCCCGAGCTCCTGTGCATACGTGCACATACACAGCCAATATATGAGGTGTAAAAAATCGAAAATTGTTCTTTTTCTCTCCTTGCCTCACCTATCTACCACATATTGGCTCTTTGCCACCACCCCTCTTTCCACTGCCCGTTCCAAGCTCCCCCTCTGTGTGATATTAGAAGTAAAGAAAATAGAGCGCTAAGGTCTGGTGCTATAATACTGATTAACATACTCCAGAGTAGTGACTTCTCAGAGGACTATGCCTAACAGACGCCTGCATGGATTACATTGTGCTGTGCCAAGCAGACCTCCTTGGGTAAAGCAAGAATCCGCAGTCCTAACCGAAACTGCATGGACGCACATTCACACCTACCTCGACGTCTCCTGGAGTGATTAGTAATTCCCCTAAACAGATGTTCCAGAGGAATACTTCATCAGCAGAATCCGGGCAGCGGTGCTGGCGTTTCTGGTTCTCTCTTCGCAGCTTTTTATTTAAAAACATAAGGTGTTTTGATTTTCCTTGAAACATTTGCAAAAATTCATTTAATGCTTTTGGTTGTCCTATTCCCTAGGTGATATTTTCACAACATTACAACCTACAGATATCACTGATTAAAACTGTAAAAAAAAAAAAAAAAACTTTAGAGAAAGAAAGGATGTATACGATGTCACAAATAGTGAAGCAAGGTTAATGATAAAAAAAAAGCGTCATTATTGCTAACAGCTCCATTAATTTGTGATTTTCCCCTCAAACTACCTAGAGCATTGTCACCCAGACCCTTCTTTTCCAGTCTGTATATTGCCTCTCTCTTAATAATCTCATTAGATACTGTGCCCCATAATTACAAATCCACCCATTGCGGCGTACGCGTGCTCACCTGTAAAGTGCAATGCGGAACTGTAAAGTCTTCCCCAAGAAGTGATACAGGTAAACTCAGTTAAATGCCAGTCAGTTCGTCCCCTGAGTATAATGCCGGTAAACTCAGAGCCCACAAGCCCTGGCTGCAACTGAACCCTGTTTGCAGTTGCTAACTGTGAACGGGCAGCTGGTCGCTAGTCCGTCCCCCTGTGCCCATAGTATGCTGCCTCACCAATCGGTTCCAGCTGTGAGGTGCACTGCTCCCTCGTGGCCTGCAAAATGCTGCAGGGTGGCTCACAGATGCCCCAGTTCTCTTATCACAATTTAGAGCAGAGTACTGGGACAGTATAAGCCTCCCACACTGTTCTGTGGTTCGCAGCTGGCTACTCTTCATTTTTTTCAGGTTGAGTATGGTAGCGAGCAAGCGCTGTGTTCGACTTATTGTAATCTACACCTGTGGGCTTTAACCACGCCCATCTCACACCCATCACTTTCATTCGTTCCTTGGACTGGCTTTCAAAATTCCCTTGATTTCATATCAAAATGCTTCACGTTTGTCCCACCTTGAGGCTTCTTTGTTACCGCCTTCCAGATTGACACTGTTACATGGATGATTGAACAGTTGGCCACATAGCTTAGTATGGCGCACTATTTTTAGGGTCGAGCCTGCTTTGCATGCGCTCACGCATGCGTATAGCAGGGAGACTCTTTAGTATTTAGAAAAGGGCTCCGAGCCCTGTCAACTTCACGTCAGTGCTTTTTATTGGTTCGTGGGCTTCCCTAATTAAATCGGCTTGCTTTCATTAGTCGAAGGCAGGCATAGGTCATGCCTTTTCCGGTGGCAAGCCCTCCTCGAGCGCAGCGACCAAGTACAGAAAACATGCGAGGCTCGCTGTTTTCCATCCAGCTGGTGGACTTTTTTTTAAACTAATTTACGAGCCCGATCGCTTGGCAGAAGTCGAGCGCTTTACCTACTTGATTTCACTTTTTCGGGTTACATGCATAAATGCACTTTTGCCCGATAGGTGAAAAGTCAGTTAGGAGTTTACAACGCGATCGGCTCTAACACGAGCAAACGCGAGACCCGATGCATTGTAAATGCTTGTTTCCTTTGGCCTTGTCACTTCGAGCTGTGTGGCCCTATGTTTCTTTTTGCCTCGGCTTCATGTTTAGGATTGTTGTGTTAACTGGTGGCCTCGCTCCGGGAGCCTACGCTTCCTTTGTGAACTTCCACACGCCAACACTACCTATCTGCCTTTTGATTGCCTTCGTTTATTTAATTTTATTTGTTACAAATTAAGTTTTAGATCAGCATTCGTTTTTTTTTTTAAAAGTAGAGCCGACACCAGCCTTGAACCTGGTTTCCCAGTCTCAAACTCAGCAGCTCTGTATGTTACGCCACGTCGCTGTTGTCACTAGTATTTTCGTGCCTCACTACATTGCCCTGCCGTCCCCTCTGAAACTGCACAAAGGCAACAATAAACAGCAGGCTTTCGCCATTATTTTCCTTCTAAGCCTAGGTTATGTCCTGTGTGCCTAACGTAGAAGTAAACCTTTGGGTCAAACTTCTGACCGTTGACTCTGACTTTTGTTCACCTTTGCACGCACTTTTGAGTACCCGGTTTGTGCGACGTGTTCCTGCAGTGTTAAATTGTTGTGGGAACTGCTCCTTATTAAAAGGAGCATGTTTTCCCCTCTGCAGTTATTCACACTGCACTGAATTCGTGGTCACTATTTTTGTTTTTAGTCTGCACGATTAGTGTCATGCTTTGGAGGGAGGTGAGCATGCGTTTTTGCATGTGTACAATCTTGTACAGAAATGCAGCCTTCCTGCTTAAGTGTGAAATTTCCTCTTTCGGGTTAACGCTTATGAACGCTTAGAACTTTGTGCTTCTGCCTCTCAAATTACTTGTGAGTGCCATGGAAATCAATTAACTAACACACGGAATTCTTAGTCATTTTACTGCCAACTCACCCTCTGGAGAGTTCCCCATCTTACATTTCGACAGGTGAATTCCCTCAGACACCTGTCTGGTGGTAAATATATATTCAAATATTGAGCAAGTCATGTGCTGCGGTGTTCATAACTCAAGCGAGCAGCAGAGAGGTGCCTGCACCTTTCCCAACCCCTCTTCCTCTCCTTCTTTGTGGTAGGGGCTTGGATTCTTGGATGGTCCTTTGTGCAGGGGTGGCTCCTCCATGAGGGCGGAGGAGCGCCGTGCTCCTTCCCCCCGCCAGCAGCTGCAAAACATTTATAAGGAAACAGTAATAAACAGTGTTTATTATTGTTTCCTTATAAAGGGGCGGTGTCACAGGTATGAAAAATGTGAGGGGGCCTCAGAGCGCATGTGTGTTTGGTCGGCCGTCTCGGGCCGGCCAAACACATATGCGCACAGGGCTCTCCCCAGCTCAGCAACACAGTTGCTGGGCTGGAGAGAGCCTGCACAGGCTCCCAGTCTGGCTTGGCGCTCCCAACCAATCCTGATGCTGCTTTGAGCAGTGTCAAGATTGGGAGCAGGGCAGGCTGGGAGCCTGTGCCTGCCAGCAGAGGAGCGGGGTCCTGCGCAGTACGCGTAGCTTTAAGGTAAGTTTATTTTCTTTTACATTTTTTAAAATTAATATTCCCCCTGTTTACCCCACCCACACGCGCGCTGCCCCGTCCCCTCTAACACAGTGAGCTGCAACTGCCTTTGTGTCTGTGGCTCCTGTCATGTGACCTCTCTCCACAGAACCAGATAGCAGCCCTCCCCAGGTCCTCGACATTTGTTTGTAGTAGGGGAACTCCAACACGTATTTCCCAACTTCTCAAGCCACTTGTTTCATGAAACCTAAACACATTTTCCCCTGCTTTGCACTTTACTGTCTCTGTCAAGGTGAATAGGCTCTCTGTATGACTTGGCTGGATTAAACCGCTTCTTTTTTATTTTTCCTTTCTCTTTTTTGCTGCATACAAATAAAAAATAAAAAAAATGCTGTTTTCAACACCAATACCTCTAACTTTCACAAATGCAAGACCTAATGCATTGCAAATGCTTGTTTTACACCCCACACTACTGCTTTGGCAAGGCAGGGTACCCACTCTACCCACCCACTTCTGCAAGACAGGGGGTTCTAAAAATACACCCCCTATACTAATGTTCCCAGTGCAGTCCCAAGGTCCTCATCTGTTTTAGAGGCAAGCCCACTAGAGAGGCCAGTGGAAATATCAAAGATTTGTTTTGGTTTAGGCCAAGTCTGGATATGTTGCCAAAGTCATCTAGTAGTTAAGGCAGTCGAGGTAAAGCGACCCTAGGCAAGGAGAGATAAAACAGGGTGTCATTTGCATATTGCAAGATGCCATGCAGAGACTCGTCAACTTGTATGCTGCAGGTCTGTAATTTCTTATGTGCCCATATGGCTAGTGGCTCTATTTCGATTACAAACAAGACTGAGGATAATGGGCACCCTTGTTGCCTACCCCTGCCTAACGTCTACACCTCTGAGCGGTGATGCCCCACTCGCACTCTTGCTCTGTATAGAGGAGTTGGACCCGTCCGCGGAACCTAGGGCCGAAATCCATGGGCCGCAATACCTGGAGCAAGTAGCCCCAGTCCACAGTGTCAAACGCTTTTTCCAGGTCAATCAGCATGAGCATAAGTTCTTCGTGTTTGTTTTTTTGTAGGATATGGGTCAAGGTTTTTGCACCAGTGTGGCTGAGAAGTCTTGATAGAGTTCAGGAAGGAACCCATCACTACCAGGAGTTTTTGCCCCCAGGAGCATATTTAAGGCCGCTCTGTGTTCCTCTAGGTAAAGTTGTTCATTGAGTGCCTCAGTTGCTGCCGCTCCAAGTTTGGAAAGGACCAAAGTTTCCAAGAAGGGGGTGAAGGTATATGTGCCAATGTTGGGGTCTGCAGTATATACCTGTTGTAAATGGGCGCAGAATATTTTGACTATGTCTGCCCTTGAAGTAGCTCTGGTACCATCCGGAGCTACAAGTGATGTCGGATACGAGGGGGCCTGCTCCATGCACAAAATCCATGCAAGTAGGCATCCCGACTTATCGGCTACACAGTGTAGGTGCTTTCGGTTCTGTTTCAGAGTGTATTAGTCTAACCTGTCCCATATGTCTGAGATATGCTTACGTGTAATATGTTTGTCCCTGAGTGAACCTGTGGTTGGGGCATGCATTGTCTGAAGGCTTGCAAGTAGTACTTCTTCCTTGCTCAGAACCTCCTGTAGTTGTCGACGGACCCCATAGGTCAAATCCATACAGGTGCCTCTGAAGACCCCTTTGAGTGCCTCCCATTCAGTCGATCTGTTGTCGGTGCAGCCCCAATTTAGCTCAATGTAGCCTGTTAGTGAGTCCGAAAGAGATTCTCGACCTCCGAGGTCATCTAGTATGCCGCCAGGAAGTCGCCACGTCTGCGACCTCAATGATAGGGCCCCCTGTATGACAGTGCATCCGACTGGTGAGTGGTCAGAAAGGAATTGTGTTAAGTGTGTAATCTGAATGTCTGCCAGTCTGGGGAACCCAGCCGTTAGGATTCTGTCCAGCCTGTTGAACTGTTGCAGGAGTATATACCCTATTCTGGGTATTTAAGTCCAAGTTATGTCCACTAACCCTATGTTGGTCATGACCTCCCAGAAGGCGGCTGTCTTGTGGGGTTTTGAGCACGGTTTAAGGGATGTCCTATCCAAGTTTGGGTCCAGGATGCGGTTGGAATCACCCAACCATAATAGGGGTATGTCAATCTCTTGTGTGATCAGGTCCTGTGCTGAGTGAAAAAAAACGGGATTGTCAGTGTTAGGTATAGTTATGTTTTGGCCATCCAAGGCACCCTGCATAAGGACACAGCAGACCCCCCCCCTCTACCTCCATGTAGGAAAGGGAGAAGGTGACTTCCTAATGTAGGTAGAGGAGGAGGAATGATCAGTTTGTCCTCTTCCTGGATAGTTTCGCAGCATCTGTGGCATCTTGATGTGTCTCCAGTAGACATGTGATGTCTATTTTGTGACGTTTTAGGAAGGATAGTACTCAATATCATTTGATGTATGAACCCAACCCCGAACTTTCCAAGTCAGGACTTTGTAGGTTCCCCCACCATCATTTTTTAGAGTCGCATGTCCCCTACCCATATGCTGTCCATTGGCTGCCAAAGAACTTGAACAAAGAACTCAAAAAAGAAAACCTTCCCCCCCCTCCCTTCTACCCTCGGACTAAAATAGTATAACTGAATGTCTACTGATGTCCACCCTTTGCAGATGCCAAGACTTGCACTGCCCCCCCCAGTTAGTCCAACGGTGACAAGCCTACCGTAGGAAATCCAAACAGCACCTGTGTTAGTTATTATAGCTTAATATGGTCTTGTGCTTCAATTGAACATTTTCTCACTGTTGTAGTGGACTAAAAATCTGATGCATAGGGCGACCCGCACTGGTGGAGGAAGAGCATGCCTGTTGAAAGAACATATTGAGCTAAATATACACCTGCTCACTTCGTCAAGTATTCCTCTATCGTACCCCTCCCACCAAATCAGAATTATGTTTAGTACTTAGTTATCCCCGTGCCCCTATCCAGTGTACCCCAGGTGTCAGGGACAAAGTCCGGAGCCAGAGTGGCAGGGTCCCTGGTGTTACCTACCACAGATTCTGTGTGATTAGGGGCCAGATGTAGCAAACGGTTTGCGAGTCGCAAATGGCGAAAATCGCCATTTGCGAGTCGCAAACCTGAGTTTGCTATGCAGAAATGCATTTTGCGAGTCGGACCGACTCGCAAAATGCATTTCAGAGTCGCAAATAGGAAGGGGTGTTCCCTTCCTATTTGCGAGTCGGAGTGGTATGCAACTCTATTTGCGACCGCGTACGCGGTCGCAAATGGAGTCGTAGTTACCATCCACTTGTGACTGGACCCCAAATTATTTTTTCAGGGCAGGTAGTGGTCCAAGGGACCACTACCTGCCCTGAAAAAATTGCGAAACAAAAGTTTTTTTTTTTTTTTTTAAAGTGCAGCTCGTTTTCCTTTAACCCCTTCTGTGCCGCGGACGTAGTGGTTACGTCCCGCGGCACAGTGCTGCTGTGCCGAGGACGTAACCACTACGTCCTCGGCACACAGCCCAGAGGGAGCGCTCTCGCTCCCTCTGTGTGCTTCCCCCCACCCCCCCAAAGTCAGGGATGGAAGGGGAAGCCCTTCCCCTTCCACCCCCGACCCCCCCACCCCCCCATAATGACGTCAGCGCGCGATCGCGCGCTGACTTCATTATGGGGATTTCGCCGCACAGGAAGCCATTTGCTTCCTGTGCGGCGACGAGGAAAGAGGTGAGTTCCTCTTCCCGGTGGGTGGGGGGTTTGGGCTAAAGAGGCACCGGGGGAAAGGAAAGGCTTTTCCTTTCCCCCGGTGTCTCTTTGAGCATTCCTGCTGCCCGATCGCATTGCGATCGGGCAGCAGGAATGCCCACTAGACACCAGGGATTTTTTTTTTTTGTTGTTTGCTCGTGTTTCTTGCTGGCGGGGAGCGGCCCCTTGGGCAAGGGTCGCTCCCCTTGTGGGGGCAATTAGTTACGGCCATTTCTGCCCCCCTTGGGGGCAGATTGGCCTACTTTTTAGGCGGATCTGCCCCCAAGGGGGGCAGAAACCACTGGATCACCAGGGAATTATATTTTCTGTGCAGGTATGTTGGGAGGGGGTGCCCCCTTGGGCAAGGGGCGCCCCCCCCAAGGGGGCAGAGAACTGTTGGCCATTTCTGCCCCCCTTGGGGGCAGATCGGCCTATTTTTTTTAGGTCCATCTGCCCCCAAGGGGGGCAGAAGCCACTTAGGCACCAGGGATTGTGTGTGTAGTGGATGGGGGGGCGCCCCCTTGGGCAAGGGTCGCTCCCCTTTGGGGGGCATGTCTTTTAGGGCCATTTCTGCCCCCCTTGAGGGCAGATCAGCCTATTATTTTTAGGTTGATCTGCCCCAAGGGGGGCAGAAACCACTAGAACGCCAGGGATGTTTTTTTATGTGTTTATTTTTGTGGGGGGGCGTCCCCTTGGGCACAGGGCGCCCCCCCAAGGGGGGCATTGAACTGTTGGCCATTTCTGCCCCCCCTGGGGGCAGATGGGCCTATTTTTCTAGACCCACCTGCCCCCAAGGGGGGCAGAAGCCACGTAGACACCAGGGATAGTGTGTGTGTGTGTGTGTGTTAGTGGATGGGGGGGGGCTTGGGCAAGGGTCGCCCCCCACTTTGGGGGCACATGTACCCAGGCCATTTCTGCACCCCTTGGAGACAGATCAGCCTATTATTTTTAGGCTGATCTGCCCCCAAGGGGGGCAGAAACCACTAGAACGCCAGGGATTTTTTTTTATGTGTTTATTTTTGTGGGGGGGCGTCCCCTCGGGCACGGGGCGCCCCCCCAAGGGGGGCATTGACCTGTTGGCCATTTCTGCCCCCCCTGGGGGCAGATGGGCCTATTTTTCTAGACCCACCTGCCCCCAAGGGGGGCAGAAGCCACGTAGACACCAGGGATAGTGTGTGTGTGTGTGTGTGTTAGTGGATGGGGGGGGGCTTGGGCAAGGGTCGCCCCCCACTTTGGGGGCACATGTACCCAGGCCATTTCTGCACCCCTTGGAGACAGATCAGCCTATTATTTTTAGGCTGATCTGCCCCCAAGGGGGGCAGAAACCACTAGAACGCCAGGGATTTTTTTTTATGTGTTTATTTTTGTGGGGGGGCGTCCCCTCGGGCACGGGGCGCCCCCCCAAGGGGGGCATTGACCTGTTGGCCATTTCTGCCCCCCCTGGGGGCAGATGGGCCTATTTTTCTAGACCCACCTGCCCCCAAGGGGGGCAGAAGCCACGTAGACACCAGGGATAGTGTGTGTGTGTGTGTGTGTTAGTGGATGGGGGGGGGCTTGGGCAAGGGTCGCCCCCCACTTTGGGGGCACATGTACCCAGGCCATTTCTGCACCCCTTGGAGACAGATCAGCCTATTATTTTTAGGCTGATCTGCCCCCAAGGGGGGCAGAAACCACTAGAACGCCAGGGATTTTTTTTAATGTGTTTATTTTTGTGGGGGGGCGTCCCCTTGGTCACGGGGCGCCCCCCCAAGGGGGGCATTGACCTGTTGGCTATTTCTACACCCCCTGGGGGCAGATGGGCCTATTTTCTTAGGCCCACCTGCCCCCAAGGGGGCAGAAGCCACTTAGGCACCAGGGATAGTGTTGTGTGTGTTTTTTTTGTTTTTTTTTGTTTGAGGGCTGTCCCCTTTGGCAAGGGTCGCTCTCCATGGGGACACAGTACTAAAGGTATTTTCTGGCTTCCTTGGGGCAGACAGGCCTATTTTTTTAGTAGGCCCATCTGCCCCTATGACAGAATCCACTTAGGCACCAATTTCTAAAATGTTTGATGGTGGGGTGTTTGTCAACTGAAGAAGTCTTTGCATTTGTGATAAAAAAAAATTTCCTCCTTTTTGTTCTAGTTCAAAGCTTTTGCTTTATTTGCTGTGGCTCCTTGCGGTTTTGGCGGTGGTTGACCTGCAGTTTGCACAGTTGCATGTTTTAGGTAAGTAAAAACAATTTACTCCAAAGGAGTATTGTTGCCATGCATGAATGACATGTTTGTAGGGGGTGTACTAAATGCAGGATTGTGTGTGAAATTGTCCTTAGGTTTGTGCACAATGATATTTGTTGTGTCTTATTTCTAATTTGCCTTTCTTTCTTTTTAGTGGGATATCATTGGTGATTGCTGTGTAGTTGCTGGTGAATCAAGCTTTTTCAGGCAAGTGAGCGGTATAGTTTTTGAGTTTGTAACTCTTACTAACAAAGCTACACTTTGTTACTTGTCTTACACAGTGCTGGTTGTTGGTGGTGAATTTGTCCAGTTAATTTTAGCAGGAGAGATCATGGCTAGCCGCAGGATGACCGCTCAGCAGGTGGTTGGTATGCTTTTTGAGTCACAGTCTGATCATGACTATGAGACGGACTCTGCATCTGAGGCAGAGGAGGAAGTCAGAGATTCTGGCAGTGATGTTTCTGTTGGAGGGGAATCTTCTGATGATGAAGCCACACTCAGTGCAGATGAAGGTTCTGTTTTAGAGGAGGACATTGATGTGCCAATAGTGCAGCAACCTGGGGCTGAAAGGTTTCCCGTTAGAAGACCTGATGTCTGGGTTGCCCCAAACATGGAGCAGCCAGAGTTGCCTGCCTTTACTGGTCTCCCGGGGTGTAACGCCAATACAGAGAACTTTATGCCTATCAATTTCTTTGAGTTATTCATGGATGATGTGTTTTTGGAAGAGATTGTTGAGCAGACTAATTTGTATGCGGAGCAGCATTTGAGGGACAACGCTGCTAGACTTAGGCCACACTCTAGAGCTGCCCAGTGGATTCCCACAAATTTGGAGGAGCTAAAAAAGTTTTTGGGTTTGACTTTTTTGATGGGGTTGATAAGGAAGCCGTCACTGGCTTCTTATTGGTCTACTAGTCCCTTGATGGCAACAGCTATATTTCCAGCTACCATGAGTCGTAATCGGTATTTGCTTCTTCTTAGGATGCTGCATTTTGTTGACAATGCATTAGCCTTGCCACGAGATCACCCAGATTCTGACCGTCTTTTTAAGATTAGGCCTGTCCTTGATCATTTTGTAGATCGGTTTTCGGAGGTCTATGTTCCAGGCAAAGAGATAAGTGTGGACGAGTCTTTGGTCCTCTTCAAGGGTCGTTTGGTTTTTAGGCAGTACATTCCTAGCAAAAGGGCACGATATGGAATTAAATTGTATATGCTGTCTGAAAGTAGGACAGGATATGTGTATAGTTTCCGTGTGTACACTGGTAGGGATTCCAATATTGACCCCCCTGGTTGTCCTCCCACTTTTGGAGTTACTGAGAAAATAGTGTGGGATCTTGGTAGACGACTGTTCAACAAAGGTCACCATTTGTATGTAGATAACTTCTACACTGGTGTGCAGTTGTTCAAGGAATTGTTTAGAGTGGACACAGTTGCTTGTGGCACAATCCGTTCTAACCGGAAAGGCTATCCAAGGGAGCTTGTCTGTAAAAAACTTGAGAGGGGACAGTGCTGTGCCTTGCGGAACGAGGAGCTGCTAGCTTTGAAATTTTCAGACAAGAGGGATGTCTACATGCTAAGTACCATCCATGATGAGAGTACTTCCCCTGTGACTGTTTGGGGCCAGGTTGCTGAAGTGCGCAAACCTGTGTGCATTTTAGATTATAATAAGCACATGGGAGGTGTAGATAGAGTTGACCAGAGGTTGGAACCTTATACTGCTATTCGTAAGTCTTATGTTTGGTATAAGAAGTTAGCACTTCACCTCTTCCACTTAGCAACCTTCAATGCTTTTATTGTGTTTAGGGATAGGTCTCCAGACTCAAAGATGACATTTGTGAAATTTCAGGAGTCAGTGATAGAGAGCCTTATTGTGGTGGAACAGGCCAGAGTTCCTAGAGAAGCAGTGGTGGAGGATGTGGCTAGATTGAAAGATCGCCACTTTGCTGAGCACATTCCTCCCACACCCAAAAAAGACTTTCCAGCTAAGAAATGTAGAGTGTGTTTTCGAAGAGGTATCCGGAGGGAGACTCGAATGTACTGCCCAGATTGTCCTTCAAAGCCTGGGCTGTGTGTCGGTGCTTGTTTTAAGAATTACCACACCCAGAAGAATTTCTGGGAACAACCATGAGTGTAAACTCATGTCTGTTTTGTATTTTCATGTGTTTAGTTTCATGGTTAGCATTTCTGTCATGTTGTTAGTTAGAGCTTTTGTGTTTGTTGTTTTGTAATTCTTTCTACTTAGTTAGGGGTTCCTCTGTTAAAAAAAAAAAAAATATGATGCCATTGTGTGTGGAGTGGGGCTTGGCTGAGACTGTACATATTGACTTGATGTTGGCTACTGCAACACACTGCAAGCCAAACACCAGTCCACACACTCCCATCAGCTGGTGTGATTGTTGTATCAGGCATGTGGGCGTATGTAAGTGATGGGCCCTTGAGTGGCGCTGTCTGTCGATGTGAGTGTTGTAATGTGCTGGGCCCGTGGCTGGCGGTGTGAATGGGCTTGTGTGTGTCATGTATGAAAGTTGTGTGAATGGACTGTAAAGCGGTTGGTGCCTTGTCGCGGCTTTACAGCTCACGAGCTGTGAGTCATTGGTTCAGTTTTTTGCCTTTCAGTTACTAACAGTGCTTTTCATTTTTGTGAAAGCTCTTGTTAGTAAAATTTGATCCACTGAACCATCACTCACCCTCGTGCCAAATCCAACCAGTATGTGTGGTAAAAATGACCAAACCTGCTCCGCTGTAATCAGGCGTCGCAGCACACCTATGACACGCTAGGTGCCTCAGGTGGGACCCCGATGATGAAGCATGCCACCAACTTGGTTGGTGGGTGAGGGGTCTTTTTCACATAACCTAAGTGTGTTTCTTTTCAAAATTTTAGTGTTTGGCACATCACGGACGTATGTGGGCACATCAAAACGATATATTACAAAACTACCTGTGTTTGGGGGGGGAGAGGGCACCTATGTTTTTGGTCCTGTGTGCGGCCTTCATCTAGGGAAACCTACCAAACCCAGACATTTTTTAAAACTAGACACCCCAAGGAGTCTAGGGAGGAGTGGCTTGCGTGGATCCCCCAACATTTTCTTACCCAGACTCCTCTGTAAACCTCAAAATGTGCTTAAAAAAAGCATATTTTCCTGACTTTTCTTCGTACGATCACCACTCCAGCACAAAATTCCTACTCCCCAGTGTTCCCCTCAGTCTCCCAAATAAAATGACACCTCACGTATGTGGGTCCCCAAAGCAGAGTCAGTCTAAAGATGTATAAAAGAATATGTCCTTATAAACTCGCAGTACGATCCCCTGTATCTCTACAAGTTTTGGGCCTTATTCTGTTGGAGGCACCTGGCCCACCCACACAACTGAGGTATCATTTTTATCGGGAGACTTGGGGGAACGCTGGGTGGAAGGAAATTTGTGGCTCCACTCAGATTCCAGAACTTTCTGTCACCGAAATGTGTGAAAAATGCGTTTTTTTTAGCCAATATTTGAGGTTTGGAAAGGATTCTGGGTAACAGAACCTGGTCAGAGCCCCTCAAGTCACCCCATCTTGGATTCCCCTAGGTCTCTAGTTTTCAGAAATGCACAGGTTTGGTAGGTTTCCCTAGGTGCTGGCTGAGCTACAGGCCAAAAACTACAGGTAGGCACTGTTTTCAATGAAAAAATGTGATGTGTCCACGCTGCGCTTTGGGGCGTTTCCTGTCGCGGGCGCTAGGCCTACCCACACAAGTGAGGTATCATTTTTATCGGGAGACGTGGGGGAACGCTGGGTGGAAGGAAATTTGTGGCCCCTCTCAGATTCCAGAACTTTCTGCCACAGAAATGTGAGGAACATGTGTTTTTTTAGCCAAATTTTCAGCTTTGCAAAGGATTCTGGGTAACAGAACCTGGTCCGAGCCCCGCCAGTCACCCCTCCTTGGATTCCCCTAGGTCTCTAGTTTTCAGAAATGCACAGGTTTGGTAGGTTTCCCTAGGTGGCGGCTGAGCTACAGGCCAAAATCTACAGGTAGGCACTTTGCTAAAAACAGGTCTGTTTTCTGTGATGTGTCCACGTTGCGCTTTGGGGCGTTTCCTGTCGCGGGCGCTAGGCCTACCCACACAAGTGAGGTATCATTTTTATCGGGAGACGTGGGGGAACGCTGGGTGGAAGGAAATTTGTGGCTCCTCTCAGATTCCAGAACTTTCTGCCACAGAAATGTGAGGAACATGTGTTTTTTTAGCCAATTTTTGAGCTTTGCAAAGGATTCTGGGTAACAGAACCTGGTCGAGCCCCGCCAGTCACCCCTCCTTGGATTCCCCTAGGTCTCTAGTTTTCAGAAATGTACAGGTTTGGTAGGTTTCCCTAGGTGCCGGCTGAGCTAGAGGCCAAAATCTACAGGTAGTCACTTCGCAAAAAACACCTCTGTTTTCTTCCAAAATTTTGGTGGTGTCCACGTTGCGCTTTGGGGCGTTTCCTGTCGCGGGCGCTAGGCCTACCCACGCAAGTGAGGTATCATTTTTATCGGGAGACTTGGGGGAACGCTGGGTGGAAGGAAATTTGTGGCTCCTCCCAGATTCCAGAACTTTCTGCCACAGAAATGTGAGGAACATGTGTTTTTTTAGCCAATTTTTGAGCTTTGCAAAGGATTCTGGGTAACAGAACCTGGTCCGAGCCCCGCCAGTCACCCCTCCTTGGATTCCCCTAGGTCTCTAGTTTTCAGAAATGCACAGGTTTGGTAGGTTTCCCTAGGTGGCGGCTGAGCTACAGGCCAAAATCTACAGGTAGGCACTTTGCTAAAAACAGGTCTGTTTTCTGTGATGTGTCCACGTTGCGCTTTGGGGCGTTTCCTGTCGCGGGTGCTAGGCCTACCCACACAAGTGAGGTATCATTTTTATCGGGAGACGTGGGGGAACGCTGGGTGGAAGGAAATTTGTGGCTCCTCTCAGATTCCAGAACTTTCTGCCACAGAAATGTGAGGAACATGTGTTTTTTTAGCCAATTTTTGAGCTTTGCAAAGGATTCTGGGTAACAGAACCTGGTCCGAGCCCCGCCAGTCACCCCTCCTTGGATTCCCCTAGGTCTCTAGTTTTCAGAAATGCACAGGTTTGGTAGGTTTCCCTAGGTGGCGGCTGAGCTACAGGCCAAAATCTACAGGTAGGCACTTCGCTAAAAACAGGTCTGTTTTCTTCCAAAATTTTGGTGGTGTCCACGTTGCGCTTTGGGGCGTTTCCTGTCGCGGGCGCTAGGCCTACCCACGCAAGTGAGGTATCATTTTTATCGGGAGACTTGGGGGAACGCTGGGTGGAAGGAAATTTGTGGCTCCTCCCAGATTCCAGAACTTTCTGCCACAGAAATGTGAGGAACATGTGTTTTTTTAGCCAATGTTTGAGCTTTGCAAAGGATTCTGGGTAACAGAACCTGGTCCGAGCCCCGCCAGTCACCCCTCCTTGGATTCCCCTAGGTCTCTAGTTTTCAGAAATGCACAGGTTTGGTAGGTTTCCCTGTGTGGCGGCTGAGCTACAGGCCAAAATCTACAGGTAGGCACTTTGCTAAAAACAGGTCTGTTTTCTGTGATGTGTCCACGTTGCGCTTTGGGGCGTTTCCTGTCGCGGGCGCTAGGCCTACCCACACAAGTGAGGTATCATTTTTATCGGGAGACGTGGGGGAACGCTGGGTGGAAGGAAATTTGTGGCTCCTCTCAGATTCCAGAACTTTCTGCCACAGAAATGTGAGGAACATGTGTTTTTTTAGCCAATTTTTGAGCTTTGCAAAGGATTCTGGGTAACAGAACCTGGTCCGAGCCCCGCCAGTCACCCCTCCTTGGATTCCCCTAGGTCTCTAGTTTTCAGAAATGCACAGGTTTGGTAGGTTTCCCTAGGTGGCGGCTGAGCTACAGGCTAAAATCTACAGGTAGGCACTTCGCTAAAAACAGGTCTGTTTTCTTCCAAAATTTTGGTGGTGTCCACGTTGCGCTTTGGGGCGTTTCCTGTCGCGGGCGCTAGGCCTACCCACGCAAGTGAGGTATCATTTTTATCGGGAGACTTGGGGGAACGCTGGGTGGAAGGAAATTTGTGGCTCCTCCCAGATTCCAGAACTTTCTGCCACAGAAATGTGAGGAACATGTGTTTTTTTAGCCAATTTTTGAGCTTTGCAAAGGATTCTGGGTAACAGAACCTGGTCCGAGCCCCGCCAGTCACCCCTCCTTGGATTCCCCTAGGTCTCTAGTTTTCAGAAATGCACAGGTTTGGTAGGTTTCCCTAGGTGGCGGCTGAGCTACAGGCCAAAATCTACAGGTAGGCACTTTGCTAAAAACAGGTCTGTTTTCTGTGATGTGTCCACGTTGCGCTTTGGGGCGTTTCCTGTCGCGGGCGCTAGGCCTACCCACACAAGTGAGGTATCATTTTTATCGGGAGACGTGGGGGAACGCTGGGTGGAAGGAAATTTGTGGCTCCTCTCAGATTCCAGAACTTTCTGCCACAGAAATGTGAGGAACATGTGTTTTTTTAGCCAATTTTTGAGCTTTGCAAAGGATTCTGGGTAACAGAACCTGGTCCGAGCCCCGCCAGTCACCCCTCCTTGGATTCCCCTAGGTCTCTAGTTTTCAGAAATGCACAGGTTTGGTAGGTTTCCCTAGGTGGCGGCTGAGCTACAGGCCAAAATCTACAGGTAGGCACTTCGCTAAAAACAGGTCTGTTTTCTTCCAAAATTTTGGTGGTGTCCACGTTGCGCTTTGGGGCGTTTCCTGTCGCGGGCGCTAGGCCTACCCACGCAAGTGAGGTATCATTTTTATCGGGAGACTTGGGGGAACGCTGGGTGGAAGGAAATTTGTGGCTCCTCCCAGATTCCAGAACTTTCTGCCACAGAAATGTGAGGAACATGTGTTTTTTTAGACAATTTTTGAGCTTTGCAAAGGATTCTGGGTAACAGAACCTGGTCCGAGCCCCGCCAGTCACCCCTCCTTGGATTCCCCTAGGTCTCTCGTTTTCAGAAATGCACAGGTTTGGTAGGTTTCCCTAGGTGGCGGCTGAGCTAGAGGCCAAAATCTACAGGTAGGCACTTTGCTAAAAACAGGTCTGTTTTCTGTGATGTGTCCACGTTGCGCTTTGGGGCGTTTCCTGTCGCGGGCGCTAGGCCTACCCACACAAGTGAGGTATCATTTTTATCGGGAGACGTGGGGGAACGCTGGGTGGAAGGAAATTTGTGGCTCCTCTCAGATTCCAGAACTTTCTGCCACAGAAATGTGAGGAACATGTGTTTTTTTAGCCAATTTTTGAGCTTTGCTAAGGATTCTGGGTAACAGAACCTGGTCCGAGCCCCGCCAGTCACCCCTCCTTGGATTCCCCTAGGTCTCTAGTTTTCAGAAATGTACAGGTTTGGTAGGTTTCCCTAGGTGCCGGCTGAGCTAGAGGCCAAAATCTGCAGGTAGTCACTTCGCAAAAAACACCTCTGTTTTCTTCCAAAATTTTGGTGGTGTCCACGTTGCGCTTTGGGGCGTTTCCTGTCGCGGGCGCTAGGCCTACCCACGCAAGTGAGGTATCATTTTTATCGGGAGACTTGGGGGAACGCTGGGTGGAAGGAAATTTGTGGCTCCTCTCAGATTCCAGAACTTTCTGTCACTCAAATGTGAGGAAAATGCGTTTTTTTAGCCAAAATATGAGGTTTGCAAAGGATTCTGGGTAACAGAACCTGGTCCGAGCCCCGCCAGTCACCCCTCCTTGGATTCCCCTAGGTCTCTAGTTTTCAGAAATGCACAGGTTTGGTAGGTTTCCCTAGGTGGCGGCTGAGCTAGAGGCCAAAATCTACAGGTAGGCACTTTGCTAAAAACAGGTCTGTTTTCTGTGATGTGTCCACGTTGCGCTTTGGGGCGTTTCCTGTCGCGGGCGCTAGGCCTACCCACACAAGTGAGGTATCATTTTTATCGGGAGACGTGGGGGAACGCTGGGTGGAAGGAAATTTGTGGCTCCTCTCAGATTCCAGAACTTTCTGCCACAGAAATGTGAGGAACATGTGTTTTTTTAGCCAATTTTTGAGCTTTGCAAAGGATTCTGGGTAACAGAACCTGGTCCGAGCCACACAAATCACCCCATCTTGGATTCCCCTAGGTCTCTAGTTTTCAGAAATGCACAGGTTTGGTAGGTTTCCCTAGGTGGCGGCTGAGCTAGAGGCCAAAATCTACAGGTAGGCACTTTGCTAAAAACAGGTCTGTTTTCTGTGATGTGTCCACGTTGCGCTTTGGGGCGTTTCCTGTCGCGGGCGCTAGGCCTACCCACACAAGTGAGGTATCATTTTTATCGGGAGACGTGGGGGAACGCTGGGTGGAAGGACATTTGTGGCTCCTCTCAGATTCCAGCACTTTCTGCCACAGAAATGTGAGGAACATGTGTTTTTTTAGCCAATTTTTGAGCTTTGCAAAGGATTCTGGGTAACAGAACCTGGTCCGAGCCACACAAATCACCCCATCTTGGATTCCCCTAGGTCTCTAGTTTTCAGAAATGCACAGGTTTGGTAGGTTTCCCTAGGTGGCGGCTGAGCTAGAGGCCAAAATCTACAGGTAGGCACTTTGCTAAAAACAGGTCTGTTTTCTGTGATGTGTCCACATTGCGCTTTGGGGTGTTTCCTGTCGCGGGCGCTAGGCCTACCCACACAAGTGAGGTATCATTTTTATTGGGAGACGTGGGGGAACGCTGGGTGGAAGGAAATTTGTGGCTCCTCTCAGATTCCAGAACTTTCTGCCACAGAAATGTGAGGAACATGTGTTTTTTTATCCAAATGTTGAGGTTTGCAAAGGATTCTGGGTAACAGAACCTGGTCCGAGCCACACAAATCACCCCATCTTGGATTCCCCTAGGTCTCTAGTTTTCAGAAATGCACAGGTTTGGTAGGTTTCCCTAGGTGGCGGCTGAGCTAGAGGCCAAAATCTACAGGTAGGCACTTTGCTAAAAACAGGTCTGTTTTCTGTGATGTGTCCACGTTGCGCTTTGGTGCGTTTCCTGTCGCGGGCGCTAGGCCTACCCACACAAGTGAGGTATCATTTTTATCGGGAGACTTGGGGGAACATAGAATAGCAAAACAAGTGTTATTGCCCCTTGTCTTTCTCTACATTTTTCCCTTCCAAATGTAAGACAGTGTGTAAAAAAGACGTCTATTTGAGAAATGCCCGGTAATTCACATGCTAGTATGGGCAGCCCGGAATTCAGAGATGTGCAAATAACCACTGCTTCTCAACACCTTATCTTGTGCCCATTTTGGAAATACAAAGGTTTTCTTGATAGCTATTTTTTACTCTTTATATTTCAGCAAATGAATTGCTGTATACCCGGCATAGAATGAAAACCCACTGCAGGGTGCAGGTCATTTATTGGCTCTGGGTACCTAGAGTTCTTGATGAACCTACAAGCCCTATATATCCCCGCAACCAGAAGAGTCCAGCAGACGTAACGGTATATTGCTTTCGAAAATCTGACATTGCAGGAAAAAGTTACAGAGTAAAACTTAGAGAAAAATTGATGTTTTTTTCACCTCAATTTCAATATTTTTCTTTTTCAGTTGCTATTTTCTGTAGGAAACCCTTGTAGGATCTACACAAATTACCCCTTGCTGAATTCAGAATTTTGTCTACTTTTCAGAAATGTTGCGGTTTATGGGATCCAGCGTTGGTTTCATGCCCATTTCTGTCACTGACTGGAAGAAGGCTGAAAGCACAAAAAATCGTAAAAATGGGGTATGTCCCAGTAAAATGCCAAAATTGGGTTGAAAAATTGGGTTTTCTGATTCAAGTCTGCCTGTTCCTGAAAGCTGGGAAGCTGGTGATTTTATCACCGCAAACCCTTTGTTGATGCCCTTTTCAGGGAAAAAACCACAAGCCTTCTTCTGCAGCCCATTTTTCCAAATTTTTTTAAAAAAATGAAATTTTCACTGTTTTTTGGCTAATTTCTTGGCCTCCTTCTGGGGAACCCACAAAGTCTGGGTACCTCTAGAATCCCTAGGATGTTGGAAAAAAAGGACGCAAATTTGGCATGGGTAGCTTATGTGAACAAAAAGTTATGAGGGCCTAAGCGCGAACTGCTCCAAATAGCCAAAAAAAGGCTCGGCACAGGAGGGGGAAAAGGCCTGGCAGCGAAGGGGTTAAGGAAAACGGGCTACACTTGAAAAAAAAAACTGCTTTATTTAAAAGCAGTCACGGACATGGAGGTCTGCTGACTACAGCAGGCCTCCATATCCGTGAGTGCTTTGCGACCTGAGTCTGAGACACCGTTCTGCATTGCAAATTGCGAGTTGCAATTTGCAAGTCGCAATTTGCAAAGTTGCTACATCTGGCCCTAAGTTCTGTTCATCAGCAGAAACTTCAATGGGAGATAATTGCATAGTGCAGTCTTCGCTAATTGTAATTTTCTGGAGTCTCAGAGGCCTGAGTGCTAGGGATGGTTGGTCTACAGTGATTCTATTCGGAAGGGTTGCGGGGGGTGTTCCCCATGTACAAGAGCGGTTGGCACCAGGAGTTGCATCTACAGGTTTCCACCTGATTTTGTGCCTCTCCCAGACATCTTTTGGCAGGTCAAAGCAATCTGCTTTTCCCTGATATAAGTCTTTGAGTTTTGCTGGGTATAAAAGCATATACCTGAGCTTAAGGGCCCTGAGTTTCTGTTTCATGCTGAAGAAGGATTTTCTTCTCTCTTGCACTTGTTTTGTGTAGTATGGAAAGATGGTGATTTTTGCATTCCGAATTGAGGGACCAATCTTCCAGAGCTTCCCGGAGCAGGCAGTCTCTGTCATGGTAGTTTAAGATCTTGGAGATGATGGCTTGGGGTGGGGAGCCTGGCCGTGGAGGCAAGTATTCCGCTTACCCTCCTTCAGCTCTCTCAGGAAATCCTAGGAGGCGGACGTTGCTTTGCTAGGAGCAGTCTTCTGGATCTTCAGCTCTGTCGTGGCTGTAGTCATCTAATCCATCTGGCATTTAAGGGTTGCGACTTCCACGTTGTAGTTAGGCTATGTTCTCCTCCGCTGTTTTAACTTTTTAGCCACCTTCCGTAAGTCTGCACTTAGAAGGTTGACATTGATGGATACAGTTTAAATTTTATGTTTAAGGGCGGTGCGAGCTCCCTGTATAGCTGCTATGAGTTTCGACCTGCTGGGCTCCATTTTGTTTTCCGGGACTTCTTCAGTCTTTTTGACGGCCGCTTGCCACATTGTTCTATGTGTGAGCTGACGCAGCATGGTATATTGTATGACTGCATTCACTGTATGGGCTTTTGCACGACTGTCTATGCCCATGTTGGGTAGCGGTGTCTGGAAGGGTGTATTCTGCTCTCAGAGTCCGGACCCAAAGGGCATGGTGAGTTATATGATGGTGGGGGCCGTAGGCAAGTTGCATGCAAGGATCAAGACTAGTGGATAATGCACTGCTCCAGGTCAGATCATAGGACTGGAGGACGGGGCAGGTACCTTCAGGTGGCAAGGCCTTCAGTAGCAGTTCAAAAGAGGAGGGCTATAGTTGTCATATTGTCCCAGTCTGTGGGGTTTGTTTTTACCCTCAGTTTGAAGTCACAGATCCAGGCTCCCCTACAGGAAGGTCGCACAAAAGTCCAATTTACGTTTGTGCCAGAACTGCACCCATCAAATGGAAGCTCCCGCAGGTGAGGTGAGGTACGTGGCTCAATTACCCTGCAATGATGGTCTGCCTCTGTCCCGTAGGTCTGCGGTGAAACACTGTGGCACCAGTTGACAGAGGTTACGAATTGTGGGGTTGGTGCCTGCCAATAGCCCCCTGAAGTGTTGAGTAGGCCTAGCCCAGCGGCACGCCAGGCATGGATATGGCGTACAGGCCACTGTGAGGAAAGTAGTCGGCATGCATATGGCTGAGAGCTGCGGTGTTGTGTTTCAGAGGGGCCCTTCTGTGTGTTGTATTGGGGATGTAGTCATTACTGGGGAATTGCGGACCACCTCCTCCTCCCCATTAACCCAGTGCACTCCCCCCAACGTCCGTGAGGGCAGGTGAGAATTCCTTGTATAGGAAGCCACTGTGGGGAAGCAGATCCTCCCTATATTCAAAACACAAGCTTTATTCGGTCACATATAACCATCAAAGCATAGAAAAAGAAAAGAAAGTTCACAACAATCAAAAACTTATATACATAATAAATAAGTGAATAAAACATTTAAGAACAACAGTCACTAAAAGATAAAATGTTTAAAAAACGAGTACGTGTATACCATGCGGCCGCAAGGAGCTTGCTAACCGAGCAAACTAAGAATGGGGAAGTGTCTCTCATCAACATCCTAAGTGCAATTTTACAGTGTCTTATGCCCAGGTTCCTGCAAACTGGACAAATACACTTCCACCAAGCCAAACCATAGGCTGGGCAAATGAACATAAAATGTACTATAGATTCAGAAACACAATTGCAACTAGGGCATAAGTCAAGTGTGAGTGATGGTTGCCAATTACCGGTAAAAGACTTTAACTGTAAGCACCCATATCTAAAACGGGCATACAAACTTTTACATAATAGATCAGGGATTAAATCCAGATAATGTTCGAACTAAGGATACCATTTAAAATCAAGAAATTGTGTTGTCAATCGACCATGTGGTTTACATAAAAGGTAGTTATTCCTAACATAGGACCAGTAAACTGATTTCAAATGTTGCTTCTGAGCCCTCCCTAGATTGTGGGGATACTTCCAAAAGTCCCCAAGTCCCAAAGTATTGAACCACTTCGAAACATATTTGAGCCAGGGAATAGAAAGTGCATTCGGTCTGCCTAAGATGTGTAGCATGGATTCCTTATAGACAGCAACCTGTGGAATAGTCCAAATGCACACCCAAAAGAGTAAAGGTCTTAGAGCTATCACATCAGAGAAGAGATGCGAGAAAACCCAAAGTCCAGGAAAACCGGAATCAATTGTGTGCTACGAGGGCATGCAAGAAGAGTTCTTACTAAATTATTTTCACCAAAGATAATTTACTAACATTAGAAGGTCCCCATACCTCAGCGCCATAGGTCGCCGCACCCTGGGCCTTTGCTAAATAAGTCTTGATAGCCGGAGAAACAGCTTTCACAGTGGTGGAATTGTAAAAGCACATGATGGCACCTGACCTGTGCTGAAGAAGTGCGGCGCTCTTGCCAATTATGTGTAACTCTTACTCCCAGATAGTCTATTGAACGTACCTTACTTAAGGGAGCCCCATCTAATGTAATAGTGCATCTCCTATCAGGGCCCATACTTAGGGGCATATTTATACTCTGGTTGCGCCGGATTTGCGTCGTTTTTTTCGACGCAAATTCGACGCAAAACTAACGCCATATTTATACTTTGGCGCTAGACGCGTCTAGCGCCAAAGTTCCCGGAATGTGCGTCATTTTTTAGCGTGAACCCCTTCCTTGCGTTAATGATATGCAAGGGAGGCGTTCCCGTCTTAAAAAATGACTCCCAGGCCTTTACGTGGTATTTATACTCCCGGGCAAAAATGACGCCCGGGAGTGGGCGTGGCCAAAAACGGCACATTTGCGCCGCTTTTTAACGCCTGGGTCAGGGATGGCGTTAAGGGACAAGTGGGCTCAAAATGAGCCCAGAGTGCCCTCCCCTGCCCCCAGGGACCCCCCCTGCCACCCTTGCCCACCCCAGGAGGACACCCAAGGACGGAGGGACCCATCCCATGGACATTAAGGTAAGTTCAGGTAAGTATTTTTTTTTTTTTTTTTGTGGCATAGGGGGGCCTGATTTGTGCCCCCCTACATGCCACTATGCCCAATGACCATGCCCAGGGGACATAAGTCCCCTGGGCATGGCCATTGGGCAAGGGGGCATGACTCCTATCTTTACAATGATAGGAGTCATGTTGATGGGGGATGGGCGTCGAAAATAAATGGCGCAAGTCGGGTTACGATGATTTTTTCGACGCAACCTGACTTGCCCCATTTTAAGATGCCCTAACGTCATTTTTTCCCAACGCCGGCGCTGCCTGGTCTACGTGGTTTTTTTCCACGCAAACCAGGCAGCGCCGGTCTGCTTGCGCCGGCTAACGCCATTCCATAAATACGGCGCCCGCATGGCGCTTCAGAATGGCGTTAGACGGCGCTAAATTTTTTGACGCTAAACTGCGTTAGCGCAGTTTAGCGTCAAAAAGTATAAATATGGGCCTTAGTATCATTAATTTAGTTTTACTGGCATTAAGTTCCAATCCATGGTCCACACAAAAAGCACTAAACCTATCCACCAGGATCTGATGGCCCATGGGGGTTTTGGAAATCAAAATGGAGTCGTCAACAAATAATAAAATAGGATTATTTTGGTTATTCAAGGAGGGGGCATCATTTTGACAGGCAGACACTGCTTGCACCACCTAGTTGATGAACAAGGTAAAAAGGGTAGGTGCAAGGGCACAATCCTGTTCACCCCCTGCCGGATATCTATACGATCAGTTAGCTCTCCCTGGCTGCCCCATCTCACCTGGGCATAAGTATTCTCATGCAACAGTTGTATTAGATGTACTATATTCTCTGGGATGCCAATTTTATACATGTCAATTTTATACAAAAGTTCCCATAACTTCCCTCTAGGGACCAGGTCAAAGGCAGATCTTAGATCCACAAAGGTAACATATAAGTTTTGTTTTGCCCAGACAACATATTTCCAGAATAGGAGGGTCAGCCTAAAAACCTGATCCATCATACTAGTTTTTGGGCGAAAAAAAGCCTGCAGTGGGGATAGTACCTGATTGTCTTGAACCCAATCCAAAAGCCTATCCAGTAACTGCTTTGGAGGTTATCAATGAGGCTGATTGGTCTTTAATTAGCAGGCGAACCCACATCGCCCTTTTTGTAAATGGGAATTATTTCCGTCCCATGCCAAGTTTCTGGGATTGGACCTCCTGCTGCTATAGCATTTGATAGCGTATTTATGTACCGGGACCAAATAACAGGTTCAGATTTAACCCCTTCCCTGCCACGGACGTAGTGGTTACGTCCGGTGGCGTGGCGCTGAGGCGCTACTGATGTAACCACTACATCCTGGTGTAGGCCCTCAGGGGAAGCGCTGGTGCTCCCCCTGAGGGCCTCCTCCTCTCCCCCCCCCCCCAGTGCAGGGCTGGAAGGGGAATCGCTTCCTCTTCCACCCCACCCCCCCAGAGGTCAACTCCTGTCACGCTGGAAGCAATGCTTCCAGCGCGACCCGAGGAGAAACTGGTTAGTTTCTCCTTGGTACGGGGGCAGGTGAGGCAGAGAGGCATGAAAAGGGAAGGAAAGGCTTTTCCTTCCCTTTTCATGTCTCTCTGTGCATTCCTGCAGCACGATCACATAGCGATCGTGCTGCAGGAATGCCCACTAAACACCAGGGATTTTGTTTACTTTGTGTAAACAAAGAAGGGGAGCGACCCCTTTGGGCAAGGTGCGCTTCCCAAGGGGGGGGGGCATTTAATCTAAGGCCATTTCTACCCCCCCCCCTGGGTGGCAGATTGGCATATTAATTAGGCTGATCTGCACCCGGGGGGGGGGGACAGAAGTCATTAGACACCAGGGATGTTTTATTTTATTTTATATATTGATAAGGGGAGTGACCCCTTAGGCAAGGGTCGCTCCGAGGGGGGGTAATTTGTTTATTAGGCCTTGGCCGGCCTATATTAATCAGGCGGACCTGCCCCCAGGGGCGGGGCAGAAGCCACTGGACACCAGGGATTTTTTAAAAATGTATATTGATAAGGGGAGCGTCCCCTTAGGCAAGGGTCGCTCCCTGGTGAACAGTTTTTTATTAGGCCTTTTGTGCCTACCCTGGGGGCAGATTGGCCTATATTAATTAGGCACAAAGGATTTGTTTTAAAAAAAAATTATATTGATAAGGGTAACAACCCCTTAGGCAAGGGTCGCTCCCCGGGGGAGGGAGGGAAATTGTTTTTAGGCCATTTCTGCCCCCTTTGGGGGCAGATCGGCCTATTTCTATTAGGCTGATCTGCCCCACTCAAATGTGAGGGGAAAGTGTTTTTTTTTAGCCAAAGTTTGAGGTTTGCAAAGGATTATGGGTAACAGAACATGGTGATAGCCCCACAAGTCACCCCATCTTGGATTTCCCTAGGTGTCGAGATTTCAAAAATGTGCAGGTTTGGTAGGTTTCCCAGAGCTAGAGGCCAAAATCCACAGCTTGGCACTTTGCAAAAAACAGCTCTGTTTTCTTTGGGAAAATGTGAAGTGTCCACGTTGTGTTTTGGGGCATTTCCGGTCACGGGCGCTAGGCCTGCCCACACAAGTGAGGTATAATTTTTATCGGGAGTCCTTGAAATTTGTGGCTCCTCTCAGATTCCAGAACTTTCTGTCACCGAAATGTGAGGGGAAAAGTGTTTTTTGGGCCGAATCTTGAGGTTTGCAAAGGATTCTGGGTAACAGAACCTGGTGAGAGCCCCACAAGTCACTCATCCTGGATTCCCCTAGGTGTCTAGTTTTAAAAAATGCATGTTTGGTTGGTTTCCCTAGGTGCCGGCTGAGCTAGATGCCAAAATCTACAGCTAGGCACTTTGCAAAAAAACACATCAGATTTCAATGTAAAAATGGGATGTGTCCATGTTGCGTTTCCTGTTGCGAGCATTAGGCCTACCCACGCAAGTGAGGTGCCATTTTTATCAGGTGTCTTTGGGGAACACAGAATAGCAAAACAAGTGTTATTGCCCCTTGTCTTTCTCTACATTTGTTCCTTTCAAACGTAAGACTGTGTAAAAAACACATCTATTTGAGAAATGCTCTGTAATTCACATGCTAGTATGGGCACCCCAGAATTCACAGATGTGCAAATAACCACTGCTTAACAACACCTTATCTTATGCCCATTTTGGAAATACAAAGGTTTTCTTGATAGCTATTTGTAACTCTTTATATTTCAGCAAATGAATTGCTATATACCCGGTATAGAATGAAAACCCATTACAAGATGCAGCTCATTTATTAGCTCTGGGTACCTAGGGTTCTTGATGAACCTACAAGCCCTATATATACCTGCAACCAGAAGAGTCCAGCAGATTTAACGGTATATTGCTTTAAAAAATCTGACATCACAGGAAAAAGTTACAGAGTAAAAGGTTGAGAAAAATTGCTGTTTTTTTTCACCTCAATTTCAATATTTTTTATTTCAGCTGTTATTTTCTGTAGAAAAACCTTGCAGGATCTACACAAATTACCCCTTGTTGAATTTAGAATTGTGTCCACTTTTGAGAAATGTTTAGCTTTCTGGGATCGAGCCTTGGTTTCACACCCATTTCTGCCATTAACTGGAAGGAGGCTGAAAGCACAAAAAATAGTAAAAATGGGGTATGTCCCAGTAAAATGCCAAAATTGTGTTGAAAAATGGGGTTTTGTGATTCAAGTCTGCCTGTTCCTGAAAGCTGGGAAGCTGGTGATTTTAGCACTGCACACCCTTTGTTGATGCCATTTTCAGGGAAAAATCCACAAGCCTTCTTCTGCAGCCCTTGTTTCCCATTGTTTTTGAAAGAAACAAAATGTTCACTGTATTTTGGCTAAAGTCTTGGTCTCCTTCAGGGGAACCCACAAAGTCTCCAGAAAAAAAGGACGCAAATTTGGTGTGGGTAGCTGATGTGGACAAAAGGTTATGAGGGCCTAAGCGCAAACTGCCCCAAATAGCCAAAAAAAGGCTTGGCACCTGTGGGAGAAAAGGTGTGGCAGCGAAGGGGTTAAACAGATCCCCTGGTATCTTGTCTGGGCCTGGTGCCTTGGCCGATTTAAGGGAGTTTATAGCAGCTACAGTTTCCTCCATCGAGAAGACGATAACCTCTACAGAGCCATCAGTAGATGTTCTACAATCATCAGTCCCATGACACAATTCGTCCAGAGACAATGGTGTAGAATCCTGTGATAAAGGTAAAGCATAAAGCTGGGAGAAGTGATCCACCCATCTTTTGGGCTGGATATGCATACAGATAGTGCCATTGCCCCATCTACTGTATATCTATTGGCCAGCAGCTTCCAGAAGACCCCATTATCTTGATGTTTGATTGCATCCAACAGACTCTGCCAAATAGTGTCTTCCAAATCTCTCTTTGCCAATTGCAGGGTTTTATTGTACCAAAGTTTAGCAATTCTAATTGCCCCATGTGAGTGAGTCTTAGTGGCTGATTTTAGAGTTAACTTGGCATTGGAACAATCCGTATTAAACCATTCCCTAGCTTTGGTATTATCAGAGGGGTGCCTAATGGTAATTTCCCTGTAAAAAATACCCTGTAAAATCCTTAATATTTCTTTGTGGATACTCAGAATTGGAATGTCACTGGCCTCATGTTCCTCAAAGACAGACAAAATGTTTAAGAAAGATGAATACATTTTTTTAACCAGATAAGGATTTGACATTACTTTGAGCCAGCTAGCACAATTTTGCCTGTGATTCAAAAGGGGTCCCGGAACCTCAGAAATCCAAGAATTCTGAACTCTCCTAAACACATTACTAAATACGGTAAGGAGTAGAGGGTTGTGGTCGCTGTCATGGCGAAGTTCTACCTTCATATCTATAGAGAGACTCCAAAGCCTAATGTCCACCAAATAATAATCAATGACACTGGAGGAAAGCCCTCGCTTAAAGGTGGGTGCAATATTTAAATCAGATCTAGTACGACCATGACATGCTCTTAATCCAAATCTAAAGCAGAGGGAAGTCAACTGTGAAGCAGCACAAGAGCCAATACATTGAACATTCTCCTTCAATTGAGGGATGCCCCAAGGTTCATCCTCCTCAGTCATCAGATTACTGTTAATATTATTGGGTTTGAAAGTACAGTTCATATCCTTTGCAACTACTAATTTTGTTAGCGGATGCAGGGTCTCCATATATTCAGCTAACTGGGCAAGCGTTTGAGACTCTGTGCCTCGGGAAATAGACCTTGCGTACACATTGATTATAATCATTTTGAAATCTGGGTGAAATACAAGTTGAACACCCAATAAATCATGCGAGTTAATGCGTAGTACTGAATGGTCACATTTTAAATTCTTATTCAACAGAATCATGAGACCCCCCTTAGGTTGACCAAAGCCTCCAGATGCAGGTTGGGCCGTGGAAAAATATGTCACAAACCCATCAAAAATATGGGATCTTCAGCCCAAGTTTCCTGAAATAAACATATATCCTGCTTATTGATAAAACTAGCCCACTCAGGGCACCCAACTTTTTACCAATCCCTGCCAAATTCCAGGACATAATAGAGAATTCTGAGCAGGGGATCTGGGGATCTGGATCCTAGGTCTAAGATGCGGACCATTCTCAGAATTGCCAATCCACTCTTCACGATTAGCCCCAGAAGCTACAGTAGGGGTCCTTAAGGAAGAAACGTTAGATAGTCATTCTATTTCAGATAGTGAATGAAGAGGATTCTCTGTCATGGTTGGGACACAGCTTCTACCAGAATCCTGGGCCTCTCCCGAGAGGCCATCACATAGGGTGGGAAAAATTCTTACACTGCCCCGGGGTAGATGGGATTGAAGACTGATACCAGATCCTCTAGAAGCCTTGCGTGTATCAAAATCAATAAGGTTATCCACCCAAAAGTTATCTACAAGAACAATAGAAATAAAATCATACTCTGATCCTGGTTGACTGTGTCTACCCACCTCGAGAATATCAGCCTGAATGACAGAAAGGGAATTTCTCTGAATTCGTAACCAATAAATCACCTTGTTTATAAGGGAATCCTGTGTTTCTCTAAAACCAATGGGTAACCTAGGCACCCCCACCATATTAGTAAAACCACCTTTTCTCCTCCAGCCTCTTCCCCCATTCTTGTTGGTGGGGCGATGCACCCAACTCGATATGGGCTCTCTTGAGAAGACCTTAAAGGGCCGGGGGGAATTTAGATGATCCTGCATGCACCTCCCTATTATTCCTGTGGTCCGTGCCCCCTTGATGTTCTCCAGGTATGTGGTGAGTGCCCGAGGCTGAAGGAAGCAGCAACCCAGCTGCATGCAGTCCCAGTTACAACCAGCGAGTGCGTACTAACAATACGAGTGAGGATAGGCCTACCTTCCACATCAAGGCCGCAACAGTATTGTAGTGATGGGCCATTCAGTTGCCTCATGGCCCTAACACACGTGGCATCCGTGTTATGCTGTGGGTGCAACAAGCAACTGACATAGACTCTGGTAGGTGCATTTGGGATGCATTCGGGTCAGGATCATTACCTGATAGTGGCTGCAAGAGTTCCTGCTGTGATCTGCCGCAGAAGCTACTGTCTGACAGGGCCTCCACAACGTCTTCTTGGTGCCGGCAGCTGTCAGGGGGGCAGTCCGATTCCTCTCCCTACAGCCCGAGGTGTGCGCATCCTCTGGAATGGAGCCAAGAGGTCACCAGTTCGTCTGTCTACAGCAGGGGTCTAGGTGCGAGGCAACGCGCGGTCCTCTCCCCCAACTGAGATCGGTAAGCCCCAAGTGCCCTGTCGTAGCCAACCCCTTCTGATGCTCTTGGTGGCTTCGCTCAGGGTGTGCCAGGAACAGGGTGGCTGTAGCGGCAGGCTAGTGGGCTGGAGGCTGTAAGCCGCACCTCTCCAGGCACCAGCTGGTCGGGCGGCACAGCAGTGTCAGGCCTCACGGTCAGGCCAGGTGCAGCAGCGGCTGGTCAGGGTCTTTATCAACAGCAAAGTCTGACAATACATTCGGCAGATTTCAGAGTGCCAGTGAGGCACCAGTGGGAATTACACCCTCCGCTGTTAGAGTGAGTCACATAAAACGACAATGATGTAGTATTAGACAGGATTAGTGTGTATAGCTGGCCATGTGCTCTGGAGCTCACGTCCTGTTGGCCATGTTTCCAGGCCACACCCCCAACATGTTGTCTTTACTTTGGAATAGTGTTTTCTAGGTTTATATTAATTTGCTATTGTATATCACAGGCCTGATTTACGACCTGATCTTTTGCAGAACTACTCTATCTTGGCATAGCGCAACATACGAGAATGCCTTTTGTTGGTTTTGCACTAAATATCGAGGTAGAGGGACTCGGTCAATGAGATGTGCATGGCCTGCCTTATTAACATGCATGATGCAGAATCTGGCTGTGTGCACATCAGCAAATGCGCAGGTAAAGGCCTAAAGGGAGCATTAGCCCTCGTTTGAAATGTACTACCAGTACCATTACCATTACTACCACAATGCCACAAACAGAGGAGCATTGTGAAAGCAGAATTTCGGAAGGGTGCCTGATCCTAAAAGGTAATACAGGCAATTATGAAGATGTTCACCATGGAAATCTGCCCACAGCAGTCAGCAACAATCTGTGACCATCTGAGCAGTTGCAACAGATTAATACATACTATTGCAAGCCGCAAGGAGGAAGGAATACCTCTTTGTCCAATTTTAATCTGCGATTTACAAGGACTCACACTGTGGGGTTGGCAATCTGCTAGTCAATTTCGTCTCATCTGAATGAGGACCTTTTTCCAGTTTTTAAATTACATGGCTGAAAGGCAGCAGGAAACTTTACATGAGCACTAGGTTACATTACACAAGGTCAGATTTTTGTGTTTTTGAGTTTTTAAGGCATTCTGAGATTCAGTGATTTGCCCAGAATCACAGGAATTCGAAACTGACACCCCTGTTCCAAAGTCGGCAGCCCAGGCCATTAAGTCTCATCTCCTCCCCTTTCATTTGCAAGTTTCGATGGATAGGATGTGTGGTGTGAAACAACACAACCACTCCTGAATTTACATGCTTTACTAATTATATCACAGCCAGTGAGTAACAGGATTACTCTAGAAAGCCAAAACATCTGACGTTTCAAACTTATTACTAACACAGCTAATGTTAGAGTCTGCGTATCGTACAGGTTTTGCTTAGGATAAGAGTTTGGGGTCCTGTGATTGCGCTTCTTAAAGATTTTGTCAGAAGATACGGTAACAAATTACATTAGTTTACATATTATTTAATGAAATAAATTGCTTTTATTAGTATACAGCAGGGAACCCCTTCCGCCAAGTCCTTTAATTTGTCCCAATAATTTAATTCATAAGAAAACACAGAATTATTAACTATTGTATTCATTAAAAATGCCATTTAAATTGCTTTATTACTACATAGAGAGCATGGGAAACCTGCATGGGCATGCACTTCATTTTGTACTAATTTCATTAAAATCACCTCCGAATTACTGCATTTTCTAAAATATTCCCAAAAATCTGAGCTACAATTTATAGTGTTAAGTGTATTTGCATGATATTTATATATACCTACATATATGCATACATAGAGTCAGCATTATTAACTCTGCAGTTATAGTTCAGATGCCTTTTCTGTTGAAAAAGCATTTTTAGGTTTTCTAACAACTTTGACACTATTTAGCAATTTAGATAACATTTGTCCTTTGCTGAGCATACACAGTTACATTTAGGCATGCAAAGTTTTGTTTCAGTGGGGGAAACGTTAATGGGGCAAGGGCATAATAACATTGGGTTCCATCTAATGAAATATTGATCTCTGATACAGAACAACCATTTGCAATGCAATAGTTCTAACATTTCCTTGTGTTAGACCTATTGGCATTGTAAAATCATAACTGGAATTTTCTTGCCTCATAAATTGGTCAACCCTGCCTCATAATTTTGTCTTTCCTGCCATATAATTCCAGTGGCCCTGCATATAACTAAGGCACTTCCATTTACCTTCCTCAGCTATCTGCAGCAAAAAATGAAAATGTTGCCATTTACCATCCTAATTTAAATCTGCAAGCTAATTACAATAAAACACCACTTTCACCACCCCACCATCAGAGTTGCTGGCTGGCTAACACAATTCCCCCTAAAAAAACACAAGACAGCCACAGAGGAGAAATAAACCGGATGGGTCACCCAAACATATCAAGAGTGTTCAAACAGTCATCATGTAATAAGGATGTTAATGACTAGTGTTAAGAGTTATTATTTTGGAGTCCTCACTAACGTAGTGTGGGGACCCAGAGATGATGTAGACAGAAAGAGCACATTGTAGTCGTCAATGTTTTGAAGGTGGTCCCATTGTCCTAGGAATACCACATGCTCAGTTATGAACAAAATAGTTTTGTAAAAGCAATGCCCTTCAAAGCATTATGGGGCACATTTCCATGCCACAAATATTTTAGTATGTTGATATGACTGTAATGCTTAGAACAGCCCCTAGAGGACACCACAATGGAAATGCACAACATGAAAATTACAGAAAGTAATGCTCTGTAACCATATATTTAGTCCCTATAGGGCATAGTCTATTTACATATTTTCAGGGGTAACAGGCCTATAGCAATGATATTACAAACAAGGCCCTTAAAACACAAGTTATTCCCAACTGCAAAACTAAAGTTCCAGCCATGAGAATGCTTTAAAAGAGACTGAATGGTGGGAGGAGTTATTATTTTGGGGTCCCCCTAACCTAGTGTGGGGACCCAGAGATGAACGTGAAAGAGTGTCATGCTAAACGTGTTGGTTCTGATCCCATTGTCCTAGGACCACCACAGGCTGAGTTATCCAAAAACAATGTTTTGTAAAAGTAATGCCCTGCAAAGCATTATGGATCAAGTTTCCAGTGTGTAATGAATATTGTAGTATCGGCTCTCCCACTGTGCCAGCAGAGCTGCTTTCACTTTGAGGATTTCTGTTTTACCTAAAGTATTTACCAATTTCAAGTGTTTTAAGAGGAGAGCCACAAAAAATGATTCTGATTAGGTAACTGTGAACAATGTGACCAGTGCTCCAATACTGCTGATCGAGTTCACACTGTTGTGCCTGTTCACACTGTGAGCGTCATGGTCGCCATGCAGCACGAAGGAGAGAGAGAAAATAAAAAAATAGTTCACCCAAGCTGAAGTATATCTGCAATCGTGCAATTACCCATGTAACAGAGGAAGTCTGCAAGGCACAACAAAAACAGCCTCAAGGCGGGACAAATGTAAAGCATTTACCAATGTCATCAAGTGATTTTTGAAAGGCAAGCCAGGAACTAATGAAAGTGATGGGTGTGAAATAGACGTGGTTAAAAACCCACAATACTTACAACCGGTCAAAGCGCTTGTGCGCTTAACCTAAATACAATGAACATGTCTAAACCAGTCATGGCAGGAAAATAGAACTTCATTCAGCAACTGTGCTTTTTGTGGTTTGAACTGAATCTAGTTTTTGAGACATCTGCATTTGCAAAAGGAGTTTGATGGGTTCTGAAACGTTAATGTTTTATAGAGATGTTGTTGGTTGGGTCCAAGGACCTTGATAGAGACCGTAAATCACATAAAAGTTGTTACTGCAACCATTGCAGGATGCTGTGCCCCAAAGCCTGCCTCGTCCCTGGCTGTCCAAATTGTGTGATCCTAGGCAAATATTTTAATTCAGAAAGCCTTCTTCTTAGATCTCACACAGTTGAACAGTGCTTGCAATGTGCTTCCGAAATCTCTTGTCAAAGAAAGAGTGCATGTCTCTGCAGCCTCTTTAGTTCACCCCCACCAGTGCCCCACCTTGCCTTCCATTGTTTTTCAACCACCCCTGCCCGCCGTTGTTTGTCACCCACCCCTCGCCCTCCCATACGCCTACTATTTGTGTTTTTTACATATTACACAGCATCTTTGAGCTGTTGTGGAACATTGCTTAATGTAAAAAAAAAAGGTGCTATGACATGGTCAATGCTAGCCATATCATAGCGCTATTTTTTTAATGTTGCTGTACAACATGTTTAAAAAGCTATGCCAAAGTCAATAGACCTTGCATAGGCAAAACCTGTTGGCTTTGCCAATGCTGGTTTCTTATTATCACAAATGAGGGCACTTTTAAATTCTTCAGTTTTAGATCTCTGCTATACAAGCACCTCTTATGTATGATTTAGTAGACTATCTTATTGTTCCATCTATAAAAAGAATCTAGCCTACTTTTAGGTTTTACATAACTATAGACTTAAATCTTAGATCACTAATGGCATTATCATTGGGGGGAGGGGTAAGCCATGAATGTTACTGAAAGTTGTCACGTTTAATAAATGTTTGTCTATGCATTGAAATATTGTGATGTACTAAGATGCAAAACTTCTGCATGTTAAAGAAATACAAGTTTTTGAATTTTGAAGAGACTGCATCATATTGTATCATATTCTTACATTATGCATCTTGCACATTATACATGGCAAATGTTTTCATTGCTCAACAAGTGCATGGCCTATTAGAGCCAAGCAAGACCCCATGGCTCGGCTCTGGCTCAGGTTGCCCTACTAATCTGCCTGCAGGCCCTCCCCTATTTGTGACTTAGGTTTAGTATATGAGTCATTAGTCTCTTGATAAAATGATTTGTAGAGGTGAGGACTGGAATAATGGAGACCTGCCCACATGCACCAATTTGACAACTCTACCGGCAAGACTTCTTGTAGCAGAGACTAAGCAAAACATGCGTAGTGAAAATACCTTTAAAATAAGTGGTCACATAGCAGGGACTCCAGGCCCTTCTGCTGTGCTTAACCTTAGTCATGAGTTCCCAGGGAGAACTGAAAAGCCTTGGTGGGATAGGCAAGGGCATAGCTTCAGTGGTAGTATTTGGGGTGATTTGCAGCTGAACAAAAATGACTTCCCTTTTGTGCTTTGCTTGTGTCTTTACACCTCCAATAAACACACCAACACCATATTTAGAAGAGTATACATCTCAGACAATATACAATAATATTAGAAAACCACAGTCTCTGTCGCCCCCTATAGTTAAAAGAATGATCATTAATTAAAAATGATCTCATGTATATACACAGTATTCAAGTACTTACATCATCATACATCACTGAACAATGAATTTTTTAAAAATTTGGCGGTGCAACAAAGAGAAACTGATGACTTTTATTGAGAAGCTGAATTGTGTGGACCCCACCCTGAAGTTCCCCTCAACAATTAAAAAAACGAATGTGATTTCTTGGATATCAAGATGAAGGCAGTGGAGGGTAAATTAGCTGTAAAATTCCTCACTAAACCCACCTATTGTAACAACATTTCACACAACACTAGCAATCATCCCTGATGCCAGAAGGACAACACCTTGTTTGGCCAATTTCTCCGACTTCATCTGAACTTTACAAATAGAGAGGCCTATGAAAAACATGTTTGTATACTGCAAAGTAAACTGATATATAAGGGCTACCAAAGAAGGCATACGAAAGAGCTAAGGATTAGGCAAGTAATAAAATAAAGTATCTGATTAATAGAAAATGGTCACTGTTAAATGTGCCTGGATGCAGCATTTTAGAGAAATCCCTTTTCACATACAGAAGAAAAAAGACATTACGCAACACATTAGTACACAGATGTAAAGAAAAGAGATGAACACATCAAATAAGTATAGTAGATGGAACACAATTAATCTGTAACTTCCCATGTGGCTCTTTTGCCAATTGTAAAACCATCATAAAAAGTGACAAGACTAAATACAATGACACTACCTATCATGTAGAAACATGGTCAACAATAGGACCAAAATGTGATCTACTTAATCATTTGTCCCTGTGGCACAGGCTACTCGGGCAAAACGGAGAAAGAAGGTTGTGATTGAATGAATGTAGGTCAGCCATCAGGACCAGGTGGAAAAATGCCCCCTGGTTGAACCCTGGATTGAGAACAATTATATAGAAGACAAACTGAAATGGTTTATCTTAGAAAGTTTAATTATATCTGGAAGAGGGGAGACCCCAAGAATAAAAGGAAGAAAAGACAACAGTCCTTTGTGTCTAAGTTCAGTACAAATAAATATGGGTTGAATAACAGAGAGGAATGGGAACGATTGGTCAGGTAAGTCAGGAAAGATTAATGAATAGTACTCTGGATATAGGTCGTGGTAAAAATACGTGCCATAATGTACCAACATTGAGTCATAGCTAGAAACACCTCAGATAAGAGCTAGGTCCCCATTAGATAAATTTAGAATTCCTAATGGAACTAAAACATAAGCCCAAACATTCTCCCCATTAAGGGAGCTTTTTGTGAACGTGGCCCATATTGAAATTAATGAGAAATATGCACCTATTGAGACATTACAACAATAAACGAATTGTAAGTCACAACCAGGAACATTATTCCCTAAAAACAAGTTATAAGTGAAAGAAGAGTAAATGTAATCTTGTTCTCATGAGCAGTAAGACTTACATCCCTATGGCCATTAGATTCTTCCAAGAGAATAGCGATCCTGACCCGATTATGGCATACGCCAGAGACATACAACAAGCAATTTTTGTGGCCCATGGAACATCTACTAACACCATTAGGCAAAGTAGGCCTCACCTGGCAATAATATGTGGGCACTGAAAATAGGGTTAGTGTGAGGAAGTGAGAACCACAATACTCCTATATGTCAATATGTAAAGAAGGCCTAATATTAAAATGGGCGACATTTAGGACCTTGAGGATTGAGAAAGAGAGCAAGTAGCACAGAACACATTCTGTGCATGACCACCAAATGAATTATAGCCTGGTCAGTATAGGGAGGCTTCAATTCAAAAGTAATAATGAAGGACAGGCCAACGACCCACTGTATGGTTAGAGAAAGTACGTCTCATCCTAAGATGGCTGCAATGCGTGACCAATGTAATTGTGGCCAGGCACACGAAATAGATGTGGGGAAAAATTTAGCATAAAAACCCTGCCACATGATCAAAATGTAGCTTGCCAGCTCCTTAGACCAGGACACATAAAACAAAGGTGAGGAAAAAGCGAGGACCCTGGTAATATAGATTAAAGTGATAAGGGAGTGCGCATCACTTATAAAAGTCTGGTTTCTTGCTCCTTGTTGAGCAGAGTGTAAAGCGTGTGTGTGTGTGTTTGTCATTTTACAGCTTGACAAGGATGGTACTGGGCCAATCCTATGTGTAAAGATTTTGCTGTACAAATGGCAAAAGACTTTGGGGTCGATTATGACTTCAGCGGACTGAAAAGTCCAACCGCCGAAGTCCCAACAGGATAGGTTGCCGCCAGTGTGGCCAACTGCCCCATTACAAGTTTCCCGCTGGCCCAGCAGGAAACAGCCTATAGCATTGTCTCTGGGTTGTAGTTGAACAGGCGACAATGCTGCAGTGCGTAGGGTGCACCAGCACCCGTATGCGATGTTCACTGTCTGCAAAGCAGACAGTGCACTTTGCGACAGGGCTGGCCAGGGGGCCCCAGCACTGCCCAAGCCTAGTGCATGGCCCCCTGCACCCTGTCTCCGCCAGCCGTTTCATGGTGGTGCTACAGTATAGTACAGATAAATGCATGAAAAGAGGTAGCCTCTTTGTTACGGCTGCCACCCTGAAGTAATTCTATTCATAACAAAAACACAGGCGTTCACAGACTGCATTTAGATGTGATAGAAGGGGAGCACGCCGAATGAGGCTTAAATATATGAGGCTTACATGGGCTGCCTGCCCTCTAAAGTGAAGATTGGACTCCGAAATAACTAATTATTTTTAACTACTTTAAAAATAGTGAGAAGTAAGGAAATGGCTGGATGACACATATTACAATTAATAGGGAGCACACAATATTAAAACCAGTTTTTATTCTTTCGCCTTGCAGATTACATTGGTTCACAGAGCAGATAATTACACTGGCTCTAGGCCGCTTTTAATAAATAACATACAGATGACAAAGCCAACCCCTTCTGTGTATCTTAAAGCAAAAGCAATGAAGAAAAGAGAGGTAAGAGCGAGAAGATTTCACTCAAAACTGTTCTATTCTATACTTCCCGTTGTAGAGATTAAGGAATATATACCTTCCCTTTCATCTTTGAGAATTTGAAGATAGGACTAAAGGGACACGTAGATCAAGTGCAGCATAACCAGAGAGGATGTTGAATTAAAAATAAGTCACACCTTTCTATTCTAGGCAAGTAAGTTGATATGCAATACAACCCGTACTACATAGATGAGTAATGAGTGTAATATATAAGATTGCACTTACCATAATACTGTGGTTTATTGGCTAAACATTAGGTAATCCCAGAAAGTGCAGTCAACGTTCCTGGTCATCGAACACAGGAACTGATTGATAGTAGCTGACCAACTGAAAGTGCAGCTTCCTCTGATTATTACCCAAATCATAGATGTAATCACAGATTTGGAGGAAACTAGCCACAAGGAATTTTGCGATTATAACATGAGGCTAAACTTTAAATCTGAAGACATTAAATTAGAGTATTAGTGTAACAAGAATATAAGAGTATTAATATAGGGCTCCTCGATAGGGTGAAACTGAACACTGTGAGGTTCAATGAGTAATTGGTTTGGATTACACATTTTGTTGAAAATCAATATAGGGGTCCTTTAAAGAGTGAAACAAAACACTATGTAGTACAATTAGCAATTAGTTTAGATCATAACTATTATTGTTAGGTCCAATGTCGGTGTGCCATATACAATTATTATGTGTATACTTCTAAACAAAAATAATCATCTCCCTTGAGTGAAAATACAATCTTGATTCGATTTTGATATACATATGTTATTAGGGCACATCGTATGTTTTAATTTGTGTTGTACTAGGGAACTGTAAATTGTATGTTGTTAGACAGCAATACACTTTACTAATTTATATTCCTCTGTCTCCTATAGTTTTTTATTTAAAAAAAACATGTACTGATGAAGGTGATGTGAACCATTCTGATTTCCACTGAACTCCGCGTCAACAGATTTTCTTACATTTTTTTTTCTTCTCCTAGTATTGATATAAAATAAAAATTATGTATGCAGTTGAATATTGTGTATATGTATGAGATCCTTTTCAATTAATTAATGTGTTTTTAACATGAATATGTGGTCCATATACATTTAACTATATAATAAATGATAATTCCTTGAACTATAGGGAGACAGAGACTGTAGGATTTTTAATATTGTTGCATATTTTGCCTTAGATGTATACTCTTACAAATATGGTGTTGATGTGTCGAATTAAGGTGTAATGACACAAGCAAAGCACGAAAGGTAAATATAATTTTGTTCAGTTACACACTACCCTGTCCCTTTTGGCTACCCAGGGTAACTCGCCTGTTGTTCGGTGTGTGACACCATTCAAATGCACTCTTGGGGGCATACTTATACTCTGTTTGCGTCGAATGTGCATCAAAAAGTTTGACGCACATTCGGCGCAAACCTTGCACCATATTTATACTATGACGCCCGACCCCACGAATGTCAAAATTCCTCTGTGTGTGTCATTTTCTGGATGCGGGAAACCACCTTGCGTTAATGACATTCAAGGTAGGCGTTCCCGTCCAATAAATGACTTTAAGGCCTGTGCGCCTTATTTATACTCCTGTCTCATTTTGGCGCACAGGAGGGGGCGGGCCTTAAAAAACGGCGCCCAGCCTGCTGTGCGCCGGTTTATAACACCTGAGTTAGGGCAGGCGTTAAGGGACCTGTGGGCTCATGTCCATGGTCTCTGACCATGGAAGCAGTCCACAGGTGCCCTTCCCTGTCCCCAGAGACACTCCCCGCCACACCCACCCACCCCTGAAGGACACCCATGGATGGGGGGACCCCTCCCAGGTAAATACAGGTAAGTTGAGGTAAGTATTTTTCAAAAAAGAATTTTGTGGCATAGGGGGGCCTAACATGGGCCCCCGTACATGCCATTGTGCCCAATGGCCATGCCCAGGGGTCAGAAGTCCCCTGGGCATGGCCATTGGGCAGAGGGGCATGACTCCTGTCTTTGCTAAGACAGGAGTCATTTCCATGGGGGTTGTGTATCAAAAAATGGCGCAAGTCCGGTTTGAGCCATGATTTTTTACTTTAACCTGACTTGCACCATTTTTTGATACACAACCCTAATTTACCCCTACGCCGGCGCTGCCTGGTTAGAGCCATTTTTTTTTACTCTGACCAGCCCGCAACACCGGCTAACGTCAGTCCATAAATACAGCGCCCGCCTGGCACGTTGGAATGGCGCTAGCCGGCGTTAAAAATGTTTGACGCAAACCAGCGCCAGCACTGGTTTGCTTCAGAAAGTATAAATATGGGTCTTGGTTTGGAAGTTGGGTCTGAGAGCCCTGATTGGGGTCTGCTAAGACTCTGTCTGTTTTTCTCATCATTCTCGTTTCACTAACTAGTTTTAAATTGTTCATTTTGTTTCGACTGAAATCTTAAATCTTGCAAATACTTCAAAAATAAAATTAACATTGTGACTATACGTGGTTAACAGTGGCGGCCCGCAGTTTTAGGAGGGAGCGGGCGGGTGGGAAGCACACACACTCATTCTTTCACACACATGCACGCACATCCATTAACAACACTCATCAACAATCAAACATGCACACATGCACCAAACTTTCATAAAAAAAATCTCACTCACACATACACACACTTACCTTCAGCCTCGGAGGTCCCAGGAGGGTTGGGACTGCTGCCTTCCCTCCCTCACTGGCTGACCTTAGGTCAGCCAATGAGGGAAGGCAAAAGTCCCAAATTCGTCACAGAGTGAGATGGGGTCAGTGAGACTACTGACCCCACCCCACACTGTGACGAGGGCTTAAACCTGAAGCACCCAGGTCGAAGTCCATGGGTGACGCTTCCCTCGTCACCTGGGGGAGGGCCTTGAGGCACCTTTGCTGAGCTGAGGAGGTCACGCCCACAGGAGCTGTGACCTCTTCAGCCCAGCAAAGTTCAGCTCAGACAGCCAGGAGTCTGCGCAAATCGCACATGTCTGCTCCTGGCTGCCTGACCTGAACATGAAGAGTGGGTGTCAGGCTGACCTTTGTCCAGCCTGACCGGTACTCTTCATGAGGGGCAAAAGGTGGGGGGGCGTGGCCCCTCCGCCCTAAAGGACGGGCCGCGCCTGATGGTTAATGAATATGGGCAGTTGGAGCACTGTGTGAACAGGCCCTATATTCAGAGGCAGGTGCACAAGCCAACAGTTCAAATTTACCAAGGCTGGTGCAAGGTCCACCATGCGGGCAGGCCCTGAACTTAGAGTAAAATATATACAGCCAAAGGCTATGTGCCGAGGGCTCAGTAGCACCGGGACTGCCATGGGACTGGATTGCATTAAGGCACTCTGCTACAGCTCCTGTGACATGAAGTATATAAAAATTCCTGGCCTCTGGCCAGACCCGGCACCCAAGCCAGCTACCCTTATGAGTATAGGCCGTGGTGGTAGGACACAGGGCCTTGCCACCAAACCCTATGTATGGGATGATGAAACCTATGCCCAATGGTTGTGTGGCACAATGTTGAGTACAAATATTTTTAACTGCTAAAACAGTGTTGCATTAATATTGAAACTATTAAGCATAAAAGTCAATTTATAGTATGGATGGATACATGCATGAAGAGATGCAGCCTCTTTGATACGGCTGCCACGCTGAAGTAACGCTATTCATAGGAAAAACACAGGCGTTTACAGAGTACATTCAGACGTAATAGAGGGTGAGCAGGCAGAATGATGCTTACATGGTCTGCCTGCCCTCTAAAGTGAAGATTGGACTTGAGAGTTACTAATTATTTTTAACTACTTTAAGAAATAGTGAGAAGGAAATGGCTGGAAGACACATATTAGAATTTATAGGGAGTGCACAATATTAAACCCAGGTTTGATTCTTTCCCCTTACAGGTTATATTGGTTTTGTTGGTAATTTTCTGTAGACACAATGAAATGTGCCAATCCATCAAAAAGAAAAATATTGACTAACTTAAACAGCTTGAAACATCATTGAGAAAAAAAATATAGTCCACAAAAATACTGTATTTCCTGAAGAACATGGATGACAACCGAAACACCACCAACAAAATCATTGTGATTCTAAATACAAAGTAATAACAAATAAATATAAACAAACTCACAAACACGACCACACAAATAACCAAGACATGAATATTTAAAAATTACACAGGTAATACAAATAATTTGTATACAAAATGCCCACTTAACTTGTAAAAAAATAATATGGCTATCTGAAAGTCTTAGAAACTCAAAACAATTTCCTCCTTCTAGTACCTACCCTGAGGCCATTTACATTCCAAGAGAGAATCTTTAGTTTAATATCTATTCCTAAACCATCATCCTATACCTTCCTCTGATAATTGTTTCCTGTCTGGAATGGAATTATACTCAAATATGAGGACTCTTTTTTTATGAATTTTTCCCCAAATGCTCCCCACCCTGTAAAAACAAAACCAATTTGCACCCTTCCTTGACCTTCTTCCCTCTAAGTTAGCTCTCCCCTCACGGATTCCAGTTTTTCTCACAGTTCTTTATCATTTTGCTTTAGTGCCTGGACCTCGTTCCTATTAGATTCTACTTCTTTCTGTAATGTTCCCAAGGAGGCTTCTATAGCCCCTAGCGTCTTCGTTAGGCTAGTGATTTTTATATCAAGGCTGTTACAAGCCCCCTGAATTTTAACTTGATTGGACTCCGATATTTCAAACTCATCCCTCATCACTTCTAACAGCGGGCGTAATATAGCATCAGTGCAACTTATTGTGGGCTGTGAAGTGTCTGTCTCCTGTATTAGCGCCAAAGGCCCCCCGGCCGCATGAAGCACTGGTTCTAAAGTAGGAGGGCTCTGAGGCTGATTTACCGCCGTTGAGTCTCTTCCTATCAGAGTGGATACCATATTTGATGTAGAAGTTAATATAGTCTGCTGATCCAATTGCCTAAGCTGTTCTTGAGACTTCTGGATCTTTGAAAAAAGACCTGAGCAAAGGAGTAAATTTTGCCATCCCCGAATATGCTCTTAATGTAGCCCCTGTTTCCTCTATTGGGGTAATTTGCTTAGGTTGGTTAGGGGACCCTCCCTCGTTATGCAATAATGTCAAGTTTGAAGTCTTACCTTTTGTGGGTTGCTTAGTCCATCTACCAGGCCAAGATAATAATTGACCTGAGGCGGTTACAGCACCTGGATTGTCCACAACCAATTTAGTAGACAGGGATTTCCCTGCCCTTGCTGTCTAGTCCTGAATCCAGGCCCCGGTGAGCATTTGGGGGACACACAGGAATAATCCAGAGCAGCCTGTGTGCTCTCGGCAATCAATGCAGATTGTCTGGGCCAGCTGGCAAACCTGCCAGCAAACACCTTCTCCAGAGACCTCGGGGGGGGGGCTTGTGCTGACTCTGCCCAAGCCGCTCTGGAAGTCCGGTCTAGCTGTGGTGCTCCTGCCGCGACAGATTTGCTGTGCTGCCCGGGACGACAAAGATGGATACAGCAACGCGGAAGAGTGCTCCACCGATATTAATGTCAGTAAGCCCATCCAGATTGTGCTGAATCATTCCTCGAGGAGCCGATGACCCCCACATCAAGGTAAGCTCCGAACCATATCCTATTGGCTCCAGAGAAGCGGAGGTCTTGCATCCAGCGTCCTTAGCTGGCCGCCATGTTCCCCCCATTCCCAGCACACATTTAAGACAGGAGGAGTTGGGAGAAGTTCTTAAGAGGAAAAGATGGATTAGTCAGTTTGCCTGCTCTAATCAAACCTGTAATGTGAAAGGTGTGGCAATTATTGTAAAAAAATTCAATTCAAGCTCATCTGATGGACGTAAGGGCAGACCCTGGGGTAGATAGTTGGCGGTAAACATTAAGCTGCATGGGATTGACTACACCTTAGTGTCATATTACGGCCCTAGCACGGATGACCCAGGCCTGCATATGGATCTACATAACTAGCTGGCAGAGACTAGAAATCTGATGTTAATAGGGGGGATTTTAATGTCTTATTAAATTCCACATTAGATAGATCCACCTCTAGACCAACAGTTAATACAAACAAAATGAGAATGTGTCTATGTGATATAATAAAGAATATGGGTCTAATAGATACCTGGCGAACTAAGGTAGGGCAGATAAAGAAGCTTATCTTTTTGAATAAAAAATACAGGCACGCTTCTACAATTGACTTTTTTCTGATAGATGCTAGGTTTCAAAATGAACTAATCAGGGCCACCCACCACCCAAGCCATCTTTCGGACCATTCCACTGTACAATTTGAACTGTCATTGGCCGGATCTCCTCTATGTACTAGATGGACCTTGGATAGGTCGCTCTTGGGAGAAGAAGAGATTATAAGGCTGTTAAAAAGGGATACCAAGGAATTTTTTGAGCTAAAGGTAGGTTCGGCCCCATTAAGTACGGTTTAGGAAACATAAAAAGCCTTTATCCGCGGGAAATTGATAAGCTACGCAGCATTCAGAACAAACAGGAGTAAAAAAACAGTTGAGTTGCTAGAGGTTAAGATTGGTGAACTTCAGAATTTGATCAATAGATGCAATGACCCCACAGAGCAAGCAATCTCACAGAACCAGATTCGGGAAACCAAAAATTCACTTGAGGTATTCCTTGAAGCAATAGTAAGAAAAAAATGGGAAGCTAGTAAGTTGGCGCACTTCGAGTATGGAGAAGGCTGTGGGAGGCTATTAACATGGAATGCCAGGACAGCGAGTGCCAGGAATTTGATCAAAGAGATAAGGACTGGCGAGATAGGTGGTATCTGTCTGGAAGATCGAGCCATCGAAAGGGCCTTTGATAGTTTTTTTCCGATTTATATAGTGAGGACACATCGATCTCAGAGGAGGAAATTGATAAATGGCTGAGAGAGGATGAGCTTACCAGGTTAGAACAGGACCACAACAATAACTTCAACCAGCAGATCCAAACATCAGAAGTAGAGGAAGTTATCACTAGATTAAAGAAAAGGAAGGCGCCGGGCCTGGATGGTATCCCAGCTGAACTATATAAAGTCTTGAAGGAGGGACTCACTCCAGCCTTAACGCAACTAATGAACTCTGTTTTTATAGAAACTTCTGCAATCCCTGCTTCATGGAATAAAGCTACTACAACTTTAATTTTAAAGCCACAAAGGGACCCAAGAAGATGCGAGTCAGATAGAACTATCTCACTACTTAATAATAATTATAAAATCTTTGCACACGTCGTGGCTTAGAGACTGGATAACGTGATCACTAGGTTAGTCCATGATAACCAGAAAGATTTTATGAGAGACATGCACCTAGAAGATTTGATTCATGACCTGGTCCCTACAATTGACATTGCAACATCTATTAACTCTCCTCTGTCCATCATGACTATTGATGCTGCAAAGGCATTTGATAGAGTGAGTTGGCCTTTCTTGCAGGCAATAATTAAATGGAATAACTTAGGTGATAATTTTCTCAAAGCCATTAAGGTAATTTATAAATCGCCTACCGCTAGGATCCTTGTCAATGGTAATCTTTCGCTGCACCTTCAAATTAGTAGGGAGACAAGACAGGGATGCCCGCTTTCCCCCTCCTCTTTAACCTATATATTGAGCCATTAGCCAGAACAATTAGGCAAGATCAGAGAATACTACCATTCCAGCGTCAAAGCTGGATCAAGAAGGGAGCCCTTTACGCAGACGACTTGTTGATTTATATGCAAGACTTCAAAAGATCCTTTACAGTAAATCTAGAAATCATCACAGATTTTGGGAAAATCCCTGGTTATCTTGGCAACACAGAAAAATCTGAGTTGATGACTTGGAATCTACCACAGGAAAACCCATTAGAGAAGGAAGAAATTCGGTATCTAGGGGGAAGGTGGTGAAGAACTTGGGGGAAATGGCCCAGGTAAATTTTTCTAGCCTCATGATGGGAACAAAAAGGCTTCTTCAACAATGGTCACATCTACAACTCACTATTCTAGGGAAAGCAAACTTAATAAAAATTATGCTCTTGCCTAAATGTTCTTTTATATTTAATACTTTACCTTTACATTTCAAGACTGACTGGCTCCAAAAACTTCAGGGGGAAATAATCAGCTTTATTTGGTCTCATACAAATCCTAGAATTGCTTGGAAAAAACTGAGGAAGAAGAAACTCAATGGGGAATTGCATTGCCAATATTTCAGTTATATTGTTTTGCTTTTCAGTTAGAAAACTTTAGACATCTCTTGGCTAAATATTACATGTCCCCCTGATTACAGGCATTAACAAAAGATTTTCAAGAGCAGGGCTTATACTTTCTGTACAAATTCAGACACCCAAGGTACTACACAAATGTAAGGCTACAAGTAATTAATGCAGCCTGTAAGATATGGTTCCAGGTGAGAAGGAAACTAGGGATTCCATACTACAGTGACGTGGCCCTAATTTGGAACTCTCCTGGCCCTCCAGTTTGCCTACAGGATGCCCTGGCACTTCCATTAATAGATGCACGTTTTGAACGATGGGGACAATTATCCATGGGGGGCTCTATGGTCTTATGGACCGCATTATCCAGCAAGTTCAATACTAAAATATTCAGGATCAAATATCTACAAATTAAAAGCTGGTTACAAGGAGAATCTGAAGTAGGCCTCATAACGAAATGGGAAAATGAAATAGCTGATATGCGAAAATGAAAGAAAGAGGTATCAAGATGCTATTGGGCATTAGTTTAAGCAGAAGACACCTCTCTTTCACCATTGGAAGTTGTTTGGAAACTGGATCTCCTGGACTGTAATTTCTCCCATCTCTGGCAATCACCAATGCATACACTTTGGTCTACGGTGAAGTCTGCACCCCTCAGAAGGAATCATCTATTCACCATATACAGGGCATACGGGACACCTTGAAAATTGGCTAAAATAAGTGTCCCGAGGAAGAGTTCCTGTTCAAAATGTGGTTTGGAAGGTGCGGATGATGTACACCTTTGGTGGCAATGCCCGGAACTTCAAAATGTTTGGCAGAAAGTGGGTAAGACAGTCTCAGATATAATGAACAGACGAATAGAGGTAAGCCTACCAATGGTAATATTTGGTATGCATGAGGGACCTAGGATAAATCCATGTGATGAAGTGGTGAAGCTCCAGCTATGCCTAACTGTATATATTATTTTAATAGTCCGCTGGGCAAACTGTATTAAATGGCTTTCCAAATCTCCCCCCACACAGGTGGAATGGCTGTTATCAGCTAAAGGAATAGCCTATTTGTACTGCAGTAATGGTTCAGGGAAATGCCTTGGAATGTAGGAACCCTTCCTATTGTTTTATTTAGCCTGTCACTCTGTCCCTAAATTGGGGGATCTTTAATTTTGCATTGACAATCCACCAGGGTAAAGGTCCAATAATTAACCAGCAAGTCACAACAAGGAGGAAATGAGGGTAGGGGCCTGTACATCTGCTTTCCCTCTTCTTTCTCTTTCCTCCATTCTTGCTGATGGAGACCAGTTCCCTGGTACTGATCTCCAGGTTGGAGTTTCTCAAACAGAACCTGGACAAACGGGATATCTCCTTGCTATATATGAGGACAAAAAAAAATTCCACTTAAATACAGCAGTATAAAAAGTTTAAAAAAAATAATCACATTGAAATAAAATCGATATTCACCTAAGTGAATAACCCCCTCACAATTAAGTAAATTACCTAACTCAACACAAAGAAACTTTCAGTGGTTACACAGAAAAATAATTAACCTAGCAACACTATTAAAGAAGGAAAGGAAAAACTCAGAACTTCCTATTGCTATTTAATCTATACATCCAAAAAGGAGCACCAAGTTCTGCAACACGCAAGCAACAACAGCAAATTTGAAAGTGTACATTTCATCCAGTAAAATATATAATCCAAATAAAAAAAATAAATTAAAAACACAACATAAAATATAAATATATTCTTACACTTTTTCATATTAATACAGAATAAACATCTCAAAATTCTCACAAATGAGCAAAAAAAGAAAAGAAAAATATAATCAACAAAACCACATATACAATCACAGCAAAGAACAACAATCTAGTAGGCATACAAATAATATATTGTACATTATTAAAATGTTACTAATTATACTTTTAAAAAGTTACCCATTGAAATAATTATACATTTACATTATATTTATAAATATTTTATTATACAAGAATAACAACCCAAGCTACACTACTTCCTAAAACGACAGACCTTTAATGAAATATATGGATTCTACTTAAAAGAAAAGAAAATCAATTAACATAATGGAAATATAGCAAATACTATTCGAACCAGTGTTATGGGTGTGGTACAAAAGCTAATTATCAAATTGAAATTCTGGGAGAACATAATCACCCCTTGAAGTTGGATGTGTTCTACATGACTTTTAAGAAAAAGTCTCTTATTTTTCTACACCAGCATGGACAATCCCAGAGGAGCATATCCCCAAAAACTGCAACCCACTTGTCAGGACAAATGTCACAATTACACCTTTTAAAATGTAAAATATAAATTTAAAAAGGAGACTCCAGAGGCATGTAACATCTTCACCAAAAACATCATTTAAAACAGACATTAGCCCCCCTCTACTCAACCCCATATCAAACAGGATTTTAATTTATATGACAATATAAATAATAATGGTAAAAGGATTACTGTGTTACAATTTACAAACCCTAACCAAGAGCACCAGGTGGTTGATGCTTATAACCTTCAAATAAATGTACACTTTCAAGGACGCTATATGAAAAACACCATACTCCTCATTTAAACTTTACTTCCAAACTGAGGCCCATATTAATACTTCTTTAGAGCCGCATTTGCACCATTTTTTTATGCAAAAATGGCGCAAAATTACAAAATACAATTGTATTTTGTAAGTTTGCGCCACTTTTGCGTAAAAAAGCGGCGCAAATGCGGTGCTAAAAAAGTATAAATATGGGCCTGAGGTCAAAAATACAATAAATGTGTATCAGTGATACACCAGAAAACCAACAAGTACACCCATGTTAAAATAATTATAGATTTTGAGTATGCTATGATTGGAATAATAGACAAGGTCTGCCAAGAGTCACAAAGAGTCTTTTTTTCTTTTCAATCAAGCAATTTGGAGAAGATTACAAAAATCACCCTTTGTAATACAGTATTCCACTAATATCTAAGTTATCTTCAAATTAACAAAAAACTCCTGCACCACAGTTATATTTTGAGGGCACCTGGGAGTGTTGAATGCACTGTTCAAGGCACCGACAAAAACTAAAGTTCAACATACAGTGGTGAAATGTGTATGAAAGTGCAAGAAAATAAATACCAAAAAAACAATACTTTCAGCTTAATGGTGGTGTAATTCCTATCAGAGCACTCTAGAAAAATACGATCCCAACATGTCAATTTATTGCCATCTTATAAAAAGAACAAACATACTGGGAACTCAGACTAACACAAAGCTTAGCCCAATGAAGTAAGCTGAATGTCCAGGAGAAGAAAAGAGTCAACACTTCGAAAGGATTTCTTTCTGAGTGTTTAATCCAGATATAAATATCAAGGGTAATAAGAACTACAACAGTTCCTAAGCCCAGGCTGCTCTCTCCAACTGTCCAGGAAGAACCTTCACTAACATTCCAGACAGAAGAACAGTAAGCAAGCCAGGGGGAGAGGAGGAACATACCAAGTAGCACAAAAACAAGAAGATACAGAGAAAACACAATAATAATAAATATAAATATAAAGTAAAAACAACACTACAATACTACACCCAACTACTAATCTCTCAGGTTTCTAGACAAGCAGAGAAATGCACAACAGGCTGTCAGTGTTCAAAAGTGCTACTTTGAAAATATTCAATGGCTTTTTTACTTAGAAAATATTACCTGTAATCTAATATGAATAAACAAATCAAACTCATAAAAACATAGCCACTAAATAACCTACTAAACAAGCCACAAACTAAGTTAAATAATATAGGGCCAGCTATATCAAACATTTTTGCGATCGCAAAAGTGCATTTTGGTATGTATCAAGTCTAATTTGAGATTCGGTAACTTGTTACCGAATCGCAAATTGGATTTGCGACTACATACCGATTCGGTATTAGGAAGGGTGTGTCAAGGGCGTCCCTTCCTAATACTGAATCGCAGAGGTATGTATGATTGATTTGTGACCGTGAATGTGTGAATGCGGTCGCAAAACAATCGCAGTTACCACAAATTTTAAATTGGTGGTAATCCATTCGCAAAGGTCCCTTGGGGCCCCTTCCCCTTTGTGAATGCATGTGAAAACATTTTTAAGAGCTACTCTTAAAAAATGAAAACAAAACTTTTTCTTTTTTAAAAGCGTCCCGTTTTCCTTGCAGGGAAAAGGGCTGCATTTGAAAAAAAAAAAAAAAAGAGTGCTTTATTTAAAAGCAATCACAGACATGGAGGTCTGCTGAGCCCAGCAGGCCACCATCCCTGTGATTGTAGCCTTTCGCAATGACTCGCAAATTGCGACCTACCTCATGAATATTAATGAGGTAGGTCGATTTGCGAGCCCTTGCGAATCGCTATATGAAACGCCTGGAGTTTCATACATTCCAGTAGGGTTTACCTAATTGCGATTCACAAAAAAACGCAATTTGGTAATCGCTGTTGAAAATCATGATACATCTTTAATTTGTATAAAAAATATAAAGGGGGAGTGGCTATGAGAGCCATCATGGAGGATGCTTAAGGGTGCAGCTCCGCTCCGACAACATCCTGCTTGTAACAGAGGCCCAGATTTCCTACTTGGTCTCAGGAGCCTGCCTGGGATACACCGCACAGTGCGGAGATGACCATTGCCTTAGAGGAAGCGCAGCCGCGCCCAAAGCCCTTTACCAAAGCAACACTGATCCTGTGGGCCGCAGATAGCAGAATGGTCCTGAGGAGTGGTGGTAGTTGGCTGGGGCATATCTGCACAGCAATACTAGACAGGACCTGGGCCTGAAACGAGAACTGGTGGCCCAGCAGAGGGCTGACATCGAGTGAGGCCCAGTCAAGCAGACTTGCCACTGAGCGCCGATCCCTGGGCCCACAGGGATATGGCGAGGCTTGGCAGAGTGCCGAAGGGCAGGCAAGGAGGTAGCTGTTCACTGGCTTGATGCCAATGGACTTAAACTGTGGCCCTGTTCTTAGTAATGTTGAGAGTGGGCACATTACCTGCTGCTGGGTGGCTAGCAAGACCTGGGAGAGACCATGAGGGCCTCCTGAGAGAGCTGGGACCCATTTAGGGAGGTAAGATAGCTTGGCAGAGTGACTGTCTGCAGTGACCCCTGTGGCAGCGGTGAGCAGGCCTGGGGGGAGACGCCTTGGTTGAAGGCTGATGAGGATGTGTGAGCCTGCAGTTGTGAGAACCTGAAACCCTACATGGAGTACTCCTGATAGGAGATAAGTTGTATATAGGGGTTGGGCATTTATACTCCTCCTCACCCTCCTTAGACTGGGTTTGCACTTCAGAACATGTGCCCTCTATAAGACCGGCCCCTTAGCTACAGACAACCCAGAGTTGCTGCCCTCCCACCCCCGCTCCCAGAGACTGAGGTGGGAGATTAAGGCCTCATGTTGGCACTGAGGACTGCAATGGTTGAGCCAGCCTTGGGGGACCGCTGCTGGCCCTGTTTGGGTTAGGACATTTGGAACTCATCTTTGCTCCCCACACCAGCATAAGCACAGTTGGGAGAAGGCTGGAATTCATTACCCCCCCATGCTTTGTTCCCAAACCCAGCAGCTCTTTTACCCCTGCACTGAAAATGCTGTTGTGCACCAGTGGGCCTGCCTGAGTGCAAAGCAGGGACCACTTTTCAGCATCATGGTGGGTGCCGGTACCAAATGGTGACTCTTGGCTTGAACAGTACTAGGTCAGCCTAGAAGAGACCTGGCTGGATGGAGATCGGAGACACTCTCAGGGGTCACTGGCAGCTGTCAACTGACTTAATGCAATATTCAGCGCATCAGCCTCATATGTTCAAGCAGTGGGGAGTACTGGGAAAACCAGACTGAGCCCCTGAACAGGTCTGCCGCCACTTTAGGGCAATTTATCTGGCCGTTGGGTCCACTGGGTGGTACTCTGGCACTCGCATTACAGACTGCTTCAACCAGCAGAGTGCCTGATGGACATGGGCAAGTAGGGGGTCAGACAGTTCAACGCCCACTGAGGTGCCTCTGACCTGGCCATGACAGCACCCGGAGAAGCTGAGGGATCAGAAGCCATGACACCTCCCATGCTGCTGCAGTTTGAAAAGATATTAGCAGCTATAGCGGATACAAAGTCCACACTTCAACAGGATATTAGTGCTGTCTCAGTGGGGCTAGGTCTGCTGAGAGCGGAACATCATAAACTAGCAGATAGGGTGAAGGAAGTACAATCAGGGATTGCAAAAATGAGCCCCGCACATTTGAACCTGGACCAACAGGTCACAGTGCTGGCTGAAAAAGTGCATACATAAGAACACCAAGCTGAAGATGCAGAGGATGCAATTGAAGAAACAACCTTTGAACATTGGGCTTCCAGAGAGCACAGAAGGAAGTGACATGGTGTCCTATCGTGAACATTTGCAAAAAGAACAGATGATGGGCGGAATGCTGACCAATGCAAATATTCACCCCCAGTCACAAAGATCTGGGTTTAATCCATTTTTTTTTGCTCCCCACGCCACCCCAGTTTGGACTCAGCCATATGCAAATCAGTCTTGACCCTATTTCTCATGGGAACAGTCCAGCTCGAACTGCCAAGCCAGGTCCTCCCTGGACCGGAAACAAGCATCCTAGGACCGGTTTCAGGGTATCACCCTTCATCAGCTAGGCTAGCTTGAACCCAGTGGCGCAGTGAGCACGGGACCTAGGTCTGGGCATACCCTTCCCACTTGGGGCGACAAATGCAAAAAGAACAGATGATGGACGAAATGCTGAACAATGCAAATATTCACCCCCAGTCACAAAGATCTGGGTTTAATCCATCGTTTTTTTGCCCACCACGCCACCCCAGTTTGGACCCAGCCATATGCAAATCAGTCTTGACCCTGCTCCTCATGGGAACAGTCCAGCCCGAAATGCCAAGCATTGTCTGAGCTCCCTATGGGTGGCAAAAGAAATGCTGCAGCCCATAGGGATCTCGTGGAACCCCAATACCCTGGGTACCTAGGTACCATATACTAGGGAATTATTAGGGTGTTCCAGTCTGCCAATTAGAATTGGTAAAAATGGTCACTAGCCTGCAGTGACAATTTTAAAGGCAGAGAGAGCATTTGCTACAATATATTTATTTTATTTGCCTTGGACCATGAAGGTCAGTGTAATTAAATACAAATTACAGTAGAGGTCCCAAAATACAAAGTGAAAAAATGCTTTCAATAAAATTATAGCCACACAGCATAATAAAATTACTACAAACACTAAAAAACTATTTAAAATATAAAAACAATACACAACATTCCAAAGAAATATTACACTTATGAAGACAATTGAGGATTAGCACCTAAAATCCATAAAAAGTAAACTCGTATAGCACACAACATAATTCCTACACATTTCACAACTAAAATAATAAAATATATTCCAATTTAAAACCACATCTTAAAAATGTTTTAAATAATTTGTATTTTTAAATAATTAACACCTTACATTCGAACCAATTGAAATAAAAGCGTATATAAAACGTAACAATATTAGTAACTAAGAATTTCTAAACATACTTACAGCTTTGTTGTGTTCTTAGTTTATGACTCCAAATAAATAAACAGAACAAATCCAAGATATGAATCCAACAAAGGTTAAATAAAGAAAATATTCAAAATTAAAAAAGGTAAATCCAGGAAAAAATAAATATCAAATTCTTGAATCCCAGCAAACCCCAATTTAGCAACAGTGGCTGAAAGCAGATTTAGAATGAACGACCATGCAAGAGAGGATCTGAAAAAATGACCACATGACACAGGAGATAAAATAATGAACACGTGATGCAGGGTCTTAAAACAATGATCAAAGGAGACAGAATTATTAACACTGCAACATTATTAGCAATTAACGTGTAAGGAAAGAATGAAAATTACAAACATATCAAATAGGATTTTAAATAATGCCAACAAGGAATTCTCGTTACGAACTGAGGTTTCGAGTTCGGGACAGGTTCGCTCGACACATTGGTAGTCAGTTTACTATTTCACTCTCCGATGTTCCACTGAACCCCAGAAATTAATAATCATCAAAGTGCAAACCAAATATTTGATACCAGGCGAGTTACCATGGGATCATTAGCAACACAGTGGATTTAGATAATGCGAGCACCCATCCAATGAACAGAAGAACAATTTATGTGGTTTAATTTTCACCCTCTTCATATGAATGCGAAGCAAAATCTGAACATTCCAGATGCACCGGACGTATTGGTTGCTGTATCCTGCAGGCAGCAGTTTCAAAATATTCTGGCTTCAATAGACAGAACATCTTTTTTAACAACTCCAGCCAAATGTTTTTATAACCACCCCAACTTCTTAACCACACAACTGAAGAAATGGCTCGTCCTTTGTCTACAGACAAAGAAATAGTCCAGTCCAGCGTTTTTCTTATTCTCGTCAATAAACGTTTCTCTCAATGACCACCCTCATAGTGTCATCTGTTGCCATCTTAGATTTCTGGTGACAATTACAGACTACACATCCTTCAGCCTTGTGGTTATAGTCATTCGACGCTTTTGATGCCAATATGAGACTCAAAGCTTTGACATATTAGCCTAGATTTTGGATGGCCGTAATAATGTTATCATTTTTGTACATCTTGACATTTGAAAAATCATTTGTTAATTTGCGTATAGATTTAGCACAGTTTGAAACACATTTCTGCAGATCCATTAAGGTGGACCACCACTCTCAGGTGACATTCCTCGTCAGCGCACTTGCTGTAACTCTCTTTCGTGTTTCCTACATTCATGTGTAACGCTGCCCGTGATCCTTCTGTCATATCCTGAAAGTCCTGCTATGACCACTCTGAGTTCCTGCCATCACTGCTAGGTCTGTTTGTCATGTTCTGTAGTCTTGCAGATTTCACTTCCTGTAGATCTTACTGCTGCTATAACATGTACCTTTGTTAATGAACCTAAGAATCCACAGGCTGAGGCCATGTTGTACCTATAAAGAGAACTTCCTAATTTGTGGTGTGAAATGGTCAGGAGAGGCTAGTGCCCATTTGGGATGCTTAAAGTTAAAATGGCAACCATACTTTTCTTCTGCTCTTATGTTCTGATCCTGCATTTTTTTCTGATTAATATATTTTCCATATATTATCTGCATGTAATCATTCACTCCCTTCTTCCAATTTCTCTTTACCTTATCCTTCCTCAATCTACCTCGCCCACATTCCGCTCTGACATGTTATGACAACTTGTAAAGTGCGAACGACTCACTCCATGAAGCGCATACCAGCGTAGGTGGTTGGAATAAAATGACGAAACACAGATGGAACAGGTGGAAATGGAGTACTAACGCTTGAAATGCCCAGGTATTTAATGCTTTTTTAAAAATGAGTATTAATCTCCCAAAACGGTATAACTAAAGGCAGCTTGTTCCAGTGGAGAGGGCACGGTAAGAGAACGATCGACCGCCGTTTCTGGTACTACACGTCTGTTGTGGAGTTGCCAGGGCTATGTCAGAGGATTTGAGCTTTCTTCCAGGTTTGTAGAAGCTAACCCTAGTGCCTAGACAGTGGAGGTCTCTGCCATGCAAGCCTCTGCAGGTATGGTAAAACAGCTTAAATATCGAATGCTTTCTAATAGACAGCTAGGGAAGGGCTATGAGAAGCGGGCCCACAGTGGCCCTGGGAGGAAGGTGGCCGACCAGTCTGGCAGTTGCATTCTGCAAAATTTGTAGACATGACATTAGTGACTCATGTATTGCTACTATAAACATATTCCCATAATCTAGATGACTGGTTATAAAGGCTTGAGTAACGGTCTTCCTGCAGTGCAAAGGAATCCAGTGATGACATTCCTTTGTACAAACATAATGCCAAAACACAAGCTGAATACGATGCAACTCGATTTTGCTTGCTCAGCTTGTCATCTATTAGAATGTCCAGGTTTCTGGCAACATTTCAGCCCATATTTATACTTTTTGATACAAAACTGTGCAAATGCACTTTTGTGCATCAAAAACTATAGCGCTGGCTTGCGTGATTCCGGGGGGGGCCAGCCGGGCGGCAAATTTATGGAATCCCGCAAGCCAGCGCAAAGGGTGGGCTAGCGCCTGGGAAAATGATGTTAGCCGGGTGGGGGTATGATATGGGGGAAGATGGTTTTGCACCAAAAATTACATTAGGCTGGATAGAGGCAAAAAAATGCCCCTTACCAGCCTAGCATCATTTCCTGCTGCAAAACCATCCATATCACATGACTCCTGTCTTTACAAGACAGGAGTCATGCCCACCACCCCAATGGCCAGCACAGGGGACCTGTGTCCCCTGGGCATGGCCATTGCACCCTGTGCCATGCAGGGGGTCCCAAGTTGGGGTTTAATTAAAGGTAAAAGGAGTGAATAGTGCCTACCACACAAAATCTCAAAAACCACAATAAACACTCCAGTTAAGGCATTCGATGAATCTTAAATTTCATCCCTGCATTCACACAAGAGAGGTAGCAAGTAAATGGAAGTAAGAGACCTTGAGGGTCATTCTGACCCTGGCGGCCGGTGGCCGCCAGGGCCACCGACCACGGGAGCACCGCCAACAGGCTGGTGGTGCTCCAATGAGCATTCTGACCGCGGCGGTTCAGCCGCGGTCAGAAGCGGAAAGTCAGCGGTCTCCCGCTGACTTTCCGCTGCTCTTTGGAATCCTCCATGGCTGCGGAGCGCGGATTCTGACCCCCCCTACCGCCATCCAGTTCATGGCGGGAAAGCCGCCATGAACAGGATGGCGGTAGGGGGGGTCGCGGGTCCCCTGGGGGCCCCTGCCGTGCCCATGCCAATGGCATGGGCACGGCAGGGGCCCCCGTAAGAGGGCCCCGCAAAGTATTTCAGTGTCTGCCTTGCAGACACTGAAATACGCGACGGGTGCCACTGCACCCGTCGCACCTTCCCACTCCGCTGGCTCGATTACGAGCCGGCATCCTCGTGGGAAGGTCGTTTTCCCCTGGGCTGGCGGGCGGTTTTACTGGAACCGCCCGCCAGCCCAGGGGAAAACTCGTAAAACCCGCCGCGGTCTTTTGACCGCGGCGCGGTAATTTGGAGGGCGGGATCCTGGCGGGCGGCCTCCGCCGCCCGCCAGGGTCATAATGAGGCCCCAAATGTATCACTCTTTGTCTAGCGTCTCCAAGGATTCTCTTATTAATTTGAAGGAGTTTTAAAATAATGCAATTAGTAAATACTATATTGAATTTTTCCTCTTGGTATGTGTTGATATTTTTTCAAAAGGTTTAAATAGACATTGTGATGCATCAACGGTCTGATAGCTTTTCATTCTATGAATTAATTCTTAAAACTGGATGGTTGTAGTCTTGGTAATGTATGCTGTTGCTCCAGGTTTTATTTCTTTCTCAGTGTCATTCTACCCATTTGTACAAATTAGTCTTCTGATTTTAATGCATTCTCACGTTATGAAGTGGTATTGTATATTGTAAATAATGTGCAAGATTGTAAAGATGGCATGGATAGATAAAAGTTAAAGATAACATAGTAATTTAAAATTTCCATTTGCGGTTTTGAGGTTTAGGATTGCAGGCATCATTCACAACCCATTAAAATTAAATAAAACACAACTAAAATTTTGGTCATACTATATCACTTTACAAAGTAAAACAAATCAACCCTTTAATAACAAGGCTTATTTTGCTAATTAGATTTTCTCTCGCACTACAGATGTAACAGTTTGTGCTCTGGAACTAGTTAATAGCTTTGCTTATCACTTCTGACCAAGAACATTATGCCACTTATTTCCATTGCAGTTTGGGGTGGTGGAGGGTCACAATGGCCCACTCAGTGGCCCCCAGCTTAACAAGCAGCAATGGGCGGGAGGTGGGGGGATGGCACAGAAAGTTTTAGTGAACTGCAAGCAGCTACAGGTATGCTTTGCAAACAAAGAAAAAAGTCGATCAGAAAACACATGGGATAATTAGAACTGGTCAAGTGGGATTGTACTTGGTTGCTGCTCTCAGGGAGGGACAAATACTGCCGGAGACATGATGAATGTATGCCATAAAAAAGAATAGAGCAGTGACAATGACGCCGGCAAATAGCAAGCCTGTTGGTGGGCCTGAAGCCCATATACTGAATACAGCATGTCTTGAAGACAGCAAATGCGCGCAGCCAAGTCTAGGCCTAATATATCCACTTACCTCTGAAGCTTGTCTCTGAAGATTGCCTTTGGTCACCATTTCCATATATGGTGACAGGCCCCACTAACGATCAGACACTGTCAAACTGCTAAATTTACATTCCATTTCATGCTCATTAATTTGAGCTTTTTAGCATTTCAAGCCTCTGACTATGTAGATCAAAATGACTTCAATGTTTTTGTTAAAAAACATGAGAACACAAATTCACAAAACAAAACACAAATTCTAGGTAAAACACACAAGTGAAAGCCAAATCGTGCAGCACACTTGCACTCCAAAGACTTAGGTGGTCATTACAACCCTGGCGGACGGTGCTAAAGCGGCGGTAAGACCGCCAACAGGCTGGCGGTAAAAAAATTGCAATTACGACAGTGGCGGAAACCGCCAACAAAGACAGCCACTTTAACACTCCGACCGCCACGGCAGTACAAACAAACAGCGCAGTGGTCACCGCCAACAGACAGGCGGGAGACAATGTACCGCCCACACTATTATGACAGGCCAATCCATCACCTTTTCCGGGGCGGATTCACCGTGGATAAAAACACGGCGGAAACAGGAATTCCGAAGGGAAAACGCTCACCTCTACACACCCCACGAGGAACGAGGACACCATGGAACCGGAACTCCAAATTCTACCTGCGATAGTCTTCCTGCTCCTCTACCAGGAGCACGAACGCCGGTGGCGAAGACCACAGTGAGTACTGCACCTACGACACAGGGGAGGGGGGAGGCAAAAAACAGGGACACACACACTCAACACCCCCACCCCCAACCCCCACCCACTACAACACACACACTAATACATGTTGATACATTACAGTTACACCCCCCAGACCCCCTAGAAGAATGCAAAGACAAAAGGAAATGAGTGTAACCATTGTAATATATTAAAATCCAGTACTCAAAATATATATACACCATAAACAAATATATACACCAATAATACAAGTCCAGGTATTGTACCATTTATAGTCTGTGGACCACTGGGCCAAAAATGCATGGGCGAGGCCCACACTCGATACCGGCTCAAAACAGAGAGAACACTGCAGGGGCATCAGATAGAAATACAACAGGCACCTCAGGGGGAAGGGAAGGGGGGCACCTCAGCCGGATGAGTGCACAACACCAGATCCACAAGGGGGCTCAATGCCCACTGTTCAATCGTGGGGAGTGCAAAGCCACAGCCTCTCAAGTCTCTCCAGTGGGTGGTTTGCCCACTGCTGCATCCTGGGGAGTGCAAAGCCACAGTCTCTCAAGTCTCTCCAGTGGGTGGTTTGCCCACTGCTGCATCCTGGGGAGTGCAAAGCCACAGTCTCTCAAGTCTCTCCAGTGGGTGGTTTGCCCACTGCTGCATCCTGGGGAGTGCAAAGCCACAGTCACTCAAGTGGATAACAGTCTCCACTGGTTCTGGAGGGGAACTGGTGCCCAGAGTGCTTCATCCTGTGAAGGACAGAGGTAGTGGATGGATCACACTGGTGCCCAGCGTGCTTCATCCTGTGAAGGACAGAGGTAGTGGATGGATCACTCCACTGGTTCTGGAGGGGGACTGGTGCCCAGAGTGCTTCATCCTGTGAAGGACAGAGGTAGTGGATGGATCACTCCACTGGTTCTGGAGGGGAACTGGTGCCCAGAGTGCATCACTCACCCCGTGACGTACCCAGTTGCGTCAGTGCCCCTGCCACTCATGGGCTAGCGGTGCTTGAGTTGGAGGTGCCCTGTTCAGCGGTGCTTGAGTAGGCGGTGCCCTGTTCAGCGGTGCTTGAGAAGGCGGTGCCCTGTTCAGCGGTGCTTGAGTTGGCGGTGCCCTGTTCAGCGGTGCTTAAGTTGGCGGTGCCCTGTTCAGCGGTGCTTGTGCTGGTGGTCCTTCATGGCCCAGCGGGACTTGTGCTGGTGGTCCTTCATGGCCCAGCGGGGCTTCTGCTGGCGGTCCATCATGGCCCAGCGGGGCTTGTGCTGGCGGTCCTTCATGGCCCAGCGGGGCTTGTGCTGGCGGTGGCCTCCTGGGCAGCTGGGCCGGGGCTGGCAGGGCCCTCCTGGGCAGCTGGGCTGGGGCTGGCGGTGGCCTCCTGGGCAGCTGGGCTGGGGCTGGCGGTGGCCTCCTGGGCAGCTGGGCTGGCAGGGCCCTCCCGGGCAGCTGGGCTGGGGCTGGCGGGGCCCTCCTGGGCAGCTAGGCTGGGGCTGGCGGGGCCCTCCTGGGCAGCGGGGATGATGGCGGTCTTCTCCGCCATGCAGCTCTTCCCAGACTTGCCGGGTTTCTAGTGGCCCTTCCCCACCTTGGGAGGTGGAACAGCTGACTCCACACTCCCAACGGGACTCCTGGGAGCGGCTTTGGTGGCTGGAGTCTTCCCCCTCTCCCGCTGGGCACTGGCCAACTTCTGATGCTTCACGGGGGGAACTGGCTGTGCTGTGGCTCCGTGTCACACTGGCTGTCCTGGTGGCCGGTGCACTCCACATACCTATGACAACAGGCACCACTGGTCCCGTAGATGTTGTGGCTGAGGTGCTACTTCGGGACCTATGAGATGGACGGGGTGGGGGAGGTGTGGGAAAAAGGTCAAGGCTGGACAGGAAAATTCTTTTGGACACACTGGGACGGGTAGCTGGAGGGGGTTTGGGAGTGGAGGAAGAGGTGATGGTAGTAGGAGGTGTACGTTTGGTGACTTTGGGTGCAGGTGCATGCGCTGGAGGCTGTCGTGAGGTGGATGGCTGTTGGGTGGGTGTGTGCCTGCGTTTGTGTATCTTGGGAGGGGGCGTCACAGACACACTGGGAGATGACACAGGGGATGTGTGAATGGTAGTGGGGGTGGTGACTGCACGTGAGTGGGGTGTGCTGGTGGGTGTGCTGGTGAGGGACGTAGTGGCTGTAGAGGTAGTGCATGCAGGTGTGAGTGTAGACGAGACTGGGAGGGAGGAGGGAGATGACGAGGAGGGGGACACAGTGGAGGCAGTGGATGTTGGTGTGTCTGCATCTGTGTGTTGCTTGCGTGAGTGCCTGTGGGATGTGTGGTGCTTATGTTTGCCTGAGCTTCCCTTGTGTGTTGAGGTGTGTGCGGGCTGGTCTGATGGTGTGCTTGGGATAGGCAGAGGTACAGGGGATTGGGTCTGGGTGGAGGAAGTTGGAGGGGGGAGGCTAGAGACATGGACAATGGCTGCCATCAGTGCTGAGGCCAGAGTTTGAAAAGCTCGGTGAAGGGCCGCCTGACCAGAATGAATGCCCTCCAGGAAGGCATTAGTTTGTTGCAACTGCCTTTCTACACCCTGGATGGTATTCAAAATGGTAGACTGCCCAACAGTGAGGGACCTGAGGAGGTCAATGGCCTCCTCACTGAGGGCAGCAGGGGTGACTGAGGCAGGGCCTGAGGTGCCTGGGGCGAAGGTGATGCCCACCCTCCTGGGTGAGCGGGCACAGGGCAAAGGCTGAGGGGCTGCTGGGAGGGCGGCAGCTGTACCTGTAGATGCGGGGGGCACAGATGTTGCCGCCACCACAAGGGAACTCCCATCAGAGGATGAGTCCGTGTCGCTGGTGTCGGCTCCTGTCCCCGCCGTGGAGCTCCACTCGCCCTCTGTCCCACTGGTGAATTCCGACTCCGTAGTCTCGCCCTCCAGGGCCATGTGGGATGCAGCTCCCTCGTGCTCCGGTGCCACTGCTCCTCCGCCTGATGATGCTAATGCACACAAGAACAGGAAGACCAAAAAAAGGGGGGGGGACAGAAGAAAGACATGTTGAGTGCATGGATTACTACTACCGTTGGCGGACAAGACAGACACAGAGGCCCCCTGCACTACGCCGCACTCCTGGGCTCCACAATGCAATTCCTGGGAAATGGCCTACAAGCCTATGGACGACATCTGCACACAAAGAAGACACAGGGGCATGAATAGCTGTACTTGGTACTCTACAGAGGTGGGGTGGGGGGCCTTAGGGCCATGCCTTACGGAGGGGCCTAGCCTACGGAACTTGCCCTAGCCTAGGGAAACCCACAGCCCTCCTCCCCCACCCAGACAACTCCACTGTGCGCAAAGTCAGCTGAATGAGAGTGTACTCACCCCCTTGTGTCTGCTGTGATGCCCTCAAGCGCCCATCCAACTCCGGGTAGGCCACCGCCGGGATCCTGAACATCAGGGGGGTCATGGTTCGACGGGCACCCCTCCCATGTTGGGAGGCCATCCACAGCTGAGCCTCCGCCGTCTTCTTGCTCCAGCGACGAATGTCCTCCCATCTTTTCCGGCAGGAGGTGCTCCGTCTGTGGTAGACCCCCAGGGTCCGGACGTCCTTGGTGATGGCACGCCAAATATCTTTCTTCTGGTGGGCGCAGACCTACATGAAATGTACAGAGGAAGAAGAGAAGTCATTACCAACTGCACCGTCAAAGTGAGTGGCCCCCATCCCTACCCTTGTCATGTGGCACATGCACTCACCATCTTACATGCACACAGCACTCTACCCCCTTCCTTCTTACATCCAGCCCTCTCCACACAGGCATAGCCCATACAACATGCTCCCTGTGTACTTACCTGTTTGTCTGGAGGACCGTAGCGTAGCGTGTACTGGGGGAGGACCCCATCAACAAGCTTCTCCAACTCCTCCGATGTGAAGGCAGGGGCCCTTTCCCCAGACGCACGAGCCATTGTCTCTTCCAGACTGAGGTCACAGCAGCACTTGCAGTGTAGGTCCTCTCCTGTCGAAGATCAGGTATCGAGTGATTGAAGTGATAGAAAATGGCAGTCACGTCTGCAGCGGTGCGTACCATCACCGCCGGCGTACATCGTCATTGGCTCCTGGGACCCATAGGCAGCATTGCGCTGCGGTCTCCGACCGCCTACCGCAACGGTGTACAACGCCAGCGCAGTTAGCTCACATCCCATTGTCCCACTTTAGAGGTCAGGCAGCCACCATTTCAGGGGCCAACATGGCCTCATTTTCAACTGCGTCACACATACCTAGGCCTAGTCTCAACACACATTCAGGCCACCTTTTGTGTATGATTGGTGTTCTGTGTAAACTGTGGGTACGTACCTCTGAGTTGTTTGACTCTGTGCTCGCTGTTGTCCTTCATAGGCACCGTCCGCTGGGACATGTGAGGAGATGGCGGCATCCTCTGGTGTACCGACCGTTGGTGGACCTGTCGACAATGGAGGAGCGACATTTGATAATCACCTACAGGTTTGACCTTGCCACAATACAGGAACTGTGTACCCAGTTGGAGCCAGACCTGATCTCAGCAATCCGCCATCCCACAGGAATCCCCCCTCAAGTGCAGGTGCTGTCAGTGCTCCATTTCCTTGCAAGTGGGTCATTTCAAACAACTGTGGGCATGGCATCAGGGATGTCCCAGCCTATGTTTTCCAACGTATTGTCCAGAATGTTGTCTGCCCTTCTGAAACAAATGCGGAGCTACATCGTTTTCCCTCAGGTGGAGAATTTGCCTACAGTGAAAGGTGATTTCTATGCCCTGGGACATATCCCCAACATCATAGGTGCCATTGATGGGACCCATGTGGCTTTGGTCCCCCCCACAGGAGTGAACAGGTGTACAGAAACCGGAAGAGTTATCATTCTATGAATGTACAGATGGTATGTTCGGCCTCCTGAAGGCCAGGTTCAGGTGCCTCCACATGACAGGTGGATCCCTATTCTACTCACCAAAGAAGGTGTGCCAGATCATCGTGGCCTGCTGTATGCTTCACAACTTGGCTTTGCGACAACAGGTGCCTTTTCTGCAGGAGGATGGTCCAGATGGCGGTGTTGTGGCAGCTGTGGAGCCTGTGGACAGTGATGAGGATGAAGCAGAGGAAGAAGACATGCAGAACAGGGACTCAGTGATCCAGCAATATTTCCAGTGAAACACAATGGTGAGAAGACAATCCTGCCTACTACATGTACTTTTACACTACTACCTCTATCCTGTCTGTCATTTTCACCCAGTGTATGGTCATTGAGTTGTCACTTTCCCTTACGGTTTCACAGATGTGGGTCCCACTGTGTGTCATCTGCTTAAATTCCTCATGGACTAGAGCTGTGTGACATAGGTATGTTGACATTACTATTTCAAAAACATTTTGTCACTGTAATTGCAAATACACTATTTCGAAATCACAGACAGACTCTAGATCATTTTGTGCTTTAGGTGTGTTTATTTAAATGCAAAATCTGGAGGGGGAAGTTAAATGGTGAGGGATGATGGCGGAGGAGTGTCCATGGCAGAGTCCAGTCTATTAGTCTCACAGGTGCATTGCCCACATGGGCATAGGAAGTGGAGCTGGGGCAGTTTAATTATGGACAGGGTAACAAAGTGGGACAGTAGGATGACAATCAGGGAGGTCTCCTTTCTTGGCGGGGGTCTTGGCATCGTTCTCTGTCTTGTTCCTGGATCTCAGGGACAGTTTGTGGGGTGGTTCTCCATCTGCAGGTGGTGGGGTGCTGGTGTGGTGGTCCTGTGGTGGGGTGTCCTGTCCACTAGCGCCGGCGGAGATGGTGGGCAGTTCATCGTCCATGCCAGTGTCAGGGGCCCCTTGTAGTGCCACAGTGTCCCTCCTGGTGTTGAGTACTTCCTTCAGCACCCCTACGATGGTGCCCAGGGTGGAGCTGATGGTTCTGAGTTCCTCCCTGAAGCCCAAATACTGTTCCTCCTGCATGCGCTGGGTCTCCTGAAACTTGGCCAGTACCGTTGCCATCGTCTCCTGGGAGTGGTGGTATGCTCCCATGATGGAGGAGAGGGCCTCGTGGAGAGTGGGTTCCCTTGGCCTGTCCTCCCCCTGTCGCACAGCAGCCCTCCCAGTTCCCCTGTGTTCCAGGGCCTCCGTCCCCTGGACTGTGTGCCCACTGCCACTGCCCCCAGGTCCCTGTTGTTGTTGGGGTGGTGGGTTATCCTGGGTTCCCTGTGGTGGTGGACACACAGCTGATTGACATGTCCTGGGGACGGAGGTATGGGCCCGCTGGGTGGGTGCTGTGCTGGTGTTTCCAGAGGGGGGAAGGTCTGTGGTGGCCTGTGCCTGTGTGAGGGGAACCGACTGTCCAGAGGTCCCCGATGGTCCGGGCTGGTCATCTAGATCCAGTTGGACAGAGCTGCTGTCATCACTGTGGGCCTCTTCTGTGGGTGGAGTGGACATGTCTGGACCCTCCTGTCTGGTAACTTTGGGTAGGGGTCCTGCAGGGGTGGAAAGGCATGATTATTGCATTTGTGTGTGCCATGGTGTGCAATGGGTGGGTGACCGTGTACCCCAGTGCTGGCATTCCTGTGTGGGACCTTGTGTGATGATGGTTTATGGGGTTGTATGGGTATGTGCAGTGGGCATGCTTTGGTGATGGGTGTCCATTCTTTGTTGTTGCATGCAGGGCTTGGTGTTGGGATGGGTGGTTTGTGATGTTGGGACATATGTGAGGAGTTGGAGTGCTGGGGGTGAGGGTGAGGGTGGGGGTATGTGCTGGGATGCAGGTAGGGTGAGGGATGTAATAGTAAAGCTTTGACTTACCAGAGTCCATTCCTCCACCTACTCCTGCGAGGCCCTCAGGATGCAGAATCGCCAAGACCTGCTCCTCCCATGTTGTTAGTTGTGGGTGAGGAGGTGGGGGTCCGCCGCCAGTCTGCTGAACCACCAGGTTGTGTCTTGAGACCACAGAACGCACCTTCCCCCGTAGGCCGTTCCACCTTTTCCTGATGTCCTCCCGATTTCTTGGATGTTGTCCCACTGCGTTGACCCTGTCCACTATTCTTCGCCATAGCTCCATCTTCTTTGCAATTGAGGTGTGCTGCACCTGTGCTCCGAATAGCTGTGGCTCTACCCGGATGATTTCACCATGACCCTGAGCTCCTCCTCCGAGAACCTGGGGTGTCTTTGCCGTGCCATGGGGTGGTGTAGGTGATGTGTGGGGTGGAGTGTGTGGTGATACGTGTGGTGATATGTAGTGGTGTGTTGTGTGAGGTGCGTGGAAGTTGTGTGTGTGATGGTGTTGTGTGCCTGTGGATGCTGTTGTTCTTGCTGGTCGTGTGTCTCTCTGGCCTTCTTTCTGAATTTTTTGTTGTGGGGGTTTGTGGGTAATGTGGGTGTGTGTTTTATATTGTAATGGGTGTGTGGGAGTGGTGTGTGTATGTGTCTCAGGTGTGTGTATTTTGAATTGTCCAATGTGGGGATGTTTTGCAAATGTGTGTGTATTTTGAGCGCGGCAGTGTGTACCGCCAATGGAATGCTGCGGTTGAAAGACCGCCGCGTGGATTCGTGTGTCGTGATAGTGTGGGCGTATTTCTGTTGGCGTGACGGTGGAGGTTTTGTTATCGCCAGTTTATCACTGCCCTTTGGTGTGGCGGACTTGTGTGGGTGTCTGAATTTTGGCGGATTCCGAGATGTGGGTCATAATAGCTGTGGCGGAATTCCGCGGCGGTGTGTTGGCGGTCTTCTGCACGGCGGTAAGTGGCTTTTACCGCCAAGGTTGTGATGAGGGCCTTAATCTACAACAAATGTTCTATTCACTGACAAGAAAGAAACCAGAAGATAAACAGAATCTCCAGTGACCCCACACTACTGAAGTTCCTTCGTGCAACGCACAAACAACTCATTACAACAGCAACTGCAAAGTCCTATACCAACACCATCAATGAAACTGCCAAAAGATACAGTACTCTCTTCAAGACAATGAATGACTGCATCAGCTCACTATAAAACATGGACGATTTCGCAGCACACAGACACCAATCCTGCTTTTTATATTAGATCCACTCATTCTTGTGGCATACCTTAAAGTAATCCTTCAAAGCCCCATCTTCCATAGATCACATGGACATATTCAACTCACTCAAAGTCTCCTCCAATACAGGTATCCAATATCTCAAACAATGGTTGCACCTCATCCAGGCCAGCACCTACTTGAAGCTCAACCCCACCAAGAAACAAATCCTGCATTTGCCAAGGAAACCAAGCAAGAAACAGTACAAATCTGGCTCTATTACATAAATTAAGATAACTACATAAGCCAACTTTCACCGAATACCAATTCACTTGCATTAACTGTTGCCACCAATCTTACCCTCAAGGAACACATGTGAGGACAAATTATGGCGTACATGCTAAGGGTGCAAATTATGGTTTGTGTAGATGACTGTACCTGGCCAGTTACAGGAAGAGGTTTCATTTCATTTTAATAGCGTTTTTTAAGGCACATCAATGTTTGTTCATGCATACTTTATTTTGCATACAATACATCCTTAAAACCATACCATTATTACATACTTCTTTTTAGTACTAAATAAACTAACACACCCCTCATCAAAAAGGCGTTTACAATTTCATATAATACATCTTCAACTCACTATGCATACAAGCACAAACTAATGCCAGGAAAATCATCCCATAAAAATTCTGTCTGCTAGGTGATTTTGTACATAGTGATAGAAAATGACACCTTCATAATCTCTGCAGATTTATATGGGCTTCAGCCACCTTCCCGAGCACTGCACCTAGAAGCAGCGGTTTGACTGGATACAGGGCATTTAGGAGAAAATGCATGCCAGCCTCTCCCATTGATTGAAAGCAACAATACATGAGAGTGTATATAGAAGGTTCTTTCAAATGGACTTTATTTGGTCAAGGTAAGCCTACAGGCCTAAGAACAATTTATGCTGCAAATAACCAGGGCCAAGTAAGGTGTTAAATGTCTAAATATTACAACACACTTCACATTCTCCCAAAACTTTACTTTGATTTGAGTTACAAATGAACTATTACATGACATTGGTCCATTTTATAACTCGTTCAGCTTAAAATTAAATAAGGTAACCTTTACAAGAGCCTCACATGGGAGATGCAATGTACATTCGCTTTCCAACACATCTTTCAATATGTCATGATCAGCTGCTACCTCTGTATTTACTCACCACCTTGTCCACATTAAAGCAGGATTTCTGGTGGCCAGAAGCTACTCATTTAGTGTTCCTAACACCGTACTATGCAGTAGCATCAGAGTAGATTGTGGGAAACTTCTGATTTTCTGTAGAAAGGCATTTTGGCTTACAGACAAGATTCAGCATTTAAAGGTCCCTCGATACAGCCCTATGCAAGGACCCCACCCTAGTATTTGTATAATTCTAAAAGGGTTGATAGTTCTCATCTTCTAGGTTTACATTCAGTGCAGCTATTACATGTCTATAATTACTCAAAATGTTGGCTCTCTTCCTTCTTTGTCTAGCAGATAGGCTATTAAAACAAAAAACAATTGCCATATGGTTGAATTCCTCTTTCAACCCCAAAGGATCGTTATCTAAGTTAAAATATATCTTTGGCTCATATCTGTTCACCATTATCAGGACTTTGCACTTTGAGAGACTCACATAATTCTCTTCAAATTGCAATAACTCTCAAAGCCTGCCAATAGTTTATGGAGGACATTGTCATACCTAGCAATCAAAATTACGTTGTTAGGATACAAAAGACAATGGTATATGAAGCCTATAATTACGGGCAGTCTGTATTACACTTGAACAGGAAATGGGAGAGGCACTTGGGGGTCTAGTGGTGAAGGTCTCAGCCTCTTATTTTGAAGATTAAAGATTCTGATCTTACTGTCTCCACACTTGAACAGAACATTACTGAGATCTTAAATGAAGATGATACGTACTAGAGGGGAAGGATTGCAACTCTGTCTGACTCCTATAGATACTAGAACATTTTCATTTTTGCTCCCCTTGTACCATAATGCTTTACCACCTTATTGCTGCATTACAACTACAATATTCTTCTAACCAACTCAACAGTGACTTTCCTTTGGTCAGGATGTATTATTGTCAGATCTCAATCATCAACTTCATCAAAGGCTATCTTGAATTTGAGAACTGACAATAAAAAGCCATCCTCAATCCAGAGCAAACATATGTCATGTAGAAACAATCAACATAGTCTCAGAACTTACTCTACTGTCCCCAGGATGGGTCGAAATCCAGCCTGGCAGTCTACAATGACATTATTTGCTGTTAGGAAAGATTGAAATATTGTGAACCACAACCTTGCTAAACATTATAACCAAACTATTCAAAAGGAAGATGAGTCAATAGTTCTCTGGAATTGCCTTATTTTCTTTTTTGAGGATTGGCACAATTGAAGCTAATTCCCAACATGGGCGAGTCTTCCCTGCCTCCAAGACTTTATTAAATAAACATGCAAGCAGCACAGACCAGACATTTATATCAGAAGCAAAATACTCTACGAAGATCACATCCTAATCTGGGTCTTTGCCCTTCTTTTGAGCTTCAATAGCTAGTACTACCACCAGCAAATGCTCAAATGTACTGGGACTGGTAGTACTAACATGCACAGGACTAATGGGGGCTTCCATTAAAAGGATGAGAAATGAGTGAACCAAACATCGGCCAGAATGTGATACTCAGGAGTCTGGTCACAGTCCTTTTCATTATTTTTTCCCATCTCCGGCTATTGCTCACACTTACAAGCTGCAGATTACCTTTTTTGTATCAAGCTGTAATATCACACAGCCCTTGCCATCCTCTTTGATCTAATCAACAGGTCTCTCTTAATGAAAGCAAAATGCTCCCTTTTGGCTTTTTGACTGTCATTGTCAAATAGAGCTTTCCATCATCTCTTCTCCCTCTCAATAAGTCTTCAGTTCAAATCTTTTGCCACTACCGTCAACAATCATTCAAAGGTTGCACAATAAACATTTGGGTCTCTTTCACATTCTATGACGCCCATCTAAATAAAATAGGGGAATAATTTCCCTCACTATCCCAGGGTATTTCATGCTCATTGTGTCCAGATCCCACTTTATCCTGCATCAACACAGTCACTATACTGGTATCTTCAGAATAGTCAGGGCTATGGAGGCAGTTGAGATAAGTGGATTATGATCACTTTCTATGCAGGCATCTATGCAGAAATGTAGAAACTTTATCCAAGTGTGCTAACCCCAAAAAAGATAATTCAATCTGCTGTAAAGCATGACATTTTTAAAAGTACATCACATTGCCTCTGGGTAATTCTGGGTAATTTCAATTATCTGGTCATAGCCCTCAAGAGAGCATTATTTTGCATAATTACTTCTCAATTAATTAATACAGTGCAGCATTGCTAGTAGTAACCAAGTTGAAGTGGCGCTTTTACAGTCCAACATAATTTGGTCTTACTTTTGAAACTAGTGCAATTCCCCCACCCCTTTGGATCCTCCATTGTCTTGTTCAGGCTGCAAGTAGTCTCGCTAGGCTCCCCACACCTTTTCTAATTTCTTTGGGCAGCCTTTCCTTTGATATATTAGAAATTCAGCCCTTTGGCACCGGTCTAAGTCATGTACCCTTTTTCTTCTACTGTTGGAAGGGTAGAGCTTCCCCACGGCCACGCTATATTGTGTTTAGCAGCCCCTGCAGCCAACATCAACCATATCGTCGGGTATTTGGGTCAGGTCATTTCCCCTGATGGTCCCAGGAGTAACCGTATAACATTTAGGGGAATCTCCAGTGCTGTGACAGCAGTCATTATGGCCGTCGTACTGGACCAGTAATCTTGTATAAGCAGGCATTCCCAGAGGATGTGGAAAAATATACCCTCCCGCTCACATCCCCTCAGGCACATTTGCAAAGCCGCTCTGCCTTTTTTATGCATCAAGGTCCATGAGTAGTAGGATCTATGTAGTATTCTGAATTAGACAAGCATGAACTGTGCCCTTATGGCGATTTCTCACAGGCTCTGAAGGGCGTCTGTCCAGTCTTCATCATCGAGCTTGCCAAGGTCTCCCTCCCACGTGGCCTTTAATGGTCCAAGTGGATAGGCTGAGCTGTTAACCAGTTTTCTGTAGATCACAGATATTCCCTTTTCCGGTATAGCCCCAGAGAGTAGCCGGTCTTCTAACGGGGAGAATTCAAGCAACTGTTCCCCTACCCTTATGTGCTTTTAAAAGAGCATGCCCATAACTGCAGATATCAACACTACTCTGAATTTGCCAATTCATATTTTGGCTGAGATCCTAAGATCAGATTATTGCTAAGGCTCTCCAGATGTCGCCCAGGTGCCCTATCCCTATTAGTTTCCATTTTTGGTCCCCCCCCCAGGCCTCCTACTTCAGACAGCGAAGCACTATGCCAGAGGGGGAGTAAGCTCAGTGAGTCGCATCTTCCAGCCTAAATACAAGGTGGCCTTCTTCCATGTCATGATCATCGTCTGGGTATGTAGTGGGAGCATCTTATCTACTCATGCTCCATAGAGGAGAGTCTTGTGTCCACCCCTCCTGTCCATAATTACTCTGTCCACCTGGAATGCCGGGTCTTGATAGTCTGCATAGACCGAATTTTTTATTATGAGGAGCTACAAGGCTCAGCAGTATTTCAGGATGTCTGGGAGTGCCAGCCCACCATCATAAACCCCTCTCTGTAGTTTAGTCAAGGCTATTCTGGGTGTGCCAACCTTCTATAACAGCTGACGGACCACCTTGTATATCTTCTGAAAAATCTCCAGAGGGATCCTGTATGGTGTGTTCTGTGGGACATATAGGAAAAGTGGTAGGCTCATCATTTTGTAGCGGGTCACTCTACCCAAGAATGTCAGTGGGACATTGCACCAGTACCCTAAGTCAGCTCAAAAGCTGGGGGTGAATGTTTCTGTCTAGGAACTCCTGGGTGACGCAAGTTATGTAGATTCCCAGATATCAGAAGCCTTACACAGTCACAGGCACCTTACAATCTTGGGGCAGGTGCGGTCTCTTCTCCGATGGGGGTAAATTACTTATTTAAACCAATTAATTGTGTACACCGAATGATCATTGAAAATACAGAATATTTGCTTGATTCTACCTATAGACAGCTGGGGTTGTGTGACGTATAGTAGGACATCATCAGCGTATAGCAAAATCATCTCCTCCTGGTGCCTGTATACCTCATATCAAAGGGTCCTACCTAATCCAGTCTGCCAACTGTTCGAGGGCCAAGGTGATATCATGAGAGAGAGAGGACACCCTTGACTTGTGCCCCTTCTCAGGGTGAAACTTCGGGATATCACCCCATTCCCCCGCACCTTTGCCAGAGGGGACTGATATAATAGTTGGATCCAGGGGCAAAATCACAATCCAAAACCCATCCACTCCAGAGTAGCACATAAGTAATTCCATACAATGGAATCAAACGCTATCTTGGTGTCCAAGGCCATCAGGACCACCTGGTCTGCTGTCAGTACTCTTGTGAGGTGCAGTACCCAATATAGGCCCTCATTACAACCCTGGCGGTCGGTGATAAAGCGGCGGTAATACCGCCAACAGGCCGGTGGTAAAAAAAAAAGGAATTATGACCACGGCGGAAACCGCCCAGACAGACAGCCACTTTAACACACCGACTGCCACGGCGGTAGCAACAAGTACGACGGCGGTAACTGCCAACAGCCAGGCGGAAGACAATGCTCCGCCCACTGTATTAATACAGGCCTATCCTCCACCTTTTCCGGGGCGGTACCAATGACAACAAAAGCACGGTGGAAATAGAACACAGAACACAAAGGACTCACCTCTGGACACTCAGTGAACAATGCGAAGCCATGGAGCCTGAGTTGCACATCTTCCCCATGCTGCTATACCTCTTCATGCATTACGAACATCAACGCCGGCGAAGACGACCACAGTGAGTACTGCTGACTAGCACACAGGGGAGTGGGGAGGAAAAAGAGAGTGACACGCACACGCAACAGGCAACACCCCCACCCCCAACACCATACACACAACCACATGTAACAACATTACATATCTACCCCGTACCCCTCAAGAATAAAGCAAGGACAAAAGGAATTGATTAAAGTGAGTGTAATAAGATAAAATAGTATAAATACATGCTTCAAAATCAAAAAGTATATACATATTTACAAATGGAGGGACACTGCCCAGTCCTCAATGTCCATGGGCCACAGGGCCACTACACATAGGCCAAGGCCCCACCTCACTCCTGCAACAATACGGAGAGAACACTGCAGGGGCATCAGGTCAAAAATACACAGGCACCTCAGGGGGACAGGGAATGGGGGGCACCTCAGCCAGAAGATGGTACAACGCCATTGGTCCTGGAGGGGGCTATATGACCACTGCTTGGTCCTGGGGAGTGCAAGGCCACAGTCTCTCTAGTGGGTGGTTTGGCCACTGCTTGGTCCTGGGGAGTGCAAGGCCACAGTCTCTCTAGTGGGTGGTTTGGCCACTGCTTGGTCCTGGGGAGTGCAAGGCCACAGTCTCTCTAGTGGGTGGTTTGGCCACTGCTTGGTCCTGGGGAGTGCAAGGCCACAGTCTCTCTAGTGGGTGGTTTGCCCACTGCTTGGTCCTCGGGAGTGCAAGGCCACAGTCTCTCTAGTGGGTGGTTTGCCCACTGCTTGGTCCTGGGGAGTGCAAGGCTACAGTCTCTCTAGGGGATGGCTTTTTCTACGGGCTCTGGAGGGGGCCTTGTTCCCAGTTTGCTTCATCCTGGCAAGGATAGGGTGAGTGGATGGCTTCTTCCACACTGGTTCTGGAGGGGGCCTCGTGCCCAGTGTGCTTCATCCTGGCAAGGATGGCGTGAGTTGATGGTTTCTTCCACTGGTTCTGAAGGGGGCCATGTGCCCTGTGTGCTTCATCCTGGCAAGGATGGGGTGAGTGGATGGCTTCTTCCACTGGTTCTGGAGGGGGCCTTGTGTCCAGTGTGCTTCATCCTGGCACAGATGGGGTGAGTGGATGGCTTCTTCCACTGGTTCTGGAGGGGGCCTTGTGCCCAGTGTGCTTCCTCCTGGCAAGGAGAGGGTGAGTGGATGGCTTCTTCCACTGGTTCTGGAGGGGGCCTTGTGCCCTGTGATCTTCCACTGGTTCTGGAGGGGGCCTTGTGCCCTGTGATGCAAATCTTGGGGAGTGCAAGGTCACAGTCTCTCACCTGGGTGTCACACCTACAGGATTTGCAGTGGCCAGGACACACTACAGCCCATGGAGGCAGGACTACACACTGCCCGCCGACGGTGATGGCTACTCAGTGGTGGCAGTGGAGAGGCTTGTGTCGGGGCTGGCAGTGGTAGGGGGAGGCTCAAGCTATTCCCCTGCAGCGTCAGACAGCTGCCTACTGGGGCTGCTGCTGCTGGCAGTGGTGCTGGTGAAGGCAATGGTGGGGGGAGGCTCCAGACCTTCCCCTGCAACTTCGGATGGCTGCCCACTGGGGCTGCTGCTGCTGGCAGTGGTGCTGCTGGCGGTACAGGCAGTGGTTGTGGGAGCCTCCAGCCCTTCCCCTGCAGCCTCGGACGGCTGAACCACCATGGTTGGTGGTGGGGGCTCAGAATCAGCCCCAACACCAGGCCTCCTGTTCTTCCTGCCTACTAGTGCAAGCCCCTTGCCCTTCCCTTTGGCAGCTGATGGTGCCTCCTTGCCCTTCCCTTTAGCAGCTGGTTGTGCTTCCTTGCCTTTCCCTTTGCCAGCTGGTGGTGCCTCCTTGCCCTTCACTTTGCCAGCTGGTGGTGCCTCCTTGCCCTTCCCTTTGGCAGCTGGTGCAGGCACACTTTCAGTGCGGATGCCTGGTTCCCTGGAGCCTCTCCCCCCTGCAGTAGCTGTCGACACTCCTGTGGCTGTGGACTGGGTGGCTGAGGTGCTCGCCTGGGTTCTGACCACCCTGGCCCGACGTGAAGGGTGGGGGGTAGGGAAGAGGTCTCCCGTGGAGAAGAAAAGCTTCTTAGGGACATTGGGGCGGGAAGAGGGTGAAGGTTTGGGAGTGGAGAAAGAGGAAGAGGAAGTGGTTGTAGGAAGTGTCTGTTTGCTGATTTTGGGTGCAGGTGCATGGGCTGGTTGCTGTTGTGAGGTGGATGGCTGTTGGGTGTCTGAGTGCTTGCGTTTGTGTACTTTTGGAGTAGGGGGCACAGAAACAGTGGGAGAGGACACAGGGGACGTGTGCATGGATGTGGGGGTGGTGACTGCCAGTGAGGGGTGTGTACTGATAGGTGTGCTGGTGATGGTGGTAATGGATGAGGATGTAGTGCATGCAGGTGTGAGTGGAGATGCTACTGGGAGGGATTTGGAGGACAAGGAGGAGGGGGCCGCAGTGGAAGCAGTGGATGTTGGTATGTCTGCATGTGGATGGTGTTTGTGCGACTGCCTGTGGGATGATGTGTGGTGCTTGTGTTTGCCTGAGCCACTCCTGTGTGTTGTCTTGTGTGCATGCTGGTCTGCCAGTGTGCTTGGGATAGGTTGGGGTTGAGAGGAATGGGACTGGGTAGATGAAGTTGGAGGGGGGAGGCAAGAAACAGGGACAATGGCTGCCATCAGGGAGGAGGCCAAAGCCTGGATTGATCTCTGTTGGGCCGCCATGCCAGAGTGAATGCCCTCCAGGAATGCATTTGTTTGTTGCAAATGGGCTGCCAGCCCCCCTGGATGGCATTCACTATGGTTGACTGCCCAACAGAGATGGATCTCAGGAGGTCAATAGCCTCCTCATTCAGGGCAGCAGGGCCAACTAGGGCAGGGCATGAGGTGCCTGGGGCGAAGGAGATGCCCACCCTCTTGGGTGAGTGGATACGGGAAACATGCTTAGGGGCTGCTGGGAGGGCGGTGCTGGTACGGGGGTGGCGGCTGTACCTGTAGTTGGGGTGGGGACAGAGGTGTCCCCCACCACCAGGGAGCTTCCATCAGAGGTATCACTGTCAGAACTGTCCCCTCCTGTCTCCGCCATGGTGCTTCCCTCACCCTCAGTCCCACTGGTGCCCTCACCGTCGGTGGATTTGGCCTCCTGGGCCATGTGGGATGCAGCTCCCTCCGTCGCCGGTGCCGCTGCTCCTCCGCCAGATGATGCTAATGCACATAAGGACAGGGTGACAAAACAAAAAGAGGGGAGAAGAGACAAAGGATACACTTGGTCAATGGCACCAGCAACACCACCGTTGGCGTACACAACACACACACACACACACGCAACAGCCCTACGCACTAGGCAATGCACAACCAGTAGCAATGCAAGTCACCAGGCCATGAACAGGAATACCTAACGCCAATAGCAGCATACCTGACACCCACAGACCCCTGCCCAGTAGTGGATGCCTACTAGCTTGGTGGGAGGTGGTGTTCATCAGCCCCTGCTCAACTTGGGACCTACCCTGCAATGTCCAACCTAGCCTAGGGGCACCCACAGGCCCACATCTCCTACCCGGAGACCACCCCACCACACGCAAGTAGTATATTGGGAAACTGTAGTCACCCCCTTGTGGCTGCTATGATGCCCTCAAGCACCCATCCAGCTCCGGATAGGCCACCGCCATGTATGCGGGCCATCAGGGAGGTCAGGGTTCGACAAGCACCCCCTTCCTTGTTGGGAGGCCATCCCCAGCTGTGCCTCGGCCGTCTTCCGTGCCCAGCCTCTCAGGTCCTCCCACCGTTTCCGACAGTGAGTGCTCCGCCTGCCGTAGACCCCCCAGGGTCCGCACGTCCTTGGCGATGGCACGCCATATACCCTTTTTCTGATGGCCGCTGACCTGCAGAAAAATACACATAGAAAAAGGTATCAGTCAGACCGTCCGGCCTGTTACACCCATGGCCCACCATAGCCCTCCCATCCCCTTACGCACAGACATTGCCCACCATACATGCATCACGCTGCCCAGAACCCTTCCACCAACCCCCCATACACGAGGCCTTCATACACAGCACTCCATGCATTCATGCCCCATGCATCCTGCTCACAGTGTACTCACCTGTTGGTCTGGAGGCCCATCAAGCATTCGGTACTGGGGTAGGACCCCATCCACCAGTCTCTCCAACTCCGCAGCGGTGAATGCAGGGGCCCTTTCCCCATTGACACGAGCCATGGTAGGTTCCAGACACAGGTCACAGCAGCACTTGCAGTGTCGGTCCTCTCCTGTTGAAGGTCAGGTAGCAAGTGGGTGAACAGATAGAAAATGGCGGTCACGTCCATGGCGGTGCGTACCGTCATCGCCGGCGTACATCACCATTGGCCTCTGTAACCCATAGGGCCCAATGACAACCAATGAGGTGTTGCACGGCGGTACTCGACCGCCTCCCGCAACGGCGCACAAGGTCAGCGGTATTACCTCATTTCCACATGTCCATCCACATAGGACAGGTGGACGCCATTTCAGGGGGGGCAGGCCATGGCACCTAACTGTGTCACAGTACACATAGGCACCATTTGGGCCTATCCAACAATATACTGTTACAGTCACAACATGCAATGCAGTGTAGTGTTTGGAAATGTGGGATACTGACCAGCTGCTCACCGTTTTGCCCCCTAGATTACAACCGCTGAGGATGAATAGGAGATGGAGGCATCTCCCCGTGTACAGACCCCTGGTGGACTTGGCAACAATGGAGAACAGGCACATTATCCTCACCTATAGACTGGACAGGGCCCCAATCACGGAGCTGTGTGCCCAATTGGAGCTTGACCTGATATCTGCTATCCGTCACCCCACTGGGATCCCCCCTCTTGTGCAAGTCCTATCTGTGCTCCATTTCTTGGCAACTGGCTCCTTCCAAGTGACAGTGGGCTTGGCAGCAGGAATGTCACAGACAATGTTCTCAATAGTGCTGACCAGAGAGCTGTCTGCCCTGATTAAACACATGCGCAGCTACATCGTTTTCCCCCCAAGTGGAGGATTTGGCCACAGGGAAAGCTGACTTCTATGCAAAGAGGCATATCCCCAACATCATTGGGGCAATCGATGGAACACATATTGCATTCCCCCCCCCCCCCGGAGAAATGAAGAGGTGTACAGAAATCGAAAGAGCTTTCATTCAATGGATGTATGGATGTGCAGATGGTGTGCCTGGCGGACCGGTACATCCCCCATGTCAATGCAAAGTATCCTGGGTCTGTGCATGATGCCTTTATCCTGAGGAATAGCAGCATCCCATATGTGATGGCTCAACTCCAGAGGCACCGGGTGTGGCTAATAGGTGAGCCCTGGTTCCCTCCCAGTGGATGTTGGTGTTTTGGTATGGTGTTGGCCCAAAGAGTTAGTGTGTGTCTAACAGTTGTCCATCTATATTTCCAGGTGACTCTGGGTACCCCAACCTCTCATGGCTACTAACCCCTGTGAGGAATCCCAGTACAATGGGTAGAGGAATGTTACAATGAGGCGCATGGGCGAACAAGAATAATAATAGAAAGGACATTTGGCCTCCTGAAGGCCAGGTTTCGTTGCCTCAATCTAACTGGTGGATCCCTGTACTACTCACCCGACAAGGTCTGCCAGATAATCATGGCCTGCTGCATGTTGCATAACCTTGCCTTGAGATGCCAGGGGCCTTTTCTGCAGGAGGATGAGGCTGGAGATGGGCGTATGGCAGCAGTGGACCCTGTGGACAGTGAAGATGAGGAGGCAGAGGATGAGGACAACAGAACAGCAATAATACAACAGTACTTCCAGTGACACACAGGTAAGACACTGTAACTTCACTTTACGTTGACAGTTTTGTGTTTGACATTGTACATGGCAGGCAGATTCTCCCAATTCTATGGCCACTTACTGTACCCTTTGGCATCTCTATTTTCAGATATCTGTGCCCCACACTGGCACCTGGTGTGTTCAATGCAGCCTACTACAGGTCATTCCTATGTAGTAATACCTGTACAGTTGTATTGCAGTGTTTCAAGCTTGTTAAACGAATAAATACATAGTTAAATCATTTGACAGACTCCATACTTGTATTTTTTTCACTGGGATTATTTAAGTGCTAAGAAGCAGAGGGAGTAGTGGAACGGGCTGGGTTGATGGTGGAGGAAAGTCCAGGATAAAGTCCAGTCTATTTGTATCACATGTGCATTGTCCAAGGGGGCATAGGAAGGGGAGCAATGGCAGTTCAAGGTGGACAGGGTGACAGAGTGGGACACAAGGGTGACAACCAGGAGAGTCCTATTTCCTGGCGGGGGTCTTAGCAATGTTCTCTGGCTTCTGCCTGGATCGCAGGGACCGTTTCCGCGGTGGTTCTCCTTCTGCAGGGGGAGGGATGCTGGTGGCCTGTTGGCCCTGTGGCGGGACTTCCTGTCCACAAGCAGCAGCGGAGGTGGAGGGCTGTTCATCAGTGTGGCTAGGGTCAGGGGCCCGGTGGTGTGCCACTGCCTCCCTCATGGTGCTGGCGATGTCTGCCAGCACCCCCGCAATGGTGACCAGGGTGGTGTGGATGTCCTTCAGGTCCTCCCTGATTTCCAGGTACTGTCCCTCCTGCAGCCGCTGGGTCTCCTGCAACTTGTCTAGTATCTGGCCCATCGTCTCCTGGGAATGGTGGTATGCTCCCAGGATGTTGGTGAGTCCCCATCCTGCCTACACATTATCCCCAGTGTGTGTCTGTCTGGGATGAATACACAAACCAGAATAGCAGAGCCATTAATTGTCATGTGACCCAGGACATTGAGAGAAGGAACACATGGTTAAGACAAGAAAATGCCAATTTCTAAAAAATGCCTTTTCAGTATGGTGACTTAAAATTTGACTTTATCAGTAATAAGGACTGAAAATTATAATTCATTTGAGTTCAAACAAGAATTCCCTACCTGCTCCCAATCCAGACTCAGCACTTATTAAATGTAACAGAGTAACCTAATGTTTTGTCAATTGAAGAGATAGGCCTTGCAGTCATAAAATGAGTTTAGAAGTTTTTCATCACCAGGACATGTAAAACTTAAACCTATATGTCTTACTTTTTTAAATAGAAGGCACCCTGTCATAAGACCCTTTAGGGTCTACCTACTGTGACATATGTATTAAAAAGGAAGGTTTAAACCTAGCAAAAGGTTTACTTTGCCAGGTCGAAATGGTAGTTTAAAACTGATACAAACTGCAGTGGCAGGTCTGAGACATGTTTTAAAGTGATACTTTAGTGGGTGGCATAATGAGTGCCAGAGGCCCACTAGAAGTGTTTAATTTGCAGCCTCTGGGCACCTGTAGTACCATATATTTGGGGAAAAAAATGTACAAATCAGGTGTAGGCCAACTTTCTTATGTTTTAGGAAGAGAGCACAAGCACTTTACTACTAGTTGGCAGTGGTAAAGTGTGTAGACTCGTAAATCCAACAAAAACTAATTCAGCAAAGCAGAAGGAGCGAAGGCAACATATTTTGGGATGAACCTGCAAAGAAGGCCCAGTCTAACATTACTGCTAAGAGGTAGTAAGGCTTTTTTTTAGGGTTTAGCAAAAGGGTAGCATTAAGGGGTAGTTGGGGATTTTAAAATTTGAGGAAGGGTAGAGTTAAAAGGTAGTAAGTAGTTGATAGGGATCACTGAATGGTATTGTTAAAGGTTAGAAGGAAGTTTTTAGAGCTCAGGGATAGGTAGCATTCATGGTAGGTAGGCTTCAGGAGAGGGTAGCACTAATTGGCTGTACAGAGTTTTAAGGGTTGAAGGAAGGCTAGCAGTAAGGGGATTAAGTGGTTGTTAGGGTTTTAGAACTCGTATAATTCAAACTACTGCTGATGTTACATTAACTGTAAAAAATCATTTTCTGAGTAAAGTTCTACTTTGATGCTAGGTTTGGTGTAAATCCATTCTGTGGTTTTTGCTACATCTTTTGGCAAAGTTTCCTATGGGAGCACAAATGGGAAAACACTTTTCTTAATCCCACCTCCTTAACCATTTACCCCATGAACATATCTTCAAAAAACTTGGCATGCCAAATCTTAGGTGACTGAGTAAGCCGAGCAGGTCAAACTAACACCCACTATTTTTAATCCTACCATCAGGGACATAATGAAATTAATAGTATACACCCAATGGGTAGATTTAGCTAGGATTAGCCTTCCCACACCCACTGCACTTGAACCCTCATATGCAACAATACATTGTTGGCATTTTCACTTTGCCGGCCCCCCGTCTCTCTGGCAAAACACATCAGGAACTCCACAAGAGTGGAGTGGATTCAAGCTCGCAACTGGATCTCAAAGACTGGTGCCAGAGGAGCTGAAGAATGAGGCATACCATACCGCCTGTCTGGTGGGTGAGAGCCTATTGTCCTGAATTTGAGGGTATTCTGGACTCTTCATACTCTCCCCTCTATCACTTACATGATGGAGCATCAGCACTGGTGTTTTTTGAGTAAGCAGATTGCCAAGTTTCTTGCATAACTGTGCAAAGGGTCAAACGTCATAGGCAAACCAAAAAATATTTTTCAGTCAAATCGGTGAAATATTGACTAAAAAACTAAAGATGGAAGAGATTTATGGGTAACTAATATATTTTAGTGGCATCACTATAAAATAAAAGTTAACAAGTTCTAAAGTTAAGCGACTACTTTCACCTTATAAAACACACTGGGGTAACCTCAACTTCCACAATACATTTTGCTTTAAAAAACTTGAAAGAAGTTATGTTTTACAGAACAATGTTATTTACAGGTGAAAAGATGAATAGTAGTGTGATAAGTGTTTTGATGTGAAGCTGCACAACACTGTTTAATGGTGGTTGTGTGGGTGCAGGGTGGTTTTCGTATTCTCATAAAATGGTGGTGTATATTACCTCAATAGTACGTGTGTGTCTATGACAGTGAGTGTGTAAATGTTTCATTGCAGTTTTTGTTTGGATGTGACACCTGTTTTTACTTGACAAGGTTTGAAATGTCAGTGCATATATAGTATAATGGAGTGTCAATATTTATTGTTAGGGTTGTTTTTTCACGGAGTGTGTTAATGAATTTTAGTTACTTGAATTTTAAGTCAACAGTAACCATTGAAATGTTGCACATTTTAAAAATAAGCTACGTATGCCCGTTTCTGCTCACAATTATTAATGATGTAATTGAAAATATGATTACAGGCATCCAATAGAAAACCTTTACTTGCTAAATAAGTCACATCGTCAGCAGTTTGATCTCTTATTTTAGTGACCTTATAGTTTCTAACCAATCAGTGCTTAATATCTTTGCTAGATGGTGTTTTATCTTTCAGGTGCTAGACAAACAACAATATTTCCATGATATAAGAAATGTGTTCATTTTCAGAGTCCAACAAACATCAATAGATGATAGTTTTCGAAATTTCGAAAAACAATAAAGCAGAAAGGCACATCAACAACTATCCCAATTTTGTTGCTGCTATATTAAAGTGCTTGTAAGTGATCACACAGTGTACACAAATAAAATGAACTAAGAAACCCAAGGAGCAGAGAATTGATGTCCCTTATTGTTCATTCAATTTTCGGTCCATCAACGGATACAACCATGAACTCCCATTCGCCATTTATGCCCACGATGTGTTAACCCCAGACCTGTTATGTGTCATCATCAGCACTGGTAAGATTCATACGGAGCAGCAAAACATATCTGGATTCAGTACAGCAGTCTGAATCTTAGAAGACATGTTCTGCCAGTAAGGACTCAGCAAAAACAGGATTAAGACTCCCCCACATCAAGAATAGGCCTGCTGAGTGGCTGGCGAATATTCAACCAGACCTTGCCACATGGGACAGCTTGAAGAGTCGGTGTCTTAGGACAGAGTCGACATAGAGGGCAAATGGAATACTTGTTTTTTGTCAAGATTGCCCCTGTTTCTTAATTACGTATTATCTTTCACTTGGACGTCTTTGAAATAACTACCACTTCTTTGTCAAAATGTGTGAATGGCTTAGCACAGCTCTCCTGAGGTCTCAATCCTGGGAGGCTCCTGGGTCTTCTGGGCAGAGCAGTGTGCTGTTAGACATTAGGTTAGCAATTGATATGCATTGTGCAACAGTGAAGGTAAAGTGTTTTTGATTTCACGTTCCGAGATGGACAGCAGGGTATTCATTATCAGGGAATTTGTCCAGACTGCACAATGTTTTGCATGAAGGAAGTAAAGTAGCTGGACAATAAAAAGTATATATCAGAATCAAGTTAATATATATCACGTTGACATTACGTAAGAATTATACTGGATGCATTGCCATCTGATACCTAATGTAAGAAATCATAAAGTTCTAATTTTCAAATGTTTAATGAATTTGTATAGTTTATTCATACTAGCGCACCAAATATGGAGAAGCATTTCTTATATGTTTATGAAATTTTGTAACACGTGCACTTTAAAATGATCACAGTAGAGCATTGACGCACGTTTTGTACTTTGGGTGGGAAGATATTTATTTAGCAATGGTTCTTCTTGCATATCCTGTACAACTTCCCCAAGACAGGCCATCATGCACTGTCAGACTCAAATGAAAAGGAAAGTTCATTTTCACATTTTTGCAAGACTTTGTTCCTGTCACCTTACTCTCCAGCTACCAGAGAGGAAGCAAACGTTCTTGAAATTATGACTGATTCTCTTCCCAGTGTGAAGGTAAGATTGGATTGGTTCTGAAACTGGGACGGTCTGTTTTGTAAAACTGCATGTTTGAAAATTGACTCACTTTAACAGTTTGCATTTTTTAATTTCTTTCAAACCTTTCTTCATAGACATATTTGTATTATTGTCCTTAATGTATTTATTTCCGGCATTGTAGTCACTAAAGTAAACACAAATATTCTATTTGTGTTGGCCTGCCTTCCAGCCACTTGAAAAATGCAACATTGTTCGCTTTAGTATTCCATTTCTAGTCAATTTTCAGAAAGCTACTTAAACTCTTTACTATGTTTTTAAAGTGTAATCAATGGAATTTCAGCATCCGCTTTTTCCATATGGCTCTGCCTAAATGGGAATTAAACGTGCTGTCACTTTAACTCCATGACAGTGCAATGAAAAGCCAGAACCTCACTTGCAGAAATCATTGTTGATTAATGATAGCATTGAGTAGGTTCAAGCAATCTGTGAATTTGTGAAAAAGCCACAAAAGTACTCCACATAAGTTTAAAGAAATACCCAACATTTAAGAGTAAAACAATACCAAAACAACACAATCCAACATACACAAGTAAAGACACACATTTTCAAAGTTGAATTTTAATATAGTGCTTAGAAACACAATAGCTCCAACTGGGGCTATCATGGCGCCTTGACGGAGTCATTTCCAACAGTCAAACGCCACTGGCAAGGGAGTGCTGGCTGGTCACGGAGTCACACAGACCCCAGGTACGGTGCCCTGGAAAACAATGAGCAAACAAAGATGTTGTACAGAGTCGGGGAGGTGAGGTGTCACTGGAACTGGTACAGCATTGGTTCCTCTCTGCTAGGCAGGGGATTTGAGGAGTGAGTTCCTCACGGTTGCAGGGGAGGTGATGCAGTGTCAGTGGCTAGGCATCAGTTCTTTACTACCCAGTGGGGTTGATGAATCCAGCAGGTCAAGATGTGGGGTGGCAACTTCATGGTGTTGCAATCACACCATAGGGCCAGAGGTGCTGTGGTGGAGTCAGAGTAGGGTGACACAGCACTCAGGACTCACGCTGTGGCGGGACTTCAGAGGTGCTACAGCAGTGTCGGACCTGGGTTGCAGGTCGCTGCACTCAGCGGGAACCATGGCATTGGTGCAGGCTGTGCCACCGAGTCAAACATTGGTACCAGTTCCAAAGTTGCTCTGGAGTTGACGTGTTTTGGTTTCTTCTTAATTGCACCAGAGCTCACTTCTAAGGGCCCAGAACCTGGATTTGGCACTACTTGACAAGTCAGGACTCTCAGCAAGGGAGCCCAGGTGCTGGCAGATGAAGTCTTTGATGTCTCTGAGACTACATCTTAACAGGATGCAAGCTCAGTTCATGCCCTTGGAGAAACTTGGAAAGCAGGATTCAGGAAGCAAATTCCAATCATTTCACTCCCAGAACAGAAGCAGCAGACCAGCACAACAAAGCAACAGGCAGAGTGACAGTCCCTCCAGCAGCATTCTAGCTCTTCTTCCTGGCAGAATGACCTCATCCCAGAAGTACTCTAACAATGTGGTGTCAGATGTCCAGTACTTATACCCATTTCTGTCTTTGAAGTAGGCAAACTTCAAAGAAAAGTATTTTTTGTGCACAGAACCCTGCCCTGACCTCAGTCATACTCCAAGGGGTTGGAGACTGCTTTGTGTGATGATAGGCACAGCCCTATTCAGGTGCACGTGCCAGCTCCTCCCACCACTCCAGTTCAAGAAGACCCATCAGTCTGGTGATTGGCTATCAGGATATGCAAAGCACATCTCAGCTCCCTTTGTGTGACTGTCACCCTGACCCAGACATGTATTTAACAGACATGTCACATTTAGTCACAGAATGGTTAAGCAAGAAAATATCCACTTTCTTAAAGTTTCAAACTTACAATTCAAAAACCACCTTCACCAAAAGATGTTTATTTAAATTGTGAGTTAAGATATCCCAAACTCCGCATCTCTATCTGCTCCCAATGGAAAATTACACATAAAAGATATTTCAAGGCAATCCCCATGTTTCCATATGGGAGAGATAGGCTGCGGAATAGTGAAAAATTAAATTAGAAGTAGTTCACTATCAGGTCATGTAAAATACATCAGTACATGTCCTAACTTTTAAATACCCTATCCCTGTCCATAGAGGTCCCGTGCTCAATGTGCCACTGAATCCAAGCTAGCTTGGCTGATAAAGGGTGATACCCTGAAACCGGTCCCAGGATGCTGGTTTCTGGTCCAGGGAGGACTTGGCCTGGCAGTTCAGTCTGGAGTGTTCTTATGAGGAACAGGGTCAAGACTGATTTGCCTATGGCTGGGTTCAAATTGTAATGGCATAGCAAGCTAAAAAAACAGATGAATTGGACCAAAATTTGTGACTGTGGGTTAATGGCAGTTCGGGCTGGACTGTTCCCATGGGGAACAGGGTCAAGATTGATTTGCATATGGCTGGGTCCAAACTAGGGTGGCATGGTGAGCAAAAGAACAATGGATTAAACCCAGATCTGTGACTGGGGTGAGTGTTTAAAAAAAGTTTCAGCATTCCGACCATCATCCTTTCGTGTTGCTAAAGTGGGTGCACTTGCCAGGTCAACATGGCAGTTTAAAACTGCACACTCAGGCACTGAAATGGTTGGCTTGAGACATGTTTGCAGGGCTATTCATGTGGGTGGCACAATCAGTGCTGCAGGCTCACTGGTAGCATTTGATTTACATGTCCTAAAGCCAACAAATTCAGGTCACAAGAAATAGCAGGAAGAAGGCAAAACATTTGTGGATAACCCTGCAAAAAGGGCCAGATACAACAGTTGGACAATGTGCCACGAGGAAAAGCTGGTGGACAATTGACAGAATACTTTGTTTGGAATGAATGCAGTGATATGTTACAGCACAGCAACGTGTCTCAGTACCATTTAGGTATGACAACTATGTAGAGACAAGTAGCCGCAGCATTAGGAGTGCATTCTGTGCAGTGTGAATTACGATTTGAGCACTGGTGTCAGAATGTGCATGCTGGTGGAAGTGGTGAAGTTGGTTTCGAACAACCACACCAAACTGTGGAGGAAGAGAATAGTGTTAGATCTTCCACTTCTTTAGCAGTCTCCATGGGTGCAACTGCATTTAAGGCAGACCTACATGGAAAGCCTTTTTCTGCACCTAAACAACTTTGCTGATGACTTGAAAGTCACTGGGTCTGTAACAACTTGTCGAGCTACACTCTGTTCTGGTGCAGAAGATGACAAATAGGGGGAAAATATTATCTTCAACAATTGTCTCTAACATCCCGTAAGTAATGACAGTGAGTGAAAGAGATATTTTCATAACTTCTACCATGCTTGTGCCTGCCCCGGAAACGCCAGAACGTCAACGCCAATGCCAGGATGTTTGGTCTTGCAGAGGTGTGTGCACAGTAGCAAGCATCGTGCAGGAGCTCCTCCAAACTTCCATCGCAGTAGGAGGTGGTTTCTACAGATCTCTTTTGTTCTGCGGCTTTTGTGTTACCTCAGTGGGAGTCTGGCGAGTGTAGGTATTTTGGCTGTGGTGTTGCTGTTTAAACACCATGACTAGGGGAGCTCAGGGGGAATCACAGGGGGAAGCGACTGCAACCGCATGGGCTTGCCCCGGGGAGCTGAGGCAGTGCGTGTAGTACGGCAGTGCAGCTGGTGCCCCTGATTTATTGCTGGTTGGTGCCTGCGGTGCAGTCCCCCTCTGCTCCAGTCTGCCCCTGCAAGTCATGGGTGAAGTCATGAGTGTTTTCTCCAGTACAGAAGTTATTGGCTAATGACAGGAAAGGTTGTGTAGGGACAGGAAACCTTATAAAAGCCCAATTGGTGCACACAGCTGTTGAGCTCTGAGTTTTAGGGACTTTGAGAAAGACGGAGGCACAAAAGTAGGTACTATGGCATTTTTGCAGTGGTGGCGGCATTCAGGTAAGGGATACACCTTTAGTCTGTCTATAAGGTGTTGTTATGTACAAATAAATATTTGCATGTAATGGCCCTCAGTAAGTCCTTGAGGGCCTATGGAGCAAGGAAGCGCTGTAATGAGGAGAAATGCTAGGTAGGAAAGTGCATTGGATGGCTACCTGGGGTTGGGAAAAACACCTGAGGTGGATAACAATGAACCCTAAGGGGTGTCTACTCCAGTGAAATCCATTAAGGAGTTTAAGGAGAAGCATTGTAGAGGCATGCCACTTGAAAGGAGAATGGGAAATATGCCCTCTGCTCCGACAAGCTCCTTCCCTCTGTTATTAGACACAAATAAGACAGAGACACTTAGGTCCCGAACCCTCACACAGAAGCATATAGGTCAGCTGGAACCAAGATTGCCCTCATCGCCATGCTTGTAATTGAGGGAGACTGGAGATGTAAGTTTCCAAGAAGTGGTTTCTGGGTTGTTGAATCAAGAAATCCTAGGTTTGGAGGAATCTGTTATTAGTGGAACACCACAGAAGGCACTAAACGTTACAGATGTTAGCCTTAGTGGTGAGTTGGGGGGGGGTCTTCACTAACCCATATGAACTTAGGGAATTAAGAGATTCCTCCTATGCTATCATCTGACTTTGCCATTGGTCAATGACCCTCCTCATTGATGTTGGACATTGTGGTTCTAATGAAAAGAAAAAACCCTGCAGGGCATCCTTGATGCAATGGTTGTGAACAATAATACAATGAAGTCACATAAGGTTTATTTGCAGTGTAATGCCTCTGAGTTAAAACAGATAGATACAGTAGTTGCATGCCCACGTTGATGAGACCTGTCGAGGAGCAGGAGGTCCTGGCAGGTAGGGGGTGGGTGGTAGATACAGGGCTTAAGGAGTGTGGGACTACTCAATCCATGGATAGAGGGGCAGTCTTTCGTATATATTTCCAAATGTCCTATGTTAATAAAAAAGAAGGCACAGCTTTATTGGTATGGCATCCGTACCAGCACTGCTCTCTTATTGACGAATAATCAGTCAAAAAAAGAAGCACAGAGGGGGATAGGTAAAGGAGAGAAAAAGAAAAACCAATGTGTTAGGCAGTGGTCCCCATCTGAGGTGTGGGCCCTGAAAATAGACAAGCTAAAGGTAAAGGTAGTATCTGGGCTAAAGGGAGACAATCTATCCTGAACCAGGTCAATCCCATGAAAAATGTACGTAAGCAAAAGGAAAAACATTCCCCCCCTCGGGCCCTGTGCGAAGGGCAGGCAGGTAAAAGTCAGGAGCGGAAACATGAGAATAAAGCGGGTCAGAGGGACCTGAAGGTGGATATCAGTGAGGAGACTAGCACATGTGAGGGACCCAAGCGGGGGGGCAGAAAGGTACGTACCAATGAGGTTAGATTTGGCTCCATGGTGGAACAAAATCCCTGTAAATTCTTGGAGGTTGGTGCCTCACAAACCCCCCCTCTCCCCCACAATACAAAAAAGGAAGAAGAAAGCGGCAAACTCTGTGTGGGTTTATTTCGAGCCAGCTCAAGGAGGTTTTTGAGGGAAAAGACTGAAGAGGTTAAATCTCTTAAATAGGTCTCAGCTTCTTGAAATGTTCTCCTCCTGTCCTAGTTTACATTCAGTCTCAACCAATAACTTGATTCAAGTGGGTTTCTTGCAAAAAAGTGAGGGCAAGGATGTTACAAAATGTTCTGTATTCAGGATTGGTAAGATACACTCAGAATAGAGTTGAAGCTCCAGGGTGTTTGTTGGAAATAGTGTCAGAACAGCCCGAAACTCAAAATTTGGACTTTCTGAATTGCCATGGAGGCCTAAAGGCCAACCAAGTCAAATGGGGTATACAGGACGGCCGTGGTAGGTATAGAATAGTGAAGGCAAAATTCAAGTTACCTTGCCCCAGGAGTAATGATATAGGTATGGGGGCATCCCCCGATCATAACAGGTATGACGGCCTGAACAGGGAGGAGATGATGCGTGAATGGGGAAATCTAAGTAATGTAGATTAGGGCCAGGTGTCTCTGCAAGTTACTCTCCTAGAACACTCATGGATTAAATAATGTGATGAGGTTGCAAGGGGTTACAGAAACTATAAAGCAGTCTACAATCTTATGTTTCCAGGAGACATTGCTGTGCAGGGAGCCCCCGTAGATAGATGGATTTTTTAGAGTTTATCTGAAGGCAGTAGAAAACGCTTCAGGACAGCCCTTTGGGAGATTGTCAACTTTAGTAGCTACAAAAATCGCCTGACTTGTATGGCTGGTGAAAACACAGTGCAATTTGATATTAGCCTGAGGTATACAATCAGTGAATGCAAGTGGGGGGGACAATGTATTATTGTTTTGAATGTATATATGCACACACAAAGCACCTCTGATTATAAGGGGAATATTGAACTGTTTAAAGAAGGTGTGGATGGAAAACATGAGGACTGTTAAGCTGCTTTTAATATACAACACATTTGCACACCATCAAAACAAGGCATCAGGGAGAGATATTACTCTGTTGGATTTCCTCCTACTAAATGTCTTGGTGTGTCTAAATGGTCAGGTACCTGAAGATGCCCTTGCTAGGAAACATTCCTGCATGGTAATCAGAGCGATCCAATTGATTACGTCTTTATACCGGTATGGGCCTTTGCACCAACTGAGATATTTGAGGTCCTACATTTGGAGGGGAGTGATCACTTCCCTTTATGCACAAACCTTAAAATGGAAACTGTACCTAGGCAGGGGAGGGTCTTACCTTTAAAGGTTGGTTGTTTATAACGTCTAAGAACGAGACTCTCAGGGAAACATCTAAACTAATTGAAGGATCTCCAATATAATTATGGAGGATTAGAGTCTGGGAAGGCAACCATAGATCCCTTAAGCTTGGTATGAAGAAATAATAAAAAAGGTGGCTGTGTGTCTTAAAATAGAAGCCACAGCTTTTAACACAACGCAAGATAAAAATATGTCTATGAAGTATGACAGGAACAACTGGTTTGATAAGGAATGTAGAATGGTAAAAAGCAATATTCGGAAACTTGAAAGACACCTAAGGCGCTCAAGAAATATAATTTGGGGTTTACGCCTTCTAAGCTTAAAGAAATAATTGAAAAATTTGGTGGCAAGGAAGAAAGGAGAATTAAATACAACATGCAGGTAAGCCATGATAGAGGCTATAGAGTCTAGAAACGTAAGGACATTTTGGAGGCTGGTACAGGGAGGGACAGGAAATTGGCAGGGACAATTATCAGGCCGTGTGAGTGAGAATACGTGGGTAAAAATTTAAAGGAAACCTACAATAGTAATACCATTAACGCTGAGCATGCAACTAGATTCCTTGTTGGAAGGGAGATAAAGGGTAGATTCTCTGTGTCAACAATCAATAAAACAATTGAGACGCTAAATCTTTCAAGAGCTGCTGGCCCTGACAATGTACCGGCAGTAATAATAAAAACAAATTTTGCATGGTGGACCAGTTTGTTTTATGCCCTTTTCCAGGGAATATTTTCCATCTATCTGGACAACCGATTTACAAAAATAGCGAGTATGCCAGGTCTTTTAAAAAATCTTGTTGGGGATATTAAAGGAGTACGCTGAAGTAAATGTTATTATACAACAGGAACAGGGTGGTTGGAAGGAGGACTGACAACTGCTTCAGCTTGTGGGCCATCGCAAAGAAATCCATAGAGCAGGGGGTAGTGTTTTACTGTTTCTTTGTCAATTTTAGCTCCACGTTCAATTCTGTTGACCAAGTTTTGTTGTGGGATGTGTTAAAGGATTATAGAATACCTAAAGATTTGATCTTAACTTTGCTAGAACTCTATAGGGATAATTGGGCCCAAGTGTAATTAGACAGTGGAGGATCCCTTTCAAAGCGAATCAACATGGCCTGAGACAAGGATTTGTGTTGCCACCAATATTGTTCTCCTTGTTTCTGGCAGATCTCCCTAAGATTCTAAGTCCACCAAATATGTTTAGTCTGAAAAAGAACGGTACATATATCAGCTGTCTCTTGTTTGCAGACGACTTAGTGATTTTTGGTTGGGCTCCAAGGAAAATATATATTTGGGTATTACTGCAAGAGGAAAAAATTAAAATTAAATATGGAAAAAAACTAAGTGCTTCAGACTGGGAGACAGATGAAAAGTTTGAGTTGGGTAATAAATAAGGTTAAGATATAGAGAGTCAAGAAATACAAATACCTAGGGGTATGGTTCTCTCATATTTTAGGGTGGATCATCTTAGCGAGACACAAGCTAAAGTTCTCTCCTCGGTAACGGGATTACAGAAATTTGACTATCGATATGGTGGGCCCTCGTGCCACTGAGTATTGAAGGCCTACCAAGCCATGATAAGGCCCTAGTTTCAGTATGGTGCCGAGGGAATCAGCATAGGGGGGTAAAAAGAGCTTGAACCGTGAAGAAGGAAGATGACTAAAAAAGCTACTTTCTCTCCCCACCTCCTGTATATTGCAGGCAGTTAGAGTGGAAACGGGCTTACCAGGATGGACTCATCTATCACAGGCAGAGTTAACAATTTTTTTGTCAAGAATAGACAGTGTGGAAACTTCTAAAATCTCTCTGTTATGTAAAATGTAGATATTGTATAGTGAGCTGTACTGAGCACCCGGTGTAAGAGAGAGAATTGAAACTTGTGCCAGGGAATTAAAAATAAATGTTGCAGAGGCCATTGGCCAGTTCAGAGAGAGTAAGACGGACCTGAAAATAATAATATGGCAGGTTTCAAGGGATGAGGAAAAAGCAATCAGTCTCTCAATTATTAAGTTCATGGATGAACTGTGAGACTTTCCCTTACCTCGGAAGACTGCTGAATATTAAGATGCGCCGTAGCCTGTTCATATTTAGATGCAGGTTAAAACAAGTTCTAATATCAGGGAATCACAACATCTTATTAAATGAAGGGAAAATCTGTCAATGTGGCCTTAATGTAAAAGGGAATACAATGCATACCTTTGGGGATGTTCTATGGTTTCCATCCTAAAGGAAGTTCTTTTTAAAGGCTTTCTTTTTAAAATATGGTATTAGGGACATGGGGCAAGCTAATAAAATATTGGTTGAAATTAGATTTTTTTATGTGACTTGTGCATTGGGGAGATTTTTTGTCTCTATTGATAGTCTTTTATAGTCAAATGGTGAAAATAAATTAATTAGAGTGGAGCTCACCTTTTAAGGAATAGTGATGTTTTAGAATACATAGATTTAATTATTTTATGTATTGGATTTTATTGCTTTAAACTTATATTTATTTAATTGTTTATATTGGATTTTAATGTGTAATTCCAATTTTAAAATGTGTTTAAAAGACTATTGTCTAAATAAACACATGTTTTGACTGACATAGCTTCTACCAGTACGGCTTCTACCTAATTCCCTAGCATTCCAAGATCCTTTAAGACCACTGCTTCAAAATTAGGCTATTCCTTTTTATTTTTCAGTGTACTTTGTATGATTTCTATTGTTTGTGAACATCAGTTTGGTTTTGTATTAATAAACCTCAGGGTGTGTGATATGGCCATCTAAGTCATTCATAGATTGTCTGCACAGTCAATATTTCAAAGTAAAATTTCATATGGTACAATATTGTGTGTTCCAGAGAATATAGGGTTATAATCCACCAAAGGGGTGTTTTTTTGTCTACTCTCACCGCAGAATGTCGCTAGTCAGTAACCTTTGTATTGCTTGAGTTTGGTTTATGTCCACAGTTCACAAACAAGAACCAGACTCAAATAACTTTGTTTGAAAATGCTGCTCCATATTTTGTTCCGTGGTGTTGTGAGTCCATAGATGTGCAATTATAGTCAGCTCAAGAAAGGCTTCACCAACTCTGCTTTTGGGGTGCACCCTTTGTGTGTATGCATGAATATATATCTCTTTTACAAACAGCAAAACTGCCGCAAAGTTCCTCAGTGCAACTAAAAACTCCAACATCTAATGTGGTTCTATATCAATCAATCAATCAATCAATCAATCAATGAGTCATTTTTAGAGAGCGCTACTCACCCATAGGGTATAAAGGCGCTGTGGGGTATGTCCTCAGGGTTCAGTCGAAGAGCCAGGTTTTGAGGTACTTCCTAAATTCAGGTAGCAATGACAACTGTCAGAGGTGGAGAGGTAAGGTGTCCCAACATTTTGCCGCAAGGTAGGTGAATGATCTTCCTCCAGTCGAAGACCTCTTTATGCAGGGTATGGTGGCGAGTGACTGCTGGGAGGAGTGGAAAGGTCTGGCAGGGGAGTACCAAATGATGCTGTGGTTGAGGTAGCTGGGTCCAAGGCTTTGGAGGGCCTTGTAGGCATGTACAAGGAGTTTGAAATTGATCCTCTTCTCAACGGGGAGCGAATGGAGGTCTCTCAAGGGTTCTGTGATGTGTTCTGTGTGGGGGATGTTCAGGACGAGTCTGGCGGCAGTGTTCTGGATTTGTTGCAGCTTACTCAGGTTCTTTTTTGTGGTTCCGGCATAGGGGTCTTTGCAGTTTTCAAGTCTGCTTGTGATCAGGGCATATGTCTAGAGATACATCTGAAGATCTTCCGTAGGAGGGCAGGTGGAGGCGACAGAATTCACCTGTCTTGTCATGGTGAGCGCTAGGTCGAGAATGACGCCCAGATGTTGTGGTTGGTCCGTGGGCATGGCGGGCTGCCAAGTTTTGGGGGCCACCAGGAGTTGTCCCAGGCTGAGGAGGATGGTCCAAGGATGAGGATCTCGGTCTTGTCAGAGTTCAGCTTAAGGCAGCTCTCCTTCATCCAGGCGGCGACTGCTTCCATCCTGTCTTTGAAGTTATTCTAGGTCATTGAGGTATTTTCAGTCAGGGAGACAATCAGTTGAGTGTCATCAGCATAGGAGACAATGTTCAGACCGTAGCTCCTGACAATTGGGGCAAGCGGGGTCATGTAAACATTTAACAGCTTAGGGTTCAACGAGGATTCTTGGGGTATTCCACAGCTGATTTCTGTAGGTTCCGGCGCATGTGGCATGTGGCAGGAGCCTGACTCTCTTCATTCTGCCTGTCAGGAAATAGTGTATCCGTCGACGGGCCTTGCAGTGTATTCCTGCTGTGTGGAATCAGGCGCATGGAGTGCTGTGGGACACTGTATCGAAGGTGGCCGGTAGGTCTAGTAGGACGAGGGCTGCTGTTAGGCCACAGTCGAGGAGAAAGCGGATGTCATCTGTGGCGACGAGCAGGGCGGTCACGGTGCTGTGACTAGTTTGGTTTTGAATCCTGATTGGGAAATGTCGAGGAGATTGTTGTCCTCGAAATGTTGGCGGAGCTGATCGTTGATTGCTTTTTCAGCGACCTTGGCTGGGAAAGGCAGCAGTGAGATGGGGCAGTAGTTCTTGGGATCCATTGGGTCTGCTGTGGGTTTCTTCAATAGTGGACGGATCTTGGCATGCTTCTAGTCCTCTGAGAAGGTGGCTGACTCTAGGGAGCAGTTGAAGGTCTTGTGGAGCTTGGGTGCGATCGTGGCACTGGCTTTGTTGAAGATGTAGTGTGGGCAGGGGTCGGTGGGGGCTCCGGAGGGGATGCTGCTCATGATGGGGTGAGTCTATTCCGTCGTGAGGTGGGTCCAAGTGTGCAGGATCAGTGGGGGTTTGGTGGACCTGGTTGGGGCCTTGTTGGTGAGTTTGGAGAGTCTTGGAGTCCAAAGCTGTTGTAGATATCCTTGATTTTCTGAGGGAAGAAGGCGACTCGTCTGTCACAGAGGTCCTGGGATGGAGGAATGTTAGTGGTCTTAGCTTGTGGTTTGGCAAATTCCTTGATGACGTTCAAAAGTTCTTTTGTTTTGTGTGTGGTGGTGTTGATGCGAGCTTGCAGGAGAGGGAGAGGGAAGGATTGGTCAGCATGGAGGAGGGAGGACGGGAAAGCGCTATGATGGTGGGGCTGCAGGGGCAGCAGCCGCAGGGAGCAGGAAAGCACAGGAAGAAACGCTCTGAGAGAGAAGGCAGAAAAAGCAGAGGAAAAGAGGAAAAGTTCAAACAGATAAACCAGACAGATACAGCTGGTAATTAGGCCACCATGGACGAGGCACAAGTGGGTGCCTGCGGGTGGAGGTGGGTCTCGAACACAGAGCAGGCAGGCTTTGTCAGCGGCCGCCGCAGTGGCCATGCAGGAGGGAATGACGGACACTTGCCAGAAAGGTCAGTGAAGTCGCCCCTCACTGTGCAGCGGCCACCCTAAAGAATGCAAGGGAGGGAGGAGGAATTGGTCAGCTTGGAGGCAGGAGGGGGGTAAAGCACTACGAAGGCAGGGGGTGGGGCCACAAGGTCAGCAGCAGCAGGGAGTGGGGAAGCACGGGAAGAAACAGAGGCAGAGGAAAAGGGGAAAAGTAAAAACAGACAAAACGAGGAAAAGAGAAAAAACAGAGAAACCAGACAGACACAGAAGGTCACTAGGCCACGAGGGATGGGGTGCAGCGGCCACCCTAAAAAAGGGGAGGGACTGGTCAGCCTGGAGGCAGGAGGGCGAGAAAGCACTACGGAGGCAGGGGGTGGGGCCACAAGGGCAGAAGCAGCAGGGAGTGGGGAAGCGCAGGAAGAAACACTTGCACAGAGAAGGCAGAAAAAGCAGAGGAAAAGTGGAAAAGTCAAAAGAGACAAAACGAAGAAAAGAACAAAAACAGACAAACCAGACAGACACATAGGGTCCCTAGGCCACCGGAGATGGGGTGCAGGCAGGTGCCTGCGGGCGGGGGTGGGCCTTGAACACAGAGCTGGCAGGGTCTGTCAGCCACAGCAGCAGTGGCCATGCAGGTGGGAGCGAAGGACGCTGGACAAAAAGGTCAGTGAAGTCACCCCTCACTGCACAATAGCCACCCTAGAGAAGGGCAGAGGGGAGAGGGATTAGCTAGCTGGGAGGCAGGAGGGCGGGAATGCACTATGAGGACAGGAGCAGGGACAGCAGTGGCAGGGAGCGGGGAAGCGAGGGAAGAAACCCTCGAACAGAGGAGGCAGAAAAAGCAGAGGAAAAGAGGAAAAAGTCAGAACAGGCAAAACAAACGAAATGAGTAAAAGAGAAAAACAGACAAACCAGACACATACAAATGGCCACTAGTCCACCAGGAATGAGCGGCAGGTGGGTGTCTGCGGGTGGAGGTAGGCCTTGAGCACACATTGGGTAGGCTATGTAAGCGGCAGCAGCAGCAGTGTTCACGCAGGTGGGTGCGACAGAAGAAAATTCAGTGAAGTCGCCCCTCACTGCGCAGCGGTCACCCTAAAGAAGGTGAAGGAGGGGGGAGGGATTGGTTGACCAGAGAGGCAGGAGGCTGGGAAAGCACTATGAGGGTGGGGGCGGGGCCCCTGGCGCAGCAGCAGCAGGGAGTGGTGAAGCGCTAGAAGAAACGCTCGCACAAAGAAGGCAGAAGCAGCAGAGGAAAGAGGAAAAGTCAAAACAGACAAAACGAGGAAAAGAGAAAAAACAGACAAACCAGACAGACACAGATGGCCACTAGGCCACCAGAGATGAGGCGCAGACGGGTGCCTGCAGATGGAGCTGGGCCTCAAAAACAGAGTTGGCAGACTCTGTCAGCGGCAGCAGCAGCAGTGACCAAGCAGGAGGGAGCGACGGACGCTGGCCAGAAAGGTCAGTGTCAGCGAAGTCACCCCTCACTGAGCAGCGGCAACCATCAAGAAGGGGAGGGAGGGTCGCCTGGGAGGGCGGAAATGCGCTACAAGGGTGGGGGGTGGTCCACGGGAACAGCAAAGGCAGGGAGCGGGGAAGCATGGGAAGAAACGCTCGCACAGAGAAGGCAGAAAAAGCAGAGGAAAAGAGGAAAAATCAAAACAGTCAAAACAGACAAAATGAGGAAAACAGAAAAAAACAGACAAACCAGACAGACACAGATGGCCACTAGGGATGAGGCGCAGCCAGGTACAGGAGGGTGGAGGCAGGCCTCGAACACAGAGCCAGCAGGCTTTGTCAGCAGCAGCAGTGGCCATGCAGGAGGGAAGGACGGACGCTTGCCAAAAAGGTCAATGAAGTTGCCCCTCATTGTGCAGTGGCTGCCCTAAAGAAGGGGATGGAGGGGGGAGGGATTGGTCAGCTGGAAGGCGGGAGGGCAGGAAAGCGCTACGATGGCACGGGGTGGGGGCAGCAGCGGAAGGGAGCGGGCAAGCGTGGGAAGAAACGCTCGCACAGAGAAGGGAATAAAAGCAGAGAAAATGAATAAAAGTAAAAACAGACAAAACAAGGAAAAGAGAAAAAAGACATACCAGTCACAAACAGATGGCCAATAGGCCACCAGGGGTAGGGACAGGTAGGTGCCTGCTCGTGGAGGAGGGCCTCGAACACAGAACAGGAAAGCTCTGTTAGCGGCAACAGCAGCAGCAGTGGCCACACAGGAGGGAGAGACGGACGTTGGCCAGAAAGGTCAATGAACTCACCCCTCACTGTGCAGCAGGCACCCTAAAGAAGGGGAGGGTGGGGAGGTGGAATTGGTCACCTGGGAGGAAGGAGGGTGGAAAAGCGCTACAAGGGTGGGGGCAGGACTGGGGCAGCAGCACGGAGCAGGGAAACACAGAAGAAATACTGGCACATAGAAGACAGAAAAAGGAGAGAAAAAGAGTAAAAGTCAAAACAGACAAAACGAGGAAAAGAGAAAAAACGGACAAACCAGAAACACACAGATGGGCACTGGGGAATGAGGAGCAGGCGGGTGTCTGCGGGTGGAGGCGGGCCTCGAACACAGAGCCAGCATGCTCGTCAGTGGCCGCAGCAGTGACCATGCAGGAGGAAGTGACGGATGCCTGCCAGAAAGGTCAGTGAAGTCACCCCTCAGGGGGCAGGGCCGCAGAGGCAGCAGCTGGGAGGGGTAAGCGCGGGAAGAAATGCTCGCACAGAGAAGGCAGAAAAAGCAGAGTAAAAGTCAAAACAGACAAAATGAGGAAAAGAAAAGAGACAGACAACTCAGACAGACACAGATGGCCAGTAGGCCACCAGGAATGAGGCAAAGGTGTGTGCCTGCGGGTGGAGGCGGGCCTCGAACACAGAGCCGGCAGCGGTCATGCAGAAGGGAGTGATGGTCGCTGGCCAGAAAGGTCAGTGAAGTCACCCCTCACTGCAAAGCGGCCACCCTAAAGAAGGGGAGGGAGGGAGGAGGGATTGGTCAGCTGGAAGGCAGGAGGGTAGAAAAGTGTTATGAGAGTGGGTATGTGGGGGCAGCAGCAGAAGGAAGCGGGGAAGCATGGGAAGAAATGCTTGCACAAAGAAAGCAGAAAAAGCAGAGGAAAAGCCAAAACAGACAAAACGAGGAAAAGAGAAAAATCAAACAAACCAAATAGACACAGATGACCACTAGTCTATCAAGGATGGGGCACAGGTGGGTGCCTGTGGGCGAAGGTGGGCCTCGAACACACAGCCGGGAGGCTCTGTCGGCGGCAGCAGCAGCAGTGGCCACACAGGAGGGCGCGATTGACACTGGCCAGAAAGGTCATTGAAGTTGCTTCTTACTGCGCAGCGGTCACCCTAAAGAAGGGGTGGGGGAGGGATTGGTCAGCTGGGAGGCGGGAGGGTGGGAAAGTGCTAGGAGGGGGTGGTGGGGGCCACGTAGGCAGCAGCAGGGAGAGGGGAAATGCGGGAAGAAACACTCACACAGAGAAGGCAGAAAAAGAATAAAAGTCAAAACAGACAAAACGAAGAAAAGAGAAAAACCAGACAAACCAGACAGACACAGATGGCCACTAGGCCACCAGGGATGAGGCACAGGTGGCTGCCTGTGGGCCTCAAACACAGAGCCAGCAGGCTCTGTCAGTGGCAGCAGCAGTGGCCATGCAGGAGGCAGTGACGGACGCTGGCCAGAAAGGTCAGTGAATTCACCCCTCACTGCGCAGCGGCCACACTAAAGAAGGGGAGGGACTGGGGAGCGATTGGTCAGCTGGGAGGCGGAAGGCGCTATGAGGGAAGGGCCGCGGGGGCAGCACCGGCAGCGAGCGGGAAGCGTGGGAAGAAATGCTTGCAACACAGATGGCCACTAAGCCACCAAGGATGAGGCGCAGGCAGTTGCCTGCAGGTGGAGGTGGGCCTCAAACACAGAGCTGGCAGCCTCTGTCAGCGGCAGCAGCAGTTCTCACGCAGGAACGAGCAACAGACCCTGGCCAGAAAGGTCAATGATGAATTAGGAGGTTTGTATTCATGAACTACAAAGGAATTCTCTTTTGTACCACTGATGTGGAATATTTGTTGAGTCTTTGCGAATAGCAAAACTAGTGCAAACCTCTAAATGGCTAATTAAAACTCCATAGGTGCAACTGTGATGTGTGCACGAGGGGATTTGTATGTATGATCTGCCAAGGGCCACGCTGACTTGGCATGTGTGTAAAGTGTGTGTGTTCAGTTAGGTGTTCGCAAACATTGATATTGGTGCAAAGTTGTTTGATGTAACTTAAAACTCCATATCTTTCATAGTTCTACTGTGTATATACATGATCCACTGGCGGGTGGTCCTAGACTATGCTACTTGGGTGTTTTAACATCTGTACTCAAACATTAACAATGGTGAAAACAGCTTTGTTGCAAGACAAAACTAGGTATGCTCCATTGATCACTTATGTTTGCTTGAGTATGTTGATACACTGTGGCAGGTTGTAGGCTTAGCTCAGACTGACCCCGGAGCACACAAGTCCAATTTAGATGAGTTATTTAAACTTCCTGTTTCATTTACAGACTAAAGGCCGTTTGTGTTCAGTTGCACATGCACATTAGAATCACACATTTTGGCTTATATCTCCTAAACCATTGAATTTTTTCACCAGAAGTTATCAAAACATACCAGCATTTAACACTCGTGATTTCATCGTTCTCATATTGATTAAATGAGCACCTCTGAGTATGTAAATAAAGCAACCATTTTTTAAAATGCTGCACGATTAAAGTAACAAGTGCTAAACAAAAACCCATTTGTTGTTATAACAATAGTACCAATACCTAGGTGCTTCTCAGGCAACTTTCAAAAACAACTGGTAACAACTACATCAAATTAAGGAAGATCTAAAGTATACACAAACATTTCAAGAGGATCTGACGTCAATAACAGAACCAAAGAACGCCATCTGCTCTTTAGAACCTCAAACGGCAAATTATTCATTTCAGGTGCAGGGATAGCTAATGCCCTTGTGGAAGTAGACACTTGTGCCTTTGTTAATAGGATTTGGCCAAGCAGACTGTGCTGTGTAAGAGCAATACTTGTATCAAAGTGTTAGTAGCATTGCTTTCACTGGCGCAGCCCAGTGACACGTCTGTGAGGGAAGAGTATAAATAAATCCGTTTTAACATGGAAAACCACCATCCTCAAAACTGCTGTGGTGTAGATAGTGAGGGTTGTCTATGGAAGAACATATCCTGCATAAAGAAAAAAAGGAAAAAAATTGAATAAGTACAAGACACATTTGCACTGGGCACTAGCCCCCCCAAAACAAAAGTGTGTGGGGGGGGAGGGCTAAACAAGTTAGGCAGTATGCAAGTGACATCATATTGCGCAAATCTGTGACATAACAGGAAGTGGAATCACAACCCATTACCTCACCGGAAATGACATCATAATAAATGACATCAGATCTTGAGACCTCATACATGTTTAGCAGATCTATCTTGAGTATCTTTAAGTGCATTACAAGATTTAGCAAATTCGATTTTGCATTGGGTTGTGCCAAGAAAGTGGCTTAACTCCAATGCCAAATCTAGGCCTCAACTTATACATTTATATTTAAAAAAATCTGCAAAAACTGAATTGGCAACAAGGTGAAGTGTGGTAGCAAATCTGCTTGCTCAATTGGTTGCAAAGTGCATTTTAAAATATCTTATGGGTTAAGGCACTTGCTGCAGAGGTCTTTGTGTGCCCAGTAAATCTCAGAGAATAATAATGGTGAAATAACTCTGGAGGTTTATCAGTGTTTTGTTTAGTCCTATTTTTGAATTAAAGTAACATAGAGGGTTAATGATAAGCACATCATGTAACATGCAGATTACAAGTTTTTTGCAGATAGGTTTGCGGGTTACTGTTTTGAACACAGATCCTTTCGTACTTTCAGTTCATAAATCTTAATCCTACTAATATAGCACAGTGAGCTATGACATACGTGACTGCTACACCTTGTAACCCTCACTGTCTTATGTAACACATCCTGTGCATTGATTTATACATGATGTTTTGCCAATGTATAATGTGTAGGTATGATGTAAAGCGCTCTGAAACCCTGTATTGGGATAAGTCAAGATATAAAAGAGATACAACAAAATAGTGGTATTTAGATTATTGTGTAAATACTGGGATAGATCAACACATCTGACATTTTTTCAGTGCATCCATAGCTCTTATATAGAGGGGCTGAAGAAAGTCAAAAGCATGCCTCTCTCAAGTACCCGTGAAGTGGTACATTGTGTGCCTTTCTTTAACCTTCATTGCATTTAGGTGTGAGATTCCAAATAGCTATCAGCCAGGATATTCAAACAAATAGATGACTGAGGGCCTGAGGGCTCCTTCACTTCGGCCTTTAATTAACAAAGCCCTCTTACCGTTTGCAGTTGCTGCTGGGAACCAAAGCAGAAATGAATGAGTCTCCGTGTCTGAAACTTACACCAGGATGAATTCAGCACATATCGGTGAGATGTAACGCCTTTCAGGGTGGATGGGGTCCACCCTGTGAAAATAGTGAGTGGGCGTCGTCTACCCACGTGTGCCCCCGACTTGTGATCAATATTTGCGTACCTTTTACCCTTACAGCGTTCCGGAATTCATGAATATCCGTGCAATGAAAAGCTGCGACAGTCGCGACTTCCCACGGGTAGTCCTGGGATTCTTAAGAATTGCAAGAAAGTGCAACATTTGTTGCAATATTTAGGACTAGCCCCTAAAAGTACAAACTTCTTTTTGCATGTGAATAAGGGTGATTAGGGTACAGGGTTTTGACAATAAGCATACAAAATGTGAGGGCATTTGGGCAGCTGCTTCTTTTAATATCCGTATCAGTGGCAGGGCTCTTTACCAGCAGGTGAAAGAAGAAAGGAGGAGGGCATATCCATAATGTGGTGTAATAATCGTAGTGTCTTCATTTGTGCGCTATGACCTGCCATTTAATTAACATTTAAAGACCTTTTCTATGATATTTCATAGACCCGTGTCCGCTGGCGCCTCGGCGATTGGAATGTAGGCCAGGTACCTCTGTGAATCATTTTATTAGCCCCTTTGCCAACTTATCATATGCAGTATTTCAGCATTTGCCTGGAGAGAAATGGTTCGTTTGCTCTCAAAGTCACATCTTTCGCATACAGAATGTTATACATATTGCCACCATTCTGCACAAAGGGAGTTTAAGCCATCGACCGTGCAATGATTATCAGTTCGAACGGAATCCATCTAGCTAGGATGCTATTACAGTATGTCTCGTTGACGTGCCGTTGTCATGCTATCTGCCTTTCACCCTTTTTTAATGAGTCTGGGCTCGGGATTCTGCTAGCATTAAATCGAATGAATGCTGCAAACCACAAGGAATTCTTACACTTCTATTCGCCGCCTTCATCAAATACAGCCACTAGTCTGGGTGAGGTAAAGTTAATCAGGGACACTGTGTGGAACTCAATGTCTAAGGGATCTAAGGGAAGGAAAAACGAAAAGCAGTGACATTGTGAGGAAATTAATGTCTGGCTTAAGGAAGGCACTAGTGAAGGAAAAAAATGGAAATCAGGGACATTGCGAGGCGCTCAATGTCTGGGTGAAGGAACGATGTGAGGGATGGAAAAAGGGAAATCAGGGTCATGGTGAGGAACTCAATGTCTGAGTGAGGGAAGAAATGGGGACTGAAAAAGCGAAATCACAAACACTGAGAAACATGGAGGCATACTTATCATTAATTGCTGCACTGCATGATAGGTAAAGGGCAGGAATGCGCCGTACTCAACAATGTACGGCCCATTCCTGGCTCTTACCAGCCCACCGCAGGCACACAATGTGCTGCCTAGTGCCAATGCAGGCACCTTTGCACCATGCTGCAAAGGTGCCTGAATTGTAAGCAGGATTGTTTTTGTGCAGGAAGGTGTCCCTTCCTGCACAAAAGACAATCCCAAGGCATATTCCTCTTTCTGCGTGTGCTGCAGAATGCAACACACATAGAAAGGGGAAGTAACAAGAAGAAGAAAAAGATATTTCTCCTCGTTATGCCTCGCCTGGGGAGGAGTAGGTTTTTGACGCAGTCTCAGGTCCACCAGTAATGGGAAATTTGAGAATGTGCCAAAATCCGTGGGTGCATGTGTGGGAACTTCCACCCTCCACCCGTGGAACACAATTTGTGCTGTGTTGCGTTACTCTAGATTTATCAAGCCATGCAAGGTGGCCCTGCCTGGCTTGATAAATCTGCCTTAAGAGTTGTGTCACTCTTGCACGACGTTGCCTGGTGCAAGAGTGACGCAACTCTTCGATAGATATGGCCTGTGATGTCTCGGTGAGAAAAGGACCTAGGGGAAGGAATAAAGGGAAGTCAGGACCATTGTGAGGAACTCAATCTGGATAGTGTTTAATCCAGTGATTTATATGTTTGACTGCACCCCAGGATTACCCTTTCCATCTAATTATCGTCACAATGGTAAAGGGCCTTATTCGATCTGTTGTTATAGAACTGGGATTTGATTAAAATTGTGCACTGGATCTGGCACATGTACACCCAGGACATTCCTTCTTTAAAGAAAACAAAGGAAACAGCTTGAAATAAAAGAAACAGTTTAAATGTATTTCCCAGTTTCCTTAACTTTCAACATACGATAAACCAAAAGGCCCTTACAAATTTTCTCTCTAAAATAGACTGAAATCATGTTTTGCTATATTATCTGGCAACTTGGAACATACGCAGAGATACATTTTTAAATCTCTAAAGATTACTGACCCATGGTCTTCACAGCATGTCTTAGGTCTGTTCAATAGATATCATACTCATTGTGATGCCAAGACTGAAGTGAATCGAAATTGCATTGTTATAGCACTTACAATCCCTGACAAGGCATAGAAGCGCCTTTCAGCCAGCAGCACGCCAACCCAGAACCCAAAGTTAGTGGTCAGTTCAGAAGTTATTGGGATTAGTCTTGTGGTCACGGAAACCATTCCATGCTTTCACAACACTTGATTTTTGTACATTAATGAGTTTGGTGTCATCATTAGCAGCGGCTATGTGAGATGCAAATAGTGAATGGAATAAATAGATATATAATTAGGTTGTAGGGATCTGGTTTGAAAGAAAACAACATTAAGACAGACAGACATGCGACTTAGCGTGGTCTGATACAGGAGGCAAACAGAAGTTTGAAGGGAAGCAGAGGGTAATTCAAACTAAAGAAACAAGGGGAAAAAGAAATGTTTAAGTCAAGGTAAATGTTTTATGCACGGTTTTAGGAACATAGCAGGCAGAGTTTGTCCATCCACGTTTTGCTCCCCTTTGGACTATTGGCTGCTGGTTTTTCCACTCAGAGTGCACTGAGGCCTGCTGTCCAGGCCACAGTGACAGTTTTCAGTCCCTTTACCAAAGTTATGTTGAATTGGATGTCCCCAACTGGTAAGTACTGACTTACTTATAAGTCCCTAGTATATGGTATCCATGTATCCAGGGCATATAAGGCAGAGTGTTCACACAATGCTGGAGCACTGGTTGTGCCACCTTGTGTGTGACAAAGTGAAACCACATGCACTGCAGACTGGACAGGCAGTGTCACACTGTAAGTTCAACTTTGCCACTACCATTAATGACAAAGTCCCCAAGTCCCTTAATAATATAAGTAGGTCTCCTCTAAGGCAGGCCTATAGGCCCCTATGGCGAGGCTCTACATATTATTAAGCAAGACATATAGTTTCATATGCGTCTTAGCAGCAAAACCCTAACAGTTATAATTTAGCTAAGGAAAGTTAATAGCTCCTTTGGCTAATACAGAGTTACCGGCTGGCATCTCAGCCTGGCTAACTTTTGAATGGGACTACCTCTGTAACTCTATACTGTAAGTTATCAAATCAAACATGACATGTAATGTGACTTGTTGGTCAAGTGTCCATTTATGTCACTTTTAAAGTTAAGCAACCTTTAGAAAGTTGGCATTCTCACAGGACCTGGCAAATCCACAGCTTTTTGCCTGCCTGGGAAGATGTGTGATTGACTCCTAGGTTCAGGAACAAAGGCAGTTACCGCAGAATGAGGTGTGACCTCCTCCCCCAGGATGGCCTCTTGGGGTGGTAGCCCTAAAGGTGAGCTTCAAAGGAAAAGCCACTTTTGAAGGGCAAATGGTGATATCGCTCCCGAGCAGGCTGCCCTTTTTGCCTGCAAACAAGTTGGAGACAGAGAGGGAAAACCAGTGCCAGAACTGGATTTCCCATGGGCGTGTAACCCTGAGGTAACCACACCTAAGGGGTGGGCTACCTAGGCTCTTGACGACTGAGGAAGGGTTGTGCCATCTTGAAAGGGGCAGGAGGAATGTGGCACTCTGGGATAGCCTGATGGCACACATCACAGGAACTTTGTCCCCCATGAGGGGACCTACTAGCCCCTTGGCTAGTGACCGAATTGTCCCCTCCGAGCTCTTTCCTGGAATAAATATAGCACCCCTGGCATCCTGACCCTCAGATCTTGCTAGAATCAGGGAGAGTATCGAAGAAGGACTGCCCAGCTGCCCTTGGAACTGCAAAAAGAGAGGATGCACCATCAGAAGGACTGTTCCTGCTGCACTTTGGGCTATCGAAGTCTAGATTCATCGTACCCAAGGAACACTAGCCCCCACTTAAGGATTTCACCCCAATCGCGGTGCAGACTGACCAATATCCCAGCATCTGCTAGGCCTGTTACTGCAACATAAAGGACTTAGAGGGACAACAATTTCTGTTGCCAAGTTTGCCCTACTTCACCCATGGACCGAGGAGCACCCACAAAGACACCCCTGTCGACCGCACCACAACTGGAGCATCCTTTCAGCTTCCTTTGCCTGCATCCATCAGCATTAGGACCACTCCATTGATGTCTATGGGGGTTGTCCTGTAAAGTTTGGATATTGCCTTAAAAATGCTCTGGCGGCCAGGTAACTGTTCAAAGGGTTCACTATGGCCCCTAGTCGTCTGTCCTGCAGAACTGGTCACCCAGCCCAGTCCAGCCAGAGTAGCCAAACTAACTGTTTCAATCTTTTCAAAAGTTTCCAAGATTTTGTTGAACAATGCTTGGTTGCGGTTGCATTTAAAAGTGATAATATCTTCTAAAATCTGTATCTCCGAAAACGTCAGGTGGATTTTGTTCATCAAGGTCTTTAAAAATTCATAAAAATAGAATCAATTTCTATAAATTGGTCTCTTCTTTCGTTCCTGTGTTGAGAATTTATTACTTAATTGTATGGTGTTGTTAAATGCTTTACACATAGTTGCTTTGCTAAGCCTTACTGTTCACAGCTCAAACTACCCAAACTAGGGCTGGAGGTTAAGTAAACTGAGCCCGCAGGTACATGTCACATAGGTTTGCCACCGTTCACGTTCCCACATTTGGGTTGGGTTCCATGGTGCTCCGCAGTGATCGATCTACCCCCATCTCTGTGGGTCCATAGGTAGAATTGTCATTTCTCGATACTCTTCCAGGTGGTCAGAGCCATTTCTTGGAATGTGAATGGCCTCTTAGACCGTATCAAGAGGTCGACAGTGCTGCGCTACACCAAAAGATACAAACCTGATGTGGTACTCTTCCAGGAGACAACTCATGGGAACTAACTACCCTTTCTTTGGCCAGTTTGGCAATGACTATGTCATTCTAGCGGACTTCCACAGGAGCTCTAGTTGGTTGCAAAACTCCTGCATGTTATTTCCACTGATGGTGACTGCTGCTATGTGGACCCCCATTGGACATAAGTGAGGATCGAAGGGCACCTGGATGGCAGGCATTACAACTGCTTCTCAAGATATGTACCCCAGCAACTCCTACCCTCGACTCTGCAGGTGCTCCAAACCCTAGTGGGGGCCATTTGCATGGCGATGACCTTGCTGGGCGGGGACTTTAATGCGGTCATGGACCCCGCACAAGACATGTCGGACACTCCACACCTGGGCAGGATGGCACGCTATTCGTGCTTAAACTCATTGTCAGACTCCATTGGTCTGCTACCACAGCAGTCTGTTTGGATCCTGCCATAGGGCATATTTGATCATGCACCCCTCCTTCTGGAGTGGGTTTCCTTCCTGCACTCTCATTTTCCGATGTGGCAATTCAGTGCATGGCACCTAATGAATCAGCACTGTGCAGACTTTGTGGAGGGGAACTGCAGGCCTTCTTCTGAACTACTGATGGCTCGATGTCCTCAGCGAGAACTTAAAGGGCGGCCAGCAAACCTACCCTGCGGGGCCTGCTCAAAGGATATGTGAGGAGAAAGGAACAGCACCAGCTAGCAGAAGTGGTGGATATGGAAGACCAAATCCTCACCATCTAATGTCGAACTGGATATCCAGGCACGGAGGACACCAAATGCCAGTTGGTGCTTGTGTGCTCTAAGTTGTGCCAAATATCTCTGTAGGAGGCGAGGCAGCACTGGAAAGGATCGATCTTCAGGGTATATGAGTCCAGAGATAAATACGGTAAACTGATGTACTGGCTGGTGACTCACAATGTCTCCAACCGGATAGTGCCCTCCATTAGTGACTCCTCTGGGGTTCTCTGTGAGGAGCTACCTGCGATTGCACAGACCTTCACATCAATCTATCAGGGCCTTTAAATGGTACTACTGGCCCCCACACCAGAGGTCAAGGTCCCCCTCCTTGGAGATATCCCCCGCTGCACTCAATTTCAGACTCCCTGGACTGAGTACTAAATCAGCCGCCACTGGCTGAGTAGGTAGGCATGGCTATTTCGGACTTACAGTTCAGGAGGACTTTATGCCCAGATGGTTTCCCTGTCGAGTTCTTTTTTTTAATAGTACCGCACCCATCTGATTCCCCACCTCTTAGCTCTCTATGCAGAGGCATTGGAATGCAGCTCCTCCCCCCCCAGATCTGGATAATGCCACTATAGTGGTCATCCCCAATGTAGACTGACCCACCAAATGTTATTCTACTTACTAGATGATCTTCCTCAATAATGTGACATTAAGATCTTTGCAAAAGTCCTGGTGACTAGACTGAGCCAGACGTTAACCCACTTGATCCACCCAGACCAATGCAGATTTATGCTGGGCAGGAACACCTGGCACTGCATCCCAAGGGTACAATTTGCCTTATCACAATCCAGCTGCCTAAACTACCCCTGGGCCCTCCTTCTGGTTGATTTCCAGAAGGCCTTGAACACAGTTTTGTGGCCGTTCTTGACAGCTGTGCTCTAATGGGCCTGCTTTGGACCCACCTTCCGGCAGACTTGCAGGTCTGCTGTTCAACACCCCTACTGTTTAGGTCTGCGTCAATGGAGTCCTCTCTCAGCCCTTCCGAATACGCAGAGGCACATGTCAAGGTTGTCCTCTAACCACCCTATTGTTTGCTCTCACAACTGAAATATCACAAGCAGAAAAACAACCCACCTCCAAATTTGCTCTAAATATAGTCACTCTTTATGCACGCAGCACACATGAAAAATGTATCTATTTCTTTTCTTTATCTAGGGATTCATAACCCATTATGATATCCAACAATCAGTACAAAATGATGCAATAACAGAGAATCCTCTCACCCTTACACACTAAAATATATCACACTCACAAATTGCAGGCATACCATTCAAACCTTACACATTTTCAAATCAGTAAAACTATGTTATGCAATGCAATCCCGACCTGTTGTAGCATAAATCAAAAAGAAAACATATTGGCCCTCATTATGACATTGGCGGTAAATCCCACTTACTGACATGCTGACTGCCACCAACATACCGCCGCGGATATCCGCTAACCATATAATGACACACACACCAATCCGTCACTATTCAGCCACACACACAAATCCATCAGCCCAAAGGTCAGTGATGAACTGGCGGTATCAAAACCCATACCGTTACACCAACAAAACAACGCCCACAACATTATGACCCACGAATCACCACAGCGGACATTCAATGGCGGTAAACCATTGGCGGTACATACCGCCGAACTCAAAATACACACACACACACACACAAACAGTACAACACTACATTGGTCAATTTGAATAACACACACCTGACATCCATACACACACCACTATAAAACACACACCCACACTACCCTCAAACCTTTACGACTACAAACAATTGCCACCAGAGAGAGACAGAAAGAGCCCCCACACAACCAGAGCCACATACCACCATCACCTATACACCATCCATGCACTTTACATCACACACCCCAACACATCACCCTAAACACCCTCACTCACACCACTCACACTATACACATGGCACCACAACGACACCCCAGATTCTCTGAGGAGGAGCTAAGGGTCATGGTGGAGGAAATCATCCGGGTAGAGCCACAGCTATTTGGATCACAGGTGTAGCAGATATCCATTGCTAGGGAGATGGAGCTATGGTGGAGGATTGTGGACAGGGTCAACGCTGTGGGAAAGCATCCCAGAACAAGGGATGACCTCAGGAAGAGGTGGAACGACCTACGGGGGAAGGTATGTTCCATTGCAGCAAGACACCAGCTCGCTCTACAGAGGACTGGCGGTGGACCACCACCTCCTCCCCCACAACTAACAACATGGGATGAGCAAGTCTAGGTAATACTGCATCCTGAGGGCCTGGCAGGAGTAGCAGGAGGACTTGACTCTGGTAAATCAACTCTTTATTACTATCCCCCCATACCTGCATGCCATCACATACCCCCATCCTCACTCCCATCACTCCACCACTTCCCACACACCCCACCATCACAACCCACTCATCCCAATGCCAAGCACTGCATGCTCTACCAGTGCATGGACACCACTCACAGCCCTGCATAGACACCTATCACTAAAGCATGCACACTAGAGAGAATCAGCTAGCCCACCACATACCAACTCACACAATTTAAAGCTGCCAGGGCAAATACAACCAAAGATGGCAACCGACCCATGCAGAATATGTCACACACACAAACAATAACACTGCATTTACATCCCCACAGGTATCCCAGCCAATGTCACCGGAGAAGAGGTGCCAGCAACATCCAGTCCCCCTACAGAAGAGGCCCACAGTGATGGCAGAGACTCTGCTCGCCTGGATCCGGATGACCAACCTGGCCAATCAGTGACCTCTGGAAACACCACCACATCACCCACCAAGTGGGCCCATACCACTGTCCCCAGGACACGTCAATCAGCAGTGTGTCCACCACTACAAGGACCCCAGGGCACACCACAAACCCAGGACAATCAGGGACCTGGGGTCGGTGGCAGTGGGCACGCGGTTCAGGGGACAGAGGCACAGGACAACAGGGAAGCTGGGAGGACTGCTGTGCGCCAGGGGGGAGGACAGGCCGAGGGAACCGACTCTCCAGGATGCACTCACCGCAATCCTGGGAGCATACCACCATTCCCTAGATACGCTGGGCCAGATCCTGGACAACATGCAGGAGAACATGCGGCTGCAGGAGGAACAGGGAGGACTTGAAGGCCATTAACACCACCATAGTCTCCATTGCAGGGGTGCTGGCAGACATGGCCAACAGTATGAGGGAGGCAGTGGCACACCAGCGGGCCTCTGACACTAGCCAGACTACTAAACAGCCCTCCACCTCCGCTGCCGCTAGTGAACAGAGGCTCCGCCACAGGACCAACAGGCCACCAGCACCCCTTCCCCTGCAGAAGGAGATCCACCCCGCTAACGTTCCCTGCGATCCAGGCAGAAGCCAGAGACTATTGCCAAGACCCCCGCCAGGAAATAAGACTCTCCTGATTGTCACCCTTGTGTCCCATTCTGTCACCCTGCCCACCATGAACTGCCAATGCTTCCCTTCCTATGTCCCCTTGGACAATGCACCTGTGCTACAAATAGACTGGACTCTAACTTGGACTTTCCTCCATCATCCCATTGCACTTCCCACCTTTTTTCAAAGCACTGCAATAAACACACTTTGAAAAAATACAAGTATGCAGTATGTCAAATGATATTGAAGTATGTATTCGTTTAACAAGGTTTAAACATTGCAAGTTAACTGTACAGTAATGTTTACATAGGAAAGACTTGTAGTTGGCTGCAGTGAACACACCAGGAGCAATAGTGGGGTACCAACATCTGCAAAAAGAGATGCCAATGGGTACAGTGAGTGGGCAGAGAAGTAGGAATTCACAGCCTGCCAGTGACAATGTCAAACATCAAACTGTCAATGAAATGTGAAATAACACTGTCTTACCTATGTGTCGTTGGAAGCATTGACGAATGACTGCACTTCTGTTGTCCTCATCCTCTGCCTCCTCATCTTCGCTGTCCACAGGGTCCACTGCTGCTACACGGCCATCTCCAGCCTCCTCCTCCTGCAGAAAAGGCACATGGCATCTCAAGGCAAGGTTGTGCAACATACAGCATGTCCCGATGTTCTGGCAGACCTTCTTGGGTGGATAGTGTAGGAGGCTGGACTGGCTTGTAGTGAGTACCTAGGGGTACTTGCACCTTGCACCAGGCCCAGTTATCCCTTATTAGTGTATAGGGTGTCTAGCAGCATAGGCTGATAGATAATGGTAGCTTAGCAGAGCAGCTTAGGCTGAACTAGGAGACGAGTGAAGCTCCTACAGTACCACTTAGTGTCATATGCACAATATCATAAGAAAACACAATACACAGATATACTAAAAATAAAGGTACTTTATTTTTATGACAATATGCCAAAAGTATCTCAGTGAGTACCCTCAGTATGAGGATAGCAAATATACACAAGATATATGTACACAATACCAAAATATGCAGTAATAGTATTAGAAAACAGTGCAAACAATGTATAGTTACAATAGGATGCAATGGAGACACATAGGGATAGGGGCAACACAAACCATATACTCCAAAAGTGGAATGCGAACCACGAATGGACCCCAAACCTATGTGACCTTGTAGAGGGTCGCTGGGACTATTAGAAAATAGTAAGGGTTAGAAAAATAGCCCACCCCAAGACCCTGAAAAGTGAGTGCAAAGTGCACTAAAGTTCCCCAAAGGACATAGAAGTCGTGATAGGGGAATTCTGCAGGAAAGACACAAACCAACAATGCAACAACGATGGATTTCCAGTCGAGGGTACCTGTGGAACAAGGGGACCAAGTCCAAAAGTCACAAGCAAGTCGGAGATGGGCAGATGCCCAGGAAATGCCAGCTGTGGGTGCAAAGGAGCTGCTACTGGACAGTAGAAGCGTAGGTTTCTGCAAGAACGACAAGGGCTAGAGACTTCCCCTTTGGAGGACGGATCCATCACGCCGTGGAGAGTCGTGCAGAAGTGTTTTCCCGCCGAAAGACCGCCAACAAGCCTTGCTAACTGCAAATCGTGCGGTAAGGGTTTTTGGATGCTGCTGTGGCCCAGGAGGGACCAGGATGTCGCAAATTGCGTCAGGGGACAGAGGGGATGTCGAGCAAGACAAGGAGCCCTCTCAGCAGCAGGTAGCACCCGGAGAAGTGCCAGAAACAGGCACTACGAGGATGCGTGAAACGGTGCTCACCCAAAGTCCCACAAAGGAGTCCCACGTCGCCGGAGAACAACTTAGGAGGTCGTGCAATGCAGGTTAGAGTGCCGTGGACCCAGGCTGCACTGTGCACAAAGGATTTCTGCCGGAAGTGCACGGAGGCCGGAGTAGCTGCAAAAGTTGCGGTTTCCAACAATGCAGTCTGGTGTGGGGAGGCAAGGACTTACCTCCACCAAACTTGGACTGAAGAGTCACTGGACTGTGGGAGTCACTTGGACAGAGTTGCTGGATTCAAGGGACCTCGCTCGTCATGCTGAGAGGAGACCCAAGGTACCGGTGATGCAGTTCTTTGGTGCCTGCGGTTGCAGGGGGACGATTCCGTCGACCCACGGGAGATTTCTTCGGAGCTTCTAGTGCAGAGAGGAGGCAGACTACCCCCACAGCATGCACCACCAGGAAAACAGTCGAGAAGGCGGCAGGATCAGCGTTACAGAGTTGCAGTAGTCGTCTTTGCTACTATGTTGCAGTTTTGCAGGCTTCCAGCGCGGTCAGCAGTCGATTCCTTGGCAGAAGGTGAAGAGAGAGATGCAGAGGAACTCGGATGAGCTCTTGCATTCGTTATCTAAGGAATCCCCAGAGACAGAGACCCTAAATAGCCAGAAAAGAGGGTTTGGCTACCTAGGAGAGAGGATAGGCTAGCAACACCTGAAGGAGCCTATCACAAGGAGTCTCTGACGTCACCTGGTGGCACTGGCCACTCAGAGCAGTCCAGTGTGCCAGCAGCACCTCTGTTTCCAAGATGGAAGAGGTCTGGAGCACACTGGAGGAGCTCTGGGCACCTCCCAAGGGAGGTACAGGTCAGGGGAGTGGTCACTCCCCTTTCCTTTGTCCAGTTTTGCGCCAGAGCAGGGCTAAGGGGTCCCTGAACCGGTGTAGACTGGCTTATGCAGAAATGGGCACCAAATGTGCCCATGAAAGCATTTCCAGAGGCTGGGGGAGGCTACTCCTCCCCTGCCTTCACACCATTTTCCAAAGGGAGAGGGTGTAACACCCTCTCTCAGAGGAAGTCCTTTGTTCTGCCATCCTGGGCCAGGCCTGGCTGGACCCCAGGAGGGCAGATGCCTGTCTGAGGGGTTGGCAGCAGCAGCAGCAGCAGCAGTTTGGCCGTACCAGGGTCTGTGCTACAGACCACTGGGATCATGGGATTGTGCCAACTATGCCAGGATGGTATAGAGGGGGCAATTCCATGATCATAGACATATTACATGGCCATATTCGGAGTTACCATTGTGAAGCTACATATAGGTAGTGACCTATATGTAGTGCACGCGTGTAATGGTGTCCCCGCACTCACAAAGTCCGGGGAATTGGCCCTGAACAATGTGGGGGCACCTTGGCTAGTGCCAGGGTGCCCTCACACTAAGTAACTTAGCACCCAACCTTTACCAGGTAAAGGATAGACATATAGGTGACTTATAAGTTACTTAAGTGCAGTGTAAAATGGCTGTGAAATAACGTGGACGTTATTTCACTCAGGCTGCAGTGGCAGGCCTGTGTAAGAATTGTCGAAGCTCCCTATGGGTGGCAAAAGAAATGCTGCAGCCCATAGGGATCTCCTGGAACCCCAATACCCTGGGTACCTCAGTATCATATACTAGGGAATTATAAGGGTGTTCCAGTAAGCCAATGTAAATTGGTAAAATTGGTCACTAGCCTGTTAGTGACAATTTGAAAGAAATGAGAGAGCATAACCACTGAGGTTCTGATTAGCAGAGCCTCAGTGAGACAGTTAGTCATAACACAGGTAACACATTCAGGCACACTTATGAGCACTGGGGCCCTGACTAGCAGGGTCCCAGTGACACATACAACTAAAACAACATATATACAGTGAAAAATGGGGGTAACATGCCAGGCAAGATGGTACTTTCCTACACAACCCGCCCCCAAACGAAGGACAATAAGACTAGCCATGACCTGATGAGTCTTCATTGTCTAAGTGGAAATATCTGGAGAGTCCATCTGCATTGGAGTGGCTACTCCCAGGTCTATGTTCCACTGTATAGTCCATTCCCTGTAGGGATATGGACCACCTCAATAATTTAGGATTTTCACCTTTCATTTGTTTTAGCCAAAGTAGAGGTTTGTGGTCTGTCTGAACAATGAAGTGAGTGCCAAACAAGTATGGCCTCAACTTCTTCAGTGCCCAGACCACAGCAAAGGCCTCCCTCTCAATGGCAGACCAACGCTTTTCTCTAGGGGTCAACCTCCTACTAATAAAAGCAACAGGTTGATCCTGGCCTTCAGAATTAAGTTGTGATAGGACTGCCCCTACTCCTAATTCAGATGCATCAGTTTGGACATAGAATTTTTTAGAGTAACAAGGGCTTTTCAGGACAGGTGCAGAGCACATGGCCTGCTTCAGCTCCTCAAAAGCTTTCTGACAGCTAGCTGTCCACAATACCTTTTTAGGCATCTTTTTGGATGTGAGGTCATTAAGAGGGGCTGCAATGGAGCCATAGTTCTTAATGAACCTCCTGTAATACCCAGTGAGGCCTAGGAAGGCTCTCACCTGAGTCTGAGTAGTAGGGGGAACCCAATCTATAATAGTTTGGATTTTCCCCTGAAGTGGTGCAATCTGTTCCCCACCAACAAGGTGTCCCAGATAAACCACCTTCCCCTGCCCTATCTGGCACTTTGAAGCCTTGATAGTGAGGCCTGCCTTTTGCAGGGCCTCTAAAACTTTCCATAGGTGGACCAGGTGATCATCCCAACTGGAGCTAAAGACAGCTATATCGTCCAAATATGCTGCACTAAAAGCTTCCAGCCCTTGCAGGACTGTGTTCACCAACCTCTGAAAAGTGGCAGGTGCATTTTTCAATCCAAAAGGCATTACTGTGAATTGGTAATGGCCTCCAATGGATGAAAATGCAGTTTTAGGTTTAGCATCTTCTGATAATTTGATCTGCCAATACCCTGCAGTCAAATCAAAAGTGCTTAGATACTTGGCAGATGCCAGTGTATCTATGAGCTCATCTGCCCTGGGTATAGGGTGAGCATCAGTTTTGGTTACCTGGTTGAGACCTCTATAATCTACACAAAACCGCATTTCCTTCTTTCCATCCTTGGAATGAGGTTTTGGTACAAGTACCACAGGAGAGGCCCATGGACTTTCAGAGTGCTCAACCACTCCCAGTTCTAACATTTTCTGCACCTCTTGCTTTATGCAGTCCCTGACATGGTCAGGCTGCCTATAGATCTTACTTTTGACAGGCAAGCTGTCTCCAGTATCTATAGTGTGCTCACACCAAGAAGTGGTGCCTGGCACAGTAGAGAAGAGTTCAGAAAACTGATCCAGGAGTTTTATGCAATGGTCTTTCTGCTCAGCAGTAAGACAATCAGCCAAAACTACACCTTCCACAAGAGCATCTTGTTCTGTGGAAGAGAAGAGATCAGGTAGAGGATCACTGTCTTCTTCCTGTCCCTCATCAGTTGCCATGAGCAGGGTGAGATCAGCCCTGTCATAGTAGGGTTTTAGGCGATTGACATGGAGCACCCTAAGGGGACTCCTGGCAGTGCCTAAGTCAACTAAGTAGGTGACTTCACCCTTCTTTTCAACAATTATGTGGGGTCCACTCCGTTTATCTTGGAGTGCTCTTGGGGCCACAGGCTCCAAGACCCACACTTTCTGCCCTGGTTGGTACTGAACCAAAACAGCCTTCTGATCATGCCATTGCTTCTGGAGCTCTTGGCTGGCCTGAAGGTTTTTACTGGCCTTTTTCATATACTCAGCCATCCTTGATCTGAGGCCAAGTACATATTCCACTATATCTTGCTTTGGAGCTTTTAAAGGTTGTTCCCAACCCTCCTTGACAAGTGTTAGTGGACCCCTAACAGGGTGTCCAAAGAGGAGTTCAAAGGGGCTGAAGCCCACTCCTTTCTGGGGTACCTCCCTGTAGGCAAAAAGGAGGCATGGTAAAAGGATATCCCATCTCCTGCGGAGTTTTTCAGGGTGTCCCATAATCATGCCTTTGAGAGTTTTGTTAAATCTCTCCACCAGTCCATTTGTTTGTGGATGATAGGGTGTAGTGAACTTGTAAGTTACACCACACTCCTTCCACATGGCCTTTAAGTAAGCAGACATGAAATTGCTTCCCCTGTCTGATACTACTTTCTTTGGGAAGCCCACCCTGGAAAATATTCCCAGGAGGGCCTTTGCCACTGCAGGTGCTGTAGTGGTCCTTAAAGGAATTGCTTCAGGATATCTTGTGGCATGGTCCACTACCACCAAGATAAACCTATTGCCTGAAGCAGTAGGAGGGTCAAGGGGCCCAACTATGTCAACCCCTACCCTTTCAAAGGGAACCCCAACCACAGGCAGTGGAATAAGGGGTGCCTTTGGAGTGCCACCTGTCTTGCCACTGGCTTGACAGGTTTCACAGGACTTACAAAATTCTTTTGTGTCCTCAGACATTCTAGGCCAATGAAACAAGGGAACAAGCCTGTCCCAAGTTTTCATTTGTCCCAGATGTCCAGCTAGGGGAATGTCGTGGGCTAGAGTTAGGAGGAACTTTCTGTACTCCTGAGGAATCACTAACCTACTGGCAGTTCCAGGTTTACGATCCCTTGCTTCAGTGTACAAGAGGTTGTCCTCCCAGTAAACTCTGTGAGAGTCACTGACATCCCCATTAGCCTGTTTGACAGCTTGCTGTCTTAGACCCTCTAGTGTGGGACAGGTATGCTGTGCCACACTCAGCTCCTCCCTGGCAGGCCCCCCTTCACCCAAAAGCTCAGCAGTGTCTGCTTCCAGCTCCTCTGGTGTAGGTTCTGCACAGGGTGGAAATTCTTCTTCCTCAGAAGTAGAATCCACTGTAGAGGGAGGGATAGTAGGAAGTGGTTTGCTTCTACTAGCCCTAGCTTTAGGGAGCACTTGGTCCATTGTTCCAGGATCCAAGCTTCCCTGTCCTTTTTACTTTTTGGCCTGAGCCCTGGTTAAAGCAAAAATATGCCCTGGGATGCCCAGCATTGCTGCATGGGCCTCCAACTCCACATCTGACCAAGCTGATGTCTCCAAATCATTCCCTAATAGACAGTCTACAGGTAAATCTGAAGCTACCACAACTTTCTTTGGACCAGTAACCCCCCCCCAGTTGAGATTTACAACAGCCATGGGGTGGCTAAGTGTGTTGTTGTGAGCATCGGTTACTTGGTACTGGTGACCAAGTAGGTGTTGTTCAGGGTGGACCAGTTTCTCTATCACCATAGTTACACTGGCTCCAGTGTCCCTGTAGGCCTGAACCTCAACACCATTTATTAGGGGTAGTTGCTTGTACTTATCCGTGTTAAGGGGACAAGCAACCAAGGTGGCTAAATCAATAGCCCCCTCAGAGACTAACACAGCCTCTGTGGTCTCCCTAATCAGACCAACCCCAACTAAGTTACCAAAAGTGAGCCCAGCTACTCCCTTGGATTGGCTATTAGTAGGTTTGCTCCCACCACCACTGCTATTAGTAGGGACACTAGGTGTAGCAGTAGGTGTTGTAGTGGTAGGAGGCTTGGTGCTTTTCTTTGGACAACTGGGATCTGTTGTCCAATGGCCTTTTATTTTACATAAATAGCACCATGGTTTCTTTTCTTTGTTTTGATTTGAAGAGGATTTGGGCCCACCACCCCCACCAGAGTGTTTTTGTGGGCCTGATGAAGACTCATTTTTTAGATTTGTCCCCACCCTTGTCAGAAGACTTACCATCCTTCTTCTTGTTGCCATCTTTGTCACCCCCTGTATGAACTTTTCTGTTCACCCTTGTTCTGACCCATTTGTCTGCCTTCTTTCCCAATTCTTGGGGAGAGGTCAGATCAGAGTCCACCAAGTACTGGTGCAACAAATCAGACACACAATTATTAAGAATATGCTCTCTCAGGATCAAGTTATACAGGCTGTCATAATCAGTAACTTTACTGCCATGTAACCACCCCTCCAAGGCCTTCACTGAATGGTCAATTAAATCAACCCAGTCTTGTGAAGACTCCTTTTTGGTCTCTCTGAACTTTATCCTGTATTGTTCAGTGGTTAAGCCATAACCATCCAGGAGTGCATTCTTAAGAACTGTAAAATTATTGGCATCACTTTCTTTCACAGTAAGGAGCCTATCCCTACCCTTTCCACTAAATGATAGCCATAGGATAGCAGCCCACTGCCTTTGAGGGACATCCTGTACAACACAGGCCCTCTCAAGTGCAGCAAACCACTTGTTAATGTCATCCCCCTCCTTATAAGGGGGAACTATCTTGTGCAGATTCCTAGAATCATGCTCTTTTGCAGGATGACTATTGGGAATACTGCTGCTGCCACCATGGGTTTCTAAACCCAGTTTCTGTCTCTCCTTCTCTACTTCTAAGGACTGTCTATCCAAATCTAGCTGTTGCTTCTTGAGCTTCAGTCTGGTTTGTTCCACTCTCAATCTATTGAGCTCCCTTTCTAACAATCTGTCATCAGGGTGGGTGGGAGGGACATTCCTAGACACAGAAGTATGATGAGAATGAACAGAAGGAGACCTGTCCCTTACAGAGGGCACCCTAACAGCTTGGTTAACAGAAACATCAGTTCTACTGTGGTGAGAATGAATGCTCTTGCTATGATGTGAGACAACACTATCTGTATGGTGTGACTCAACATCAGTACCAACTATGCTAGACTGTCTAGTAATGGACAGGCTAGGAAGTTTATTTCCTGAATCTTTTTCTAGGGGAGTCCCTGGATCAGATTGGGAACCATTAGCTGCTTTTTCAACAGAGGGGGCCCTTGTGGCCTTATCTTGTTCTCTAAGCATGTTAAGTAACAATTCCAAGGAAGGATTCTTCCCTACACTCAAACCTCTCTCTATGCAGAGACTCCTTGCTCCTTTCCAGCTAAGGTGATCATATGCAAGCTTGGACAGATCAACATTTTGGCCTGTGCCAGACATTTTTAGAGAGAGTTAAAGTGATAGAAAAAGAGAAAAAAGTTTGTCAGAGCTTTTTAGAAAGACAGAGAAAAAAAACTTTTAAAACTTTTTAGAACTTTTTGAAAGTTTAGAAGTACTTTTCAGCACTTTAGAAAAGAGTGAAAGGAGGAAATGCAAAACTTTTTAGTTATGTGTACACACACTGAACTTGTTTTGTATATTTTTCTCTTATGAAAAGTACAATGACAAGAGTGGTAAGTAGTCTCAAAGCACTTATCCCACCGCTGCACAACCAATGTAGGAGGCTGGACTGGCTTGTAGTGAGTACCTAGGGGTACTTGCACCTTGCACCAGGCCCAGTTATCCCTTATTGGTGTATAGGGTGTCTAGCAGCATAGGCTGATAGATAATGGTAGCTTAGCAGAGCAGCTTAGGCTGAACTAGGAGACGAGTGAAGCTCCTACAGTACCACTTAGTGTCATATGCACAATATCATAAGAAAACACAATACACAGATATACTAAAAATAAAGGTATTTTATTTTTATGACAATATGCCAAAAGTATCTCAGTGAGTACCCTCAGTATGAGGATAGCAAATATACACAAGATATATGTACACAATACCAAAATATACAGTAATAGTATTAGAAAACAGTACAAACAATGTATAGTTACAATAGGATGCAATGGAGACACATAGGGATAGGGGCAACACAAACCATATACTCCAAAAGTGGAATGCGAACCACGAATGGACCCCAAACCTATGTGACCTTGTAGAGGGTCGCTGGGACTATTAGAAAATAGTAAGGGTTAGAAAAATAGCCCACCCCAAGACCCTGAAAAGTGAGTGCAAAGTGCACTAAAGTTCCCCAAAGGACATAGAAGTCGTGATAGGGGAATTCTGCAGGAAAGACACAAACCAACAATGCAACAACAATGGATTTCCAGTCGAGGGTACCTGTGGAACAAGGGGACCAAGTCCAAAAGTCACAAGCAAGTCGGAGATGGGCAGATGCCCAGGAAATGGCAGCTGTGGGTGCAAAGGAGCTGATGCTGGACAGTTGAAGCGTAGGTTTCTGCAAGAACGACAAGTGCTAGAGACTTCCCCTTTGGAAGACGGATCCCTCACGCCGTGCAGAGTCGTGCAGAAGTGTTTTCCCGCCGGAAGACCACCAACAAGCCTTGCTAACTGCAAATCGTGCGGTAAGGGTTTTTGGATGCTGCTGTGGCCCAGGAGGGACCAGGATGTCGCAAATTGCGTCAGGGGACAGAGGGGACGTTGAGCAAGACAAGGAGCTCTCTCAGCAGCAGGTAGCACCTGGAGAAGTGCCAGAAACAGGCACTACGAGGATGCGTGAAACGGTGCTCACCCAAAGTCGCACAAAGGAGTCCCACGTCGCCGGAGAACAACTTAGGAGGTCGTGCAATGCAGGTTAGAGTGCCGTGGACCCAGGCTGGACTGTGCACAAAGGATTTCTGCCGGAAGTGCACGGAGGCCGGAGTAGCTGCAAAAGTCGCGGTTTCCAACAATGCAGTCTGGCGTGGGGAGGCAAGGACTTACCTCCAACAAACTTGGACTGAAGAGTCACTGGACTGTTGGAGTCACTTGGACAGAGTTGCTGGATTCAAGGGACCTCGCTCGTCGTGCTGAGAGGAGACCCAAGGTACCGGTGATGCAGTTCTTTGGTGCCTGCGGTTGCAGGGGGACGATTCCGTCGACCCACGGGAGATTTCTTCGGAGCTTCTAGTGCAGAGAGGAGGCAGACTACCCCCACAGCATGCACCACCAGGAAAACCATCGAGAAGGCGGCAGGATCAGCGTTACAGAGTTGCAGTAGTCGTCTTTGCTACTATGTTGCAGTTTTGCAGGCTTCCAGCTCGGTCAGCAGTCGATTCCTTGGCAGAAGGTGAAGAGAGAGATGCAGAGGAACTCGGATGAGCTCTTGCATTCGTTATCTAAGGAATCCCCAGAGACAGAGACCCTAAATAGCCAGAAAAGAGGGTTTGGCTACCTAGGAGAGAGGATAGGCTAGCAACACCTGAAGGAGCCTATCACAAGGAGTCTCTGACGTCACCTGCTGGCACTGGCCACTCAGAGCAGTCCAGTGTGCCAGCAGCACCTCTGTTTCCAAGATGGCAGAGGTCTGGAGCACACTGGAGGAGCTCTGGGCACCTCCCAGGGGAGGTACAGGTCAGGGGAGTGGTCACTCCCCTTTCCTTTGTCCAGTTTCGCGCCAGAGCAGGGCTAAGGGGTCCCTGAACCGGTGTAGACTGGCTTATGCAGAAATGGGCACCAAATGTGCCCATGAAAGCATTTCCAGAGGCTGGGGGAGGCTACTCCTCCCCTGCCTTCACACCATTTTCCAAAGGGAGAGGGTGTAACACCCTCTCTCAGAGGAAGTCCTTTGTTCTGCCATCCTGGGCCAGGCCTGGCTGGACCCCAGGAGGGCAGATGCCTGTCTGAGGGGTTGGCAGCAGCAGCAGCTGCAGTGAAACCCCGGGAAAGGCAGTTTGGCCGTACCAGGGTCTGTGCTACAGACCACTGGGATCAAGGGATTGTGCCAACTATGCCAGGATGGTATAGAGGGGGCAATTCCATGATCATAGACATATTACATGGCCATATTCGGAGTTACCATTGTGAAGCTACATATAGGTAGTGACCTATATGTAGAGCACGCGTGTAATGGTGTCCCCGCACTCACAAAGTTCGGGGAATTGGCCCTGAACAATGTGGGGGCACCTTGGCTAGTGCCAGGGTGCCCTCACACTAAGTAACTTAGCACCCAACCTTTACCAGGTAAAGGTTAGACATATAGGTGACTTATAAGTTACTTAAGTGCAGTGTAAAATGGCTGTGAAATAATGTGGACGTTATTTCACTCAGGCTGCAGTGGCAGGCCTGTGTAAGAATAGTCAGAGCTCCCTATGGGTGGCAAAAGAAATGCTGCAGCCCATAGGGATCTCCTGGAACCCCAATACCCTGGGTACCTCAGTACCATATACTAGGGAATTATAAGGGTGTTCCAGTAAGCCAATGTAAATTGGTAAAATTGGTCACTAGCCTGTTAGTGACAATTTGAAAGAAATGAGAGAGCATAACCACTGAGGTTCTGATTAGCAGAGCCTCAGTGAGACAGTTAGTCATAACACAGGTAACACATTCAGGCACACTTATGAGCACTGGGGCCCTGACTAGCAGGGTCCCAGTGACACATACAACTAAAACAACATATATACAGTGAAAAATGGGGGTAACATGCCAGGCAAGATGGTACTTTCCTACAGATAGCACAGGGATCCCACCTATTAGATGGTGGCACCGAAACCTGGCCTTCAGCAGGCAAAAGGTACGTTCAATAATCCTTTTTGTTCGCCCATGTGCCTCATTGTAATGTTCCTCAGCCCTTGTCCTGGGAATCCTCACAGGGGTCAGTAGCCATGATAGGTTTGGTAACCTGAGTCATCTGCAAATATCGAGGGACAACTGTTAGCCACACACTGGCCCTTATGTCCCACACCATACCCATACACCAACATCCACTGGTTGGGAACAAGGGCTCACCTATTAGCCACACCCTGTGCCTCTGGAGTTGGTCCATCACATTTGTGATGTTGCTATTCCTCAGGTTAAAAGCATCATGCACCGAGCCTGGATACTTGGCATTGACATGGGAGATGTATTGGTCCACCAAACACACCATCTGCACATTCATAGAGTGGTAACTTTTTCAATCTCTGAGGACCTGTTCATTTTGCCGGGGTGGGACAAATGCAATATGTGTCCCATCAATCGCAACAATGATGTTGGGGGTATGTCCAATTTCATAGAAGTCAGCCTTCACTGTAGCCAAATCCTCCACCTGGGGGAAAACGTTGTAGCCGCACATGTGTTTAATCATGGCAGAAAAAACTCTGGTCAGCACTATTGAGAACATTGGCTGTGACAATCCTGCTGCAAGCCCACTGTCACTTGGAAAGAACCAGATGCCAAAAACTTGAGCACTGATAGCACTTGCACAAGAGGGGGATCACAGTGGGGTGACGGATATCAGATATCAGGTAAGGTTCCAATTGGGCACACAGGTCTGTGATTGTTTCCCTGTCAAGTCTGTAGATGAGGATAAGGTGCCTGTCCTCCATTGTTCCCAAGTCCACCATGGGTCTGTACATGGGGGTATGTCTCCATCTCCTATTCATCCGCAGCGGTTGCAATCTATGGGGCAAAAGAGTGAGCAGCTGGTCATAATCTGTACATTGTAACCACAACAGTTCAATCCATATTACGATTGTTACAATTTATTGGTGGCATATGTCCAGAATGTGAAATTGTGAACTGTGACGCACTTCGGATCCATGGCCTGCCCCCCTCCCTGAAATTGCGTCCGCCTGTCCAGTATGGAGGGACAGGTGGAAATGAGGTAATTCCGCTGACGTTGTGCGCCATTGCGAGAGGTGGTCAGGAACCGCCGTGCAACGCCTCATTGGTTATCATTGGGCCCTATAGAGTACAGTGGCCGATGATGATGTATGCCGGCATGACGGTAAGCACCGCTGTGGACATCACTGCCATTTTGTATCTGTTTACTCATTTGCTACCTGACCTTCAACAGGTGAGGACCTACACTGCATGTGCTGCTGTGACCTGTGTCTGGAACCTACCATGGCTCGTGTGACTGGGGAAAGGGCCCCTGCCTTCCCCTCAGCGGAGTTGGAGAGACTGGTGGATGGGGTCCTACCCCAGTACCGACTGCTGTATGGGCCTTCAGACCAACAGGTGAGTACACTGTGAGTACGATGCATGGGGCATGAATGCATGGAGTGCTGTGTGTGAAGGCCTCATGTAGGGGGGGGTTGGTGGATGGGTCCTGGGCAGCGTGCAGCATGTATGTGGGGCCATGTCTATGCTAATGGGGATGGAAATGGGCATGGTGGGCCATGAGTGTAACAGGCAGGACGGTCTGACTAATACCTTTCCCTGTGTCGATTTCAGCGCCCATCAAAAGAAGGGTATATGGCGTGCCATCGCCAAAGACGTGCGGACCCTGGGGGTCTACGGCAGGCGAAGCACCCACTGTAGGAAATAGTCAGAGGACCTGAGACGCTGGTCACGGAAGACGGCAGAGGCCCAGCTGGGGATGGCCTGCCAATGAGGAAGGGGTGCCCGTCAAACCCTGATCACCCTGATGTCCCGCATACTGGTGGTGGCCTATCCGGAGCTGGATGGCCACTTGGGGGCATCACAGCAGCAATAAGGGGGTGAGTACAGTGCCCTTCATTATTACGTATGCCTAGTGGGGTGGTATACGGGTGAGGGATGTGTACCTGTGGGTGCCCCTAGGCCAGGCCTGACATTGTAGAGTAGGTCCCATGTTGGGCAGGGTTCTGATGTGAGATTCCTCCAACCTAGCTAGTAGGCATCCACTACTGGGCAGGGCTGTGTGGGTCCCAGGTATGCTGCAGTTGGCGGTATGTGCTCCACCCCATGGCATGGCTGGCATTGTAACTGGTAGTGCATTGCCTAGTGCTTAGGGCTGTTCCCTGTGTGTGAGTGTGTTGTGTATGCCAACAGTGGTGTTGGTGCTGTCATTGACCAAGTGTATCCTTTGCCTCTCCCCCCTTTTCTTGTTTTGTCACCCTCCCCTTATGTGCATTAGCATCATCTGGCGGTGGAGCAGAGGCATCGGCGACCGAGGGAGCTGCATCCCACAGGACCCAGAAGGCCGAGTCCACCGACGATGAGGGCACCAGTAGGATGGAGGGCGAGGGGAGTACCACGGTGGAAACCGGAGGGGACAGTTAGGACACGGATACCTCCTCTGATGGAAGCTCCCTGGTGGTGGTGGACACCTCTGTGCCCACCCCAGCTACAGGTACAGCTGCCACCCCCGTACCAGCACCGCCCTCCCAGCAGCCCCTCAGCAAGTTTCCCATGCCCACCCACCCAGGAGGATGGGCATCTCCTTCGTCCCAGGTACCTCAGGCCCTGCCTCAGTTAGCCCTGCTGCCCTGAGTGAGGAGGATATTGACCTCCTGAGATCCATCTCTGTTGGGCAGTCAACCATTGTGAATGCCATCCAGGGGCTGGCAGCCCAAATGCAACAGCCCAGTGCATTTCTGGAGGCCATTCACACTGGCTTGGTGGCCCAACAGCGATCAATCCAGGCTCTGGCCTTCGCTCTGATGGCAGCCATTGTCCCTGTTTCCACCCTCCCCCCTCCAACTTCCTCTTCCCAGTCCCATTCCCCCCAACCCCAACCTATCCCCAGCACACAGACAAACGAGTATGCACACAGGACAACACACAAGAGTGGACATGGCAAACACAAGCACCAGACCTCCTCCCACAGGCACCCACACAAACACCATCCAGATGCAGACATACCAACATCCACTGCCTTCACTGTGGCCTCCTCCTCCACCTCCCTCCCTGTTGCGTCTATACTCACACCTGCATGCAATACATCCTCATCCACTAGCACCATCACCAGCACCAGCACACCTATCAGAACACACACCTCACTGGCAGTCACCACCCTAACATCCATGCACACGCCCCCTGTGTCCTCTCCCACTGTGTCTGTGCCCCCTCCTCCCAAAGTACACAAACACTCAGACACCCAACAGCCATCCACCGCCCATGCACTTGCACCCAAACACAGCAGACTGACACCTCCTACAACCACACCCTCTTCCTCCACTCCCAAAACTTCTCCCTCTACTCCCAAAACTTCACCCCAACGCCGCTAAGAAGCTTTTCCTCTACACCACTGCCCTCTTCCATACCCCTCCTCCCCCCGACCTTCATGTCAGGCCAGGGTGGTCAAAACCTCAGCCACTCAGTCCACGGGCACAGTAGTTTCCCCAGCAACTCCAGGTGGGAAAGGATCCCGGCACCATGGGCTGTTGATTTAATTGTGAAACTGGGCTTTAGCAGGTTCAGGCTCCCCTAAAGTGGATAGGTACAGACACAAGGAAGGCATGGAAAGGGGTTGTAATTTTCATAGATGATCAGCAACAAGTTATATTTATGAATTGTGATTTGTCGGAAAACAATCTTCAATGCAATTATATATAAAAAAAAATCTTGTGTAGATATCACTACAAGCCAGACGGAAAGGGTGCCTGCCCCAAGTGCTTATAGGAAGGGCAATGAGCCACCCTCAGCTGCTTCTAGGAAGGGCAATGAGCCACCCTCAGCTGCTGCAAGGAAGGGCAAGGAGTCACCCCCAGCTGCTGCAAGGAAGGGCAAGAAGCCCCCCCCAGTGGCTGCAAGGAAGGCCAAGGAGCCACCCCCAGCTGCTGCCACATGGAGCAAGGAGCCATCCCCAGCTGCTGGCAGGAAGGGCAAAGGGCCTGCACCAGAAGGCAGTAAGGACAATGGGCCTGGTGCTGAGACTCTGTCAGAGCCCACACCACCAACCATGGTGGTGCAGCCATCCGAGGCTGCAGGGGATGGGCAAGAACTTCCCCCCACCACCAGCTCCGCCAGCAGCACCGCCAGCAGCACCGCCACCAGCATCACCACCAGCAGCAGGAGCACCAGTGGGCAGCCGTCGGAGGCTGTAGGGGATTGTCAGGAGCTTCCCCCCCACCACCACCAGCTCTGCCAGCAGCACCACCACCAGCAGTAGCAGCACCAGTGGGCAGCCTTCAAAGGCTGCAGGGGAGGGGCAGGAGCTTCCCCCCACCACCGCCACCAGCTCTGCCAGCAGCACCACCAGCAGCAGCAGCAGCACCAGTGGGCAGCCATCCAAGGATGCAGGGGATGGGCAGGAGCTTCTCCCCACCACCACCGCCACCAGCCCCACCACCAGCATCAGTACCAGTGGGCAGCCGTCTGAGGCTGCAGGGGATGGGCTGGAGCCTCCCCCCACCACTACCAGCAGCAGCAGCACCACCACCACCACCACCACCACTGAACAGCCATCACCGCCAGCGGACATTCTGTAGGCCTGCGCCCATGGGCTGTTGTGCGGCCTGTCTCCTGCAAATCCTGTGGGTATGACACCCAACTGAGAGACTGTAACCTTGCACTCCCCAAGATCTGCATCACTGGGCACAATGCCCCCTCCAGAACCAGTGGAGATGCCATCCACTCACCCCATCCTCCCAATGATGAAGATCACTGGGCACGATGCCCCCTTCAGAACCAGTGGAGATGCCATCCACTCACCCCATCCTCCCCAGGATGAAGATCACAGGGCACGATTCCCTTTCCAGAACCAATGGAGATGCCATCCACTCACCTCATCCTACCCAGGATGAAGATCACTGGGCATGATGCCCCCTCTAGAACCAGTGGAGATGCCATCCACTCACCCATCCTCCCCAGGATGAAGATCACTGTGCACAATGCCCCCTCCAGAGCATGTGGGCAAGTCACCCACTTGAGAGACTGTGGCCTTGCACTCCCCAGGACCAAGCACAGGCATGTTGCCCCCTCCAGAGCCAGTGGGCAAGTCACCCACTTGAGAGTGCCTTATTGGTTGGAATTGCCACCTTATGGACATGACTATGGCAGGGAACATGGCTCGAGCAGGTTTTGGGTCTTCTGAGGTTTGTCTGATGGGACCATATCAGGATCAAATACCAAGGGGATATTTGCCACGGCGGGACACTGATGCCCTTTCAGGAAATGTGGGAGCAGTACAGTTTTTCTTATAGACAGTTTTTTCAATATTTCCAGTTGTGTCACGCTCTATTGGTCCACCTTCAAGTGGCTACTCTGATCCCTGAATACGTCCCCTTGAAGGTAAGATATTGATGAGGAGATTGGGTAAGGAAGCTATGTCAACTATCTATCGCTTCCTGTTGATCAACACCCCGATCATTTTCTCCTTCTCCGCAGAGGTGGGAGGGCTGGGTGGGAGAGCTTGATGATGATGACTGGAGGGAAGCATACTTGGGCGCAAGAAAACTGGTGTTATCTTGTGTCTACAGATGATCCAAATTAACTTCCTCCATGTGACATACCTGACCCACTCACCCCAAGAAGCTGCATCAGATGGACCACAAGACGCAGGTCCTATGCGCAAGATGCTCGCTCCCTGCTGCTGACTTTGTTCACATGGCCTGGTCTTGCTCAGCCTTATTGCTCTTCTGGGATGGAGTATGAGATCTTAGGTCTGCCTCATAGACTTCAGTCCCTGGGTGGCACTGCTGGGTCTCCTGAAGGAAGTTGGGGGTCAAGGGCCGAAAGAATCTTCATAGAAGTGGTTTTCTTAGTGGCCAAAAGAGACATCGTCTGCACTGGAAACTGCCAGAACCCACCTCTCTTGTGATCAGGAGAAAAGGTGTTGACTGGTGTGCATGTTAGGTCAAATCAATATACGTGGCAAGAGACTGCCCTCAAAAGCATTAAAAGATATGTGGTGGGCGCACCACGAACTACCACTGGGATGATGATGGAGCTATTCATGACTGTGGTTATGTAATGATTTGCTCTAACACATATGTGATGATACTACCTTCTCATTTGTGGATGCTACCTTATGATGCTGAAACTAATACAATGTAGTTATTAAAAAATAAAAATGAGTCTGACTGGATCCAAGATGGTATTTGTGAGTATACTGCACAATAAGGCCTCTAAGTCATACCCTACACTACACCAAAATTCTCACCGTGGAGGCATGCAATTTGTGGGTGTAAACATTTAGAAGGAAACCAGCTGTAATGGTTTTGCTAGTGTACCACTACTTTATGCCCCCAATTTGACTCCTAGGTTCTGGTGTGCTGTTCCTGAAATGCCCTGAGCCCTGCAAACCATGACTCAGTGCATGTGCTCTGACCCTTAAATGGTGCATATTGAATTAACTTGTCTTCAATTGGCAGAGCCTAACTTATTTGTAAGTGCCTAATATATGGTACCAGGGTAACCCACAACCTGTAAGTCAGAGTATCCCCCAGGGGCTGCATCATTTGTTTTGCCACCCTAAGTGGGACAAGGTAAAGTAACATATGGCTTCCAGTCTGTCACTGCAGACCGGAAGTGCAGTTTTCAACTGCTAACTCAACTTTGTCATTTAAGATAACCGCAAGGCTCACACCTCCTTTTTAAATATATGTAAGTCACCCCTAAGGTAGGTTTAATGGGCCCTAAAGCAGGGTTCTGTATGATAAAAAAAATAGAACATGTACTTTTACATGTTCCAGCAGTAAAAACCCTGAATTGTCATTTTATTGTGGAAAGGTTGGTAGCCCCATTGACAAGTACAATGTTATAGGTTGACACTGAATAGAACTACGAAAGCTGTAAGGTAACAAAACAATTAGTGCAGTTAATCTAATTTAATGGTTAGATCAAATTTGTCACTGGTGGGCAAAGCGCAACTTTAGAAGTTGCCATTTGGTTGCCAAAGGTTTCCAGTGCCCGTTTGCATTTGTACTCGGGTGGAGAAGTCTGTCCTGCAGACAGCTTTCTAACCTCTTGGGGAGACCTGCTAAATACTTCTAGGAAAGATAACAATACATGCCTGCCACTGGAGGAGACATTACCTCCTCCAGGTAGGAAGCCACAAGGGTGTTAGCCCAGAAGGCGCGCTTCAAAGGCAAAGCTGCCTTTGAACGGCAAATAGGGAACACTTGGGAGAGGGGCTGCTCTATTGTTTAGGTAGACAAACTAGCACTATGGACAGGAAAGGGGCAGCCAGTTGTCAAACCAGTTTTTCAGGGGCATGTAGCCCCCTTGGTAGCCATACCTCTAAGTTGGGCTAGTGAGCTCTGGAAGCTGACAGAGGGATTCTGCCATTTTGGGAGTCGGCAGAATGGTGCATCCTGGGATAGCCAGATGCCACACTTTCCATGAAGTGTTCATCAGGAGGGAGGGATCCTGGTAACCCATTGGCTACCAACCACATCCTACCCTGAGGGCATTTTCTTAACACAAATAGGCCACCACAGGAACCCAGAATTCAGATCTTGACTGCCCTGCTGCACCAACTTTCTGGTGAGGACAGGCTGCATTGATGTGGACTTCGCCTGCTGCACCTACTGGCTAGCAAAGAAGAGGGTATGTGCCTTGTGTCTTGCTCAAAGAGTTGTCTCCAAAGCCCAGCCAAAGCATAGAGACTGCAGATGTCAGCCGACTGACCTTCTGTTTGGAGCACAGGGCCATAACAGGGGACACAAACCACCTAAGGGCGCGTGGTATCCCAGATCTCTTGAATGCTGCCCCTCGTCATTGTGCAGCACCAGAGACCAGGTGCCAATACTCAGAAGTTGTACCCAAGTCTTCTAGATCCAAGAGAGTTGTCAGAGTGCAGCTTGGCTGCCCACAAGACAAGCTATAGCCCAGAGGAGGATTTGGCTGTGACTGCGACACAGGACAATTGGTAGTATAGAAGCGACTGGAATTCTACCAGATCAGAGAGGACCTCATGGGATTTGAACCCTGTGTCCAGGACCTCTCATCACCTCTGTGGTCCGAGGACTCCGTGCAGGAAGACCCCCATTGACTGAGTCACCTTCACAGCATCCTTGAGCATCTCCAAGCATCCTGTATCCTCAGCATGTGGCCCACTTCCATAGTAATCCACTAAATGAGGATAAAGTGACTGGAACTGCTGAAAGACTGTTCCTTCTGAGGGGATACATTTTTTTGAGGGCCTTGCTGGTCTCCCTGACTGGCTCCCTGTCAGAGTTGGTCACCTCAAGTGACTCTAACCGACTGCATTACTACTTGCCCAACTTTCTGCCCAAAAAGTTTCTAGATGTTAAATTATTTGAATTTGCCAATGCTTGTTTGTTCTTGAGTGAAATGCTTTAATTTACTAAATCTTGTAAATTCTATACTTCTGTTTACAGCTAATGAAAAGCTTTGACTGTTGATGCTTTTGCTAGGTTATTCATAATATTAAAATTGTTATGTTATGTATATTTGTATAATAATGCGCTAACTACCCGTTAGGGCATCCAGGTGCTTTGCAGGAGGAATTTGAGAAGAGGCTCTCATATGATGTGGGATGTCACTCCGTGGTTTGGGGGAAGTGTAGGAGAGGGTGCTACCTCCGGCTGTGGCTTTGTTGATGTGGGATACGTGTGCCAGTGAGAGTTTGGCTGAGTGCAGATATCTGGGAGGTAGGTGGAAATGTATGAGCTGGTGTTGTGTAGTGCTTTGTATTTGTGTGTGAGCAGTTTGAACTGGATGCGTTTGTGTAAGGGGACCCAGAGGAGTTCTGTGAGATGTGGGGTGATGTGAGTGCAGGGAGGTAGGATGAGCCTTGCTGCAGCATTTTGGGTGGCTTGGAGCCTGTTTAGGAGCTTCTATGTGATTCCTGTGTAGAGTACATTGTCATAGTCAAGCAGTCTGGTAATCACAGCTGCTTAACCTACCCTACTCTACTCTACTAAGGTAAAACTGCCCTTCTATGTGCTCTCAAAAGCAACAGAAACCCGAAATCTAGCTGGTATAAAAATGAATGCAGGGAAGTGAACCATTCGCTGTGCTCCACCCCTAATAAATAGAGTACCTAGAGAACAGGTCCTCATAACCACATTTTGGACAGTGTACAAATTGACATTCAAGAAGAGGGAGGCAGCCATTAAGGAGGAAACCTGGGACAGTTTGGAGAGAGACTGCAAAGACAATGACGCTGATAGCTTTTTGAAAATAATTAACTTGAGCAAACATAGTTCCATGGATCTTTTTCATTGAGGTGTCCAAAAATACATACAAACACCGACTATGTTTATAAATTGGTGCCGGATTTCTTTGATGTCTTGTCAGTTTCGTCTTCCATTGTTTTGATGCTGGTTAATTGCTTTACACTTGCTCCTTTGTGTAAGTCTTGCTGCTCAGTGCCACAGCTACTCAGGGTTGAGCTGAAGGCTTGACAAACAAAACCTAGGCTGTAAAGGGGTTGGTGAGCCTATTAAACGGGGAGGTCACACAACTACACCATATAATACATCCCATTTCCTCACTCAAACCATCTGCTTTGAGATCCAAACAATATTACATTCTGCTCTAAAGGCATGTGGTTTTTAACAGTCTGTCTAGAAACATTTTACCTTTCAAAGAGATGGCAGATACTTGTCTCACCGTAAAATGCAACTCCAGTGCTTGTTCAGAGACCTCTTTACAAGTGAGTGTAGTAGTGCGACATTTAGGCACATGCCAGTATCTATAATTACCATTTGACAACTCCATAAGAAAGTTAATGTCAAAAATTGTTTCAGGCATGTGATGTTGTTTCTGGCCCTTGTGAACATACCTCCAATTTTAAAATATAGAAAGGCATTTGATAATCACTTCATAGCAATTATCATTAAATTCAGTGCATGTTTATTTAACAGGGGTGGGAGTCACAGCCACCGGTAGGGAGCCAATAGTAGGCGAAGGGTGCTTTGCCCATATCTTCCAACTGTGAACTCTTCATGCTAATGAAAAATTGCTGGGAAAATTCTGATAGTGGTTTTACTCATTTTATTTTCCAATCCGTTGCTCTGGAAAGTCATATTGTCATGCACAGAGCTGTAGTGGTTATCTTTTGAAAGGGATTGCCCACTTCTTTTCACAGATATCCATTGGGTGGGAGGTGCGACAGTGGTTTGACGCAAGGGTAGTAAAGGCTATGAGGGATTTTCTACACCTCAACATTTAATTGAATCCTTGGTTTGGCATCACCCATTATACTTTTGCCACAGAGAGAACGTTACTGCATTATTCTCTCTGAAAGACCAGTAGTAGCTAGATGCAAATGTTGAGACGAAAACATCAAAAAAGGACAAAAGAAAACATGCACTTTTGGGGAACGCAGATCTAAAAAAGCTAAAATGATAAATTGCAAAGCTGCAGCGTACAGGGCTAAAACAAGTAGTAATCAAGCTAAACTTTACACAAAATTCACAGAATATACAAGTCAACAATCAAAAAAGGTAAAATAAAAAAAGGTAGTATTCAGTCAGAATTCAAAATGCTACACGTGAAAATAAAGAATTTCATAAAATTCTAATAGCATTTCATCAACCTAACTGCAAAGAAAGAAGTCATTCCATGACTCAAGCTTTTACTGACAAACTGGCAAATCTTTACACAACCAAAGCAGACATGCTGGATTCATATTAAAAACAAAGTTGAACCACAAGCACCAACACATTTCCAAAACTCCCTTCCAAGGGTAGGCTAACCCAGCCGCTGCATTCCATAAAATAAATATCACAAAGTGTATGTATGGATCTGGGCAAGGTAAGCAGGCCAGCCACATGCCCTTGTGACCCTTGCCCACCACAAATCTTAAAAAAACATTATTTTAACTACCTCTGCTGCCTCACAAATAAGAAGAACCATCAATAATTCTTTAACTGCAAGGATCTTTCAAGAAAACTTAAAAAACGTTTAAAAAAAAGGCATAAATGCAAACATTATTAAAGAAAACAAGACTGGATCACATGACCCAAACAACTGCAGACCGAATAGAAATGGACCTTTCCTGGGCAAACTTATAGAAAGAGCAGCATTCACCCAGATGTCACAATTCACTAAAGATAACTGCATTCTTTCCGACTTTCAAACTGGATTCTGTCCAAGAAGAGGTACGGACTCTGCCACCATTCACCATCCGGGATGACCTTAAAACATAGTAGACAGAAAGTGGGTCGCTACACTACTTTCCTTGGGCCTTTCAGCTGCCTTTGACACAGTTGACCATGACAGTCTATTCCAAAGACTCCACAAAGCAGGCATAAAGGGAACTGCTCTTGACTGTATCATATCCTTCCTTCTAAACAGAACAAATGTCATCCATACTCTCCTGTACCCATCAAAACCGTACTTCACAAAAGCAGGGGTCCCTCAAGGCTTTATAATCTCACCCAGCTGTTCACCACCAACATGAAGTCATTACCAGCAATGATCAATGAATTTCAACTCACATGTTATAACTATGCAGGTGACAGACAAATACTTCTTAAACTGGAAAGCCCAAAGACATTGGAAACTCAAAAATCTTCAGCTGCCTATGAGCCGTTGATCAGTGGGTGACATGGAGTCATCTCAAATTGAATGTGTCCAGAACTGAAATAATCACATGTGGCAACTAGAAAACGTATGACCCTCTCTGTGCCTGATGATCTGGGACAACCTCCTAAAGTATATCTAAGGAACTAAGAAACCTTGGAATAGCCCTGGACTCCACATTATCAATGAATACCCAAGAGGACAAGTTAGCAAGCTCAAGCTTCTTTACTATGAAAAGTCTGCAACACATCATCCCCCGCCTAGGATTTCCACACAAGGTCCAAGCTACTATCTCTCTTGTACTATCTAAACTTGATTATTCCAACGGCTTCCACTACGGATCATCTTCATCAACTATGAAAAGACTACAACAGAATCAGAACTCTGCTGCAAGACTACTCCTACATGTAAACCCACAAGCCCACAGCTCCCCTTCCTTGAGGACCCTACATTGGTTACAGGTTGCCAGAGATCCACCTTCAAACTGCTTTGTATCGCCCATAACGCAATAAATGGAACAGTACCACTTTTCATCAGGAATAAAATCACCAAATACATACAACAAAGGTACCTCCGCTATAGATTGACACCTCGCCTCCAAACCTGTACATCTTTCTCTGTTTAAGCAGCCAAACTCTGGAATTCATTTCTCCAAACATAAGATCCATGGATAACTATCTTATCTTGAGAACACTACTCAAGAGCTGGGTCTTTCCTACATGACCACTATACTCAAACACAAATGTACAGCATATGCCTGTGCATGTGAACTTGTATAATTTGATTATATGTATGTATTTAGATAACATTTCTTTTAACAAATATATATATACTACTAATGGTTTAAAATATATAGATATTCTTTAGGTCTACTTAACAAATGCATATATTATCTGTGGTTAAAAATCTATGGGGGTTATTACAACTTTGGAGGAGGTGTTAATCCGTCCCAAATGTGACGGATATACCACCAGCCGTATTACGAGTTCCATAGGATATAATGGACTCATAATACGGCTGGTGGTAGATCCGTCACTTTACCGTCACTTTTGGGACGGATTAACACCTCCTCCAAAGTTGTAATAACCCCCTATATGTATATATGCATTATTTTATGCTTAATGCATATTTAAGTCACTGCATAGTTTTCATATAAGTTACTTGATTAGATGCTTATGATTCTCTGTTTTATTTATTTACACAATATGTAAATATGATCATAGCAATTTTATCTAGAAGTGCTTCAGTATTGAAATATTGAGAAAAATATAAAAATAAAATAACTATTTAAAAAAATTAAAACTACAAAATACACAAATAAATTAGTTTTACGTACAGCCACACTTGAAGTTTGAGTTTCTAGCTATCTATCCATACATGCACATATGAAAATGTATACAATACAACTTTACATCTCTTTTTTGTTTTACTTATAAATTTATACTCTTTCTATGTAGTTATGTATCTATATATTTATTATTTTATTCCAACTGTGGAAACAAACAGCCTTCAACTCCCTCCAAAGCACTATTCTATGTCTCATCCTGTACCCCTCTCTATATAAACTCTACTTCCACTCTCTGACTCATCCCAAACCTCATTCTACTACTATGATCTCCCTAATAATCTTTTCTTGACTCTTCCCTCCTTTGTCTGTCCTTGGCTCACCCAAAACTTCATTCTATTGCTATGATCTCCCATATAACCCTTTCTAGACTCTTCCCTCCTCTATCCCTCCTTGACTCACCCAAACTTCATTATACTACTATGATCTCCCAAATAACACTTTCTAGACCCTTCCTCCCCTTGTCCTTTCTTTACCCCACCCAAAACCTCATTTTACTACTATGATCTCGCAAACAACCTTTTCTAGACTCTTCCCTCCTCTATCCCTCCTTTATCCTATTCAATCAAACTAACACTCACATGTCCACCGCTCACATTACCAATTTATGTTTCCCTATACTAATCCACCACTAATCCTTTGGGTTACAGAATAGTGTGCTTCTCACCAAAAGGCACTTCAAAGCCTCATCAGGGGTAGTGAGCTCTACATAAATAAAATTACAGCTGTAAAGAACAAACAGACAGTTTTAAGGCACTTGGAGGTTTTTTGGCTTGATAAGGAATGTTACCTGGCTAAAGGGGATCTCTGCCAGTAGTTGTTTGTAATGATATGGTGAGTGCACGTAGGCCTATTGCTTTTGCGGAAACACTATCCTCTTGGGTACCAGAGTACAGGTCTATGATCTATGCAGAACATTTGTTAAAAAGAATCAAAGGTTTAATGGGCACTTTATATCAGTGGTACCATAAATGATTTTCACTGGGTTAGGTTTGTTAAAACAAATGCCATTCGCACATTACTGAAATTAGGGGCTGAACAACCTGGGACTGTTTTATTGAATCCCCAGTAATATTGGGGGCAATGATGGCAGTTGCGGTAGTGCTAATTTATAAGAATCAGAGCCCTAAATTACTTCATATCAGTGTTCATGCCAGGCTCTTTTAGCTTGGTTGCAACTTTGGTTGGAAGAGAAAAGAGTGCTTGGAAGGGCCTCTCCTCCTTTCCTTCTTTCTGTTCTTACTTGTTCGGCAAAATATCTAGGAGTCTACTCTGACTTCCAGTTTTCTTTTCTGTCAGAGTATCAAAGACTGTTCTAGACTTTTTCAAATCTAAGAATGATTTAATAATATTATAATTCTCCTTCCTGGCCTCTGCTGAAAGACAGTCGATCAAGCCATAATATTTCCTAGGCCTGACTATGCCATCTTCTGTATTTGGGTCTGCCTAATATTTACAGAATTTCTAGGCTTCTTCTCAAACTTCAGCCATTCTCACATTTCCAATAATTTACTGTAACTTCACTGTCGGTTTAAGGTGTTCTGTTTTTGTCACAGGTCTGTCTAAGCCCTGGGTGTGGCATATTTCTCTTCTAAATTCATTGCATATTTACCACCTCAAAAACTTAATTTATGTTGCTCCTTCATGTTCTCAAGTTTTAAAACGCCAGTTTGGTTGTCAGATGCCTTTATTTTTTATTTCCTTCTAAAGGTTGGAACCACCTTTCTCTATCATTGTGACTTGAGTGAAACCATCCTTCTTTTCGCCAGTGACTGAAAACCTTTCTTCTTCTCAGTCTTTTTAATTTATTGGTCATTTCAGATGTGTTCTTTCCTGTCTGACCCAAGGGTAGTAATGCACTTTATAAATGTATAACTGTTAAAAACAAGGGTTATTTCTATACTGAGAGGTATTCATGTAAGACAGTCTGAAGCAGTGGTGCATACCTGTAACTTAACCTATGTATTTTAGACTTGGGTGATGCCATGGCATCCTTATCCCTAGTCTGCCTTCTGCAGCAAGTACAGTTTTGCCACATATGACCATAATGGAACTCTACCAGTCGTTTCAGACATTAGAATTTCCCATATGGAGAATAGCTCATCCATTTATGATGCCAAGCAAGTGAAAAAATGGTGAGTCGTGTACATTTAGAGAAACCAGATGAAAGAAGTTCAGACATATTGCTGGGATGGGAAATTTCCCTGCATTGTGTAAGGGCATGTTTCCCTACCCTGAGTCCTAGCATCTCTGTCCTGGGTAAAACAGATAAAGTGGTGCTAGCACAATACAGTGTTTTGAGATTGATAATGTGACCAAACCTTTTATCTGGGTCACTGAGTGAATGGCCTACAGGTCTCTCATTTGTACATTTCCATTGTAATGTTAATGCCCAGAACCTTGTACTCACATCCTGTGTGTCTGCTGTGTGTAGTGTGCATGTAGCAATGTGCAGTACAAGGGCTGTATGAGTGAGTCAGAGTACTGAAGCCAGTGGGATCCATTTTAGATGCCCCTATTTGGCATGGCACAAGATGGAGGATGAGGGCATCTTTCCCACTCGTGGAACTGTATTGTTTGCATTCTTTTGGAGAATGCCGATTTGGGCTCTTAAGTGAGGAGGAGCGAGATATGGCTACCTTTAGTAATTCCATGAAGACTTCTGCTCACAACAGGCCACTGAATAAGTCAGTGCTGCCCTTTTGTGCATCTCTGATTACTGATTCAGAGACGCTCATCACAGTCAGGTGCAGAAACCTTACAAATTGTGCCCCTGTTAAGGTGCTTCTTGCTGTGAGAAGCATCACCGTACACAAAGGCTGTGTCTGGAGAGCAGCCTAAAGAGGACACTTGAAAAGAAAAACACCTGGTTCTAAAGGTTAAGACAGTGGATCCACATTCCATGTAGATATTGTGTGTAAAAGTGGGGCCCAAACCACCCTACCTTGTTTCAGTTTCAAGACCTTCATGGCAAAAGAAGGGAGTGCTCAAAAGAGCACTCAAAGGACTTCTGAGTGACCTGGGCAGGTGTCTGCCTGAGAGTCTGTCTCCCAAAGGAGAAGGACATCACCTGATGTCCGCCTTTTCTGCTGCAGAAATTGAAGGTCTGTCTAGTGTCTAGACACCAACATTTCTGCTAAGAGAGGGGAAGAGTCTGTCTGGCACTTCAGGAGAAGAAACGTCAAGGAGCAAAAGACCAGCATGTCCAAGGATGGAATGACACCCAGAGAAAGCAGACTACCTGAGTGTAACGCCAGGAGTTGCCAGTGCGGCAAACAGCCCCCTGTCTCTCAGAAAGTTCCTGACATGAACCTCGAAAGCATACTTGAACACAATAGTCTGGTTGGGGCTGCAACTGACTTGATGATTGTGTTGGCCCAGTCATGGCTGCAACTGCAACATGGCCATGGTGATTGTGTCTTTCCAGTTGGAAAGGGGATAGAGAGCACAACTGGAAATTAGCCGATTCATTGTCACAAGGGAAAACCGTGACCAGTATACCATGGCCCACTAACCTGGTGTGAAATGTGTAGTAGTTAGCACTACTGTGAGAATAAAAGTTCTCCCTTTTCTAAAAAGCCGAACACTTGGCTGGACTCTGAAGTTTTTCGTGTCTGTTGATGTCTGAGGAGCCTGCAACTGCTTGCCTTTGCTACCCTAAGAGTCCAGTGCAAAAAAGGTTGTACTAGGCCCAATTAGCTGAGCCAGAGTTGGAAAAACCCAAGGATACCTGTGGCAAACTACCACAATCCCGACGGTTGGGGCTCAATAACTCCTGTCTTCCCTGTTATCCCTTCCCACCCTTGAACAGGTCTGACAAATATGATCACTGAATTGCATAGCAACTCAGTGTGGGAAGGAAGAAAGTAGACGGAAGACAACAAGGGTCCTTTGAAGTCTTTGTAAAGAGTGCTGTGGTCTAAGTGTCATTCCCTGATTAAAATACTGGCAAATGAGGCACCAATAAGGAAGATATGTGAGATGGAGTCAACTGAATGAGAAATCAGAAAGACTACCATAAGCAATGGTCTCTGGAATGACTGTGAATCATTGTGGTTTGACAGTAGAGTAAATGCTGCTCATAGAAAGCTCCCTCAGAGCATTTATCTATTAAGGAGACGTTCATGAAGGTTAATTATCGGATAAAGGGCTTAAAAACAATATAACAAATATGAAAACCAGTCTATGACAAATTAATTTGTTAGCAATGCTAGATATCGTTAAAAATGCTAAGGACAGGTTGTCCAGGAATGTGGCTGCCAAAGAAATTGTATTGTGATCAGTGATCTCCCTGATGGAAGCATTCTCAACCCATCATAAAACAAATATATTGAATCCTTGTGCAACATGTCATGTCAACTGAGTTGTTGGTCTGTATAAATCCCATCTGATAGATATTACCTTTGATACCATTGCTGCTACATTACTGAGCTTGAAATAGTCTAACACTCATGGCACTGTTTGGCTTGAACTCCAAAAACGTTAAAAGGTATGTTGTTGAGGGGTGTGGTCTGTGGTGGGACAGATGGAGTCTCACTGGTAAGCTCTGATCCTGGTTGTTCCTTATTGTGACCCACCAGCAGAAGAAAGCACGCCTGCTGACTCTGAGTGCCTGATGCCACAAGAGCACTTACTGGAGCATCGATGGAGGACCTTCGGTGAGGCCAAGATGTACATTCAATGGTGAACTGGTGTATTATAGGAAGCATGTAGGCTGGAGGTGGGGTGGCTATCTTGTGACTTATGACAAGCCTAAAAATCGAAAATGAAGCTGCAATAAAGTATTGAAGGTACCTGCTGCAGACCTTCTACACAACCAATAGAAGATGGCAGGGGAGTCGATTTTACGGGATACACGAAAAAGAGCACTTCCTCCCAGGGCATCTAGAGGGCTAGGAGTGGAATGAAGCTGATGACATATTTTTAATTTTCAGTGTTTCACAGCCTTTTTAAACACAATAAATAAAACAAGCATTTGCAATGCAATGGGTCTCACGTTTACTCGAGTTAAAGCTATTAGCGCTGTAAACTTCTAACTGGACTTTTCTTGCCACATAAACTGAAAAGTAAAACAGTTTCACATAAGCGAGCTGACGGCCACCATGAGTGCAAAGCAAACACACAAAAGGAAACAGAAGTCCGCTTGACTATGGCGGAGGAGCGTCACACCCCCCGCCAGCAGCTGGAGCTGCAAAATAAAAATTAAAATGATAACAAACAGTGTTTACTATCATTTTTATTTTTCAGGGGGCAGGGCCATGGGCGATGACAGGGACGGAGGAGTGTGCATGTATGTTTGGCTGGCCGTCTCGAGCAGGCCAAACACACATGCACACTGGGCTCTGTCCAACTCAACATTGTGTTGCCGGGTTGGAGAGAAGAGGCAGAGGCTCTCATTCTGCCACGGAGCGCAAAGCCAGAACAATCCGGCATATCCTAACACTGCACTCATGCAAGAGCAGCATCAGGATTGGTCGCTGGGCAGGCTGGGAGCCTGTGCCTGCAGAGAGTGGAGCGGGAGGCAGAAGAGTGGCAAGGCGGCAGAAGAGTTTCTTTTTTTTTATTTATTCCTTAATGTTGTTGTGCCCCCGCACCACAGCTTTGCCCTGCAGGAGCTGTCCCTGGCTGGCATATATTGTTAAAATACATCATATGACAAGCAGATCGCATGAGAGTGGCTTAAGCGGCAGTGAAAAGAGAGAGCAGTGCAGATTGGTAAGATTATTAAGTGAGAGGAACATAATATTTTGTCAAATAATTTTTAAAAATTGGGCTTTCAAAACAGAGATGAGAGAGTGTGTGTATGCTTTCTCAGTGTGTGTGCATAACTCCCAGGTGAAATCCGACAGACAGCTCACCATACCCAACTGAAAGCACATGTATCCAAAAATCATCAGAATATACATTTATTAGTGGGAGTGTGACACCCCAAATACCCCCCCTGAAGCTACGCCCCTGAGTGGGAGTGAGGATGAGTAAGTAAGAGAATGTGAGTTAGAGTGAGTGAGGTACCCAGCAATTTAGAATTGCAGAGAGACAGGAAGTGAAGAAGAAAACGCAGCTGTGTTTTCCCAAACACCCTTCATGAAGCAGAAGCAGGTCTAGAACATGCAGGATACATTTTTAGTGTTCTACTGAAAAAAAGGCAAAGAGTGAAACAAAGCAACATCTACTAAAATATCAAAGGGGCTGGTCCACCTAAAACTGATAGCATGCCTGTGTACATGGACAAAGAACAGGGAAATACAAAAAAAAAAAACTGAAATGTTGGACAAAGAACAGGGAAATACTCAATAAAAATCCTGAAATGTTGGACTTGTTACAGGATACAAAATATTATTTTATGAAAATGAAAGCGTGTCTTTGCCTGGGCACAGAATGGTTTAATTTAAGAATAGATGCAGGAAAATGAAGCGCTTGGTGTCCCTGCCATTTGAGAATGATACAGTCATGTCCATGCCTGGGTGGGACTAATGGACAGGGCAGGCCCATGCATTGTAAAGACCAATAGGACCACCATGGGACAGAGTGGAAGAGTCCTGGTCCTCCACAAATAAGGTTTCATTTTAAGGTGTAGATTAGCATAGGGTCAGTACACTTACACTTGAACCTATTTTACTCAATTAGTGGTAAGCACAGAAGTGGTAATCTCAACAGTGGTAATCCCTGTAGTGGTAATCTCATTGGTAGTAATCACAGTAGTGGTAATCTCAGCAGTGGTAATCTCAGAGGTAGGAATCACAGTAGAGGTAATCTCAGCAGTGGTAATCCCTGCAGGGGTAATCTCAGAGGTAGTCATCACAGCAGTGGTAATCTCAGCAGTGGTAATCCCTGCAGTAATACTCTCAGAGGTAGTAATCACAATGGTGGTAATTCAGCAGTGGTAATCCCTGCAGTGGTAATCTCAGAGATAGTAATCACAGTATTGGTAATCTCAGCAGTGGTAATCGCTGCAGTGGTAATTTTAAAGGTGGAAATCTCAACAGAGAATCTTTGCACTGGTAATCTCAGAGGTAGTAATCACAGTAGTGGTACCTTCAGGAGGAGTAATCCCTTCAGTGGTAATCTCAGAGGGGCTCATTTCAATGTAGTAGATTCTATGTTGCGTATATGGACTTCGTTATATTTTAGGTGGTGACATACAATCCTTCATGCTGGTTCCTCGGTCTGATATGTTCATTGCAGTTGCGTATGACTGATGCTCAAACAATTTCTGTTTATAATGTGCTTCTCTGAAGAACATGTTTTTAACCACTTTCTCCTCAGTGAGAAAAAGGACCTCGGAACTGAGTATAGCACAGCCCCTTCTTGAGGGGCACCATCCTCATCTAAAGGTAAACATCTTTATTCGTTTAGTTTTTATTCAGCAGACAAGGGCCTTATAAAACAATGGAACTCGGATGGAATCTATTTTACAAGCATTTGCAATGCAATGGGTCTCGCGTGTACTCTTGTTAAAGCTATTAGCGTTGTAAACTCCTACCCAGACTTTTCTTGGCACGTAAACTGAAAAGTAAAACAGCGAGCCGACAGCCGCCATGAGCGCAAAGCAAACACACAAAAGGAAACAGAAGTCCGCTTGCAGTGAAACTTATCGACAAAAGTGCAATTATCCATGTAACCAGCAAAAGTGCAAATATCCAAGTAACAGAGTCAATGTCATGCAAAGTGCTCGACTTCTGCCCAGCGAGATCGCGTTGCCTACAAAATAAAGAGAAAAAATAGTGCAAATACCATACGGAAAACATGGAACCTCATATGTTTTCAGTAAGTGGCCAGTGCTTTCGCGGTGGGCTAAACACCGGAAGAGGCATGACGTATGCATGCCTTCCACTAATGAAATTAAGCTAATTTTAAATGGCAAGCTCAAAAACCAACCAATTGGATGGTCTTGACATGGGCGTGATTAAAGGCCCACAGAGAGATTACACCAGTGACGGAGCGCTTTACGCTCAACCCTAAAAAGGGGACTTTAGTAAGCGACTCTCAACTTCTCGCAGTCAGAACAGTGGTAAACTGAGGGACTATGTGGGGGTGTCTCTCCAACCAAATGACATTAACAGACTTTGCACCAACCCAATGACATTCATTATTCATTCCTCGTCAGTTCCCACAGGACGGTACTACAGTATGAGGGCAATAGGCCACAGAATCTAAATTGATGGTGAACATGAGAGATATCTTCTTGGTGATCCTGTAACCTGGTTGAGGTAAGTTCAGTAGCAACTTGCAAAACTGTGTCTGTAAAGAGTAGACTGGGACAATAATTGATGTTTACATCCAAAAAGGCCGTGGCACAGAAGGGGATAAAAGACTTTTGGAAGACAGTAAATGAGCAAGTAAACACCCCTGTACCAATATATCATAGAATACACCTCACTTGCTGGACTCATAGGACGGAGTTTATTAGAGCACCCACACCACAGGAGTCCACAATTTCCCCAGGTAGGATGTCAAATACAGTTCAAACAACAGTACGAGCAACCAATGAAAAACATAGAACACCTTAAAACAGAATTCTAGAACATCTTAAAAACATTTTGATAAGCATACATTACTACACACTCCTTTTTTTTCCCCACAAAAGCAGATAAATAGATAGAGTATACAATTAGACCTTCTTCAATTGGGGGGTTCGGTGCATTTCCTCCATATATCCCTACGCAGGAGATCATAACAAAAGCAAAAAATAAAAAAAAGGAAACATCATTTTAGTACATTAGTCATTAGCCGTAGACCAGCTCCGAAACTGACCCCAAACCATATTCCCTTTCATTCTGACCAGTCTTCCCTTCCGCTCATACAGGGGGGTCTCCACATAATATACCGATATTAACCTGCCCAGCCACTGTTGCCAAGATGGTGGTAACCTATTCAGCCATACAGAGGAGATACATAAGCGATACACTGCCATAGCAAGAAAGATGAAAGCCCTCTGTCGTCCCCTTGTTTGTTCGGCCGTCCCTAGAACCAGAATTTCTGGGGTAAAGACCACCTCGTACCCCACAATTTCTTTTATTACAAGTTGCATCCCATCTATCTGTGCCTTTAATTCTCTACAGGTGGCGAACATATGTATTACATCTGTTGCGTGCTCCCCACACCCTGGGCAGTTGATTCCTCGTGATCCCTCCCCACTTAGCAAGGTGGGCTGGTGTATAGTACAGATTAAACACAGTTTTATAGTGTTGTGCCTGTAGAGACGAAGATAATAGTACAGTGTGGCCTAGCTCAAGTGAATTAAGAAAATTGGCGCTTCCATCAACCAATTTTCCGCTCCACCGTTCGCTATGCTTTTCCAAATCGTCAAGTTGCTCTGCCATTAACAAGGAGTAGATTACTTTGATAGTTTCGATTCTCCCAGGATGTGTTCTAACAGTTGGTTACTTTTAAACCCCTCTGACCCACCCGTCTTCCTGCTCAGAAAATCTCGTACCTGTAGAAATTTAAAGAAGTCCTTTTGTTCTAAGGCAAACCGTTCTTGGAGACTCGTGAATGTTTCGATTTCAACGTCATCGAAAAAATCCCTCAACCTCACAATCCCTTTCGCAGTCCACTTTATCATATAACTATCTTTAAAGATGTAGGGGAGCGACGGGTTATTCTTGATTAAAGTATAGTAGTTAAATCTCCCCAGCCCATTCTTTGTTCGCCAAGGCCGCCAGCATTTAAAAGCCGCCTCTAGTACCTTGTACCGTGTTTTCTTATAGTGCCCCGGCTCGTGAAAAGTTAGCAAGCACCCCTTTGAATCGGAGCCCACGAGTAGTTCGTATATATTAGGGATATAGAGGGTGCCTTCCCAGTTGCTCTCCCCAGGTCTTTCCCCCCAATAGTGGACGCATGTATTGGAAGGCAGCTGCCCATTGGTATAACTTCAAGTTAGGCAGAGCCCACCCCCTCCCCCCCCCTTTCGCGCGGTAGGGACATAAGTTTAGCCGACCTTCTGCACTTGTCATATGCCCAAATAAATCTCATGATCATCCGTTCTAGATCCTCAATGCAAGCTTTTGTGAAGATCAGAGGTATGGTCCTGAATAAGTATAGTAATTTGGGGAGAAGAATCATTTTGACCATATTACACCTCCCTATCATAGTCATGTGCAAGTTATCCCATCTGTGCATATCGTTCCTAGTTTTAACCATTATTGGATCCAAGTTCATGCTAACAATTTCTCCTACCCTTGGTGAAATATTAATACTGAGGTATCTTGCCTGCTCCACCCTCCGATTATCCTGTGATTTCATAAATTGATTAGCCAATAGCTGAGTTTTAGTCTTATTTAAGAACTACCCAGAGAATGATCCAAACTTAGTAGTAATCTTTTCGATTTCCTTCAGTGCTGTATCTGGATTGGAGGTTACGATGGCAATATCATCTGCATAGGCCAGGACCTTTGTGTCCCACCCATATCTTTGTACCAGAGTAATCTGTCTATTTTCTTCAAGCTGTCTGAGCAGAGGGTCTATGTATAGGGCAAACAACAGCGGGGAACAGGGGCATCCCTGCCTAGTGCCTCTCCCCACTTGGATGTAATCGGACTGCTCTCCCATTAGTTGCATTCTTACTCCTGGTGACTTGTACAAGGCCTTTATTGCCACTATAAATTGATCTCAGAAGCCATATTTCCCCATAACCTCCCAGAGGTATTTCCAACTAACTCGGTCAAATGCTTTCTCTGCATCAAGTAGGGCCACCGCCATAGATTCCTCCGCTACTCCTGTTGCATCGAACAGCGCAATAAGTCTTTGAATATGTTCTGCCGTATCTCTACCATGGACAAATCCGTGTTGCCGGGGCATTACCAGTTTCCTAATTACTAAAGATAGACGTGAAGCCAATATTTTAGAATATAGTTTGGCATCACTATTAATTAATGTTATCGGTCGGTAAGAGGCCGGATTTTGCGGGGCCTTCCCTTTCTTAAGAAAGACTACCATATTAGCCATTCCCCAAGAGGGCGGAGTCTTCCCACCACTTTGTACCTGAATAAACAGCTCGAGCATCAGTGCGTGTAACTCTGATTTAAAGGTTTTGTAGAGCTCTAATGGGATAGCATCGGGACCGGCTGCTTTGCCGGCGGCTAGATCACTAAGTGCCTTATCCATTTCTAAGCTGCCAATCTGACCCTCTAGTTGCAAGTTATCTTCTTCTGAGACTGTATTAAACTTGATGGGGCAGAGAAATTCCTGCATCTCTGTAGCCGAGAATCCAGCTGTGTCCTTATACAGGTCGGTGTAATACCCCTGGAACACTTTCCTAATACCTTCATTATCAGTCACTGTTTGTCCCTGTTGGTCTAGAATCTCTCGGATTGCCCCTGCTGCTGCCTTATGACTTGCCCTTACTGCCAACAGGTGACCAGTTCTTTCACCATACTCGTACCACTCCGACCGTTGCACGAGATATTTTCCGGCTACTCTATCTGCATTACCCTCATTTATTGCTGCTCTTGCTATAGCAATTCGCTCCTGAATATTCTTCGTGTCTTCCCCCCTCTCTATGACTGTAATCAGTTGCATTTCTAGCTCTCTAAGCTTCAAATGAGAATCTCTAATCTTCCTTTGGGCCTTTCCTTGTTTATTCAGACTGAAGCTTAGGGTTGCTCCCCGTACCCCTGCTTTCAAAGTATCCCATACTATCTCTATGGCAGCAGAGCTTCTGTTAAACTCTCGAAATTCCACTAACCAATTCCTCATATATTCCAGATATTCAGAGTCACTGAGAAGCCCCCTTTCAAAAGTCCTTCTCCTGGTTTTACGTTCTAGACCATCTAACTCCAAGTCTAATACCAATGGATTATGATCCGACATGACTCGTGGGTGCAGCTCCATGCTATCCTGTGATAACCATTCAGATGATATCAGAAAAAAGTCTAATCGGGCCAGTTTCACATGAGGAGCGGAGAAATAAGTATACCCTGGATCTGGATTGCACAGCTTGGCCCAAGCATCTACTAGTCCTAGTTCTTTTTGTAGTCCTACTATAGCCTTAAGGACACGAGGCTTCCGCCCCCGATATCGCTTCACTCCGGGCACTGAAAGATCTTGTAGCCCGTCCCAAGACCCGTTGAAGTTGAAGTCTCCGCATAGAATATACGGGGTCGGCCAGCCAGTTAATTCTATGGCCATAGCGTTAATTACAGTTGGATCGTCTAATACTGCCCCGCATATAGAGCACAATGTGAAGCTACCTTCCCTATATAGACATTCTACAACTACCCATCTTCCATTCTTATCCACCTTCTGCCTCGCAAATTTCATTTTATTGCTCTGATCCAATATCGCCACCCCTTTAGTTTTCACCTCTTGTGTTGAACATGCTATCACCCTCATGCCTTGTGATCCTAGTATCCCTCGATTCCTATATTCTACATGCGTTTCCTGCAAGCAGAAGATATCTGCCCTTAGAGTTTTTAGCTCTTCCATGATTCTCCTTCTTTTCCTGGGATCGTTTAGGCCACAGATATTGATAGAGGTAATACGGAGTCTGGTCATTCTAAGATCTTTCTACCCACCCCCTACCCTCTTTGCCTCCCAGTCTTCCTATTTGGCCTTTTACTCCAATTGTGTATACTCTTACATAAATCTTACTTTCTCTGCTCTCTCTGGTCCTTTTGTTCTGTTTCTGTGCCAATCTTTCCGTCCCTCCCTTCCCCTTCCCCCCCTCCTTTCCACCTCTCGACCCCTTCCCACCCCCCCCAACCCACCACACACCCATCTTCCCTCCTCCCTCACCTCCCTTCCCCAAGGGGTGGCTGGGAGCCCTCCCCTCTCAGCCAGCCCCCCCCCTTTCTTGTAGAGCAATCGAGCCTCTAGGCTCAAGTGTTGACGAAGTGTAGATGCAGGATGTCCCGCCCACCACCGAGACCTTTTATATCCAAAAAAGAGAAGAAAAGAAAAAAAAAAGAACATCATTATTTCAATTCCATCAAATATTCCTTTGCCTGAATCTCTGACGTAAACCATCTCACTTTCCCATTAACCACCGTTTTCAGCCGAGCAGGGCAGATCCAGTAAGCCTCTCCACCCTTATCAAAGAAGGGTTTGATCAGCTGTCGAAGCTGCCATCTCCGCTCCACAGTTGTATGACAAAAGTCTGGTCGTGTAAAGAAGGTAACCCCTTCTACCTGTCGAGGGGTATTGGTGCGTGCTTTATCGAAAATTGCCTGACGCAGTAATAAAATCCAGAAAAACACCAATATGGCTCTAGGATATTTTGAAGGAGTCGGTCGGGGGAAATCTATGTGCCCGCTGTATCTCATTGCTCCAGTCCCAGTGGTTCAGTTCGGGGAAGGCTCTCTGCAAAAGCTTTATCATATATTCCTGAATGTCATTTCCTTCCAGCCCTTCCTTTATGCCCAGGAAGAGTAGATTATTCCTTCTATGCCGGTTCTCCAAATCTTCCAATTTCCACATCACATTAGTCATCTGGCTTTCTTGCATGGCATTCTGTTGTTTCAGGAAGTCAACATCCTATTCGACTGCTACTATCCTCTCTTCCATTGTACCTAGCTTAGTTTCTATCTCAGTGCATGATTTGGCCACCTTACGCACTGATCCTTGCAGCCGTTTTGTAGCCATTCAGGCTCGGCGTCTTTCTACCCGAGTTTCCGTTTGGAATTCTTTGATTGAGTTGAATATTGATTGTAGCATCCCAGAGTCTGTGTTGGCTGCGCATATGTCACTCTTTGCGCCTTCGATATTGTCTCCTCTGTCCATACTCCTGGACGGTTGCTGATCAGTCATGTATGGTTTACTCGTTGTGAAGGCTGCATCTGTTAAATTGATACTGGAGTAATCCCATTTCATAGTGCTGCTCCCACTAGAGGCGGAAAGTTCAGTACCCTCTCGTAGATCAGACCTCATTCTGATGCACTTGCGCTGGCGGTGCCTCTGCCGCACTGTGAGTTCATTATTTGATGAAGCATTCCCCTCCTCCGAGGATATGCTACTGCCTGAGTCATTAAGGCTGTGCCCCTCAGTACTGCTGAGTTCTGATTCCTCTGTTAATGAGTAGAATTTATCCCCAGTATCTTTTGACCAGTCCAAGTTCTTAGTCTCCTTCCCGTTGCTCTTATCCCTTTCTCCTAGACTCTGTGGTCTGCCTTGCTCTTCTGCGCTTCCTCGTGTTTGCTTTATATCGCTCAAGTCCTTTCCTTGTATCTCGGGCACATGCTGCAGCATCAAGGGAGTCTCCTGCCATTTTTCCGTTGTGCCACTGTCAGACCTTGTAGTACCTGGTTGGGATAATCTTTCCTTTCCGGATTTCTCACTGGAGGCCCCCTCATGTGTTCTTTCTGTAGATATTTGTTCCCCTCCCAGCATAGGGGTTAGCAGGGTAGTTTCAGTTTCTTGTGCCCCTCCTGCCAAGAAAGAAGTGATAGTGGCCTGAGTTTTACTCCTCCCCCTATTTTCCGCAGGGGAGGTTATGTTATTGCTCAATTTAAGATCTTTACTTTGGCCCATTGTACTTCTCCCAGGTTGCCTCCCCGCAATTAAAGTGGGCCGTCTATTAGCCCCGGCCTGGTCCCCTTTCTCTTTGCCTGAACGCAATGATTTAGCATTATCAGTTTTATCTCCAGAGTTTCGAAATATTTTAGGCACCATCCTTACTTTCAGAAAGGGGGGGAATAGTTTCACCAAGCTGGTTAGCCCTACTATTGCTGTTATCAGATCGTGTGCTAAACCATATATCGCACTTCTAATAATGCCCTTAGTAGTCCAGGGATAAGTACATGAGTGAGTAATATCCGCCTCTGTGGTTAATAACATTAGGAAAGTCCTGGTTTGCAGATACGGCTCACCATAGACCCTCTGCCATCCAATTTAACATTCATATGTACCTTAATATCTAATAAGGTTCTCTCCCCCTTCCTTTTTTTTTTTTTTTTTTTTGAGAAAGAATGGTTTAAGAAGGGGAGTGTGAATAAGCTGACGTGTTTTATAGAATTTCAGTCAATCCTCAAACCACTTCTCCCCCCTTGGTTTACTTGAAATTACTTGGGACTGCTGCTCCTCTTCCTTGCACAGCCCGTAGTTGAGAGCGCAGAGCAGGCAGGCAGAATAGAAGGCTGCTTCCTCCTTTCTTTTCCTGAGTATCTCTTCTCTTTATCTAAGTATGTAGCATGTCATAAAAGCCGCAAGGAGGGATTAGCCAGAAGTATCCGTCAGGGCTGCCTCCATTTTTATCTCCCCCTGCTTTCCAAAAATTTTTCCTGGGGAGGCCGATGCTTCCCCCCCTTGTTGTTCTCACTAGCGCACTTGGTTATCACCAAGATCAAAACCAGCAGCTGAAAAAAGGAAAAAGTCCTTCAGTTCCAGTCATGCCCTTGGGGGGCTGCCACCGGAGTGCGCGTCTCAGCTGTTCAAAGATACGGCATGGCCTGGAAAGTGCATAGGAGGGGGGCCTCCCCTCTCGTTTCCGCGCTCGCGGGCGCCTCCTCAGTCTTCGTCGTCCGGAGTCGGGGTGGGCGTGGTCGCAGGGCTGCGTCCACTCTACGGCTCCGCCATCTTGCTCATACTCCTCACTATACACTCCTAACCACCAAATTCCAGATGCTTCAAACAGCATTCACAGTAACCAATAAGGATGAGATTTACACCACAAAGTTGCGAATATGGTGACTGCCCAAATGCAGGAACTAAAGGCTGATATGGCCTCAGTGCTCTCTGACATGTCAAAGGAATTGCAAGAACTAGGGGATATGGTTGTCACTATTGAGGATGATATAGTGGCTATATGGGTCGGGATCTGAATAAATCCCAGGAAACGTAAGTACAGATGAGGATGACATTAAGGCTCTCTGGAGAGATGCAAAAACCTAGGAGAAAGGTCACTAAGGGACAATATATAAATCCAGAAAGTTCATGAAAATGAAGAGTGGTGAGGCATCATTCATTTCTATCACTGTTTTTCGATACTTGCTAAAGGAAGATGAAACTTTTATCATTTTTATGATTTGTTCTCTCAGTGTGGGTGCCCCTTGAGAGAAGCCCATCACCAATCCTAGAGATATTTTAGCCAAACTATGACTGTCACAACTTAAAGGTTAAATAATGAGAAAAGCAAGAAAAGTCACTGATTTAACTTTTTATATTCAAAACATAGACCTCTTTCAAGACATCTCACAAACTACGTTGAATAAAGAAGAATGCTCATGCTGATAACAGCAAAACTGTGAAGGAGACAGATTAATTATAGATGGACATTCCCATTTGCTTTATGGTTCTAGATGGATCCAAAACTTATGTGATTCACACACTAGAGGAAACCCAGGAGATCATAGGACCTGCAAAGGAAAGCCCCAGGAACCAAACGTCCAGGAGGAGCAATGTGCAGGGAGATCGAAGAAAAAATGGAAAAGGACGAGATTCCACCTGAGGATTCCGGGTACTCACAAGAAGCATAAGCTCTGTCCTGTGCAATATTTCACCTTTATGAAATTCAAAAAAGCAGGAGCTATAATGGGGCTACATAAACACACTGAACTTGAGGAGTAAGGTAATGCAAAACATGAGATAGGTTGGGTATATATGTTTGGAAGAAAAACATCAGGGCCATTGTTTTAATATGCTTAACACCTATGTCCCGAAGTCTGGTTTGGAATCTTCTCTACATAAGATAATAACCAAGTTTATAGAATGGGACTCCACTGAGCTGCTATGGCTGGGGAATTTTAACTTAGTTGCTGATGCACAACTGCATAGGCTTCCCCATCACAGATACCCACTAGAAACTACGCCAAGGGGCCTATAGATAAAACTAAAACAGCTTGGATTAACAGATTTAAGGAAGGACAAATTTCATTATAGCGAGGAATATATATTCATTTCACAAGTACACAGATACTATTGCAGCATCAAGACGCCATGGGGCACACAGGCAATTGTGACTGCCATGTGCACAATTTTATATAGAACAATTGTGATCTCTAATCACACAATATTGTTGTGCGAGGGAGATAGGATTTAGCCAACCTAGGAAAGGTCTAGCCAGAAATTTGATAGATCCGTGCTACAAGATAGACTGATTACCCAATCCTTGAGAGATAACACACATCAATATTTGACAGAGATTGACAATGGTGAGGTATCCCTGGGTTTTCCCTGGAGCACCTGAAAGGCCGCTGTCAGGTGGGTGTGTATAGCAGAAAGGGTAAAAGTTCAAGTGAGTAAAGCACTCAGAGAAATACTGGATGCTGAGATCCACTTGGCTGAGGCAGAACAGAGGGAGGTAGGTTCCCTTCAATCTTCAAGAGAAATGACTACTCTGAAGGACAGGATTTTTCTCCTGGCCACAGACAAATCTAAAAAAGCATTGTTGTGCTGAATAAAGTACAGTTTTACGAAAAAGCTGATGAAAACAAATTCACTCGTAGCCCAGAGACTAAGACAACTAACAAAATTCAGGAGAATCCCAACACTGCAAGGGAAAAAGTAATTGTGAAGTCTACAAGAGGGGGGCATTTGCAGCATATTATACTGCTCTATATTCAGAAGAACTGGTGTCTGAAGAGGGAGGGGAGAGCTTTACAAGGGCTGGCAAAAATCTACCTGTATTCACTAAGGCTAAACATAATGCTCTAGAAACACTGATTACTCCTGTAGAAATTGTGAAGGCATTTGCAGAGCTCCACTCCAATACTGCTCCTGGGCCCGAAGGTCTGACTAATGGGTTTAAAAAAAAGTTTGGTTCTAAACTAATCCCGCACTTTGCAGATACATACAACTTCTTTCTCTAAACACACATGATAATTGCCACAATGACCAGTGTTCACATTACACGAATAGATAAAGCAGACCCACCAAGAAACTATGTGTGGCTTATAGAGTTATTAAACGTAGATGTGATCATTTTAATCAAAATCCTCGCCAATAGATAAATGCCCCATCTATGTCATCCTATACACTCAAAGGGCAAACCCATCAATTGCGATTAATTAATAAGTGTCAATCTGCTTTCAACATCAGGTTGGTATTTCACCTTATAAAAAAGCAAACTACAGGAAGATTCCACTGACCATCCTCTTGTTGGATGTAGACAAAACATGCAACAGGGTGAACTGTTTATTCCTCCAGCACGTGCTTACAGCAGTAGGTCTAGACCCTCACATGCTGACTTGGGTAGGTGCCAATATTAAACAACCAGTGGCAAGGATACTGGTCAATGGAGTGAAGAGGATAGTGATCTACTAATATAGGGGTATGCGCCAGGGATGCCCGCTGTCCCCCCTCCTATTTACATTAGCAGTTGAGCCCTTCGCCGCACATGTACAACATCACCGGGATATGAAAGAGATGCCATTCTGAGGGGATCAAAACAAGATTCACTTGTTTACCGAGCACTCTTTATCACAGGTCCTGGAGATCATTGAGAACTATGGTAAAGTTTTAGGGTTCAATGTCAATCTAGGGAAATCCAAGCTATTAAAGGTGGGGCTTTTGTGGCCAGTGAAAGATCACCGACCTGCGGAGACTCCCTTTTGATGGGTTAAAGATAAAATTAAATATCCGGGTACTACATTATCTTTTTATCATGCTAACTACCCTAGGTTGATTAAAGCACTTTCTACTGATAGTCACTAAAGGCAGAAGCTCTATGTCTTCTGGTTGGACTGAATGGCAGCAGTGAAGCTCAATATTTTACCTACATTATTGCAAAAATTCCAAGCCCTCCTGACCAAGAGTCCCAAAAAGACAGGAAAAGCCTTCAGTGAACCACAGACACCTTTATTTGTGCAGGTAAAAAGCATGCCAATTAAGGAGAGTCCCAAGGGCAAACAGGAGATTTGTTGGGGGGTGGAGGGGCTCTGGGAAATCCAGAAGCCAGCCACTACTACCAAGCCTCCCTGCTAAGGGTACTTTTTGAGTGTTCCTATGTGAGACAGAGAGACAATGGATACATTTGGATGGATGCACTCCTCATGGGCTATAGCATGGCTGCCTAAAATTGCTACCCCTGGCGCCCTTATGTTACTACTCTGAATTGCTACTTTCTATTGGAAATATAGGATTCGCTCACAAGAGGACGGGATCTCACATGCTTTTCTTCCCCCTACATGCCCCTTGTACATAACCCAGACTTTACTCCGGTAAGGGCCAGGCTGGAGCTTGTACATTGGTCGAGGATCGTGGGGTAGGATCGTAGGGACTTATTCTCAAGTGAGGATATAAATTTTTTTTAACAATGTAATAAGGAATTCAAAACTAGGAGACTTATCTTATATGATACTTCTAACTGAGGCACTGGGCTATGCGCGTAGGGAACCGGGAAGCAGCATCTAGGCCTCTCCCCAATGGGGACACCAAAAGGTTTAATTTCCAATATCTATTTGATACTTGTGGTTGAAGGGCCCAATGTCCAATGGTCAAATACGAAAAACTGGCAACATCTGTTAAATGTTAAGTTCTGTGTGCATCAATGGCAGACACTGTGGGCAGATACATCATATCTATGTAAAAGTGTCCAAAATAGCGAGTCAGTGCATGAACAAATCATATTATAGCATGTAACTTTAAAGGGGTGAATCAGTAGAATAGTGGTGCAAATGTGCTGTGTAGGAGGGGGTGGCAGGTAGGATGGAGGGGGATGATTTACATATTGTGGTCGTATTTTTGCCTTAAAACATCGAGTCATATAAATGGGGTGCTGTGTGACCAGATACGACCTAACCCTGCAACTGTACTACAAATGTATTACGTCTCTGCCTCTCTAAAATAAAGAAATTATTTACAGTGGACTGGAGAAAAATTACCAACATGCTAATGGCCACTCAGCAACTTAATAGCCCACAGATGAAAAAATACAGCTACACCGACAGTGCAGGAATGGGTGAGTATAATATGGGCATTAGGGGCAATGGAGAAATTGACTTGGGAATTACATGTTATGGAAGCAAATATAAAACCATTTGGTGTCCATAGGCTGCCTATTTGTTGGAGGCAGTCCCTGGGTTGCTGAAAATCTCTGAGAGCAACCTACTATTAAATCGACTTCATTTGCACACTTAACCATGTTCTAAAATTGTGTGCCGAATTGGCCTCTTTGATTTTCCCCGGAGGCTGGAAGGGTAGGAGCCAGGTTTTGTTCCTGGGAGACAGTTTATTGCTGAGCTGGTAGACACTGCGCTTTGGAAATTGTTACGGGTTTTAAAGAACCCCTGCAGAGTTCTTTTTATATCCAGACGATTCAGGCAACAATAAAAATGTCAAGATAATGCTGGTATTAATATTCCTGCTGGAGAAGGGTCTAGGTTTTGTCTAGTGGCAGTTTTGACTCATCTAAATTAGCACTAGCACAGAGGATTAACATGCTTGCTGCAAAGAAGGCATACTGTGCACATCACAGAACTTTATTAAATATGGATTGCTCAGTGGGTTACTGCTTTTGTATTACAGATCCTTTTGTTACTTGCAGTTCATAAGTTGCAATTGTTATACAGCACAGTGAGCTATGAACTACCATCAAGGAGCTGCATGCAAACTGCTGATACAGTTTAGAAAACTGTTTTTTCTCAGCCTTTTTATCCTAATGTTGCTAAAAAGCTGTTTTTGAGTAGAAATAAATTATTATTAGTAAAGTCAACCCTAACTAGTGTGTTACGCTTTGAATCCTGAGTTTGTGCTACTCCAGACCAAGCACTCATGAAAAAATAAAATATATATATATAATAAAATAAAAAAATTAAAAAACTCTCAGTATGGATGACATTTGGGGCCTCATTTATGAAAATTTAGAGCTGCCTTTGCGTCATTTTTTGCTCAAAAACGGCGCAAACTTAGAAAATATAATTATATTTTGTAAGTTTACCTGGCTTTGGCATCAAACAATGACGCAAAAGGCAGCGCTAACTTTTCATCATTCAGGCCTTTGATTTCTACACCTTGTAGTCAATTTTGTCTTATGTAACATTTTCCATACACTGATTTTTGCACGTATGATTCATTGTCCCTGTATGTGTGTTTGATGTAAAGTGCTCCGACATTCTGCGATGGCATACGAGGCGCTTTAAAATAAATTAAATACATGTAAGAGATGGGCTATGGAGAGATGAGGGGCAATGTTTGGGAGGATTGTGATGCAATCTGTGTGGGAGGAGTTCATTGCAGGAAGGGAGGTGCCCAAAAATATCGTTGCACCAGGTGCCATCAGGGCTAAAACCGGCCCTGTTGTGCCGCTTTTTGGTTTGGCGGATGCTAATATCCCTCAAAATGGTCTTTCATTGTGTTCTCAGCTTCTTGGCTGTGCTTAACAGTGAATGAGTGCAGTTATGTTATATTTAAATTCATTTTTCATTCTTGACACCTAATTTTTTGTATTCTCCATAAGAATGCCTGTGGGTATGAATGGGTATCCTGTTGCACTGTAAGATCATCAGTTACTATGCTCTAAGAACTAGTATAATTGAACATTCATTGAAAAATGTGTTGTAGAATGCACTATGTCTTCCCAAATTTTCTTGGGGGGTAAAACCACATCTCCATACCTCCTTAGCAGAGGTCAGTCTCACTCATTTGCTACACACCATTTGGGGGCTGGTCTGACAACATTGCAGGGATGATTTGGGTTCCCAGTTCAACCCTAGCCGAAATAGCGCAAGACAGATAAAAGCTAGTGACTTAGTACTTGAGGTAACCATCCAGTGGGGTGGGGGGCGCATGGGAGAATCATATAATCAGGAATTCATGTAATGCTATTGAAAGAAAAGATATGTTGCTTATTGGGATCAAACGGTGGCCACCTTGTATAACAATCTTAAAAATTGGTCAGTTTCCTGATATGTGGAAGGGGGCTATATCTGACCCCTTCCATAACAAAAAAATGATGTGAACGTTCCATGGAATTCTATGTCAGGACCGGAGGCGAGGATTATGCATATCTTTCTTCACTCTTTATTTAACTGCAAGTTCACAGTTCAACAAGTCCAAGAAAAACTACAACACCCATGAGTCAACGTTCCCATGGTAACCAATGTCCAATTATCGCTCCTTCAGACTATATGTATGAATATCCCTTGCTGCCGTTGTGCGCCCTCTTTCTTCACTGCTCCGGTGTCAGTTAAGTTGCCTTTACTGCCTCTTGAGTAGTTTTTTTCTGAGAACGGAAGTGATTGTCTGTTGCTTTTGTCTACGGCATTGTGTACGGCACTGTTTGCCTTTCACAAGCTGGTTGCTAACGAGGCTCACCACGCGCAGTAGGCTGTGTTGCCCAAGTGCTTATTCGTTACGCGGTGACGCGTCGGCTTCACCAGAGGGTGCTCTTTCACACCGCTCTATGTTTTACAGCGCGTTTCAAGTCGTGATTGCATTTGATCGTTAGAAATTCAGCACAACAGGGGTTTTCTTAAGTGTAGACTCATATTTAACCCCTCCAGCATCCACAATACACCGCTATGCGGTACGCTGAACACCGCTTTGCAGTAGGACTTATTCCCTTTGGGGAACCACACGTGTTGGGAGACCGTTAGGTCCCTTATTTTGCTTGTTGGCGACAGGACCGTGGGGGGGGGGGGGGGGCTCCTCTACTTATTTTACAGGGTGTTTTTTCTGTTGCAACCTTATTCCTCTTGAGTCACACAATGCAGTCCATTCAGGACCATGATTATTTCACCACCATGTCCCCAGGGGAGGGCCCTTCACAGCTCACTTTACCCCGTGGGGTAGTTGTTTTGCTTTCACAGGATATAGTCCTGGCCCTGGCCCCTATTAAAGAGAGTGTGGCACAGCTGGCGGAAAAAGTGTCTAAGGGGACTGGTATGATTGGGGAGACGGGGGCTGGACCTAAGACTGCGACTGCCTCAGCTCCCAAGAAATTGTGCAAGCGTGACACGGGGCACCTAGAAAGTTTTGAGCGCCTTGCTGATGCTTTTTGTAAGAGTGCGCGCGCCCACCCTGACGGGAGGAATTTCTGCCCGGAGTGACTGGTGACGCGGTTCACCACATATTGGACCCTGATGGGAGGTCACCCAAACGGATCGATGGGGACTCTGATGGGGATTCCTCCTCTGCAGAGGACCAGGACTCCAGTGACCCTTGGTGCCCTGGGGCCACCACGCCAGATCCGCAGGAGGCAGAAGACTCCAGTTCGGATATGTTTGAATCCAAGGGCATGTATCACCATGGATCCTCGGAGTGGCGCCCGGAGCAGAAGGTGGCCGAACATGTGGCCAGCAAGATTCAACACCTCTTGATAAGGCGGTTTGGGCCCACCTAAGGCAGAGTGCCCGCGCCCTACTTTACCAGATAAAGTTGCGGCGACTCTGGACATAGATCCGAAAATGTGTACCTTTTTTTGCAAAGTACACCAAGGATCCTAAGAAAGGTATTGACCAGTCCTGGAGGGCTTGCCAGGACAAGCTGCTAGATGTGTTAGGACCCTTAACACAAATAATTCAGTTGGCCGAACACGCCAGACACACCCCTGACGCCAGATGTCGTGGCCGGATGGGACCAGAGGGCGGTTTGCCTCCTGGGCAACGCTAACTGCGCCATCTCAGCGGAGAGGCGCCGTTCTTTACTTATTAAAATAGACCCCAAACTGGGGGAATTGTCGAACTCAGAGGCAGGGGCGGTCGCCTATGGTAATATATTTGGTGACCCATTCGTCAAATAACTTGGCAAATTTGTGACCACGTTTTCGGTATTGGACAAGGCGCAATCTTCTATCAAGAAAATCTTCCCTGGGAGGGTTTTTTGAGGGGCCGGACGAGGCAGGAGCCGCTCCTCCGGCCGCCTCTATCAGCAAGGCCCCAACTCCTACAGCTACAGAAACAAGGGATGGCGAGATGGTCGTCAGGGCGCCTTCTTCCCCAATAGGGGCAGAGGGAAAGGCAGAGCAAACAGGAATGCTCGTGGAGGAGTGAACGCCCCAGGAGGCCCTTACGGTAAGGATTACCCTTTCTTTCCCTCAAATTATCGGAGGGAGATTAAGTTTATTCAGGCACAAATGGGCACGTATAACTTCCGATGCCTGGCTGTTACAGACAGGGACAGAGTTCCATATAGAATTCTGGGGAACACAGGTCCAGGAATGTCTTCCAAGACCATTGACCTTTTCGGAAACGGATTCCACTCTGATAGACTCGGAAGTTCACGACCTTCTTTGAAAGGGGGCCATATACAAGTCTGCTCTTCACCCCAGGGGTTTCGTGAGCAATCTCTTTCTGGTAGAGAAAAAGGACAAGGGGTTTCGCCCAGTTATCAACCTCAGAACATTTAACGAGTGGGTGGTCTACAGGCACTTCAAGATGGAGGGCATACTTCTGCTGCAGGGGGACTGGATGATTCTTCTGGACCTCAAGGATGCTTACGTGACGGTCCCAATTTTTGCCCCCATTGCAGGTTTCTCCAATTTCTTTGGAGGGGACAGGCGTTCAAGTTCACGTCCCTCCTGCATATCTTCGGCACCGTGGTGTTTCACCAAACTGCTCACCTTCGGTCCCGGGGGATTCGCCTAATAATTTTCCTCGACAATATCCTCCTCATGGATCAATCCCGGTCGCAACTTTTATCCAACGCGACCATGACTATTGCACCCCTCCAGGATTTGGAGTTTGTGATAAACCAGCAGAAATCGGATCTCCTGCCATCGCAGTCGATTACTTTTCTGGGGTTTCTCATAGACTCCCAGTCAGCTTCTCTCAGCCTCCCTAGCTCGAAGATTTCCAAGATCAAGAAGGAACTTACGAAAGGTCATGAGATGCGACAGAATCTCACTCAGACAATTAGCCATAGTAGTGGGACTTCTCTCATCCTCGATTTGTGCCATTTTCCCAGGCCCTCTTCACTACCGGGCTCTTCAATGTCTGAAGGCGCATCATCTTTGCCGCGGTCTACCTTATTCCGAGCTCATCTCCCTTCCACAGGAGGTGAGAACAGAGCTCCAATGGTGGCTGGACCACATGGAGGCATGGAACGGCGGGTCATTTTTGGAGCCTTGGCGGACCTCATCATAGAGTCGTATGCCAGCCGTCGGGGTTGGGGAGCCCGATGCGTAGATGTCTCGTTCGGTGGACCTCACAGGAACTCAGTCTGCACATCAATTGTCTGGAGCTCCTGGCGGGTTCCTTTGTGGTCAGGTCTCTGACTCGGGACAAAGTCTCCTGTGCTGTACTTCTGAGGATGGACAACGTGTCCGCAATGCAGTACATAAACCGCTTAGAGGGCACGCGTTCGAGGGCCCTAGCAGAGTTGGCGAAGGATTTTTGGCATCTTTGCCTCCAGAATCAGATCTCAGTGACGGAGGAGTACCTTCCGGGTTCCCAGAATACTCTGGTGGACTGGAACCCCAGGTTTCTGGGGGGCTCCAGCGATTGGCAGCTGGACAGAGTGGTTTTTCAGCCACTCATGGAACGCTGGGTCAGTGCCCTCTGGATCTCTTTGCGTCCAGATGGAACGCCCAGTTACCAATTTACTTCAGTTGGCACCCGGACCCGGGTGCAGGGTCGGTGGATGCCTTTTTGCAGGACTGGGGGAGAGACCGGGGTATGCGTTCCCCCCCTTTCCTTCAGATCCCGAGGGTGTCGGTCCAGGTACGTCGTCAGGGGGCTACGTGGTACTGATAACCCCACTTTGGAGATCACAGATGTGGTTTCCGTCCCTGCTGGAGCTCTCTTACAATTTCCCAATTCTTCTAACAGACTCTCCATCAAATCTCCTGGACCCCACAGGGCACATTCACCCTCTGGTCCTTCAGGGCCACCTCTCTCTGGTGGCTTGAAAGATTTCCAGGCTCACTGGAATGACTGCCGACTTTCACAGGATGCTGAAAAATTCATTAGACAGGCATGGGCTCCGGGAACATGTAAGCGGTACAGGTCCTCATGGCATAGATGGGCTCGTTGGTGTTTGGAAAAACATATCGATCCCATGGGGCCCAAGTTACGGATATCAAACTTCCTTGCTGAACTAGCGAAGACTGGTTTATCTTATTGCTACATAAATTCATTTAGATCAGCAATATCGGCAGGTCATCCCCCACTGCAGAATCGATCGGTGGGAGAGCACCCTTGGGTGTGCAAATTGCTTAAAGGTATCAGAATATCCAGACCTCCGGAGCCCAGGTACTCGGAATTATGGGACGACAATCAGGTTCTGCGTCTCTTATCCTCGTGGCAGGATAACCAATATCTCTCTCGGAAGGAGTTGTCAGCTAAACTAGCTATACTGCCATGCCTTATATAGTGCAAAAGGGTGTCAGACGTCAGAGCCCTGGATGTCTCGGCAAGGGTTTTTTCCCCTGAAGGGGGGACCTTCACGTTATCCAGGCAGACCAAGTGTAATATCAGGTTGGCAACCTATCCAGCTTTCCCTCACGCACAGAAGCTGTGCGTGGTAAGATGCCTCAAAATTTACAAGGAGGTGATGGCTGAGTTTCGGCCACCTGGAGAACAACAATTGTTGATTTCCCTAAGGAAGCATTTTCATTTTAAGGCAGTTTCTTCTCCTTCCATAACTAGGTGGATCAGATGGATTTTGGCAGAAGCAGGCATCAATGTACAGGTCTTTGAGGCACACTCCACCAGGGGTGCTATGGCCTCCAAATCTATCCAGGTAGGCGGCAGGTTGGAGGACATCATGAATGCTGCTGATTGGTTGTCAGAATCTACTTTTAAAAAATCTATTTTAAACCTATTCATGAAGCAGCCTCTTTGGTGGTAAGATTTAAACTTGCTTAATCCTCGCCTCCGCTCCTGACATAGAATGAGAAATTTCCTAGCTAATGAGAAGGAAAGTTTCAATTCTATTAAGGACACGGAGCCGAGGATTGTCCCACCCTACACAAGGAATGTGTCTCCTACGGGGGAGCTGTTTGGAAGCATCATCTTGGAGGTGGTATCTCTGTTTATACTGGATGTATAAGAATTCTAGATTTCTTTGTTGCTAATTTGCTAATTGATTCATATATTTGAAGTGGTTTGAAGGAAAATGCATTTTATCCAGGGTATGCTTATTTCACTTGTTTAGTTTTTTCTTTGAAACAAATCATTCTTTCGTTTAATATGTGATGTTGCTCTCGTAGGATCAGAGGCGGCAATGACCGGAGGATTCTGAACTTCCCTCCGCAGTGAAGTCGAGAGCGGACAACGGCAGCAAGGGATATTTATACATATAGTCAGAAGGAGCGATGACTGGCCATTGGTTACCATGGGAACGTTGACTCAAGGGTGTTGTAGTTTTTCTTGGACTTGTTGAACTTTGAACTTGCTGTTAAATAAAGTGTGAAGAAAGATATGCATAATCCTCTCCTCCGTCAGTCACAAATCACCAATCTAATGCCTGGTAAGCCATGTGACAAAAAACATAACGAAATACAGCCACCACCATTTCACTTTGAGTAAGAGCCTTCAGTAGCTCCAAGGCTGGTTTCAGATTTCGAACACCTATAGTTCTTAATAAGGGCACCAACCAATTATGTCTTGCAGCACTGCACGATGTACAAAACACAAAAAAGGGTACCTTGTCTTCAATAAGACTGGCAAGGGTTGGACAACCGTGTGTTTGGAGAAAGTCAGTTCCACCAGAAAGACCCCAATCATGAGTCGCATGGTACTGGGGCAGATTTACCTGAAGGTCTTAATTTACAGTTACTGTGCAGTAAATCCGTCCATTACTGTGTAATTTAGAGTTAAAGCCTATACTTTTCCTGGAATGAATCTTGGTTGCTGCAACCAATGTCTCAAGTGATTTTTTTGGCTGAAAAAAAAAATCTAGTCATGTTTTTCCACACCTGGAAAAACCATGGGGCTGATTTAGGAAAAGTGGCCCTGCACCCAGTCGGCGCCACTTTCCTTGCGCCCCCTTTGCGCCCCCCAACCGCCACCATGTGTGCACTGTGCACCATGGCGCAGGGTAGGGGGCAAAAGCATCATTACTTTTTACACTATTGGTGTACTCTGCAGGAGTAGCGCCAAAATATTGTTGCTACTCCTGCAGAGTACATAGGAGCCCACTGTATTCAATGGCATGCCCCCTTTGAACGATTTCTCTGAGCAGGTGTTAAAAGTGCAGAGAAACATGGTGCAAGGAAATCTCTTAGATTTCCTTGAGCCATTTGTTCGGCCCCCTAACTGGGGAATGTCCCTGTTGCATAAATTATGCCTGGCACAGGCATAATGTAGTGCAAAGGGTTACATAGCGGCTCAATGCATGCATTGCGCTACTTTGTAAATATGGTGCTGCATTTTTGGCCATCTAATGCCACATTAGCGCCAAAAAAATGACTCTAATGTGTTGTTAGGATGGTGTTAGGGGCTCTTAAATCAGCACCAAAGTGTGGAAGAACCTAATAAGTAAGCAGAATTTAATGAATGTATGAAAGCATGTGTTCATTTTGTTTCACCTGAATTTTTACAAGGCCTAAAGAAGTAAAAAGTTTCAGTGGCAAAATTCCCCATCTATAATTTGAGATACACAATTTTAGTTAAAACTAGGATAACTTTGTCTAAAATGGCTCACATTTTGGTGTGCATTTATGCAACAGAAAAGCTTTGGTCAAATTTCTATATTAAAGGTTGAAAAGCTGTCTCTCCTCTTACCACAGCTTATACATTGTCTTAGCTTCAAGGGCACATTCCCGAAGATTTAAAAGAAGCATTTATTCCAACATGTCCCTAACATACCGGAACCATCCCAAAGCACTACTACTAATATGACTCAGATATTCGCCAAAAACATCCCTAGGGTGTCCCAAACTCCTCTCCAATATAATAGGCATCTAATTTTGGCCTTGGAGGTTACATCAGAAATCTCCAAATCAGGGTACAAAGAAAGTTTAATTATATCAGAAGGAACTCCCAACAATCTTTTAAAAGAACACTTTTTTGCATATTTCCACCTGAGGGGCCCTAGAGTTATGCTCCACAGAGAGAACCTCTTTAGTTCTGTGCTTTGTATAATTCCAATGCTGTGGACAACAACTGCCCTCATATTCTGCTGTGAAGTTGGCTGGAGCATCCACCCTTTGTGCCAGAAGCGTCCTTATTCTAGAGATGTGAAGATTCCATGTGGGACTAGATTACAAACTTATCCCTATATAAATAAACACATCCACCTTCTCCACACTAGAGCTGCTCAGTGTAAAGTCGTTTCTCACACCTTTATGCAATCTAAACATTGTTAATTTTGCTTTGTCTGCATTGACTAATGGGCCCTGCCTCTGCAGAAGTCTGCAAACTTACCTAAGAGGATATGTAGGACATTAGGAGCCTTGGTGACCAAAAGTGCATCATTGGTGAAAAATAGAGTAATGATCTTAGCTTTAATAAAACAGGGGGCGTCATTAGTACAGTCATTCACTATGTCTCTAGGGGTACACCTCATCCAAGGGCAGCCAGATCCTCTATACGTCGCGAGCGGAATTTGCCTTACAGAGACTGAAAGGCCATCATTATGAACACAGCGAGAAGGCAGGTTGTCTACTGGCTGCTCAACTCCGTCAGATGGAAGCGGCGCTGGCCATCCCAGCTTTACGCAATCCCGACGGTTCGTTTATCACACACCCACAGGCAATTGCGGAGGAGTTTGGTCCTTTTTATCGAACCCTATATACACCGGAAACTACTGAAGATATTGGACGATTGGAGGCCTTCCTTGATAGAGCAAACACACTGTGCCTTTCAGATGAGGGTAGAGCACTCTTAGAGGGTGACATTAGCAAAGAGGAGATACAGCAGGCTGTGGCCAGTCTTTCTAACCATAAGGCACCTGGTGAAGACGGATTCACGTCAGAGTTTTATAAATGGACAGGAGCAAATACTGTAGATGCATTGTATGAGGCATTTCGAGGGGCAGATCAAATGGGTACATTACATCCTCTTTCCAACAAAGCCTCCATAGTAGTTCTCCCCAAGCCGGGCAGTGCTGGAAGTGTTCCAGGCATTTCTTTCTTACTGAAAAGACCGGCATGGCTTCAGCTTGTCTAATTACAGGCACCTGAATAGTCTCTTTGAATACCAGTCCGCCCCAGTGGGCCTCTCAAGTGAGTAACAGTGCATGCATATACAGAAATATACATATATATATATATATATATATATATATATACATATACATATCTGTAGAGAAATGTGTCTCATGAGATATACATATATATATATATATATATATATATATATATAGAGAGAGAGAGAGAGGGATTCTACATCACTTCTTTTTTTTTTGTATGTGTGGTTTTCCCGGCACCAACTGCGAGCTCAAGTTAAACCACACATGTATTTAAAAAAAAAAAAAAAAAAAAAGCCCCCATAGGGGGTCAGCCCAAGGGGTGACCCCAACATTTTTATTTTGTTTTAAAAATGTTCCTCCTGGTGGCTTCGAACACCCAGGGGAAACCTTTTTTTTAAAAAAATATAATAAATTGCTCCCCTAGGGGGTCGGCCTGGGTAGCAAAGGCCGACACCGCCATTATGTTTTTTTTGGTTTTTTTTTCAAATGATGTCCCCCACGTGGGTGGGGCGGCCCACTTACACAGGGCCCATCCCCCCCCCCAAACAAGATCCTGGTGCCAAGGGCCATTTCTTGGTCATGGATCGCAGCTCTGCTGCGATCCATGGCCATGTAACAGTGCGAGGAAGGCATTGATGGAAAGGGGAGACTCTCCCTTTTCCATCGATGCCTCCCTGGCATCTGGGGAGGCCATTTTGGCCTTTTTTTTTTCCCCCACTGGAGAAGGGAGAGGACGCTTACCTGCTACTCCGCTGCTCCAGTGGGGAAAAGTGTGACGTCACAGATGGGAGTGAGGGCGGTGGGGGGAGACGCAGAAGTTGTTCTGCGTCTCCTGGGATAAAAAAAAAAAATGCCCTCCCTGCCGTCAGCCACTGGTTGTGACCCACACCAGGGAGGGTGTACATGCGTCGGCAGGTGGCCGACGCACACACCTATGGAGTTAACAGACCACCTTCCCCCAAAAAGAAGGAACTAAATTTGATTATATTTGTGCATCAAAGTAAGTTGTCTAATTCTGTAAATAAAACTACTTTAATGGGCGGGCGGTTTAGAAGCTGAAGAAGATTCTACCTGGATTCTTGGGGGTCTGTCAACAACAATAAACAAACTACTTGGTTGAAAACTGGTAGCTAATTAAATCAGAGAAAGACCTCCACTAGCTTGGGGACTATATTTTTCTGACAGGTCCCTTGTTCCTACCAGAACTAATAACTTGGGTATATGTATATCCTGAAAGGGAAATCTTATCTGTGCCCTTTTGTTGTCAATTTATATTTGCACCGCAATCTAGACCTCGAGTACAGGCCTATCAAGGTGCTTTCTTTACTCATGTTCTTGATATCCCATTTTGATCAACTAATTTGAGGCTGAGCCAGAGCTTTAGGCAATTTCTCTTTTATCAAATATGAGATATATAGCAACTGGAACATTTGATGAGGGGAAACTAGTACTAGATCTTTCTCAATCACAAGGTTTAGATTGGGGTAAAAAGGATTTCAGAGCCAATATATATTTTGTGTTTGGTGCTTTCCTTCCCTTCCTCCTTTCCCTTGTACAGGTTTTCCCACTTGATTAGCCATCTGAGCATCCAACACTTTCAACAAATGTGTTGACCCAACTAGAAAAGATGCTTTTGGCCAGGACACATTATAGTCATCCAGGCTAGCATCCTTTCATGCTGAAGATTATTTTGCGCTTTGAAAGAAGACAAGCAAGTGTACTTCATTTCTCGTTGTGCATCTGCACAGGAAGTTAAATCAATGGAGCTCCCATGATCCATGTACATGGGAAGTGGCATCACTTGCTTCCCATCTACTGTACTCCAAGCTCCTCCTTCCCCCACAGAACCTATTTAATGGCAGCTGCAGGACCGATGTACCAAAGGCAATCCCATCTGTTCGCGTCCGCACATGGACTGATCCTGGCTCCAGGAACCCTAGCTATCCCCATTCCCACAGCCATCCTCCTGCGCTCCTCTATTCTCTTTACCCTGGCCACCGCTCAATGTACTGCTGCCACACTGCACGACAAAACATGGGAGGAGGTTTCACATGAGCTTCCTGCAAGTTTTCATGCCCTCTCCTACACCCTACACCAACTATTCCCACACCAACAACACTGAAGAGCCCACTCGCTCACACAGATTAACCACCACCCAAATAAAGCACTACAGGCCTTGAAAAATCATAAAAATGTTACTAGACTTGCAGGTCTAGTAAACTGAATAATCTACTCGACCTAACTATAAAGTCCTTGTCCTGTAAACTGGTCTCAAATTGAGTGATCCCTGGCAAATATTTTATTTTACGGAGTCGCCTTTTTCTTCCTTCTCATGAGTGCACCTTCAAGTATGTGAGTTCAGCATTTCTGCAGTATAAAACAAACCTCTTTTGTTTGATTAAAAAGACTAAGGCCCATATTTATACTTTTTGCTGCACAACTGCGCAAATTCAGTTTTGTGACAAAAACTATAGCACCAGCTTGCGTCATTCCAAAGCTCCAACATGACGCTAAATTTATGGAATGCCACAAGCTGGCGCTCAGGTTGGGCTAGCGTGAGCAAAAATGACATTAGCCGGGTGGGGGTACAGGTGAAGGGGGTTTTGCCTCAAAAAATGACGCTAGGCTAGTTAGAGGCAAAAACAAAAAACGCTGTTAACCGGCCTAGTGTCAAGTTCCGACGCAAAACCATCCATACCACATGACTCCTGTCTTATAAAAGACAGGAGTCATGCTCACCACCCCAATGGCCAGCACAGGGCTTGGCCAATGCACCCACTGCCATGCATAGGGGCCCATGTCAGGGCCCCCAATGGCACCTAAAAGTTTATTTTATCTAAATACTTACCTATACTTACCCAACTTACCTGGGATGGGGGCCCCCATCCTCTGATGTGGGTATGGATGTTCCTGGGGCTTGGGGCGTGGGCACCTCTGGGCCTGTTCCATGATGTTCAACCATGAAAATGAGTCCACAGGTCCCCCTAAAGCTTGACTGACCCAGGTTTTAAATAATGGTGCAAAGCAAGCTTTGCACCAATATTTAGCCCCTCCTCCCACCTGTGCTTCATTTTAGCATGCGGGGATAAATATTGGGCTAGCACCATTTTGTAGATGGTAACGCCTACCTTGCATCTCATTGACGCAAGGTTGGTGCACACATCCCAAAAATAATGCTAACTTTTGACGCTAGACTTGTCTAGCATCAAAATATAAATTTGGAGTTAAGTTTGCGCCAAATTTACATTAAAAAAATTACGCAATTTTGGTGCAAACATAGCATAAATATGCCCCTAAATTTCCAAGACATAGCCAAAAACCTTCCCACTACTTTGAAGTATTAATAAAAAACACAGTGGATTAACAATAATCTATGAAAATTGGGTTTCAGAAAACATTTATCATTTGTACATCAACATGTGTTTCTGATCCAATTAAAAAAATATTTTTCGTCACACAGAAGTTTGAAAAATGGGCTTTCACAACTATGTATTAGCTATTTAAATATGTTTTAGGAAAACCCGGATACCCTAACAGCCTTTCATTTCAGACAGCAGGTCAGACAGTTTACTTTACAAAATCCTGCACTTGTTAACTGACTTCTGATTCTGAACACAGAGCAATTTTGACAAGCTAAAAACGAGATTTAAAGGCATCTTTATTGCTCCTTCACTTTCTGACTGAACAGAACACCTGTTCTTTGTCAACTCGCCAGAACAGGCGAGTAGGTCCGAAGGTCGTCAGACCGGATAAAATTCTGACTTGCCATAGCGAGTGGTTGAGTAGATTTCTTGAGCTGCCACACTTGCATGCATGCTCCTCAATACCCGCTTGCTAACCAAGAATACCATGGGCAAATGGGACTTACTGCACGACCACATTTTGGATCTTCTCTTTCTCATAAAAACATGGCTAAACCCAAGCTCGGTAAAACACATCGATACGGCCATCCCCACTGGCTACAAGATCATCAGGCTAGACCATCAGCAGAAGCCCATAGGTGGATATGCCACAATATTCAAAGATACCATCAGCTGTACCACCTCCACGGACACCCAAACCAGCTACATGGAACACCTCACATTCAAGATATGCATCAAAGCCAACATCTCTCTGGGCAGAATCCTCATATACAGACCACCAGGAATTTGCACTAATTATGACAGCAACATCATGGATTTCCTTGCACTGCTCATCATCAACCCCAGCAGCCTCATCCTCTTTGGAGACCTTATCTTTCACCTAGAAGAGACCCCCACTGAACCTCACACTATGGCCCGTCTAGAAAATCTTGAAAGCCTAACCCAACACATTACCAAACTCACCCACATCGCCGGACTCCTATTTGACCAATTTTGTCCTCAATCAGCAACATCACAGTCAACAAGTCAGCATCTATGACCAGGATAGACCACACTCTCATCAATTTTAGCATTCCCATCTCACACCCCCGCAGACCTACCACCACCAGAACCACACTCTGCAGCTGGAAAAGCAGCTGAGGGAAAGAGTGGACTTCCACCCTCTCTCAGCACCTCCCAAGCACACCAGCAACTTGCCAAAAGCCTCTAGAACCTCAACAGCTGGCTCACCACCTGCTAACACCCTGGCCCCCCTCAAGTACAACCCAGCGGCAATAGCCGGGCCACAGGCTAGCTAGTACACATAGGAACCCAGGTTGCCAAACACTACTGCAAGCAACTGAAGCACAAATGGACAAGTCAAGACCCCACACATAATGGCATCATCAAATCAGCCTTAATACAATCAGCAGATACAGAACACTAAGCACACACCTCTTGCAGATTGCATTGATGCCAGGACTAAAAGCAGCAAGGAAATCTTGGCCATCATCAAAGATTTCCCCACACCTCATGCCGCCTCCAGCAACATCACAAACTCACAAGACCTTTGCAACAAGCTCTCAGAATTCTTCCATAACAAAATCAACATGAGATACAGCAACTTCAACCCTCAACCGGACAATGTCACCATCGCAACTCAACTTCTCATCACAGTCGATGAATGAACCATGATCTTGGGCCTGTGACCACCATCAGAATTGATGCTATGATGAAGACCACTCACTCGAGGACTACATTTGACCCTTGCCCCAACAAACCTTCACCAAAGCACTCTTACTGATCAGTGAAACACTAACACTCATCCTCAACACCTCCTTCGACTGACCCACATCCACAAACAACTAGAAACATGCAACCGCAAAATAATCATCAACAGCAAAGTGGACATGAATGTACAAATCCATGTCATCAAAGCATCCTGCTTCCACTCCATAAAGATGATGAAGAAGATATTCAAATGAATCCCAAGCAACACTAGAAAAACTGTTGTTCTAGTCACCTGAAAGTTGGACTTTAGGAACACTCTACATTGAGAGCACCAAGCAGCTCACTAAAAGATTACAAACCATCCAGAGCTCACCCGCAACCGCCCTCAAGGAACTCATATCAGACCACACCTTAGGGAACTCCATCAGATCCCACTACACAAATGTGTTGAACTCAAACATTACATATAACCTTTTCTAGAAACTTTGAAATTGCACGAGTCCTTTAGTTTCAATATAGATCTTCTCAAATCATGGTCCCCAAGGCATCTTTGCTTACCTTTTAGAACTCAGACTACTCAACTAAGCTTCACTCAGTATGCAGGACACTGCACAAAGTTGAAGTTATATAAAAGTTTAAGTACTGATATTTCCTTCAGCCAGGTTCAACCTTACCTCTCTTTCCAAATCTCTCATAAAGTTAGAGGTTTAATTATGATTCTTCAAATGGGGAATCTCCCACTTAATATATTGATTGGGAGATGGATGAGTAACTACTGATGCTATGATATGAAATACACAGCAAATTGAAATCCAGAATAGGTTCCATGTGTTGAGTTCGTGTCCAGCATTAAAGGAAGGTAGATGCGGTCGTGGCTATGACTGCGATGGAGCTGGATGCGTTTGCCTTGGCTCCTGTGGCCCAGCCCCAACTGTCCTGTAATCCTGCAACAACGAGTCGCCTGTTGCTGACCAGAGCGTGCTCCAGATAGGAGGGGATTTTGCATCATCTGGCAGCCACTGGGAATCGAGGAGTATCACCAGCACAAGACTGCTAGTGAGAGCCATAACATAGCAGTCTGCATATTAGCAACACCGCAGAGCAGCGTGCCTCAGAATGCAAATTGGATGTTGGGAGTGGGAGGCTCAGCGCTGTGTCCGGCCTGAAGGACTGTGGACCTCAGAGGGCCCCTGCAGTGGCTGGCACATCGTAGGAGACTACCACCTGCCCCCATTGTGACTGAGGCCTATGACACAGGCCGAACCTGGCTCCTTGATCTGACTTGGTGGTTCTGCTGGCAGCCGATCTGGACGCAACATGATGGTGAATTCTCCCCTCCCCTCTGCAGACTGACAGTGAGGCGACTCGGGATGCTCGGGCCCCTGCAAGGGCAGCCCCCCTCACTCTTCAGGCCCTGGGGTAAAGAAAGGGAGCAGGAAGTCGAGGACAGACCAAGTCCGAGAAAGATGGATTGACCGTTGGGGACGGGCAGGTGTATCCTGCTGGCCCTTACTGCTGTGCACTGGTTGAGCTGCCTCATGCCCTGGGCCTCTCCCACCTGCATCAGATGTTTTCCCTGAAGCCACTGCTCGAGTGGCTGATCCCTGGATTTTTGGAGGCCTTGCCCCTGCAAAAATGGCAGGTCGGGAGATACTGTGACTAGCCTAGGCTCGGCCTGCGGCCTCTGCAAACTGCTCACCTGGGAAGGATTCACACAATAGGGAGAGCTGCGTCTCTGATGGAGCCTCAACATGGGAAAATTGAGGGCTGACAGGCCCACGTGGCCTGTTGGGACCCGAAACACCCTATTGGCTGCTGATCCTCCTGCGGAATCTACCCTCTGGTCTTTGGAGGCAGTTCTTTGAGGGCTTGCAGACCAGTTTCGCAACATATTAGGTGCAATCTCTGAGCCAAAGGGGATGCTGGAGGCCAAAATTGATGGCATAGCAGCAGCTATGGGTCTCCTCAGGATGGATCACAGAAAACTGGCAAACCAAAATATAGGTGACATTGGAGCATCTGGATTCAGCCATTGAGGACTTGTAGCTTTGTGATCTGACAGGGGAGGTGCACCACTTATGAGACTGGGCGGAATATGTGGAGGGCCGCTCCTGGTGAATTCAAATCTGCTTCAATGGTCTACCGGAACATGTGGCGGGCCCCAGAGCAGAGCTCTGCATGGTTCAGTGGCACATCCAGCACATTTACGATAGTGAGCCCACGCCTTTTTTACAGTGGAAAGGACCCATCGGGTCTCAGGTCGCACCCTGGATTACAAGACTGTTAAGCTACAGGAACAGTATTCTCCAGGCCATCCAGGAGCTTGGCCCATGGACAGAAGAGGGTCACATGTTAAACCTGTTCCTGGACTTTACCAACATGGTCCAGAGAAAGAGGAACTCCTTCCATCAGGTTAGGCAAAACTCTGCCAGTTGGGCTTCTGCTAAACTCTTCTCTCTTCTGCAAAGCTGTGTGTGGAAAAAGACAATAGTACTCTCTAGTTCATGACATCAGAGGGGGACTGTAATGGGGTGGCGTTCCTTGTAAAGAGCTGGATGAATGGAGGAGCCCAGAAGGTGCAAGAAAGCAGCTCTGAGGAAGTGTAGGATGCTGGGGAAGTCCATGAAGCAACTGGTGGAATTGGCAAGGGCAGAACTGGTGGCATAGATGGTGACCTACAGGCACTTGAGGGCAGCCCCCCTCACTCTTCAGGCCCTGGGGTAAAGAAAGGGAGCAGGAAGTCGAGGACAGACCAAGTCCGAGAAAGATGGATTGACCGTTGGGGACGGGCAGGTGTATCCTGCTGGCCCTTACTGCTGTGCACTGGTTGAGCTGCCTCATGCCCTGGGCCTCTCCCACCTGCATCAGATGTTTTCCCTGAAGCCACTGCTCGAGTGGCTGATCCCTGGATTTTTGGAGGCCTTGCCCCTGCAAAAATGGCAGGTCGGGAGATACTGTGACTAGCCTAGGCTCGGCCTGCGGCCTCTGCAAACTGCTCACCTGGGAAGGATTCACACAATAGGGAGAGCTGCGTCTCTGATGGAGCCTCAACATGGGAAAATTGAGGGCTGACAGGCCCACGTGGCCTGTTGGGACCCGAAACACCCTATTGGCTGCTGATCCTCCTGCGGAATCTACCCTCTGGTCTTTGGAGGCAGTTCTTTGAGGGCTTGCAGACCAGTTTCGCAACATATTAGGTGCAATCTCTGAGCCAAAGGGGATGCTGGAGGCCAAAATTGATGGCATAGCAGCAGCTATGGGTCTCCTCAGGATGGATCACAGAAAACTGGCAAACCAAAATATAGGTGACATTGGAGCATCTGGATTCAGCCAATGAGGACTTGTAGCTTTGTGATCTGACAGGGGAGGTGCACCACTTATGAGACTGGGCGGAATATGTGGAGGGCCGCTCCTGGTGAATTCAAATCTGCTTCAATGGTCTACCGGAACATGTGGCGGGCCCCAGAGCAGAGCTCTGCATGGTTCAGTGGCACATCCAGCACATTTACGATAGTGAGCCCACGCCTTTTTTACAGTGGAAAGGACCCATCGGGTCTCAGGTCGCACCCTGGATTACAAGACTGTTAAGCTACAGGAACAGTATTCTCCAGGCCATCCAGGAGCTTGGCCCATGGACAGAAGAGGGTCACATGTTAAACCTGTTCCTGGACTTTACCAACATGGTCCAGAGAAAGAGGAACTCCTTCCATCAGGTTAGGCAAAACTCTGCCAGTTGGGCTTCTGCTAAACTCTTCTCTCTTCTGCAAAGCTGTGTGTGGAAAAAGACAATAGTACTCTCTAGTTCATGACATCAGAGGGGGGCTGTAATGGGGTGGCGTTCCTTGTAAAGAGCTGGATGAATGGAGGAGCCCAGAAGGTGCAAGAAAGCAGCTCTGAGGAAGTGTAGGATGCTGGGGAAGTCCATGAAGCAACTGGTGGAATTGGCAAGGGCAGAACTGGTGGCATAGATGGTGACCTACAGGCACTTGAGGGTTGCAGACTCCAGGGACAGCCCTGAGGGGGGGACCAAGATGATTGGGACTCTGTGGGCATGGATGTGGAGTATTTCAGAGCCTGGGGCCTGTTTTTACACTTATTACTGAAGACGTTTGGGGCTCAGAGGGGTCCTGCCTCCACACAGGAGTATCTGTTTTGGGCAATACCAAAATATGCAGTAATAGCAATAGAAAACAGTGCAAACAATGTATAGTCACAATAGGATGCAATGGGGGCACATAGGGATAGGGGCAACACAAACCATATACTCTAGAAGTGGAATGCGAACCACGAATGGACCCCAAACCTATGTGACCTTGTAGAGGGTCGCTGGGACTGTAAGTAGACAGTGAGGGTTAGAAAAATAGCCCACCCCAAGACCCTGAAAAGTGGGTGCAAAGTGCACCTAAGTTCCCCAAAGAGCACAGAAGTCGTGATAGGGGAATTCTGCAGGAAAGACCAACACCAGCAATGCAACAACGATGGATTTCCAGACGAGAGTACCTGTGGAACAAGGGGACCAAGTCCAAAAGTCACGATCAAGTCGGGAGTGGGCAGATGCCCAGGAAATGCCAGCTGTGGGTGCAAAGAAGCTGCCACCGTATGGTAGAAGCTGAGGATTGTGCACGAACGAAGAGGGCTAGAAACTTCCCCTTTGGAGGATGGATGTCCCACGTCGTGAAGAGTCGTGCAGAAGTGTTTTCCCACAGAAACACAGCAAACAAGCCTTGCTAGCTGCAAAGCTCACGGTTAGGGTTTTTGGATACTGCTGTGGCCCAGGAGGGACCAGGATGTCGCCAATTGCGTGAGGGGACAGAGGGGGCGTCCAGCAAGACAAGGAGCCCTCTCAGAAGCAAGCAGCACTCGCAGAAGTGTCGGAACAGGCACTACAAAGTGGAGTGAAACGGTGCTCACCCGAAGTTGCACAAGAGAGTCCCACGCCGCCGGAGGACAACTCAGGAGGTCGTGCAATGCAGGTTAGAGTGCGGTGGACCCAGGCTTGGCTGTGCACGAAGGAAATCCTCGGTGAGTGCACAGGAGCCGGAGTAGCTGCAAAACACGCGGTTCCCAGCAATGCAGTCTAGCGTGGGGAGGCAAGGACTTACCTCCACCAAACTTGGACTGAAGAGTCACTGGACTGTGGGAGTCACTTGGACAGAGTTGCTGAGTTCAAGGGACCTCGCTCGTCGTGCTGAGAGGAGACACAGAGGACTGGTGATGCAGTTCTTTGGTGCCTGCGGTTGCAGGGGGAAGATTCCGTCGACCCACGGGAGATTTCTTCGGAGCTTCTAGTGCAGAGAGGAGGCAGATTACCCCCACAGCATGCACCACCAGGAAAAAAGTCGAGAAGGCGGCAGGATCAGCGTTACAATGTCGCAGTAGTCTTCTTTGCTACTTTGTTGCAGTTTTGCAGGCTTCCAGCGCGGTCAGCAGTCGATTCCTTGGCAGAAGGTGAAGAGAAAGATGCAGAGGAACTCTGATGAGCTCTTGCATTCGTTATCTAAGGAATTTCCCAAAGCAGAGACCCTAAATAGCCAGAAAAGGAGGTTTGGCTACTTAGGAGAGAGGATAGGCTAGCAACACCTGAAGGAGCCTATCAGAAGGAGTCTCTGACGTCACCTGCTGGCCCTGGCCACTCAGAGCAGTCCAGTGTGCCAGCAGCACCTCTATTTCCAAGATGGCAGAGGTCTGGAGCACACTGGAGGAGCTCTGGGCACCTTCCAGGGGAGGTGCAGGTCAGGGGAGTGGTCACTCCCCTTTCCTTTGTCCAGTTTCGCGCCAGAGCAGGGCTGAGGGGTCTCTGAACCGGTGTAGACTGGCTTATGCAGAAATGGGCACCATCTGTGCCCATGAAAGCATTTCCAGAGGCTGGGGGAGGCTACTCCTCCTCTGCCTTAACACCTTTTTCCAAAGGGAGAGGGTGTAACACCCTCTCTCTGAGGAAGTCCTTTGTTCTGCCTTCCTGGGCCAAGCCTGGCTGGACCCCAGGAGGGCAGAAACCTGTCTGAGGGGTTGGCAGCAGCAGCAGCTGCAGTGAAACCCCTGAAAAGGCAGTTTGGCAGTACCCGGGTCTGTGCTAGAGACCCGGGGAATCATGGGATTGTCTCCCAATACCAGGATGGCATTGGTGGGGCAATTCCATGATCTTAGACATGTTACATGGCCATATTCGGAGTTACCATTGTGAAGCTACACATAGGTAGTGACCTATGTGTAGTGCACGCGTGTAATGGTGTCCCCGCACTCACAAAGTCCGGGGAATTTTCCCTGAACAATGTGGGAGCACCTAGGCTAGTGTCAGGGTGCCCACACACTAAGTAACTTAGCACCCAACCTTTACCAGGTAAAGGTTAGACATATAGGTGACTTATAAGTTACTTAAGTGCAGTGGTAAATGGCTGTGAAATAACGTGGACGTTATTTCACTCAGGCTGCAGTGGCAGGCCTGTGTAAGAATTGTCAGAGCTCCCTATGGGTGGCAAAAGAAATGCTGCAGCCCATAGGGATCTCCTGGAACCCCAATACCCTGGGTACCTCAGTACCATATACTAGGGAATTATAAGGGTGTTCCAGTATGCCAATGTAAATTGGTAAAATTGGTCACTAGCCTGTTAGTGACAATTTGGAAAGAAATGAGAGAGCATAACCACTGAGGTTCTGATTAGCAGAGCCTCAGTGAGACAGTTAGTCATAACACAGGTAACACATACAGGGCACACTTATGAGCACTGGGGCCCTGGCTGGCAGGGTCCCAGTGACACATACAACTAAAACAACATATATACAGTGAAATATGGGGGTAACATGCCAGGCAAGATGGTACTTTCCTACAAATGGCTTTTGCTATTTGTAAATTTATGTCACCATGAATAGACACTTGTTCATGGGGACTAATTTGGGGAGGCCTCCGACTGAACTTCAGAGTGATGTCTCGAGATAACGAAGGTTACTGTTGACACTCCTTGGCAAGGCAGCCATCTATAAAATGATCTCCCTCCCAAAGCTACTATACGTTCTGCAGAACACTACCTATGTTGTCCCCGAGTCCTACTTCCCCCGGATAGACAGAGGGGTGGGGCAACTACTTTGGGACAGTTCAGCTCCCCGGAATGCACTAAAACCCTTGTTTTGCTCAGCCTATAGCAAGGGGGATAGATCTGCCTCCTATTCTGACTTATTACTGGGCAGCCCAGTTACAAGTTGTTAATGACTGGGCCTATATCGTGGTCAGTGATCCTGTGGTCCACTTGGACCGGAGCACGAAGGCGGCCCTTACTTGGGTGCACTACTTTCACATCTGACGAGACAGGAGGACTCTGCCCATCTTCGTTCGGGCAGTCCTGATGGCTTTAGACAAGATGCAGGCCCATATTGGTTGGAAAGGAAGGGTCATGAAATACAAGCTGCTGCGGGTGGGGGCGATACTTAAGGAGGTTTCCCGCCTTCGGAGTTTTGCCAGATTGGACTTACTCTGGATCACTATGGTATGGAACAATATAGAAGAGTGGGCGGTTTGTGGGTCGAATATGATCTCTCCCACACACAATTTTTCAAGAACACACAACTTTGGCATGCACTACACGCAGAGGGGTTTGACTGGATGGATTTACTTAGAGTGCAGTGGACAGGGTGTAAAATCCTCACTGCAGAAGGCCATCATGAATCATATTCCGGATAACTTAGGGACCTTGTGGCTGCATTGGGAACAGGACTTGGAGGTGATGGAAGACAATGATTAGGAGGCAGCCTTGATGCATTCCTTTGAGGTGGCCATACGGGCTCACTTCCAACTGATCCAGTTATAGATCCTGCATAGGGTGTACCTGGAGCGGGTTGAGTTGCACAAAATGATACATATATTCCCGCCCAGTTGTCTTAGATGTGGTGCCACGAGGGGTCATTCTATCCTACTCTCTAGAGTATCGAGAGATCCAGGTATATTGGGGCATGATCCTCTGTGAGCTCAGAGCAGTGATTGGGGAGGTGATACCACATAATCCCCAGTATGAATTCCTAGGTATCCCCAGGGATATTAACCTGTCAAAAAAGAAGCTGATATTCTGCCTGATAGTGCTGAGCATGGTGAAGAGAGACATCACATAGGGTTGGGGGTCGCCTACACTACCAATGAGAGCCCTGTGGATTGCCAGAATGGATGTGTGTCTTCGGGCAAGAAGGTCATATATGAAGCTACGGGTTGCCCAAGACAATTGATCAGTTTTGGGGAATGTGGAGGATCTATCTTGGCTTCCCACTAAAGGGCTGAACTCAGGGGTGTAATCCGGGGGAGCCCTGATTGTATATATTGGTGGTTGAGGAGATGTGAGGAGAGATGTCTTGCTCCGGATTTTCTGGATGGTGGGGACCCATGGGGGTTGATGAGAAGTCCTGGGGGCCAGGCCCGCTGTCCGATGTTTGTTCTTGTGCTGTATAGTATCCTGCTAATGCTGTAAGCGCTATGCCAGACACTCACACAGAGTGTTATATGACTGAAAATGTTAAAAATTTACATTATAAAAAAAAATGGAAGTTAGAACACGACACGATTTTAAAGCAATTAATTTTGCATTGTAATATTGACACACATCACGAATCAGTTCAAGTATTAATGCATCTTACAACTGAACATGCACATTTTAAGGTGTTTACATCTTTTGGGAGTTTTTTTTAGCTGTGTTTTTAAGTAAGGAGATCGCTTATATCGGACTGTGGTTTTCTACAATATGTATAAGGATTTTATAATATTGTTTTATTTTTTTTATCTATGTTCTGATGTGATAGTGTGCTGATCTAGTCAGAATCAATTTGAATAAACTTAGAACTTTGAGTCCTGAGGGGTGCTTTAGTTTAGCATGCCACAGCTGTTGTGACCGTATACTAAATAAATATGAACTATTGTCAGGCACTGAGGTCAATAAAAATCCCTCTAGTGCCAAGGAACTCGGAGACTGGAGCTTAAGGGCATGGACAATGCAAAGGGACTTGGATCCCTGCCATCCTGAGCAGAGGAATCAGCTCGGTTGAATTTGAAGAAAGACACTAGGGTAGTCTGTGTGAATTTCCCTGAGCCCACTTTATTGTTGGAACCTGGGAATATTAATATAGGGCTTCCAAATGCTTCAGGGTTGGTATACATGTGCACGTGTCCACCTTGTTCCCTGCACAGTCTCAAAGCAGTCAATTTCATAAGAGACTTACCAAACTTCTGTTTATCGACCGCTCTAGTTAAACCTGTTTGTTCCAAATTGCTCCCCGTGGGTCTTCTTTCAATTCCCAAGCTTGAATGAGTAGAACTGCTGCCTGCATCTGAGTACCGTGAAGTCGCAAAGGATAGCCAAGTCCATCCACGCCTGCTGTACACCCTGCGCTCTCTACCAAAACATGAACACACAGTAGAGGGCTCCAGCCTCACAGACTGCACCCACCCATGTACTAACCCAACTATGTCCCCGGGGCCAACGACGACACTGCATGCCTGGTCTAAACGCCGGATTGTTTCCCGCGCTGAACTCCAACTGTCATGAAGCAGTTGGGAAATGCAATCTGTGGTCCATGGCATCGTGGGATTTCACAATATTTTCAATCAGCGGAGGCCTGCATATCTGAGAAAGGTGGCTTCTTGCTTCTACGACAGAGGAAGGCACAAGCACAACACCACAGTGCCATTAGTGTATGGGGAAGTTATGCAGTTCAGGACGGGCACGGCCCTCTATATTGTGCATTTGTGGATTTATTATGCCCTTCAACAGTAATATTTGAGCTAACTTTTGGAGAAAAAAAATGTGCCACCATATGAGCTGAGCTGACTGGTATTTATTAGCGAGCTGTGCAAATACACCGGTTTACTGCAGGTCGTACCACATATTCATATCCAATGAGTTGCCAAGTAGGTGTTAGACAGGGTTGCATACTCCACCAATCAATATTACTATTTACACAAATAACTTATTTAGTAGTCAGGGGCGTTCAAGATTTCTTCCAAAACGGAGCAGCGGGTGCGAGATTCGTTCATGTTATATGGTGTTAGTGTATAGGAATCCTGGGGATTTACAGCAATGTCTGGACAATGTGCAGTCATACTTCACAGAAAATAGCCCTAAGTACATTCAGAAAAAAGAAAAATTATGTTTCGGGCAGTGTAGTAACAAGCCCCAGTGGAAGCCAGGCAAAGGCTGCTTGGATTTGGTCAACACATATATCATCATTTGAGTCTAACCTTCAACAACAAACTGAACTAGAGCCACGTGATTTCAGAGAAAAAGTATCTGCCTGACCAGAATCTTAGCTAAATGTGATCAGCATTACAGGCGTTAAGGCCTTTTGCCATACAATACAAATTTACTTGCCTAGAGTACTCCCAACCCTGACCTACAGTACAGAAGTTTGGTTTGTGAAGTGTAAATTCCATCTGGATGCAATAGAAAAGCGATCTGGGGGGAGGTTTTAGGTTAGGCGAACACGATCCCACATGAAGTCATAAAACTAAAATTCTAGTTATCAGCTGGGAGATATACTTTGGTAGATGTTAGAAACTACAGTCTCAAATTGGCAGAGGTATGCACTCTGTTCAACTAGGGACCACAATTCTAATCAGGGTAGGTCACAACACAAACTAAATTATCATGTGCGTGCGGATGGTTAGCTTGGACAGAGCAGGCAGGCCTAACTTGGAAGGCAATGTGTAAAGTATTTGAACACTAACTCGTACAGCAACACAGTGAAACACTACAAACATGACTCCACATAAAGTTAGAAAAATAAAAGTTATTTATCTGAAAGAATCAGGACCAAGTTGATACAGATCCACTAAGCAGACAACGAGAATCTTTGGAAGAAAAAAAATCCCCACAATCCGTTGCAAATCGTGCACTCCTTTTAGGAGTGTTACGGTAAAGTTAGAGTATGGGCCAACAGACTGGGAATGGGGGCAGCGGAGAGGGCCGATGACGGAGCACACGGGCATCCAGTAAATAAGTACCTGTGCGGGAAGTGTGGCCGTACGTGTCACTGGACAAGATCGGTGAGCAAACACAATTCTCCTGAGATGCTCGTCACTGTCCATCAGGCGGGGGTCCAGGCTGAGAGGGTGCTGGTGGCACTGCGGTTGCAAGAGGGGACTCGGGTGGGGGGTAGTAGGCACCACAGCTGTAGAGCAGCACAGGGGCTGCAACGAGGCACTGCGCTCCCTAGCAGGAACCCACGGCATTAGACACAACTCTTGGGTGAGCGGCTCATAGGCTGCGGAGAGGCCTGCACTTGATGACGATGATCCGGGACAGTATGCACTACTTCAGAAGCAGCACTGGCAGCAGAAAGGCTCCACGCTTGCTAGCATTAATCCATGGCGCTAGGCATAAGTTCAGGAGAGCAGTGTGGGGGCTGCAGAGAGGCACTGCGCTCGCTAGCGTTTGTCCATGACACAAGACGCAACTTCACAGGAGCGACGCAACGGCTGCAGAGAAGCACTGTGCTCGCTAGCGACAGTCCGCCACCTGATCAGAGTGGCGCTATGGCTGAAGAAGCCCCCATTCATGAGGTCTTTGAAATCCCTGAAACCTTGTGGGAAACAGGGGGCAAGCCAGCAAGCCCTTGTAGATCACTTCTGGTAACAAAAAGACATAGTTCTTCTCGCAGGGTCAGAGAGCAGCAGGGCAACAAGCAGCAGAGTAGTCCTTTCAGGAGCCCCAGGACGTATACCCAAATGTGCCTTTGAAAGTAGGGGAGACTTAAAAGAGTAGTTTTGAAGTACAACAGTTAACTTTCAGCCCAATCCTGTCTGCCAGGTTATCTGTGTGTGTGTATGGGGGGGTCATCAGTCCTTTGTGTGGGGTCAGGCCACTATCCTTTCAAATGTAAGTGTGAGCCCCTCGACTCTTCTTGCGTACGAAGACCCTCGGTATGCAGATACACCTGAGTGCCCTGTATTTATGGCTTTCTGGAATGCACAAAGGAAGCTGACACTCAGCAAAGAGCAAACGTGCATTGGAAACACACTGTTGGGCAGAGAAAGCAGCAACAGCAGAGAAATGCCTACTTTCTAAAAGTGGCATTTATAAAAACCAACAAAAAAAAGTTATGTCACATCCAGCTTGACCAATAAAGAGGATTTTTCAGTACCATTCCAATTATATGATGCATGAGGTAGCCACTCCTCTCTGGTCAGGAATTACAGCTTAAAAGTATTTCAAGGAATCCCCACTGCTGGTCTGTGAGAGGAGCAGGCTTCCCAATAGTAGAAAACGACTTTTTCACTATCTGGGCATGTACAAATGTATGTTACATGTCCTGCCTTTCACATACACTGCCCTCTGCCAGTTGGGTCACATAGGGCCTAACTTAGGGGTGAATACCATGTTATAAAAGGGTGTTTTGAGGCTTGGCGAAGGGTTTTACATACCAAGTAAAGGTGGCAGAGAAACTGCCCACACATGCCTTGCAATGGCAGGCCTGAGACATGGTTAAGGGTCTACTTGTGTGGTTAGCACAATCAGTGCTGCAGGCCCACTAGAAGCATTTAACTTACAGGCCCTGGGCACATATGGTGCACTCTACAAAGGACTTATAGGTAAATTAAATATGCCAATTCGGTAGGAGACAATGTTACCATGTTTAGGGAAGAGAGCACAAGCACTGGTCTGCAGTGGTAAAGTGCGCAGAGTCCTAAAACCAGCAAAGGCGGGATCAGAAAAATGGTTGGAGGCAGGCAAAATAAGGTCCGGGGAAGACCACCCTAAGGATGTCAGGTCTAACAGTAGGTTATTTAAAGTGAAAACCCCCTATTTTTTAAACTAAATCTGAACAATGGAAACCAGTTCCTCACCTAGGAACCCAGAGGCAACAAGATCTGTTTGAGAATTGGTAAGTCTAATGGAGGCATTCTGTAACCACTTTTTTCCAAGGCTTCAATTCAAATTCACAGTGAGAAAAAGTCTCAGTGAATATTCAAGCCTTGCAGACATAGCTTGCTTGCAGAACTACTGCTTGTATATGCATGCTAATGGAATTCATGAGGTCCAGTCAGTCATTTTTATTTAACTTCACGCCTGACACACACTACTAGGCATATTTATATGATGTCTTCAATAAACATTTCGGCTTTCTTGGAAACCGTGTTTAGTTGGCATGGTCTAAGACAGGAAGATACGCTTTGGTTCGACCTATAAGGTTGGGTAAGAAACACTTCACCATCAGGGGCGGCTCCTCCGCTTGGACGGAGGAGCTTCTCCCCCTGCCAGCAGCAGGAGCTGCAAACCTTTAAAAATAAAAGGATAATAAATTATGTTTAATATCCTTTTATTTCTAAAGGGGCGGGGCCATGGGGTGTCGAGCAGTGAGGGGAGTGCACAGAGCACTCCCCTCAGTGCGCATGTATGTTTGGCCGGTCGTCTCAGGACAGCCAAACACACATGTGCACAAGGGCTCTCTCCAACCGGTTAAGTGTTGCCGAGTTGGAGAGAACATGCACAGGGCACTCCAGCCAACCATAACGCTGCTCTGAGCAGTATCATGATTGGTGCAGGGCAGACTGTGCACCTGTGCCTACAGTGCAGCGGAGAGTGGTGTCGACATTCAGGTAAGCGTATTTGTTTTTTGTATTGTTTATTTTTCTTTTATTCCCCCGCCAATTTTTCAAGTCTCCTGTTGCGACTGTTCACCATGTTACTCTTATCTGTCCAAAAGTACTGTTGCACAGAGAATGAGAATTATTATCGCCTCTTCTAGCAAAATGTGGGATGGACTCCTGTGGAATAGGAAAGGTTATTTTTGAATATTTATCTTATCTAAAGGTACATGGAGATTGACTGAAAGTAATAAAGTTTATTTCAATTGCCCTACAGATGTATGTGGTTTCAAGCATTGACAAAGCCAAGAGGTTTTGCCCATGCGAGACCTATTGGCTTTGTCAATGTTTTTAAAGATGTCGCACAGTTAGCATGGGCTGCTGTGCACAAGGCTCAAAGTAAATCAAACAAATCACTATGGTGCCACCAGCATTGACCATGTCATAGCTTTTTGTGATTATATAACTTTAAGACATGCAGTACAGCAGCCCGTGCTACTGTGCAATCTGCAATAAAGCAGTGTGGTGAGCTGGGAGTGGCAACCAGCCCTCTTCTCTGAGGAGAGGATGTGGCGTTTTGGCCAAAGCCACCGCCTGAGGAGGGAAATGATGTGGTAGGTGGACAGGGTTTAGTAGAGAAAAGATGTGATAGGCGAGACATTCGGAGAGGTAAGGCAATGTGAGGGGTGAGGTGGCATGTTAGGGGTTAAAGCAAGGATGGCATGAGAGTATGTAAAAAGTAAAATACAAACCCGGTTTCAGATTGTAATACAATATTTAGCCTTTTGACTGATAAGCAATCCCGGGCTTTAACGTTATTTTTTTTTTTTTTTTATACAGTCGTTGTTTAGAATCAGTGTTTTTTTGTCTGAAAGGTCAGGACATGAACACAGTGCCTTCAAGGGACCCGTGTCAGTGTCTGTTTTTAATTACTGCCGGGTCTGAAATCCGGAGCGACACAGTCCACTTAAAGGCCTGAGGAAATCAGAGTTTAAGAGTGCAGTGGTGAAAGGGCACTGATTATGCTGGAAAACCATGCTGCACGACACGTTGCTGCGCACTGTGAATACCAGCGGGTAAGAAATGTTTAAGTTAACACTAAGCAGAAGAAAGAGTTCTGCCCGTCCCTGACTGAAGAAGGATTGCCTGTCACAAGCATCACATTCTCCCCCAATGATGCACGCAATATGTTTTAATGGGACACCAAACAATTCCAGGTTTCAGTGATATGTTTGCTACAGGAGTTTAACAAACCAATGCAAACAATATTCCATAGATCCCTGCATGTAGTCCACATTACTGCAACGTGATCAAGTATTATATTTGTGTCATTCACTCTTCTGAATTTGTGCACACCACTGACTTACACCACTGACTTACCAATGCAGAGAAAACAAACCTAAGCATTAAAATTACTTCCCCAGAGCACTCACTCTTTAACCAGCAGCCTTACTGAAAGCAACTTTTAACCGTTCTATACCTGGTAACCACTGATTGAGCATTCACACTCCTCTAAAGCAATTTGTCTTGTTAAAAACCTCATGTTTCATTTCATTTGGAGACCCATCGGGTGTGAGACCTAGCGCCATTATGGCTGGAGCAGCCACATTTAGACCTGGGGGCCTAGATTCCAGTCCTGGTGTCGCCTCAACATCCTGTGATTCTGGGAAAATCACTTAGGTCCTCATTATGATCTTGGTGGTAAATACCAAATACCGCCGTGCTGACAGCCACCAGCATACCGCCACATTATGACACATACATGCAAAATCGACAGAAAACAGCCACAACCACAAATCTGCCAGACCCACTGAACGTGATAAACTGTCGGTACTACTACTCATACCGTTATGTCACCAATACTATGCCCTCCAAACAATGACCCACCATTCACCACAGCGGACATTCAACGACGGTAAATCATTGGAGGTGAACACCGCTGCGGTGGATAAGGCCACCCAAAGACAAAACAAAACAACATTGGCCAGATCAAAACACCCACACCTGACACAATTACAAACACCCACCAACAGCACTATAAAACACACACCCACATCACCCACAACAATCCTTTGCTAATACGAAAAGACCACAATAGCAAGCACGAAGCACCGTCCCGTCCTGCACTGCAGCCCCGGTCCACCGATGCCAACACCATCGACTCCAGTGTCCTCACCAGGCATCCCTTCCTGCACTGTGACCTGTGGACACTGCCCGTTGCACAGCCTCGCTTCACACCACAGCCCTGGACGCTGCTGGGCGCTGTCACTGAGCCGCTGCCTGCACCGTGACCTGTGGGCACCGCACGTCGCATCGTCCCACTTCACACCACAGCCCGACACCATCAATGCCGGCGCACCTGACTTCATCAGCCCGGAGTTCGTTCTGCAACGCATGTGACTTCAAGGGTCCGACGGCTCCTGCACCGACTCTGGACCCGACACCGCAATGTCAATGACGCCGCTCTCCGGAGCTCACCGCGAGGATCACGACGCCCTACAAATCCAAGGTACTGTTTGCGGGTCTTCCCGGTTTTCCTAGGTGCCATCTGAGCTAGAGGCCAAAATCCACATCTAGGCACTTTCCAAAAACACGTCAGATTGCAATGTAAAAATGTGATGTGTCCTTGTTGCATTTCCTGTCGCGGGCATTAGGCCTACCCACGCAAGTGTGGTACCATTTTTATCAGGAGACTTGGGGGAACAAAAAAATAGCAGAATAAGTGTTATTGCCCTTGTCTTTCTCTACATTTTTTCCTTCCAAATGTAAGCCAGTGTATAAAAAAGATGTCTATTTGAGAAATGCCATGTAATTCACATGCTAGTATGGGCACCCCGGAAGTCAGAGATGTGCAAATAACCGCTGCGTCTCAACACCTCATCTTGTGCCCATTTTGGAAATGCAAAGGTTTCCTTGATACCTGTTTTTCACTTTTTATATTTCACCAAATGAATTGCTGTACACCCGGTATACAATGACAACCCATTGCAAGGTGCAGCTCCTTTATTGGCTCTGGTTACCTAGGGTTCTTGATGAACCTACAAACCCTATATATCCCGCAACCAGAAGAGTCCAGCAGACGTAACGGTATATTACTTTTGAAAATATGACATTGTAAAAGTTACATAGTAAAAGGTGAAGAAAAATTGCTGTTTTTTTCACCTCAATTTCAATTTTTTTATTTCAGCTGTTATTTTCTGTAGGAAAACCTTGTAGGATCTACACAAATGATTTGTTGGCGAATTCAGAATTTTGTCTACTTTTCTGAAATGTTTAGCTGCCCGGGATCTAGCATTGGTTTCAGACCCATTTCTGTCACTAACTGGAAGGAGGCTACAAGCACAAAAAATAGTAAAAATGGGGTATGTCCCAGTAAAATGCTAAAATTGGGTTGAAAAATTTGCTTTTCTGATTTAAGTCTGCCTGTTCTGGAAAGCTGGGAAGATGGTGAGTTTAGCACCACAAACCCTTTGTTGATGCCATTTTCAGGTAAAAAACACATATGCTTTCTTCTGCAGCCCTTTTCCCCCATTTTCTGGCAAAAACAACATTTTAGCTGTATTTTGGCTAATTTCTTGGCCTCCTCCAGGGGAACCCACAAACTCTGGGTAGCTTTAGAATCCTTAGGATGTTGGAAAGAAAGGACGCAAATTTGGAGTGGATAGCTTATGTGGACAAAAAGTTATGAAGGCCTAGCGCAAACTACCCCAAATAGCCAAAAAAGGGCTCAGCACTGGGGGGGAGGGGGTTTGAAAGGCCCAGCAGCTAAGTGGTTAAGGAAAACGGGCTGCGTTAAAAAAAGAGATTGCTTTATTTAAAAGCAATCACAGACATGATGTTGCTGACACCAACAGGCCACCATCCTTGCGAATTTTGTGATTCCCGGTGGGTCGCAAATTGCAACCTACCTCATTAATATTAATGAGGCAGGCCTATTTGCGACCCACCGGTAATTGCAAAAGAAACTCAATTGAGTTTCTTACATTTGGATTTGCTATTCCCTAATTGTGATGCACATAGAATCGCAATTAGGAAATCACAAATCCAAATATTTGTACATGTGGCCTTAAAACATAATGGGATATACGTCAGATTTTAAGCTAGATTTTTTTATATTGGCTTCTTTGCATGTTTTTTTTAACACAAAAACCTTTTACTGATTGTAGTTTTTCTTAACTATTTTTTTACATAAACTGTTGACGAACACCTATAAAAAAAAAAAAGAACTACTCTATGTGAATGTAAGAGAAAACGCAGTTCACAATCACTGAAAAATCTCCAAGTCAAAGAAGATGCATTGTGTTTAAATGTGAGCTGTACTGTCTTAAAGGTATACAACTTGTATTATTCAAGTCACAAATATAAGGTGAGACACCTTTTAACAGGGGGGTGCCAATTTTTAGAACTGCAGTGATGTATGTACTTTTAACCAGATTTTAATTAAATTATACTTAGAGGTGTTCCAACCCCTATACAGGCCAATCCTTCAAAGAGTTACAGTTAGGAACACTATCTTTGTAAAGGATTATCCCAGTGCAAAATCAAACAGTGATTAGGGCTAATGAAAACATTTTTAAAAAAACACCCCCTTCTGGGGCTGCGCAAGCTTATTATAAACTATCAACTGCACACAATCAAACTCAACCATGAGGATTTGTCTCACTTAGTGCTCCACAACTTCAAACATCTAGCCCTATCATTTGCTTCTCTTGTAATACTATTGTGTAATGGGTCACGGTTATTAGGTTTCAGACAGAGCATTTGTTTTAAAGTGCTACACTCATGATTACCTTCTTAGGCGGATCATCTCACCACTGTTAAACACTAGTTCGTCACTCCTAAGATAGTTCCATGCAGCACGATTTCAGTAGCGTCATTGCAGCTCCAACTTCCATCCACGAAGACACTCAGCTTGCTGGCCACCTAGTGGCCTTTCTTTGTAGTCAGAGGTGGACAAGTAATCCATATCAAGCATCCAGCTGATTCCAAATCCCCATCTTCAGTACACACATACACACCAGAATTCCCAGAAAGCTGATATTACAGTTATTAACTGAATTCTTGACCGCTATTTCCATTATAGTGCTAAACAGTGAACTTTGACATTTTGGCTGAAGGAGAGAACGCACACCATATTCTTGCATCTTCAACATTAGCCTTTTACATTCTGGTGACATTTTTATACTGCCAACTCTTTGTATGAGGAGTAGTAATGTAGAAACACTTGTGAAGTTACTCTGATGAAGATTATTAGCAATGGTTGACCTTCAAAGTATTGTTGCTGCACTAGCAGAAAATGTAACCTACCTTTAGTGACAATCTTTTTGGTGGGTTCATAATTTTCATGCAGATTACTCAACTTGTGAATATCCTGGAGGCATAAGCTGAATTTGGAAATGTTTTTCTTCCAGCAAGAGCTCTCAATGTTGTCAGGTGACACCAAGCTGCTTCAACCAGGACTCCATCTGCCAGATGTGATGGCATCAGAGCACTCAGCGTACCAATCAGCACACTGGGGTCAGTTTGTTGTACTTTTCATCCACCCCATCACGGCTTATGGACAAGAATAAAGAAAATATCAATGATAGTGACAGTAAGGAATATGTTAAGTTTGCGTACTTTGGAATCTTAATAATCACAACACTAACTCACTAGGGGCAGAGAAGGCAGTGAAGAGTCTGATGGAAGATTATGTTTCCATCATAAGTGTTGTTACTATGGGTATCTAACTTTATTTTCTGATGCATACATCTTAATGCAGTTTCAATGCCTTATCAATGAGTCCAAATGTGGGACTGAGGAGTGTTGGTCAGCACAGCCATAGCAAGGTTTCCGCTAGTGCATGCTTTGGCTGTGATGCAGTTATGCTTAAAAAACAGTATGCAAGGATGACCACATGACTACCAGGCAGATATCAACAATAAGACACCTCTGGTGACAGCCGTGTCCATAGGGGAGCAAGCATGAATACTATTAGGAGGGCATTTCTTGGTGAGGGCATAGCTTATCTTGATACTTAAGGTAACCCAATGCAAAATGGAGAGTTGGTTTTTGCATTGTCATTCTCGGCTCCCACAAAGTTGACAAATTGTGATTGTCTACTCTATCTTGTCAAGTGCAGCTGCTGTAACAAAATATCATATGCCTGGGGTCAAATCTATGCACCCGCTCCTCCTCTTTGGTGGATGAAGAGTGGGAAAGAAAGTTGGAAGAGTAATGGACTGGCTTGTGTGAAAAGCAAATACCACTTTTGGGAATAAAGGATAGGCAGGTGCAAAGAACCAATTTATCCATGTAGAAGACCGTGAATGGTGGTCGAACTGAAGGGGTCTGATTTTCACTGACTCTATGGGCTAAAGTCACAGTCAATAAGAAAGCAGCCCTCAGAGTCAAACAAGAGTATTGTGCATTAGCTCAAATGGGGCTGCCATGAGAAAGGTCAATACAGAATCCAAATCCCACCAAGAAATATTGAATGGTTTGAGAGGAATCAAATAAATTAAACCTATCAGAAAATGTGCCAATAGTGGGAACTTAAATAGAGAAGGATGGGTACTAAGATACATGAAGATGGATTGGGCAGCCAATTAACCTTTACTTTAGCCACTGCTAGCCCTTGATCTGCAAGCAGCAGCACCAAGCTTTGAACATTGGAAGATGGGATTAAAATTGGTTCAGCCCTTCTGATTCACACCATTGAACAGATATATTCCAGCAACCATTATTAATTGATTTTGGGACAAGTTTCTGTAGAGACAAGATGACACCCACAATTTCAGATGGTAAGCAAAAGGACATTCTGGCACAGATGTGGTGGAAGACTTGATCATCCTGCTATAAGAGCAAATCCAACCTGTGCAGCAGAGGGGACTGAAGGCTGAGTGCCAAGTGACGACCATTTCAAATTCTTCTCGACCAGTCTGGGTTGATGAAAATCAGCTGTGCTTGATCTTCCCTCACCTTCTTTAGAAGCGGAATTTATGGAAATATGTATAGCAGGCCTCTGTTACCAACCAAACCTTAAGGACTCTACCTAGGAACCAATCAAATAAAAGCCTATGGCTAACAGCAGAGGGCTTTTCTAGCTCCGAGCCACAGCAGACATTCAAAAATGGACTTCCGAATCTGGAGAAGATCATGTCAATCACTACGCAATGAAGCTCCCATTCAAGTTCCTTTAAAGAGATTCAACTGAAAGTGTCCGCTCTTACACTGAGGAAGCCTGCAAGGGTTCATCAGCATCAAAATAAACCCCCACTGCAGAGCCTACCCCTACAGATGACTCACCTCCCAACGGAGTCCATGGACCCACACAGACCCACCTGTGCAAATAATGGATGGCCTATCAATACCCAAAGTGCACATTATAACTTTTTTAATAATTAGGGAGAACTGGATTGAACTATTACCTGCTCACTAGTTACCTGCAAACTATGTGGAATTAATCCGCAGTGAGATCGACAGTGGTGAAGGTGTGGGTTGTGAGAGGTGGGGGATATTCTTCTGCTAATGGTATGACATTCATGCAAGCAGCAGAATATATCAACATATACTTCCTATACAAATGCGAGCAAAGAATCTCTACAGTTATCTGCTTACTGGTGTATCGAGCATGAAAAATCTCGGCACTGAATATACGTCAAAAATGCCTTTAACAAGTGTGATTTACAAGTGTAAGAAAAGGGCTCTACTACCTTTAAGAGTGTACTGCTAAGGAGATGTAAAAAAGTAAGCAAAATGTCTTAACCTTCAATTGGTTTGTGATGAAGGGACTGATATTAGGAGGAAGAGAAGAGATAAATCAAACTAATGGAAACAACTGAAGTAGTGGAAGTTTACATACCACATTGGATTTGCTTATTACGAAATTAGAAACAGGTAACAAAGTTAAAAGACATTGTGCCTCATTCTCTATCCCCCTCACCAGTGCTTAATTTGTGCTTGTTGTTTTCGGGGTGGAGCGCAGGCACTTATTTTGAAGGGCCGGCAATTATTTTTCTGCCTCAAGCATTTACTGCGAGCAAAAGACCCATAAGTGAAAGACGGAGGAAGAGAAAAACGAAAAAGCACCACAATAGGAAAAACCACAAAGCTGCAAGAGTGGGCTGAAGGGGCAGAGAGTGGTTGTAAATGGATTAAAGAGGCCCGAGATGGCTTTAGGATTCTGTTGCCTCAGTATTCCGTATTCGCACATTTAATTGCAGCAGCCAGTGTTTAAGAGGAGGGCTTTTTATTTACATATTAAGAACTGCCCCTCACACATTGTAGCCATCAAAGACCTAAACATGGAGATATTAGTACACATGCTTGACCACATCCTTAACTTATTAATCTATTATCAACAGTAAAATAGACCTTGCTTCAGGAAATTTTGCACTTTTGAACCACTGTTAATAATAGCTATCTTACTCAACTGACCAGTGCCAAATTTATTGGCTACCAAAGGATTTGAACAAGTGGCCTCCCTGTTGACAGATCCTCTGCACGATAATGCCTGTGATAATTTACTTGTCAAACTAAGGGCAAAATTTACCACAAATTGGCGCAGCGCAGTATCACTTTAGAAACCCAGGGATGCACCATATTTACTAAAACATGGCACACCCCTGTGTTTCCCCTGCGCCAGACCTAAATATAGCTGCCAACGCAGGCATCCTTGCACCATCGTGCAAGGATGTCTGCATTGAAGGGAATGATTGTGTATGTGCGGGAAGGTGTCCCTTAGTGCACATAACAATGTACAATGGCGATTTGGTACTTCTGAGCACACATAGAAGTAGCATATTGTAAGTTTTGAATGATTGTTTATGTGCAGGAAGGGACACCTTCCTACACATAAACAATATTTATGGCCTTTTGCTCTTTCTATGTGTGCTGCAGAATGCATCACACATGGAAAAAGCAAAAACGAGGAGGAATAAAATGATTCCTCCTTGTTGTGCCATGCTAACGTCACCCCTAGGGTGGCATTAGTTTTTGCCGTTGCCACATATTTGCGACTTCTTGTAAATATGGGGCAGCGTCAAAAGCAATGGGTGTTGCGGTGAAACACCCACAGCAACACCCATTGCATGCCCCTCTGATGCAGAAAACAAAACGTCGTCTGAGGGGACCATATTTACAAGGTGGCATTAAGCCATAAAAAGTGGCCTTGCGCCGCCTTGCAAATGTGGTGCACTGCACTGCACAGCTCCACAGGAGCATCACAAAATGTGATGCGCTGGTGGCACAAGCACAAACCAGACCCTAAGTGAGTTAACTGAACCAATTTGAATTAGAAATGGTAAACGGACGTATTTGCCTCTACAATGACATTCAAAATGTGTGGCGTATGTGTGTGTGGGTATGGAGTTGTTGGGACACTTGATTCAGTCTGAAATCTGAAAGGTAGTCACAGTCGAACAACGAGGTAACACTCAACTTTAGTTGTTGATCTTCACTTTACATTTGGCAATGTTGATATATCATTGTTATTCCTGGCATGCATATTATAACAGAAATATCCAGCAAAACACCACTAGGAAAACAGAAATGAACAAAATATGTTACAAAATGAATTGCTCATCTATGTAAGATGATCAAGAAGTTGACAATGTGTTCCTTTCACTCACAACAACATCTGGGGCAGGTTCTGATTACTTTTATAGCATTATATCAACACGCCAATTTTATTTATTAAGAAGCGCTTCTTCTAAATACGCAAAAATTACATTTATATGGAACAAATGAGTCAATTGCATAAATGTGGTTATAAAGAGCAACAATTTAAAATCAACAACAAAAATATTTATCTCAGGTTAGCTATCTGCATGAGGCATGCTGGAGGCAAGCTCTGAGCATGTGAAGCCTCCACTGGAGGCGTTTTGAGAGTTGCTCCGATGACGAGAAAAGGGAAGACATTTCTCCTCGCCACTCCGACCTACGGGAGGGGACACGTGGATCAAACACTGACAAGTGAAAATACAGGCCTGCCATGGAAACTCTAAAGTAGGTCACTTTCAGAAGGAGGGCTCAGTAGGAACTGGAGAGCTTAGTTAAGCAAGGTGCTCGGGGAGGCGAAGAGGTTTAAATGCAGTGTCTACAGCTTAACCAGGGCCACAGAGAAAAGATGATGGTGCCTGAGGAGGCATATGGAGGAAACTTTCAGTTGAGCAAGAAGATATTTTGATTACTATACGTAATTTTATTAGGGAAAATGATATGCCACCAATTCACATGGAGTCCTGGACAATGGGTGGTTTATAAGAGCACTGTGCCTCTAATGTGCCTAGCACCATGTGCTCTCTGGATCTAACACTAAAATCTTGCATCTGCAGCTAATATTCCCAACTCCGCACACTCGCGCCACCCTGGCAGACAGCAGATGCAAAGATGATTTTTCCAGTCGCACAGAACAGCAAAAAAGAACCAATCACAGATCCTAGAGAAGAGTTAACTGCAGTAGCAAAAGCCTTACAGTGCTCTATTTGCGATATATGAGCTGCTGTATAATTGACAACAGTTACAAAGATGTGAGAGCAGCAAGCGAACAAGTTAAATCTGTGACCAGGATTCACAGCTTAAGGAGCTTGACATGAAGGTTCACAACCAGATATCTTTCAAGTACAAGGAGATACAGAACTTCACAATGGTGAAGACCAAGCTTGGAAGTCTTGAGAACATGCGCCAAGGAATGTGCCAGAGTGTGTTGGGTGTCACAGCATCAAACCAAATCCTTATTGTAAGAATAATAAGAATATTGCCAGCCTTCAGTGCTGAGAATGACCCCACACTTAATGGCATTGGGGTTACAACCAAAGCCCCAACAAGATGCAGCTCTTCATCTTCATCTCAATAATGTCACATTTGTCCTTGTAGGATTTCAAGTCTCTCGTGGTCCTCTCAAGATACATGTCCACTTTCCTAAAGCAATCCCCTCTACTTCCGATATGAAAGTTTCTTCCATAACATTTGGTGAACTTTGAAGATTACTGACAGTTGCCTTGTGAAACTAATGGCGACAAACTAAGGCTGTATATTTTGTGAAGCACTATGCAATACACAATGTATGTGCCCTGATCAAAGAGAAGATACTGCTTTGAACCTATCTTTCCAGTGCAATTACAGGTCTGTCCACTGGAACTGGGCATAAATCTGTTCTAGCTCAATCCAGGCTGCAATACTATTACCTGCAAAACCTATATTAATATCTGGAGTCAGTAAAGTATTTTGTTCAAATGTCCTATATACAACCTGTTTTCGCTTTTCAAACAAACTTAAAAAGCATCTATAGATGTATTTTCTTAGAATCCATTAATAAAATGCATGGATATACTAAAGAAGTCTATGTAGTGGCATCATTTTAACATGCTCTAGTGCCCCTATCTTGATGACCTAGTATTTATCCCAGACTAACAAATCCACTAGGGCTTCTGCCAGTAGATATCTACAAGTAATGATTTTCTGGGGCCAGAAGAAAGGAGGCAATTTTCGAAGCCTCTGGCCACTTCTATCATGAAATACATTTGGGTGACAAGCAAGACAAACCAGGGTGAACAAATATTCTGTTCTGCCTACAAGTCTTTTGGATAACAGCCAAACTGAACAGAAAATAAAAACATAAAATCACTTGCCCAATGCAAATGCTGGGTCCTAAAAACTTTTTAAAAAATCTCAAAAAAGTTCATAAGGCTTTGGCAAGATCTAAAATGACAAAAAGTTGGAGGACAAATTACAAGTTACTTACCTTTAATAAAGCCTTATCTGGTAGACAGACTCTAGCTGCAGATTCCTTACCTTAGAATTCTTCCCTGGGCACCAGACTGGATCTGGAAATGTTTTCTAGCAGTACCTCTGCAAGTCGGAAGAGGGCACCATACGAATCCATAATGACATCGTCCACCGGATGTGATGTTGACGGAGTCCATATAATCCTCTCCCCGACACACTGACGTCAGTTTCTTCTGTGACAGTTTTCCATGCCAAAACGTGGAGCCTCTTATAGAAACTCCCTATAGAAACAGTGTGCCAAAAAAACAGTATCTCTGTAGTAATCAATTATGATACCCTACTGAAGGCATCTTGATGCCAAGAAGGTATCGTGGAGATAAAATAGAGGAATCAGTTCCTAGAGCTTTCCCTGAAAGGGAAGACCTTGTTGGTAGAAATCAGTAAGTAGATGGGTGGATGGGTCTGCAAGGAATATGCAGCTAGATCCTGTCTCTACCAGATAAGATGTTACAGAAGGTAAGTAACTTGTTCATCTGATAGAGACATCTAGTCACAGATTCCTTACATTAGAATTAGATACCAAAACAATACTGTCCCTGAAGGAGGGTCTGGGACTGACTTCAAACAAGAAATTCCTAAAGGTCCAAAATGGGCAAATTCACATCACAGTGGACCTCACTGTGCACACAGCAATGCAGGGAAACGTGTGCAGGGAAACCTGTGTTGCTGCCAGTTATACACCATTCTAATGCAGTGGTCGCAGATCTAACTTTGGCAGGATGAGAATGCAAGCCCTCAGGGAGTTGCTTCCTGGGCAATGCATAGCAGATTTTAATGCAAGCGACAAAGCCTGTGAAAAGTCACTGACTAGAACAAGCTGGTCTAGAAAGAGGAGGTGAGTAAGAACATATTCCACATTAGAACTGTGGAAGGGACCACAGAAGTTAAAATCATAAAGGTACTGAAAAGCATGGGAACAGCTTTACTGTGGCAAAGAGAGAAAATGTGTTGGACGAGAACAGACAGTAAAAACAAAAAAAACACCTGCCCTAAAGGTGGGATGGAACTCAACTTCAAACAGAATATGGGGGGCAGAGTTAACAAGTAGTGCCACTCAGCTATAGCTGTTCACCATAAAAAACATATTAGACAAGCTGCTCTGTAAAAGCATAGATTAAGGAGAAAAAAAAAAAAAAACATTTATGAAGAAGCATTAAACAATGCTGCAATAGAATATGGTGAAGATCACAACAACTATTGGCATAGACAACAATTGTCCCAAGAAAAAACTGCCAGGGATGCATTAATGCCTCTGGAACATCTAGAAAGTAGAATGCACCTCGAAGGAAAGAAAAAAATATTGTCAGTATAACAACAAAGGAAAATAGATATAATTAGACATCGGCCAAGACAAAGGCAGACACTATGATGGTGTCATAAAAATGCATGTGCACCGAGCCAAGCAATCAGCAAGACAGAACTAATTCAAGAGAAAGGAAAGTCGGAGGACATCACACACACCCTAGTAAAAGAAGGCTATCAAAACATGTAAACCAATGTCAACTGACTGAGAAGTCCTCATTAATCACATTAGTACCTACTTTCAACCATACTGTGAGGGGCTGCTTGCAGATTATAATATGCAGATTATAACAGGGTCAATCTACATTAACCCAAAACAACCAAAGAAAAATAAACCTTTAACTGAAGTGGCAAATTCTATAAGATCTCTAAGAGTTATACTTGGAGGCCATGTGGTTACTGGCTGGTGATTTTGATATGTTTCTTCTTGACACAGCCCAGCCAATGATTTGTTCCCAAGAGGATGATATTATTTGGTAAATTCCTGAGACTAATCCCAGCTCAATCAAAAAGGATGCCACACTGTTTAACCACTGTTTAACACAAATATATAAAAGAGATTTGCCACAGTGTGATTAAGGCAGTGGGATCTCAAAAGGGGGTGAGTAAGCTGCACAGAGTTAAATAGAATACTGACATATCGGCTGACAAGATGGAATACCTAGAGAAATTTCACAGCCTCCCAGGTTGACAAGTTAGCATCCCCTTCACAATGCACCTCTCTGATGTCTACTCTGTTAAATCAATTTGCCTCACCCACAATCTCATCAGGTCCATGCAAGGCCGCCTTGCTTAAGCACTTATGTCCTGAACTCAGAATGCTCAAAAGACAGTTGAACAACCGCTTGAGAAAGACTCTGATTATTAGTAATTGAAGTGCTCTCGTGGAGGAGATCCGTCAACTACGACAGACCTATAAAGCAAAAGTATGGGCCTTGACACACCAGAGAAAGGAAAAAACATTGGGTGGATTTAAATGAGGATCTAAAGCAAAAGAACTCAAGTAAATTGTGGAGACTTGTGCAGCAAAGGTCTAGTGGGACCGGTCTGAAAGTTCAGCATTCTATTTCATCCAGCAACTAGATACAGTATGTTTTGTATATTAAAACCTGGGTAAGAGTTAAGGTTTTGAAGAACAGAGTGACACAAAAGATCTGGACCACTCAAGGGCTGAAACAGGGTTGTATATTGCCCCGCTTGCTATTTAATCTATATCTGTTAGACCTTAATTGTGCTCTGGTCAATGCTTTCCCACCCAAGTTAGCTGGGGTACACCTGCAATGTTTACAGTAGGCTGACAACACTACTGTCTTTGATCCCACTGCAGTTGGAATGCAGCAATTGCTGCATTTCCTGTCATATTATTGTAATGAAAATATGATTTTATGATTTCCATTAATGTCTCCAAGACTGAAATTATGGTTTTGGGGAGAAAGAAAGTTGGGAAAAGTTGCTTTATATTGGACCAGGCCAAAATCAAGCTGTTTCCAGCTTTAAATATTTAGGTGTCTATTTTAATTTGCGAGGGTCACACCATGCTCAACTTGATTAAAGGAATGGCGGTAGCTATGTTCATTAGTTTTCAGAAGCTCTTGAAACAAATGTCAGGCCCAGGTTTGACTGCAATCTGGAGAGTAATAAATGTGAAGCATATTCCATCACTGGCATATGACTCTCTGATCTTTAAAGGTAGGCTTGACTCCAGGCAAGATAAGGCACAGTGCCTAGGCTACAGACGATTATTGCAGCTCCCAGATGCATTATCGTCCTCTCAAATTCTATAAGAATCCAATTTAAGTAAGCAAACAATCCGGTAGAATACTCGATTTTTAAATTATCTCACAAACTTAAGGCAGCTCCCCCGGCTCGTTGAGAAGTTTGATCTGGTCAAGCATGCAGAATAAATAGCAAGTCAGCATTTATGGAGTATGCCAACAAATCTATTTCTGCTGCAGGAGTCAATTAAATTATTAGCTTAAATCTTCAGCTAAGACAACAAGCTAAGTTGCTGATAAAAAAACGCAAGGTTGAGATCCACAGAGGAAGTAGGCTGGAGATGGCCACATAGCCTCACGCCGATTTATGTAGCACTTTTTATCAGTCTCCCGGGAAGGTGCCTTATCTATCTAGCCCCGTGAAAATGGTTTGGAAAAAAGATGTAATCAGACTGAGGTATGGAATTACACCCTTAAAAGCCTACAAATATGGCCGCTTGAAGGGCTCAGATGATTTGCACTGTAGATTATGCAAGTATAAATTTGAATCATTACTCCATATAGTGTGCGACTAAGGAATTGAGGCAATTGAGAGCCTTTTGGTTGACTCCCATGTTCCAAATGCTAGGGATTAAAAAGTGCAAGAATGTACTGTAGTTGTGGGGATTATTCCCAGTTATTCGTAAAATTTCTGAAATTTTTCAAGGAAACGGGCAAAGTTTTGAATAGGACTGCTGCACCCTGTCTAAGTATTTAATTTTTATGCACTCCACACTTTTCAGATGTTTGCATCTTACTAACATCTCTGGACATCAGCTGATTGTGACTGGGAGGCTACTGGCTGACTTCTGTGTTTACACGTTAGGGATTAGGAAATGTTAGAGTACAACTGTTGTATGTTTAAGTGGGCCAAATCCTTAGTTATTTCTAACATTTTGGTAACTTTTGAAGGAAAAAAATAAAAGCCATGAAGAGGAACTCATCTAAGAATTTAAGTCTTATGCACTTAGTGCTTTTTTGACATTTGTATTTTAATAACATCATAGGGTATTGGAAGAGTGCATGAACACCTGACTCAACAAGGAGGACTGTCAATTGTGTCTGTGCTGTTTATATTACGAAATGAAGAGACAATACTTATTATAGCATACTAAGAAAGTTGTGGGGTACTGGGAATAGTGGGCGAAATTATAAGATGAAATCTTTCAATCTAAGTGTTGATATTAGGTTTCCAATGGTATCAAGGGATATTTTATATGTGTAATTAGGATGAGTAAGGTTTTTAAGAAACAAATGAATTGTTGAGAGGTATTGGACAGCTTGATTGAGTCATCACATTGTTTTTTTATATGAACTAAGAAGGAATATATAAATAAGTATTATCATTATGTGTAAATCAATAAGGCTGCAAATGCTGACTTACCAAGACTGCGAATATATTTCATAATATTTTCGACATTGTTATTAAGTACTAAACAAACTTTTACTTACTTACCTCATCATGTTGCTGATAACAAAAAGCTAAAAAGAAGACAGCAGGTGAGAAACCTGGCTGAAGTATGGAACGAAAGAATGAAGGAGTTGCAAGCTAGAAAAAAAAGCAACAATTGTTCCCTATAGGAATAAGGACCCTACAGGAAACGGGGGACATTAAAGCACCCGAAGTAAAAGAAAGCACATCTACTAACCTGGAATGGGTTAATCTGTGTAATAAACATATTTATAAGTCTTTTCCACCCTGGCTGTCCCTGAAGCTTTGTAACGCAGAATCCTCATGCGTGCCAAACATACGGGCGCCACTAAGCAAGATGTCTACCAAGATGGATCAGACAGCCTCCGAAAAGCCATAGTGGCAGAACCAGGCATGATGGCACAGCGCTACAGAGTAAGCCATAGCTCAGCCAACTGAGTCCCTGGTACCCATACTACCCCCCATGACAAACCTAGCTACCACTGGCCCATCCTGGAGTGTCTGGGCGAGTTTGCTCTGGGACTCTTCCGGAAGCAAAGGTAGCAGGTGTGCCACAGAATTCCACAATGCATGGGAAAGGTGGCCTAAGATACAAAGAGGTGTTTATGGACCACAGGGCCGAGCTGCTTGAAGAGAAATTAGTTCATCCACAAGTTTCCAGTCATCTGGACTCCCTTTCCGGAGGAACATTTAGGAGGATGCTGAGGTCGGAAGAGGCCGTAGAAGCCTGCACCACAAAGCTTTTCAGACTAACGTTCTGGAAAAGACGAGACGGTTCTCCAGGGGCAGGCCGGTGTCTCTGGATTGCTCCACAGTTGCCCTGGGGTGGGTTTAGACAAGACCCCCTAATAAAAATCATATAGTGCCTCACTATATGGAAGCACACCCTCTATTCCCATTGGGCCCTGGTGAAGCACTGTTAACAAGGGGTCAGAGGTCTACTCTAAAGAAGGGATCTGTAAATCTAGGACTGCGGCTGCCCTGTTCAACATGTTGGCGAAGGAAGAGCTCACCTCCGCCACCAGCCTCACCCAATTCTGTCAGTTAACTACCCTCCAGAGGAGGCTGGATAGTCTTGTCCACAGGATTGCCAACCCCCACCGCTCCTTCACCACCAAAAGCATGTTGCCCGAACGAAAATCAGCAAGGAAATTATGAGAGGGCAGACAGTATCTGAATTGAGTTGCATCATCGGTGTAGCACCCAACGCCTTCTGGCGACAAGGTGGCATCGCATCAGCATCAGATAGAGTAACCGGCTTGGATGTGACCCACGCCACTGACTGATCGAACTCTAGCATCGCAGGTGGGAACCCCATAGGGCCGTGCACTAGAGCTGGTATGGATCGCCGAGGACGAACCCGCTGGTGTGGAGTCAGGTGGGATACTTCTTACCTCTTTGGGGTTTGGAAGCACCCCTGAGGTAGGTTTGGGCCAAAAGACGACATGAAGGGAATTGTAATAATCCGCATCTGGGCTAGAATCGCCCCGGCTCTAGGGAAAGCAGGGAGGCGCAGGTGCACTTAAGCGCTGACACCTCAACCAGGGATCGAGAGAGTCTGAAACGCCAGGCTTACCTGACGAAGGCAAATGCCTGGACTTAGAGCACTTGTGTTTCGCAATCTGGTTCTTCACCATTGCCGGTGATGTACAATCACAGAAACGGCTTCTGGATAGAACACGAGGCTGCTTCCTGGAGTGAGACCGATGCTGAACCGGGGCCTCCGCCCGCCGTGCTGCCAAAATCTTTGCACGTCGGTTCTGCAACACCTTTGGATGAAGACGACAGGAGTCACACTCCTCGGAGTCATGGTGTTCCCCGAGGCACCACATACAGTTATGAAGGTTTGTGTGGCCGACATCTGCCTGCCACAGGACCCACAAGGTTTAAACCCAGAAGACATGTAGAAAAAGGGGCAGACTGTTCCCTCGACAATTACATTTTTTTTGTCGAGATAGGACAAACTTGGGCTGATAAACTCCAGATCCACATTGTAGTGCAGAAAAGAAGGCACTGACGTCAGTGTGTCGGGTAGGGGATTATATGGATTCCATCTACATTAGATCTGGTGCAATGCCCTCTTTTGATGTGCAGAAGTACTGCTAGAAAGAAATTCGGGATCCAGTCTGGGGTTGGGGAGGAATTCTAAAGCAAGGAATCTGCATCTAGATATCTCTGTCAGACAACTGGAGCATCAAAGTGTAATCCTGTTTCTATTTACCTTGAAGCAAAACAGGAATCAGTTAAAAAGGAAGATGGGTAGACAAGGAAACACATGAGTAAAGAAGAATAGGAAAGGGACAGAAGAAAAAACTGGGGTAAGAGAAGCAGGAGCATCATGAAGTCAAAATCGATGAGTGAGCTAAACAGAGGAGAGGTGAAGGAGAAAGTTAGCTGCAAGGTGGGAATCGGGGGTCTTGGTTACAGGAAAAAAAAATGTGGAAATATGAGAGGTGGTTCTGGATTAGCTCAACAAAAAAAGTAACAAATGGAGAAAAGGATTGCTGCACTCCTTCCCAAGAAAATAAAAACTGAAGAAAACATTTTGGAAACAAAAGGCATTTTTCACATTAGTTTCATTAACATAGTAAATAAGTTACATTCATTTGGAATACTTTTAGAAAAAGGTTTACTTTGAATAGATTTTGCAAGTTAGATTTGCCCCTGAGTTCATGTAGAGTCCTTTAATCATGGAATGGTTATCTCCGCTGACTGATTGTTTAATAACTTGTGTACATATTCTCTTGTTTCCTATAGTCGGGTGACAGAGTGTGTATGTCTGATCCTAACGAAAGCCTAGACATCAGTATGGTCAGTGAGGTAGAAACATGTTGACCGTTTACATCCCATTTATTGTTTTAAGCTACACCAACAGGTGTCTTAGAAAAAGCATACCAAGTCCACCAGGAGGTCGGCCACAATAACTCTGTGTCCCTCTATAAAAGAAATCTATAAGAAAGAAGAAATTACTGAGGAAACTATACTGTGCCCGTTGTTTGTGACATACACACTAAAATTGAATATAAATTTCAAGTTCTCTCTTAATGACTACAACACTAATAAATGTTATCCTTGTGCTCTGCCATTCAAAGGAATGGAATGAAATCATAAACCAGAATAGGAAGCCTTCTTTTCTTAGCTGTCGATCCAAGGAGAAAAAATGTATTTGGAATTCCCAGGATCTTAATATTGCCATTTGTTGGTCCTATGCTCACCATAACCGAGTGGAACAGATTAGATAATAAAAGCCCAATGCCTTTCTGTTAAGTAGGAATCATACTCAATGGCCCTAGACTTCAAAGACCCCTTTTAGTCTTTTCTGTATTCCTAATGGAAGTAATTATGTCTCTTTCCCTTCCGCTAAAAACGTATTTTCGAAAGTAACAAACACACTGTAAAGGTTACTTGGGAGTGGTTGTGTTTCACTTCTTCCATAGACTACTTATACCACACCAACCCACTTAAAATGTTTGCCCACATAGTTGGTTTAAAAGGATTAGAAAGGAAACATAACCTCGTGTTGCAAATTCTTAGTTAGTAGCATTTTATGTTGCTATAAATGACTCTTGTTTACCTGGTTACTGTTGCTGATTGACCAATGGTGGTAGGTCCTTTCTGGCTTTCTCTTCCCAGCACCTCTTACAGCCAGGCTACCTATTTCTGTCCAGCTTTCTAATCTTCTAAAATTGTTCTCACTCACGTCCTTTGACCTTATCCCACCCCTCACTTTCACTCTTACAGCTCATAGCAGCTATGGCTTTCTAGTGGAATGTATGGCGTGCATTCGGTTTTCAACTTAAACTCATGCAGAAGGGGTAGTCTAGCGATAATAAACATATGCCTTTTGTGGTTATAGGGCTTTTGCCAAATTCTTATTCTGTATTGGCATGCCTACTTAAAGATCTTGATACAGCTAGTAAAAACAACATTTTTTTTTAAATGAAACTTCGCCATTGCCTTTTAGATTGCAAACAGTAGCTTATGGAAAATGTGCCTATGGCTTGTGAAAAACTGAATCGGAAACCATAGGCAGCAACAAGATTTACGTAGTCAAGTTATGTTGTGTTATGATAACTGCGTCTGTATACTAATGGTGTAACAGTGGTGAATGCTATAGATCACTGGTTCTTAATGTTTTGACTTCTGTGGACACCCACTTTTTCATTAATGGAACCCGAGGACCTCCGCTGAATCACTGCTAGAATCCCAGAACCCCCCACTGAGTCATTATAGAAACTCAGGGAGCCCAGTCTAAATATTGTCAATGATCTGAACGGCAAAACAATACACAAAAAATACAGAAACAAGCATTTATCAAAACACATACACTAATGATAACATATTTTATTTAATTTGCAAACAAATATAAATTAAAAAAAATGAAACATTTTAATTTTCATAAGAAAGTTGGGGCTTTTCTAAATTCAATTGTAGCCACACATCATCCCATCCCATACTCTTTTGATACATCTGCAATGCTCCCACAAATCGATCTGAGTATACTATTATATTTTCTTAACCTTAAATTTCAATTTCCTTGACATTTACAGCATATTTTACAATTTTGAGTTATACGTTTAGCTTCTTTATTTATATACAATTTACTAATCTATTAATATTACTTAGTTTTGAAAGCAACCATGGACCCCCTGAGATGGCTTCACAGACCTCCAGGGGTCCCCAGACCACAGGTTGGGAATCACTGCTGTAGATACCTTATAAAGTGCAAATGCAAGTATGCGTAGCATTCCATTCAGCTCCCAGAAGAAGGCACGTTATAAAGATGTTATTCTGGCAGGATCTGTTCTCTAATTCTTCTAGTTTGCATAAGTGAAGAACTTTATTCTCCTTCCTACCCTAGTTATGCTACAATGGTCTTTTGGGTAGAGCCTTGATTTTCTACAGCATTCTCTGCCATTTTACTGTGGTCCAGGTCACCCATCTTCTGTCTTTATTTTCTTACAAACCTTCTGAGTTGGTAATCCAAAAGAGTCCAATTTTTAATTGAATTCCATTAGCAATACATCAAACCAGCTACGGCTATTGGTGGGGCTGTCATCTAAGGTTTAGGGCTAAATGTGGGTATAGCTGGAAGATGGCTGCTTCTTTGCCTTTTTCAATTATAATTTCATCTATGCCTGTTGGGGCCAGTCTTTATAGATGACTTGCCATCCCACAAACCTCTGTGCAGGCGTTTCTTTTCAAGGGACCTAGCAATCTCTGTTCCCTGCCCTTGCTGCTCCCAGACAGGTTCTACCCTTCTGTTTGGGCCCAGACATTCCCCAGACTCTCCACACTACTGGCACTCACAGCCTGCTCTATTGTATCTATTGAAGTATTTGCACACTGGAGAATATGTGGATGCATGAGGAATCATTACTCTTTCCAGCCTGCGTCCTTAAAGCTCTCCTGATCTTGGTATGCTGCATGATGGCACGCCGCTAAGTTACATTGAATAACGCTACCAAGAGTTTGGTATTGCTGTCAAGAACTTTCCTTGGTTAGGGCTAAGTGGGCAGGTTAGATGGTTAACTCTTATGCTGGTTTCTGTGCCTTAATGTGACTCTTTAAGGCTTTCCCACTCTCTGTGGAAAGGGGCCTCGGAATGCATGGATTGCTCTTTCTGATAAGTTCTTGAGCCTTTGGCTTAAGGGAATCACTTCAACTTATTAGTAGCCCACTTTGGGATCTGTGGCTAATTCAGCTTGGTTCTTTACTAAAGCAGGAATCACCTTGTCCTACTAATCGACGAACACACAACTAAATCAATGTTTGACTCAAGTGCGACCCAGTGTTAGCTACCTGTTAGGTGCATTCAGGACCTCCACTGCCTAACTTTTATGCCTCTTCGTAGTCAGGTGTGTCTGGACTAGTTTACATTGTTAGTTATTTGTATCTTATACAAAACGTTCTTCTACAATTACAAGTTCTAACTACTAATAAGCCCTTAGTTTATTACTCAAAAGCTTAAGATACAGGAATATTTCAATGTCAACAGTGGTAGGAGCTTCCTCTTTTCATCCAAACTCCTTTTCTCATCAGCTGATTTGGATAAGATCTTCTCCATCAAATGAGAAAGGACTGATTGGTAGTGGAAAATTAAGTTATTTAGTGCTTGCTAGACCACCTGCAGGTAGTACTTAACATTTCCAGTAAACAGCTAAATAATCTGCCTCCTTTTTGTGAATTTACATTACTACAACTCATAGCTTAGATGAATTCCTAATACATTGGTTTTAATAGAGATTTCTGTTTTGAAATTTGAGATGCAGTTGCAGCCATATTGGTCTATTGCATGGAAAAACTGGAAAACAAGAGCATGAAGGAAATAGAAACCAGAATGAGAAATTAAGTGGATAAGAGCCAAAAGTGCATGCACAGTAACTATGACACTAGAAATGTAGTCAGGAAAATGTCTGTGCAAGTTGGTGACATGGTGAGACCACAATATCAAAAAAATGAGCCAAAATGAGCAAGTGCAGTGAATCAAGATGTATGGTTAAAAACAATGGCACGGCTGTCTTACTGGGCAATGGCCAATGGTGGAATGGGTCAAACGTCGTTGCTGTTAAGACTCCAGAACCTGTGGGCAACAGTGAAACCATTCAAGACAGTGTAGCAGTGTTACTGGATAAAATCAATGAGAGAGAGCAATGTAAACTGTGTTATGCTGGCACAAATTATGAAAATTCAGTCAATGTACCTTCATATAATAATGCAACAAATTCTACTGCTAATGTTTTGAACAGAAGAACCATCATTCAACCCATTAGATTGAAAGATTATGCATTGAGATAATTGTTGATAAAAAAGGAAAAGATGTAATGTTCGTTAGGACAAGTGTGATAAAATCCTCAGGGCTGGCCCTCGCGTCCCCTTCCCGAGTACCCTCTTGTGTGCATGCACAAGGGGGAGCTGCGCTGGTTCTACAATGTTGGGGACAGGTGGGGGGTTGGGGGGCATGGGGAATGGTATTGCCATTCTGTGCGGTACTACTGATGAAGATGTGTACAACCTCCTCCCTCCATCATCATTACACAAACTAATTTTGGAGACGAGCGCGGGATATCCACTGCTATCCACCCTACCTTCATTTAAGCTCATTGGAACTCCGCCGCTTGGTAGAGTCAGGTATGCCATTGCCGATTGACTCTCTAAACCTCGGTTTGGCACGACACCTCCCCAGTGTGACAAGGCTGGAGGAGTGCCCAAAGAACCCACCAGCTGACCCTCCATCTCATGCCCATGCTGGCTCCAGACTCCTTTTGCTTCAGCTTGCCAACACCTTCATCCCTCCCCAGTCTCCCCCTGAGAGGAGCATAAGCACAGTACTGCGAGTAGATTAACCCATTAAATCCACTGAAATGAAAAATAACCTATACTTGATGTGATTATCAGCGCAAGCAAAATCGTCAAAATAGTGATTTTTAAGAATTCAATATTTTTATTACTGCATGCTTTATGCAGCAAATTGATCTGCTCCTTTGACAGCACATGCATAATCCTGGTGATTGTAATAACATGGCAGGAATAATGAATGCAGTAGTGATGCCCAGCACTTTACTGGAAGCACCAGGACCACCTGCTGATAGCCGGACCTAGTGGGTCAGATGCTTTGAAAAGCATTTAGAACCTAGTGATGGAACAAATTACAACTCATCCAGAAAACAAGCTATAATGTATAATTGTTTGGGGGCAGAAGGGAGGAGGTTATTTGCTCACATAACCCCTGCTGAGAAGGAGGAGGAAGAGGACCAAGAATGGGATGTATTCATTGACACTAAAACAAGAATGAAAAAATATTTTGATACAACTATGATATTATAATGGAAAGGTACATTTCTATTACCGTTATCAGACACCTGGTGAATCAATTGAGTCTTACATTGCAATTGTAAGGAAGCAGGCCCACAACATGCTACTTCAGGGACATGGATGAAATGATTTGAGACCAGGTGACAATGTGCATCACTTTTCTGAAGGCACAAGAAAAACTTTTGTGTCATCGAAAACCGAGCCTAGAAAAAGTGAATTCAACATAAAAAGTATTAAAAGGTCTGCCAAAGGTGTGAAATTATTGCACAAACTAGACAACCATTCCATGGATGTCAATATGATTCCGAAAGAAGGAGAAACGTCGAAAAACAGTCAAACAGCAGCAGTAAAAGAAATAGCTCAAATTTACACAGCAACAAAGCTGTATGCTATTGTTGTGGGGCCAATACACACTTAGCATCTAACAAAGAATGTTCTGCATTAGGCAAAATATGCTAGTGTGGAAAGATAGAACATTTATATTAAGTTTGCAAAACCTCACACACTGATGACAATATACTAATTGAAACCTAAGTGTTACTTGTGCCCATCATCAATGCAGAAGAAGGACTGAATCAACCTATATGCACTGCTGGAGTAAATGAAGTAAATGTAGAGATGCTAGTTGACAGTGGATCCAGAATCACTATACTATCAAAGGACACCTACAATAATCTGGAATGCAAAACCCCACTAGAAGCCAATAGAACCATTCCAGGAGCTTACGGTGGCCACAAAATAAAACTGGAAGGAGTATTTAATGCGGATTTGACATTCAAGGAGAAAAGTGTCCTGACAAAGGTCTTTGTGGTGGATTACAATGTTAACATTCTTGGGTGGCTAGAACAACAACAACTAGGAGTGATGATCAATCCACGTCAAACTCCTTATGTGTTCCAATGTCCAAAAAGACATTTCTCGAGGAATGCAAAGGAGTATTTAGTGAAAAGCTACGATGACTAAAGGATTATAAACATGAAATAATCTTAAAAGCCGACGCACATCCTGCCAAGTAACGTGTCAGGAATATATCCTTGTCGACTCGGACAGAAATTGAGGCCATACTGGAAGAATGGTGTAAAATTGGTATAATTGAATCAATCAATGCATCAGAGTGGCTATCACCAGTAGTCACTGCATAAAAGAAAAAATGGCACAACTGGTTTGTGCACTGACCTCCGCCAACTTAGTCGCCGTGTTGCAGTTGATTGTCAGCCTTTGCCTCTGATAAATGAGATCGTGATAACATTGGACCCAGCTAAAATCTTTACTATGCTCGATTTTACTGCAGAATACCACCAGATACAACTGGAAGAAAGGAAAAAAAAATACACAGCATTCTTCACTCCTAAAGGAGCCTGCCAGTTTAACAGATTATCTTTCGGGCTATGCTCTGCATCTCCTGTCTTCCAGTGTATAATGAATCAACTTTTCACTAGCATGGAAGGTATAAGATCATTTCAAGATGACATGTTAATATCCAGCAAAACAAAGGAAGAACATATATCTGTACTGATGAAAGTACTCCAAAGAATCCAGGACAGCGGTCTGACTTTACAAAAAAAACAAAAAAAAGTAAGTTAGGACACCTCATTGATGAACATGGTATTCGGCCAAAACTATCTTTGATAACTGCAATCTCAAAGTCCCCAACACAACTTAACAAGGTAGAACTTTCATCATTTTTGGGTATGTGTGAATTCAACTCCAAATTCATACAAAATTATGCTGTAAAGGGAGAACCACTTTGGAAATGGATAGAGAGAGAGACAGAATTTGAATGGCATGAGAATTGGGAGGAGAGCACGAAAGACATAAAAACAGAACTTGAACTTGCACCATCTCTGCAGTCATTTTATTGAAAATGTCAAAGCATTGTAACTACTGAGGCAAGTCAGGTAGGGTTGGGTGTGGTACTGAGTTAGAAAACAGGGAAGGGTGGAGAATACTATTGCCTTTGCTTCACGTATATCGAGGGGCCCAGAGACAAAATATTCTGTGATTTAATGAGAATTATTAGTTTGTGTGAGGGCGGTTACTATATTCAAAAGTTTACTTTGGGGCAACAGGTTTATTATTTGCACAGATCAGAAACCACTGGTTAGCATTTTAGAAGGAAAAGGTTCAAGGAAACAAGAATAGCGACGCGCCACGTGACAATGAACCAGACTGCGATAACACTGAGTATGATGCTATCAGACTCTATCACAAGAAATGTACTACGTATTATCTTCAGACAGAGGCACTGTTTGTGTGCCAGCTGTATGTAACTGTACCTTATTTCTCATGTACCCCATTTTCCCTTCCCTCTGACTAAAACCTAAATAAAAAGAATGTTTAAAAATACTGAGGACGATAATGTTCTGCTGGATACATGTTTGTTTGACTGTGATGATTCCAATGGCGCCATTACCAAACAAGAGTGGATGGTGCACGTTAGGAGGGATAATGCATTAACAGAAATAAGAGAATACATTGTCAATGGCCCGACAAAAGTACTAAATGAAGCAATAAGGCTGTACTTGAAGATAAGGGATGACATCACTATTGTTGAAGATGTAATTCTCCATGGTGACACCTTAACTGCACCAACATCTTTCAGGAAAATGTTAATAGCACTAGCCCATTAAAGCCATGTGGGAATGACCAGAACAAAAGAAAAAGTCAGGGAACAATATCGGTGGCCCTCCATGGACCATGATGTTGACTTGTTTGTCAACCGCTGTTCCATCTCTAATAATCTAGAAAAAACCTTTGCTACCACTGATGCCACATGATGTCTGAGGAGTTACCTGAGAGTTGCTGGATAAAAGCCAGGATCAACTTTATTAGACCAATGAATGCTTTACCGCTAGAAATGCGTAATGACATTTTTGAATTTTTTATTTCAGCAAAATGATTCAAGTCAAATTTTTATCACAACCCACTACGTCCAAAGTGATTGAATTCCTGAACCAATTATTAAGTAGGAAAAGATTTCTACATTAATTAGTCACTGACAAAGGGGTGTAATTTGTGTCTCAAGAATTTGTTACATTCATGAGGATGTCACAGAACATATAAGGTCGTCTCTGTACCATCCCCAGGGCCACTGCAATTATAAAACTTTGTAGCTGCTCTACATATCGCATAGCTATAGATTTGCTGCATTTGCCACATTATCCATCATCTGATGCATAATCTATAGATTTTAACAAAAAAGATTGCTTCTAGCTCAAATGGTTCAAAAGTTACTAAAAATGCAGCGACACGTGTTGACGCAAAGTGAAGGCTCCTTTGTAAAAGTTAACTGATCACCTTTCTGTTTCTTATTGTCATATGTGGGGATTAAACTACTACTAATGAGGTGCAACCAATGTCCAGACAGTGTTACCAAGTTTAGAAATGACGAAATAATGAAGTAATAATATTACAAAATGTGGTGCATTATGCTACATAATTTAGTTTGTTTTGCCACATAATTTACTCGACCCTACCACATGGTTTGGTCCTCTTCTGTCACATAATTCAGCTTGAAAGGGCTAACAATCCAGTCAAAGAAACTATTCAAACAGTGCTAAAGTATCACATGCCTATAGAAGCAGCCCTTTGAACCAGGTTGTGGTCATCACTCCCCTCAACACCACAGGTTACTAAGAGGTAGGTTAACCATTACATTTCTGCAGCCATATTGGTCTTTAGATTGGAAACATGGGAAAATTGAGAACATGAAGAAAAAAGAAATCTGAATGAGAAATTTGGTGGACAAGCACCAAAGGCGCATGTGCAATAACTATGACACTAGAAATGTAGTCAAGAGAATGTCTGCCCATGCTAGTGACACGGTGAGAGAAAAATAATCAAAAAATCAAGCGATGTCAAAAACGGTAGAAGTTTCTTCTTCTCATCCAAACTCCTTTTCTCATCAGCTGTTTTGGATAAGATCTTCTTCATCAAATGAGGAAGGGTTGATTGGTAGTAGACAATTAAGTTACTTAGTGCTTGCTGGACCAGCTGCAGATAGTACTTAATGTTTCCAGTAAAGAGCTATGTAAATCTGCCTCGTTTTTTTTACCTTAAATTACTAAAACTCATGGAATAGTTGTATTCCTAATGCACTGATTTTAATAGAAATATCTGTATATGTTTTGTAATTTGAGACATCTGTAAGTGTAGTACAAATACAAATTAATACAACAAAACCCCAGCCGGCCACAAAAAATGATCTTATCTCACAACAGGCAAATAACCAGAAAATTAATACCATCACTAATACAACAAGATCGTTTGTCAAAAAAGGATTTGATTACAATATTTAAATACACACTTTCAAATGAATAGATTCAGTGATACGTTTTCACACACACACAATGTAAACAAAGTCAGAAAGAAATGGTAGTTAATTCTCAGATGAACTTAAACTATCAACCTTATAAAACAACATCTTTATTCTTTGTTCTAGTTCTCCTCCACTGGCAATGTGACCGCTACCACCAGGTGGATGATATCAGAAATGTTATCAAAAGTAAAATGTAATGGAACCAAATATGCATGCAGGTAACTCCCATACAGGCTCGGTCCTACTCCAGGCGTCCCTTTTCACTCTGTTCCTCACGCACTATTTAGGCATAAAATGTACTTTACCTACTAGAGCAAGTAAAAAACTTTCACTATTTGCTTCAAGCCTGCTTCATGGCTCAGGAGATGGGAAGAAAAAGAAAAGCACGATGGCAAGAGCTGCATCTGGCCAGAGGCATAACAGAAAAGGCTGTCCTGCAGGTTACATAAATGAAAAGTATGTCCACTTGCTTCCTTGTTTTGAAGATCCTAACAAAACTTTGTTATCCCCGTGCCTCCTTCCACCCGACCATCATCTGGGGTACCATTTCTTCACAGCAGAACTATTGGAATGACCTCTATCTGGGGATTTCTCAGTGTCTCCTCTACTACTCGAGTGTTGCAGGACATTGCAACTCATTTCATTCACATTAGTAGATGCAATCACATCACTTCTCAACTTAAATGGCTACATACACCCTTAATAATACCCCTGCACTTGCCCTTGTTCCACTAACCACACCGGAAACGTCTTCATCTGCCACCTGCAGAACAGCATCGACCTTCATGGATTCTCCACCCTTTCAAAGGAAATCTGCTTACAGTAACTTATGTGTGGCATCCTCACTTTGGGGAATGTATTTTTTTTTCGGGGAGAGGGGTTTACACTGTCAAAGCCTAGAATTTTCCTCAATATTCATTAAGCGTGATGGAGAATTACTCTTTTTTTCCGCTAAGTTCTCAAAATCCGCTTCTTATCACCTCTTTATTTTTCAATTTCCCATACCTTCTACTTTACCTCTGCAGGCTCTCCCATCTCCATTTCTGTGCTAACACCAGGACATTCAGTTCCAGGGTAGAAACTGTGTTTTATAAATAACGACTGTTCATTCATTCATATGAAAGGGCATTTGGCTGACTGTCAGTTCCATTGCTCAGATATTGTGTGAACATATATTAAATATGCGGAACTTTCCTGTAGGTTTCAAAGAATATGGGGCACAAGTTTGTCCTTTTTAAGACTGCACTTCAGTCTCTTCTGGAGTCAACATTAGCTTCCTTAACTAAAGAAGTATGCAGCCATTATAGTGATGGAAAAAATATCTATACAAACATTTCTGTCCAGACAAATTGAAATCTTTGCTAAGGGAAAGTGGTCTTCTACACATCCAAGAAATGTACTGCACTTGCAGCTGCGGTCGTAGCTCAAAGAAGTCCCACTCCAATTTATGGGTATGACGCACTCTCCTCAGCCTATCAACCTCTACTTTCTGTGGACCCATTTGATGGGCAATGTCTAGCTCAATACCTAGTTACAAATGTCTATGACAGCTTTGCCTGCCCCTTTGATTGTTCCAACTTCAGGAAAAGAAGCAGTAGCTTAAATGTCAACACAATGCTATGAAGTTGGCTGTAATTGTTTGATTGCTGAGAAACGTATACTCCCTGGGCGATTAGGCTCTGTCATAAAAGAATCGCTGTACTACTGGTAAAGTCTTAAAATGCAGTCCTGTGTGTTGGTCCCAGTGCGATTACAGGTGCAGATCCAAATCACTTACCATAAACTTCAGTAGGAAAGACATACAAATGCCAACAGACCCCAATAATGTTGAAACGGCAAGTTTAAGCTGACTTATAAGGAATGTAGGGGGGAATAGGTTGTACTGCAGGGTTCTAACCCTTGAAGGCAGAGGGAATAAAAAGTCCTATTATGTGTATAAGACATCTCATAATAACTACAGTCCACGTTTTGAGGACATTTTGGCTGATCACAGTGAACTCAGACAAGGGCAGGATCTTGAAAACCAGTCAGTGCAAAATGCTTCGTAAGGAAATCATCAGATTGTGGACACACACGGCGATCAGTTTGTGGACATACATGGCGTCCTATACACCTCCAGTTTCAGTCAAGGCAACTGCAGTGTTGTTAAAGTCTTTAGGAAAGACCCGCACAATTGTGCTACGACACTATAAAAAGAAAGAACACTTTTGGTGAGACAGCAACTTACCTTAATGAAACAGGTATTGCGGGAGGGTGGTCTACTTTAAATGTCTGGGTATGATATTTCTCTGTGTTGATGAAGCAATGATTTGTGGTGACCTTGGAGGAGGAAGGACTTCTCAATTGGCAAATCTGATCCCAACAAGGGTCCTGGATGACTAGACAATAATGATGGTAAATGGAGGTGTGTGCCTCTATTATGAGAAATGGGTTTCAGTGCGGCAGAAGGAGGGGGCAGACAAAGATTCAGGTTGCCAAAAGTAGTTACTGTTCATTTAGCTTGACAGTTATTAGTAGACTGGTCTCTGATGGTAGATAAACCATTCTCCTTTCTCAGCAAAAGTTCTGTCCATCGTGATGTTGTGCTGCTGGTAGCTTTGTTCAGACAATCAATGGCTCCTGGATACTTCAAATAAGTAAACATGGATTGGTGGTGATGACAGGCCAGAACTTAGGGCTTTATTCAGAGTTTGGCAGATGTGGGATATCTACCAAAAAGCAGTGGATGTCCCACTTACCTTATTTAGAGTGCAAATGACCACATCTGTTAAATCCCCCAAAACAAGGTCATTAGTCACAACTATCTGAGGTTCAACTTAAATTTATGTTTTGTTTTCCAATTGTGAAAACAGGTATTTCCCCATCCAGGTGAGATCAATGGTCCTTTTTGGGTTCCCACTGTGAACAATGAAGAAATAAAAACTACCTGATTGACATGGACACAATTTTTGTGCTGGTGGCAATAGGAGAAAATGCTTTCTCTAAGTTAGAGATTCTTTGTTTTATCAAGAAGCTCTCTAATATTTTACTCAGCTATTTCTAGAAACAAGCATTGGACTCCTCCCCCCCCCCAATGCCGTGCCACCAGAGATGCATTCACAGGGTTAATGCGGAGCCTAAACATCACTCAATCTTTGCAACGAGCAAGTTAAGAAAAACCCAAATTGCAATACAAAAATAACAAAAAGCTGGTGTCTACATTATGTGCTTAAAACATGGGTATCCAACCTTTTTACTAATGAGAGCTACTTTTGCTCCACGAAAATCATCCTGAGCTACCAAAATCATTAGTGTTGCACACTTAAGAGAAGAGTACATTAGTGGCCATGGGTCCGCTACAAGGACCTAGTTACAAGGGCCTATGCAAGAGTACCACCCATTATTACCTTAGTACGGGATTGCCAGCAGAAAATGTAAAAACGCTTAGTCAGTTTGAAGTAACTCTACAAGGGTAAACACATAACAGCCATGGCTGCAATGTTCCCTTGCACAAAGGGAATCATGTTATTAATAAGTCTTCAAATGCTGCATGACTTATCATTCGACTATCAGCTTTAAATATATGATTGAAATCATGGGTTCTGAAAATACACATATTTTCACCTGAAATACACACTTTTCAATTTTGTTATACACTTGTTAATTCAACCAAGCAAAAGTGCCTAATTTGGTTTGCTGAACTCCACACAGGAGAGCTACTCACAGGTAGCTAGAGAGCTACCAGTAGCTTAGAAGCTACTGGTTGGAGAAGCCTGCCTTAAAGGTTGTCCGTGGAAACGGGCCGCCTGTGAAGAGGTTAGTAACTGATACAACAGCTGAAGACCAGGAAGGATCCGAGGAACTCCTGAGATAGAGAAAGTGCTCTTCTTTAGAGGACACTCCCACAAAACAAATACTTGTTTTGGAAATGAGAGATAAGCAACTGTTAAACTGATCCTTTGCTTCATGTTGTTATCAGATAAAGTTGAATAACATTTTCATTATAAAAAACTGATCCTTTGTTTTTTGGTTAGTAACAAAGCCATGGGAAATCATCACTCTGTACATCTGCAGTAACTCAAGCGGCGCTTCCGAGCTCCACCTGGATTACAATTCTTATTTTTTTTATATATAGAGAGAACGGAAAAGAACAATAAATATCTCTGTTTAATAATAGGTAGAGATGAAAGAACAAGAATCTGGTGAAGCTTGCCAACATTTAAATTAAGAAATATTATAAATGTACACTTGGGTAAAGATGAAGAAAGTACAACTACCCAGAGATGGCAGCAGAGCAACTGGCACACCTCTGGAAAGTAATGCAGAGACCCCTTTTTGGGTCAAGACACCACAGAACAAGATAGGAACTCAATAATGGGACACTGTAAGATGTGTAAACATAGAAAAGGGGAATCCCTGCTCTCCACTTAAACAAGCCCAAAAGAGACAAAGCATTATTTCTCATGTAATGAGGACTAAAAATAAATCAGTGATTAGATAACAGAGATTTACCAAGAGATTCATTATAGACTGCCATGAACTGGCAATTACCTTTACAGTGAAAACAACATTTAAAACAGGGTAAAGTATTTCAAAGTAGGCAATCGGAGGATGGTGGGAATCAAACAAATATCTAGTCAGTGCAATGGACACACAATGGCCGCGCTCTTGTATCTCAGCCACATAAACAGGCTATCAGTAGAAAGAGCACTATTGGGAGAAGAAGGTGGCACGATGTCTGATAATCCACATACAGAAAAGAAAAAACAATGATTCCACTACACAGTCTGAAACATACACATATCATGGCATGATTGTTTGTCTGGGTTGCCAGAGTAACTGAAGTGAGAAGTGAGGCATAAGTGGTTCTTATGAAGGGTAAGGAGACGAGAATGTATAGCCAACATCACTACACATTAGCATAGTTTCGGATACTGTTTGGCAGTGTTCAGCAATCTCTGAGAATGGAGAGGCAGTATATAAGGTTAAAACCTTCTATATCACAAAATTAAATGATCCAGGGATGTTGGTCGTTTGCCATTTCCTTTTGTTTGCAGAAACTAGATAGCACTGAACTTGTGCAAGGACAAAAAAACAGATAATGCACTCTGTGCTATTAATCCAAGTCTTGTCGAGTCCAAAATATTACCAATAACTGTTAAAACGGAGTTGTGCAAGTACAGAAACTCAAAAGAATTTGGGGGAAATTTGGGCTTATCATGGGCTGAATGGTTTATGAAAACATCCGATTGCAGAAACGCAATGTATAAGTCTTATTAAATGCCAAAGCAGTGTGTACACATTTGTCGGTTGTATTTTACAATCGATAAAACTAATGAAATCTCGGTTATTAAAAAAGTTACTGTGCAAGCAACATGGTGTAATGTGCAGCACTGGACAAGAGGAAAAATCAAAACTTATCGACATGGAACTTAAAAGATTCCCAGTCATTCATTAAAAATCAATTAACACAGATACTGTCATACGGCTAATAAATGTTAGGTTTCAGTAACATTTCCATCTATTGGGCATTAATGTAATACAACATTTAATAAACGGTTTACTATCTGCGGTTTCAGAAAAAACACTGAATTTTACATCTGGATGGGAACATCATTGAAATGTGCTTTGACCTCCTGGGAATAAAACGAGCAGTAGACATTGATTCTCTCCAAAGGTGACTGTACAAACCGGTATTATGGGGCAGCGCCCTAATACGCACTATTTCAGCACGTTTGACAAAGAAAATATGTCCTCGTACAAAACCATTCAAAAATGCATTGTTAATACATTAAGATTCATTAGTTGGGAGGAATTCACATGAAGCTTATATTAAATACTAAAATACGAGAAGGGAACACCGGTGAAATTATTAATCAATAAATGTAGTTTGCATTCAAGAGTAAGTAGTTTTTCCTTGAGAATCTTTACAATACCCATCACTGGGTTTAATCGGGTTCTTGTGAAATGAAGTACAGTGGGAGCTGAAATTCTTTTGTAGTTCAGTGGCTGACTTATAAATTACAATTTGTGTGCTCAATTTAACAATTATCCACATTAGATCGATAGATTGAAAAAACATCTTTGCAGCCCTTTTCCCGCTGCTCCTCAGTATCAATCACAACTGTTCCTGGCATCTTTCAATCCAGATACTTACTCAAACTGTCTCAAGTGTATTCATGAATTACATCTGACTGTAAAACCCACAGCCAACCACCTGCAGACAGTGAAACCCTGTAACAGCATCAGTATTTTAAAATACTATTTCAAATCCCCTTCTTTAAAAAGTACTACTTATTGTCACTTCGTGAATGGCTGAAGGAATAGGGATCGAGAGCCACCATAACGAGCACTATCAACTGGTAGCTAGCTCAACTAGTCTCTTAACAATTTAATTGTCACAAACTGTATATAGTTCAGTCGTTGGAATTGGCACATATACTGTTGATCTCTTCCAAATACATCCTTTTTATGAAAAAAGAAGTATTGTGACATCGAGCTATACCTGTTGTCTTCTGATGTTCTCTGCAGTATCCTTATGATGGGTCCAGGATCCAGTTTATCTTAGAAGCATACACTATGAAATGACACCCGAAAACCACATATACAAATAATGTCACAGGCTTGAAAATGTTAAAACGGTGCTTGTAGATTCTTCTCCCTTTTTTCCTTTCAGCTGTGCAAATCCAAGCAAATGTGCAGTGTACAGAATTCCAGTCTCGTTAAAACTGCATCACTTCGGTCTTACACCGAAACAAAGACGTCAAGATAGAGTCGATCGTAAGATTCCCGGAAGCACAAAATGAAAAGGAGGCTGAGCAAACAGGATCCGGTGAGGCACCAGTTCAACCAGGACAGCTCTGCAAATGAGAAAACAACACTCAGTGTCTTAAACAATCTCATAAGGCATATTTCCCATGGTGGAGCTTATCCCTGGACTCCTTGAAGCACAGAATACACAGCAGACCGAGCAAACACGATCCAGCGAGGATCCCATTGAACCACGAAAGGTCTGTATAAACACAAGAAAACAACATATACTCTAGTTCAAAAACGCTTGCCAAGGAGGCCAGACCTGCTGACTACACGAGTCCTTTTTAGATGTGCTGCATTAAACTCTGGTTGGTAATGATTGCTTGACAGACTGATTCTATCTAGATTGACAACTGTATAGAAATACTTGTTTTCATATAATTTGTGTGATCTTCAATGGAATGATAAGAAATCGTCTGAATTCTCATTTCCATTAAATATGTAATTTAATTGGTAATGTATATCCAAAACCAACTTAAACTGATATTCACGTGAACACTATTCCATTTTAATTTGATACCTTTATAAACAAATAGATTTAGGGCGTAAGCAAGCAAAAGAAATGCTGACACTCCAGAATTAAGGGTGGAACACCCTGGGTCTTACTTAAAAACATGTTAAATGGTTTGATTGTAACTAGTTATGTCCCGGTAAAAGTCATATTTGCGAACCAAAGGGCTGAGAGTGAAGAAAATGAATTAACTATCATGAAAAAACAAACAAAATCTCACTTGACCTTAATATCTTCACAAAGGGATTAAGCGCAAAACGGTCTGCCCAGAAGTAATACTTTTACTACATTTACATTTTATGAATATTTATATTTTCAAGAGTCTTATTAATTACATAATACTTTGTTTCTTTACACAATTATTAATTCTGTACATTTAATTTCATCCTTAGAACATACAATAATCAACCCAAGAACCACTATTTACAAATTTTCTTGAAGCTAGACATAAATAATTAACAATATATCTAAGTGCTTCTTCCACCCCCTTTCAAATACATCACTCTCACTCACACCAACATTTACACTCGGGCACACATCAACTCACTTATACATTGCATCCCCATCCCAGCCACCGCATCACATACACTACAAAATTAATCAGGAAAAGAAAACTCAAATTTTGAACGTTGCTGTGTTGTGGGCTGGGATGTTGGCACAATGTCAGCTAACGCACACTTCGATGGTACACAAAAACAAATTCAGCCCCCCTTCATCAGGACCACCTTTAAAGAAGTTTACGATAATGGTGGCTATATATGGGGGGGGGGGTGTTGTTCTGATGAAATGGCACAAGGCTTCTTCTGGTCTAAATTCTTCTAGGATTTTCGCCAAAAGTTAAATCGACCAGTTGGATGTATCCAGGCAAGAGGTTTTCATAATCTCGGATGAAAACTCGAGGAAATGTAGCCCATTCCAGGATTTCAAATAAAGCTTAAAGTCTCCCAATTAGGGTTTCAAGAAGCCCGTAGGAAGACAAAATCTATTGAAGTCTATTGAAAACACTTCACTTGCCTAAAATAGAAACTGGGACTTAGGGCGTTATTAGCAGCAGAAATGTATAACTCAGACTTGGCCTTATAAGAATTTAGACCAGAAGAAGCCTGAATTCTAGGGCATAGCAAAAAATACACATTACCTACACTGGTCAACAATTCCTGCTGCTAACTTCATGGCATTCCTCAGCCCTCACAGTAATAACCAAAGGTAATTTAATGACAACATGGGAAAGACCATTGTCTAACTCCTCAGACTACAGACCACTTTTTTCCTTAAAAAAGAAAACAACAATTCTAGAATCAAAGTAACTTTGCCTTAGCCTTAAAAACAAGCATTGGCAAAGGCAATAGGTCTCACCAATGTGAGAGCTTCTGGAGTTGGCAATGTGTTTTAGCTACGTTGTACACCAGGGTGGCTGCTATTCAGCAAGTCTAAAAGTTAGTGGCCTGGGGTGGATTGGAGTACACTGGGGTAGAGTGGAGTGGGGTGGGGTGTAGTGGAGAAGGGTAGCCTGGGGCAGAGTGGGGTATATTGGGGTAGAGTGGAATAGAGAAGAGCGGGGTAGATTGTAGTGGGTAGATTGCATACAGTGAGTTAGACTGGAGTGGGGTCGCTTGTAGTGGTGTAGAGTTGGACTGAGGTGGAGAGGCAGAGTGGAGTAGATTGGACTGGGGTGGGTGGAATAGAGTGGGGTAGACTGGAGTGGAGTAGAGTGGGATAAACTGGACTGGGGTGGATTAGGGTACATTGGATTTGAGTGGGAAAGATTGGTGTGAGGTAGACTGAGTGGAGTACGGGAGACTGGGGTAGACTGGAGTAGATTAAAGTGGGGTAAAGTTGAGTGGAGTTGATTGGGTTAGATTGAGTGAAGTGGGGTAGAGTGGATTGGAGTTGGAAAGTCTAGAATGGAGAAGGATAGATTTGTATAAAGTGGGGTTGATTGCAGCAGGGTAGATTGAAGTGGGGTAGGTTGAGGTAGACTGGGATACATTGGAGTATGGTAGAAGATTGGAGTAGGGTAAACTAAGGAAGGGTAAATTCAAGTAGGATGGGGTGGACTAGATTTCAGGTAGGTTGGGGTGATAGATTGGAGTAGGGAAGACTGGATGGGGTAGGGAAGATTGGTGTGGAGAGGGTTAGACTGGGGTGGAGAGGTTTAGAGTGGAGTGGGGTAGATTCAGGCAGAGTTGAGTGTGGCAGATTGGGGTAGAGTGAGTGGATGGTTGTGGAGTAGGGTTTGAAGAGAAGTGAGGTAAATTGGAATGGAGTGGGGTAGATTGGGGTATGGTAGACTGAAGTGGAGTCGCAAAGGTTGGGAGTGAGGTAGATTAGAGTGGAGTTGTTTGGACTGGGGTAGACTGGAGAGGGGACGACTTAAATGGGGTAGATTTAAGTGGGATAGTTTGGAGTGGGGTGGAATAGATTGTAGAGGATCAGATTGGGGTACATTGGAGTGGGGTAGATTGTGGTGGGCTGGGTAGGGTAGACTATGGTGGGACAGATTGGAAAGGAGTGGAGTAGGGTTGACTGGGGTGAAGAGTGGATTGGGGTAGAGGGTTAGACTGGAGTGGAGAAGACTGGACTGCAATGACGTGGAGTATATCAGAGTGGAGCGGGGTAGATTGGGGTGGAGTAGACTGTAGTCAAGTGGGGTGGGGTAGATTGTATTGAAGTGGGGTGGGGTAGATTGTATTGTAGTGGAGTGGGCTGAGGTAGACTGGAGTGCAGGAAGGAAGAGTTGAGTGGGATAGATTGTGTCAGGCTCGAGTGGAGTGGATTGGGGTACATTTGAGTGAGGTGGGTAGAGTGTGGTGTAGTGGAGCAGATTAAAGTGGAGTGGGCTAGACTGGGGTACAGTGGACCGGGGAATTTTGGAGTGGAGCGGGGGAGTATAGAGTGGGTAACCTGTGGTAGATTTGAATGGGGTAGATTGTGGTAGACTGGAGTGGGGTAAATTGGGGAGAGTGGAGTGAGGTAGACTGGGTGGACTGAAGAAGGGTAGACTGGAATGGGGTGGGGTAGATTTTTGTGGAGGGGTAGATTGGAAAAGGGCAGACTGGAGTGGGGTAGACTGAAGTAAGGAAGGTTGGAGTAGGGTTGAGTGAAGTAAACTGGGGTGGGATAGAATGGAATACAGTATCCTGGGGTGAGGTAGATTGGAGAGGAGTAGAGTAGGGTTGATTAGGGTGGAGAAGGGTGGCTTGGGGGAGAGGTTTAGACTGGAGTGGGGTAGACTGGACTGCGGTGAACTGGAGCATATTAGAGTAGAGTGGTTTAGATTGGGGTGGAGTAGATTGTAGTCAAGTAGAGTGGGGTAGATTGCGGTAGATTACATTGTAGTGGAGTGGGCTGAGGTAGACTGGAGTGCAGGAAGGTAGAGTTGAGTAGGGTAGACTGTGGCAGGCTGGAGTGGATTGGGGTACACTGGAGTGAAGTGAGGTAGAGTGGGGTGTAGTGGAGCAGATTAGAGAGGAGTGGGCTAGGCTGGGGTACAGTGGACTGGGGAATATTGGAGTGGAGCGGGGTCAATTGGAGTGCGGTAGATTTGAATGGGTAACTTGTGGTAGATTTGAATGGGGTAGGTTGTGGTTGATTGAAGTGGGATGAACTGGGGAGAGTGGAGTGAGGTAGGCTGGGTGGACTGAAGAAGGATAGATTGGAATGGAGTGGGTGGATTGGGGTACATTTGTGTGGAGGGGTAGACTGGACTGCAGTGAACTGGAGCATATCAGAGTGGAGTGGTTTAGATTGGGGTGGAGTAGATTGTAGTCAAGTAGAGTGGGGTAGATTGCAGTAGATTGCATTGTAGTGGAGTAGGCGGAGGTAGACTGGAGTGAAGGAAGGTAGAGTTGAGTAGGGTAGATTGTGGCAGGCTGGAGTGGAGTGGATTGGGGTACACTGGAGTGAAGTGGGGTAGAGTGGGGTGTAGTAGAGCAGATTAGAGTGGAGTGGGCTAGGCTGGGGTACAGTGGACTGGGGAATATTGGAGTGGAGAAGGGTCAATTGGAGTGGGGTAGATTACAATGGGTAACTTGTGGTAGATTTGAATGGGGTAGGTGGTGGTTGATTGAAGTGGGATGAACTGGGGAGAGTGGAGTGAGGCAGACTGGGTGGACTGAAGAAGGATAGATTGGAATGGATTGGGGTAGACTGGGGTACATTTGTGTGGAGGGGTAGATTGGAAAAGAGTAAACTGGAGTGGGGTAGACTGAAGTGAGGTAGGTTGGAGTAGGGTTGAGTGCAGTAAACTGGTAGACTGGGGTGGGACAGAAAGCAAAACAGTATACTGGGGTGGGCTAGACTGGCGAGGGGTGGAAGAGGGTGGATTAGGGAGGGAAGTTTTAGAATATAGTGGAATGGGATAGGATGAAGTGGAGTGGGGTAGAGTGGAGTGGGGTAGAGTGGAGTGTGGCAGAGTGGAGTGTGGTAGATTGGGTTAAAGTGCAGTGGGGTGAATTGGGGTAGATTAGAGTGAAATAGACTAGAAAGGAGTGGGGTGAACTGGACTGAGTGGGGTAGATTGGAGTGCAGTGAGGTAGAGAAGAGTGGGATAGATGGGAGAGGAGTGGGTTAGATGGGAGAGGAGTGGGGTAGATTGGAGAGGAGTGGGGTAGATTGGTGTGGAGTGGGACAGACTGGGGAGGACTTGAGTGATATAGATTTGTGTGGGATGGAAGTTTTGAGTGGTGTAGATCAAGGTGCGGTAGATTGGAGTAAGGTAGACTGGAGTGGGGTAGAGTGGAGTAGAGTTCTGGTAGATTGGAATGGGGTAGACTGGGATGGGACAAATTGGGGAGTGATAGATTGAGTTCAAGTGGGGTGCGGTGGGGTAGACAGGAGAAGGGTGGAGTAGGGTTGATTGGGGTGCAGAAGGTTAGATCGGAGTGGAGTGGGGTAGACTGGAGCGAGATAGATTGCTGTGGTGTATGGAGTGGGGTACACTGGAATGGAGTGGGGTAGACTGAAGTGGGGTAAATAGTGGAGTGGGGAAGATGGGGCTGAGGTAGATTGGGGTGGAGTTAGTTGGATTGAAGTAGATTGGAGTGGGGTAGTCTAGAGTAGGGTAGATCTGAGTGAGGTAGACAGGTGCAGATTGAAGTGGAGTAAACTCAAGGCAGAATGGAGTGGGATGGATGGGGTAGATTGGGGTCCGGTAAAGTGAATAGGGGTGGGGGAGTGTGGAATATTGGGGTAGAATGGAGTAAGGTCAACTGGGGTGGAGTGTGATCAATTGAAGAAGAGTAGAGTGAAGTGGGGTAGACTAGAGTGGGATAGATTGTAATGGAGCGGAGAGAGAAGGGTAGGGTAAATTGGAATGGTGTGTGGTAGATTGGAGTGTAGTGGGGTAAATTGGAGTGGAGTAGGGTAGATGGGAGTGGAGTCGGGTAGATTGGAGTGAGGTGGATTGGGTGGAGGTGGATTGGGTGGAGGTGGATTGGGGTGGATTGGGTTAGGGTAGAGTGGGGTAGGGGGGAGTTGAGTGGCATATATTGGGAGTCGATTGGGGTAGATTAGAATGGGGTAGGATAGAACGAGGTAGATTATATCGTACTGGATATATTGGAGTAGACTGGAGTGTAGTTGAGTAGAATGTGGTAGATTGCATTGTAATGGAGTAGATTGGGATAGACTGGAGTGGGGTGAGTAGAGTGGGGTAAATTGTGTCAGATTGGAATGAAGAGGATTGGGGTAGGCTGGAGTGCAGTGGGGTAGGTTGGAGTGCAGTAGACTGGAGTGAAGTAGATTGTGGCAGGCAGGAATGGGTAGATTGTGTAAAACTGGAATGGTGTTGGTTGGATGAGATTTGAGTGAAGTGGAGTAGATTGGAGTGGGGTGGGTAGATTAGAGTGAAGTGGAGCAGATTGCAGTGGTGTAGATTGTGATAGACTGAAGTGGGGTAGACTGGAGTAGAGTAGGATAGATTGGAGTGGAGTAAAGAATGGAGCGGGGTAGACTGGATTGTAATGGAGTGAAATGGGGTAGGTTGGAGTTGGGTAGATTGGAGTGGAGCAGAGCAGATTCAAATGTAGACTGGGGAAGTTTGGAGTGGAGTGGCATAGATTGGAGTGCGGTAGACGGGTAGATTATAGTGGGGTAGAGTAGACTGGAGTAGATTGGATAATAGTGGAATGGATTGAGGTAGAGTGTAGTGGAGTGAGGTAGATTGAAGTGGGGCAGATTGCAGTGCGCTATAGTGGGGTGGGCTAGACTGGAGAGGGATGGAGTGGGGTAGATTGGGTTAGCCTGAGTGGAGTGGATAGAGAGGAGTGGTGTATGTTAGAATAGATTGAAGTGGAGTGGGATGGACTGAAGATGGGTGGTAGACTGGAGTGGAGTATACTGGAGTGGCATGGGGTAAATTGGGATGCAGCGGAGTGGGGTAGGAGTGGATTGGGGTAGTTTGGAGTGGAGTAGACTGGAGTGGAGTGGGGTGGACTGGAGTGGAGTATACTGGAGGTGCATGGGCTAGATTGGGTGTGGACTGGAGTGGGGTAGATTGAGGAAGATTATAGTGGAGTGGGGTAGAGTGGATCATAGTGGAGTGGAGTGGGGTAAACTGGAGTAGGCTGGAGAAGAGTATAGTCAGGGCCACTGCAATTATACAATTGTGCCGCTGTGGCATTTTTCGCATAATTATGAATGTGCCATATTTGCCACATAATCCACCATCTGCTGCATAACCTGCAGATTTTAGCAAAAGCACAAACCGTACAAAAGGTACTAAAGGTACTAAAGATGCAGCAACACATGTTCCAGGACTATGGAAGGCCCTTCGCCAAGGTTGACTGGTCATCTTTCTGTTGCTTATTGCTATATCTGGGTGGTACTAATGAGATGCAGCCAATGTCCAGACATTGTTACCAAGTGTAAAACCTACAAAATGTTAAAATAATACTATAACAAAATGTGCTCTGTTATGCTGCATAATTTGCCTGTTCTTGCTGCATAATTCACTCAGTCTTGCCACATAGTTTGGTACTCCCCTGCCCCATATATCCAGTGACCCTGGGCACAGTGTGGTGTTGGTAGATTGGAGGGGGGTAAATTGGAGTAGGTAGACTGGGGTAGGCTGAAGTGTAGTAGGGCAGATGGGAGTGGGGTGGGGTAGACTGGAGTGGGGTGGGGAAGACTGGAGTGAGGTGGATTGGGGTAGACTGGGTTAGACTAGAGTGGAGTGAGATATATTGGAGTGGAAAAGATTGGAGTGGAGTGGAGCAGATTAGATTGGGCTGAAGTGGGGTAGATTAGGATAGACAGGAGTGGGGTAAATTGTGGTAGATTTGAGTGTGGTAGATTGGAGAAGAGTGAAATAGACTGGAGTGGAGTAGGGTAGATTGGAGTGGAGTAGACTTGGGTGGAGTGGGGTAGATTGGAATGGAGTAGACTTGGTTAGATTAGAGTGTAGTGGGGTAGATTGGAGTGGCGTGGGGTAAGCAGTGTTGAGTGGAGGGACACAGAGTGGAGGGGTGTAGATTCAGGGAGTAGACTAGAGCGGCGTGTCATGGAGAGGAGTGGCATGTTAGTATCAGAGTGGAGTTGCATACCGTAGAACAGAGTGGAGTGTCATGGGATGGAGTTACATGGAGTGTCGCAGAGTGGAGTAGTGCAGAGTGGAGTAGTGTAAAGTGGAGTGGTAGTTCACTGCCATTACAGACAACACATTTTCAATTGAAATGATCATTACATTTGCACAGACATACAGTTTTACTGCACACAAAAAATGTGTGACAGTGTGATCACCTAGTGTATTGGCATGTTTTGATAATATTCAGATATAATACTCCACACTTGAGAATTACAAAAAATGTGCTTCATTTGTACTTTCCTAATTCTGATATATTCTGAAATATCTGTGCAGTTCATTTTTGCTATGTGCTAGAAAACATAACATCTTACAGCCTTCCCGCTCACACGGGTACCCAGAAGGATTGTCACATAATTCTCTCACTCTGAAGTCAGAGAAAGAAATGTAACCACTAAGCTCCCTCAGAAGACAAAGCCTGACATTTGACCTCTGTCTTTGATTGCACAGCAAGTATGACAAGATAAGAACAGGATTTAAAGGCCTGTAGGAACGTTCCACTAGAGCAACAAACTCAACTCAATCTGGAAAGCCTAAAGCAAATAATGCAAACAAAAGCAATCAACTGTAATTTACAAACCGCATAGTCAATGGTCAGCAATGGGCAGAATGCATTCCCAATTAAGCTTTCAGAATGCCCATTAGAGGTTCTAAGCTGTTTTATAGGCTTCGACTTAGAAACTGCTTTGTTTGCAGACAAATTGCTACACTGCTTACAAAAGCAGACCTAATTTGTTAACTGGAAAATTTAAAAGAAAAGCATGAATCCTGGCTGGACCACTTGTAGCAGTAACTGATTAGCAGCCTACCCAAAGCAATACACAATTCACAATACCAAGTTCGAAACCCAATTGGCAGCTCAAAAGGTTTAATTATTTATCAAATGCTTTTAATCAGAAAGGCAGGTAATGGAGTCCTCTCAGCATCAGCAGTTCGTCTCTGCCTCAGGTTTTCTAAAGGAACATCAATTTTCCTTGGAGCGGCCATTTGCTTCTCCAGGTATTTCTACAGAATTCTAAACACAGCCACAAGCTTTAGTAATCATATTAAAGGTTTCAGCACTAGTGCCCGGGCGTAATCCATAATTCATGCAGCTGAAGGAAAAGAGCAATTTATGTTCTGGAACGCACAACATAAAAATCAGACACCGAGAAGCCAACCTCCAGAAATTGACAGTGCTAAAAAAAAAATCTCCTCATATTCTAAGGCGGCATTTCTTGCTGTTCAGGAGAATTCTACAGCAGCTACACTATGCATACATATCGAAGGCTTGAGGACAGATTCTTCTAAATACTAGGGTGGCTTGTGTATGTCAAGGTACGCAAAATGTAAATAAGAAAAAAAAGCATGTATCTGTAAACAGAGACATCAAACAAGAAATCACTGTTTGAAAGCAAAGTGAAAAAACGTATGGTGCAAATCATGTCACTGCAACTAATTAGGCCAGTGAGCCCTTGTTGGACGACTTCTGTCCAACTAACGAAATGTTCTTCAAGTTTACTCATCAAATTTTTTTTTTACCACCTTTATTACCATATATGACTGTCAGCATATATTAGTGGGAGGAGATTATATTTATTTTACTTATATTTAAATAACTCAATGTCCTTGCAATGTGGTCACGTCTCCGTTGGGGTCTCCACAATAAATGAGAGATCTTTGAATATCCTATGACTGCACAATTAGAATTGCATTTGCCTACACTATGGAACCCCATTATTATCTCATGATATAAGTTATAGTTAGGCTCTCATTTTAAACCTTAGAAATTCCCCAGTTTGAGTTATCTCAAGTAACTATAACTTGTGCCTTATGGAAACTATAACTTGCAACCCACCATGCAGTACTTTAGGAGAAATTATAGTTTAAAAAATATATCTATCTTGGGAAGCAGATCCTCCGCGGATCTAACTGCCCCTGTGCTGATAACTGATTGGCTGCCAATACTTGAAGCAGTTAGTGTTGGCAGCCATCTTGGGACTAGGCTTCAGCCGAGCCCCAGAAAAAAAAAAAAAGAGGGGGCATGGTAGGGACACCCCGACCCATTAGCTCTGGCGCTGGGGACCCAAAGGGACATCGCCAGGGCTAAAGAGCATTGTTTTTAAATGTCCGAAAAATCTACGGAGCCAGATCCGGAAGAATTTTCTGACATTTACAAAACAAAAGGCGCTTTCCCACCTATTCCTTTTCATTAGCCCCCAGGTGGGCCAGGTCCCGGGGAAGTAATTAAGGAGGGGGGCCCCTCCTAGGGCTTCTATTAGCCCCAGGGTCCGCCACGTCCCTGGGGCTTTAACCTCTCACAGTGTGGGGGGAGGGGGTCATACAGTACCCCACGGCAGCCCTAGGAATCGCCACCTTCCCGGCACTTTAATACAGTGTGGGGGCTGCATGGCCCCCTTACAGCCCCGGGGACCTACACCTCCCTTGTGCCCTAAGGTAAGTATAACTCACATCCTCTCCATGCACTGCTAATTACCCCACAAATTACGGCACTTATGACACCTTTGATAACATCATTGATAATATCAATGTAACAAGTACAGTAAACTTTTTGACGAAAAAACTGTGCATGGCAGGGGCACAAATTATAATTACCTTAGGGCACGGGTTATAGTTACTTGAGATAACTAACTATAACAGGTGAATTTCTATGGCTTGTACGTTTAAAATGTAAGCCTAACTATAACATCCATGTAACCTTTGGATCTTTAACCTGTTAGATGCGGGCGTCGGCCACTGGCCGACGTCCACGCTCCCTCCCTGGTGGCCGACACCAGGGAGGGGGTTAAAAATTTGCACCGGAGGATTTTTTATTTTATTTTTTAACCGTAGGAGACGCGGAAGAGCTTCTGCGTCTCCATCCCACCCCCCTCCCGCCCCCTTATGACGTCAGCACGCAGTTTTTCCCCACCGGAGAAGGAGAGAAGCAGGTAAGCGTTCTCTCTTTCTCCGGTGGGGAAAAAAAGGCCAAAACGGCTCTCCCCTTTCCATCGATGCCTCCCTGGCACCGTTTCCTGGCCGTGGATCGCAGCGCGGCTGCGATCCACAGCCAGGAAACGCCCCTAGGCACCAGGGATCTTCTTTGGGGGGGTCGGCCCCCTCGTAAAAGGGCCCCCCCCCCGGGGCAATCATTATTTATTTACACGGTTTTGGGGGGCGATCGCGCCCCCCACAATAAAAAAAAAAAGACAAAATGAAAACAAAATGGCGGGGTCGGCCCTTGGAACACGGGCCGACCCCAGGGGGGGGGAAAAAAAACATGTAGTTTTGCCTGGGGGGGCCAATCGCCCCCCCCCCCAGGGTAAAAAAGAAAAAAAAATTGTTGGTGGTCAGCCCTTAGGGTGACCATCAATGGGGCCATTTTTTTTTTTATACATGTGTGCTTTGCCAAGGGCAAGCACACATGTATAAAAAAAATAAAAAGATTTGTGACATGAGTGTCTTGTTTTCTTTCTCTCTTTCTCTCTCATATATATGTGTATATATGTATACACATATATATATATATATAGATGTATATATATATATTTTTATTTTTTTTCAGGACAAGCATTGCAGCGTCCATGTGCTGCTTTTCTGACTTGTTGGTGTGTATCTGGGCTTCTAACAACGCCCACCTCACGCCCATCACTACCACTCGTTCGTGGGCTTGCCCTTCAAAAATCCTTTGATGACATTGGAAAATGATTTACCTTTGTCCCTCCTTGGGGAGGCTTTGTTACCGCCTTGGCCATTGCCCCTGGTACATGGCTAATTGCACTTTTGCTGTTACGTTTAACTGCGCGCGAACTTCTTTTCCTTTTGTGTAACTCTTCACATGATGCTCATGGTGGCCATGGCGCTGTGAATCGGCTCTCTTATGTGAAAGAGTTTAACTTTCAATTATCAATTTATGTGGCAAGAAAAGTTGGGTTAGGAGTTTATAACGCTAATAGCTCTAACTCGAGCAGATGCGAGACCCATTGCATTGTAAATGCTTGTTATTCTTGTGTGTGTTGTTTTATAATGGTGAACAATTTCACCGCACTCCACGAGGACCGTGATCAAGACTCCTTGGTGAGTTGAAACACGTTGGTGGTTATTGACTGCAATAAAATACACGTTTATTTGTACTTCGTGGAGTGCGGTGAAATTTTTCGGCATTAGATAATTTCTAGATTGGTCTTCTCTGTCACTGGGCACCAGCAGTGGAGTGTGCCGCCAAGCAACCCTTCAACCACTTTGTTTCTAAACATATATATATATATATATATATATATTATTATATATATATATATATATATATATGCAACACAAATTGGTTAAAAAGATTGTTGCGCAGCGCACTCTACTGCCGGTGCTCAGTTATGGAGGAGAGCAACCTCGAAAATATTTTGTGAACAAGAATCTCACCGCACTCCACGAGGTTCAAATTGACATGTTTTATTGCAAGTATAAACAATGAAAGAAAAGAGGGACTCATTTACTGTGATCAAGAATCCTTGAGAGTCGAAACGCGTACGTGGCTGTTGCTTGCAATAAAAGATGCCAATTTGAACCTCGTGGAGTGGGGTGAGAATCTTGTTCACACAATATATATATATATATATATATATATATATATATATATATATATATATATATATATATATATATGCATGCATGCATGTCTTTTCTGTAGTGGCAGTTGCCATAAAGTAGCTGAGTGGATCAGTAAAGGCAAGCGTTACCTGCGCTTTAAAACAAATGTAATGCCAGGGAGACTATGGAGATATGAGTGGCACTTTTGCTGGGTAGTACTGAGGGAATTAGAAGAGGAGGTAATGGGAGGCAGAGCACCAAAAATGACTGTTGCACAGGGTGTGTGGTAAGGTGAAGTAATACATTCTTTTTTTGTTTTTTTCAGTGTTTTCAGAGAATCTGCAGAATTGGAGAAGAAGCGAAGGTAAGGTGACGACATTTCCTGTTGTACACAACAAGCATACCCACAAGCAATTCTGTGACTATCTGCCTTCTACGTAGGCTAGTAATTTAGAGGGACAGTTTAGCCAGTTGCAGAGATGGCGTCTCGTTGGATGACTGCTGATCAAGCCCTAGCTCGGGTTATGGAGGACAGTTCTGATGTAGGCTCAGAGACTGAGACAGCAGGCAGTGAGACAGCATCTGAGGGAGAGGACAATGGGGCAGATTCTGGGAGTGATTTTTCAGTCGACGGAGTCCCATCTGACGACACCTCTTCCAGTGAGTCTGTAGGAGACAATGACGACATCCGTGCTGTCCCTTCGCAAGCACATTCTGGGCAGCGGGACCACATTGGGTTAGCCGAACCCAGAGAGCACGTGCTTGCTGCCGCAAGCACAGAGAGAGTGCTCTCTTGGCAGCCCCCCTGTTTGGTTCAGCCCCAAATTCCACCTTTTACTGGTGACGCTGGATGTAAAGTCGATACTGCTAACTTTTTGCCAGTCGCCTACATCTATCTGTTTTTGGATGTTGACTTTCTTCAGAAAGTTGTGCAGCAAACAAATTTGCGTGCAGACCAATTTCTGAGGGAGTGCGGAGGCACTCTAGGGCCCCGTTCTAGGGCACGCCAGTGGACTCCCACTTCGCGGGCGGAGTTGAAGATATTTTTGGGCCTTACGCTCAAAATGGGGTTAGTACAGAAACCCACCTTGCAGTCCTACTGGACGACTCGCACGGTTTGGGTAACTCCCATCTTCGCACCATACATGAGCAGAGATCGTTTTTTGCTACTGCAGCGCATGCTGCATTTCAATGACAATTCTGTTGCATTGCCCCGGGACCATCCAGATCATGACAGGTTGTTCAAAATTTGGCCTGTCGTGGAACATTTGTCTGCCAGGTTTCCAGAGATCTATACTCCTGGAAAGAATATAGCAGTCGATGAGTCCTTGATCCTGTACAAAGGACGGCTGCTTTTCAGGCAGTACATTGCGAGCAAAAGAGCTCGCTATGGCATAAAGCTGTACATGCTGTGTGAGAGCTCTACTGGCTATGTGTACAGCCTGAGAGTGTATACAGGGAAGGATTCTACCCTAAACCCTGTAGGTTGCCCTCCCGTGTTAGGGGTCACAGGTAAGATTGTATGGGAACTTGTCCAGCCACTTCTTCACAAAGGTTATAACCTTTGTGTGGACAATTTCTATTGAGCTCTACAAAGCTGGCACTGTGGCCTGCGGTACAGTTCGTTGTAACCGCAAAGGATTCCCGCGGGAGCTTGTTTGCAAGAAGCTCCAGAAATCACAGAGTACTGCATTGCGTTCTAACAAACTGCTCGCAGTCAAGTTCCTAGATAGACGTGATGTATACGTGCGCACTACAAATCATGATGAGAGCACTTCTCCCATCACGGTTTGGGGTCAGATGGCCAAAGTCCACAAGCCCATCTTTATACTCGATTACAATAAGTACATGGGTGGAGTGGACAAGAACGACCAGGTTCTTCAACCATACAATGCGTGTCGTAAAACTCGCACTTGGTACAAGAAACTGTTTACCCACCTGATTCAGATGGCAACATGTAATGCGTATGTTGTTTACGGTCAGACAACAACAGGAAGACTCATGACTTTCCTTGACTTCCTGTTGTCTGTAATTGAAAGCCTCACTGCTGTTACAGAAGAAGCAGCAGCCTCCACCTCATATGTTCTGGAGGATGTGGCAAGGCTGCAGGAGCAACACTTTGCTGATCGCATACCTAAAACACCCAAAAAGGATCATCCATGTCGTCGCTGTAAAGTGAGCTCAAAGCATGGAAAGCGGCAGGAGAGTCGGTATTACTGTCCCCAGTGTCCATCACAACCAGGCCTCTGTATCCCTACTTGCTTTACGTTGTATCATACTAAAGCAAAGTTCTGGGAAATCGACTGAGGTTGAGCTGCTGTTGGGTAATCCTTTCAGTGGCAGTGCATGGATACCGAACGTCCATGGGCCACTGCTTCGTTAGGCAAGGAGCCACAGAATTTTACTTCATCATGGACTTCCTTTTGGCGTGGTCGGTGTTCTGTTCAATTAACATGCATTTTCTTCCCCCTACTGCATATACTAGTGGACAGAACATATGCCACATCGCCACGGAGTACCCTTTCTTCACCTGCATGTCTACCTTACTTTCAACTGTAGATATGCTCTCTCAGTTCGAGGAATCACTTTGTAGGGCATACTTGGAAGCCCCCAACTTGCTTCCACAAACTAGTATAGGTTCACTTGGCTATTATACAGGATTAGCCAGGACTCTGATGAGAACAGAGACATGGATGGGTAAGGAAAGCTTATGGTAGGAGTGCCTTCACAGGGTTATTGCACAGGTAGAAGGCAGATAGTAAAGGTAGTACAGATGTACATCATCTACACCTATGGATTCAAACCCATTGGTGCCATCCCAGCACTGAAGGAGAATGACTTGTATAGGTCAGTGTTTGACCTGCTTTTCATGTTCATCCTCCATCAGAACTTAGTAGATGTTCAGTTTGCTGTATAAGTGCATTATAGTCACATCACTGCACATAATGTTGGCTGGGACATATGCTACGTTCTCATGGACTCCCCTATGTACCAAACACTACACCCTTTTCCATAGCCTATGAGCTTCTCTTTAGGGAACATCATGAGAAATCCCCAGCATGTCTCCCTTAGTTTCAAAGGTAGATATGCTCACTCAGTTCGAGGAATCGCTTTGTACGGCATACTCGGACACCCCCAACTTGCATCCACAAACTGGAAGGAGTTGGATTTAGCACAGAGAGTGCGTTAAAGGCGCATGAAAAACATGTCTTCCTGAACCTCAGGTGGCTGTCACAGGTGTCATTAGTAAAGGTTTGTTACGCATGCATTTGGTAATGTTAAGGAAGAAGGAGGCAGTTACTTGACAAAACTTATTCCGTTCTGTGGCCTGTGAATGTGATGGGCCCTTGTCTGGCAGCGGTAAGTTAATGTGAGTGGAGTGATTGATTGGATTGGGCCCGTGGCTGGCGATATGAAAGGGTTGTTTGTTGTGCGTGAATGGCGTGTGAATGGACCATAAAGAGGTTGGTGCCTGGACGCGGCTTTATGGCCCATCTTCAGAAGGCTTGGTTTCAATATTCAGATACTTTGATAAGTAATCATGCTTTGAAACCATCATTTCTGGAGGTGCTAAAACCAACCAGTGTGAGTGGTGGGTTAACTTTAACAAACTAGTACCAGGGGAGTCCAAGGGTGCAGGACTTGCATGGCTCTCACCAGTTTTCCTTCACCCAGAATCCCCTTGAAATTACATTATGTGCTTAAAAAACACATTTTCCTTGCATTCCAATGAGCAGAAGTCCAGGGATCTGCAGGGATCCTCAAAATTCCTACCACCCAGTGTTTCCCCACTTGTCCTGATGAAAACACAACCCCGCTTGTGTGCCTGCGCCTAGTGCCTGCTTCAGGAATGAATCACTCCAGGGTTAACCGTAGACCTCAAGCAAGGACTACCATTGACCCTTGTGTGATCCATTCCTGTCGCAGGCGCTAGGCCTACCCACACAAGTGAGGTATCATTTTTATCGGGAGACTTGGGGGGACGCTGGGTGGAAGGACATTTGTGGCTCCTCTCAGATTCCAGAACTTTCTGTCACCGAAATGTGAGGAAAACTTGTTTTTTTAACCACTTTTTGAGGTTTGCAAAGGATTCTGGGTAACAGAACCTGGTCAGAGCCGTGCAGGTCACCCCATCTTGGATTCCCCTAGGTCTCTAGTTTTCAGAAATGCACAGGTTTGGTAGGTTTCCCTAGGTGCCGGCTGAGCTAGAGGCCATAATCTACAGGTAGGCACTTTGCAAAAAAAAGCTCTGTATTTTGTCAAAAAATGGGATGTGTCCACTTTGTGTTTTGGGGCATTTCCTGTCGCGGGCGCTAGGCCTACCCACACAAGTGAGGTATCATTTTTATCGGGAGACTTGGGGGAACGCTGGGTGGAAGGCAATTTGTGGCTCCTCTCAGATTCCAGAACTTTCTGTCACCGAAATGTGAGGAAAACTTGTTTTTTTAGCCACTTTTTGAGGTTTGCAAAGGATTCTGGGTAGCAGAACATGGTCAGAGCCCCGCAAGTCACCCCATCTTGGATTCCCCTAGGTCTCTAGTTTTCAAAAATGCACAGGTTTGGTAGGTTTCCCTAGGTGCCGGCTGAGCTAGAGGCCAAAATCTACAGGTAGGCACTTTGCAAAAAACACCTCTGTTTTCTTTCAAAATATTTGATGTGTCCACGTTGTGTTTTGGGGCATTTGCTGTTGCGGGGGCTAGGCCTACCCACACAAGTGAGGTATCATTTTTATCGGGAGACTTGGGGGGACGCTAGGTGGAAGGAAATTTGTGGCTCCTCTCAGATTCCAGAACTTTCTGTCACCGAAATGTGAGGAAAACTTGTTTTTTTATCCACTTTTTGAGGTTTGCAAAGGATTCTGGGTAACAGAACCTGGTCAGAGCCCCGCAAGTCACCCCATCTTGGATTCCCCTAGGTCTCTAGTTTTCAGAAATGCACAGGTTTGGTAGGTTTCCCTATGTGCCGGCTGAGCTAGAGGCCATAATCTACAGGTAGGCACTTTGCAAAAAACAGCTCTGTATTTTGTCAAAAAATGGGATGTGTCCACGTTGTGTTTTGGGGCATTTCCTGTCGCGGGCGCTAGGCCTACCCACACAAGTGAGGTATCATTTTTATCGGGAGACTTGGGGGAACATAGAATAGCAAAACAAGTGTTATTGCCCCTTATGTTTCTCTACATTTTTTCCTTCCAAATATAAGAGAGTGTGTAAAAAAGACGTCTATTTCAGAAATGCCCTGCAATTCACATGCTAGTATGAGCACCTCGGAATTCAGAGATGTGCAAATAACCACTGCTCCTCAGAACCTTATCTTGATCCCATTTTGGAAATGCAGAGGTTTTCTTGATACCTCTTTTTCACTCTTCATATTTCAGCAAATGAATTGCTGTATACCCAGTATAGAATGAAAACCAACTGCAGGGTGCAGCTCATTTATTGGCTCTGGGTACCTAGGGTTCTTGATGAACCTACAAGCCCTTAATATCCCCGCAACCAGAAGAGTCCAGCAGACAAAACGGTATATTGCTTTCAGAAATCTGACATCGCAGGAAAAAGTTACAGAGTAAAACATAAAGAAAAATGGCTGTTGTTTTCAGCTCAATTTCAATATTTTTTTATTTCAGCTGTTATTTTCTGTAGGAAAACCTTGTAGGATCTACACAAATGACCCCTTGCTGAATTCAGAATTTTGTCTAGTTTTCAGAAATGTTTAGCTTTCCAGGATCCAGCATTGGTTTCACACCCATTCCTGTCACTAACTGGAAGGAGGTTGAAAGCATCAAAAATAGTAAAAATGGGGTATGTCCCAGTAAAATGCCAAATTTGAGTTGGAAAATGTGGTTTTCTGATTCAAGTCTGCCCGTTCCTGAAAGGTGGGAAGATAGTGATTTCAGCACCAGAAACCCTTTGTTGATGGCATTTTCAGGGAAAAAACCACAAGCCTTCTTCGGCGGCCCTTTTTTCCCATTTTTTGGGGAAAAAACGAAATTTTCACTGTATTTTGGCTATTTTCTTGGTCTCCTCCAGGGTAAACCACAAACTCTGGGTACCATTAGAATCCCTAGGGTGTTGGAAAAAAGGACGCAAATTTGGCGTGGTTAGCTTATGTGGACAAAAAGTTATGAAGCCCTAAGCGCGAACTACCCCAAATAGCCAAAAAAGGGCTCAGCACTGGGGGGGGAAAGGCCCAGCAGCTAAGGGGTTAAATGAATTTCAAATTTTTTAACAAAAATCTGTTTCCTAACTACAACTTCACTGTAACCTTTGTTTTTTTTCAGTAAAAAAACAATATATATGTATATATAAATAAATAATGCAGGGGCTGTCATCTGGGGCCCAGAGGGAACCCACCTAGAGCCAAAAATGTTTAAAAAAAAAAAAAACGAATCCAATTTGCCGCAAATTCACAGAGGATCCACACGTACAATACAGTTTCTTTTAAAGTGCATGCTCCCGCACGAATAAAACAAAAAACTCCTGGTTGGGACACGGTGGCGCATACATGATTTAGGGGTAGTGGGCGCATGTCTCCCCTTCCCAAGACTCGAAGAGGCCCAGGGACCCCATTCCCTGGACCTGCAGATCCTATGTGAATTCACAGAAACTTTAAAAAAGAAAATAAAAATCAGACCTCAGTCGAGGTCTTTCTGCGATGCACCATTTTAAATTAACAAAACCATTGAAATCCATTAGTTATAGTTATCTTAAGTAACTATAATTCACACCCTCGCAATGCACTGCTATTTACATCCCATATTACATCTCCCATGACATGCTCAATGACATCATTGATGACAACACTGTGCATGGGGAGGGTGTGAGTTATAGTTACTTTAGGACAGGAGATACAGTTACTTGAGATATCTTATAACTGGTCAACTTCAATAGTATTTTTTTTGTTTAAACTGGTCTGTTTTAACTGACTGTTTCGCCTAACTATAATGTCCCTATCACCTTTGCTTTGTTTAGTGAAAAAACACTGAACACAAGCTATAGTTCAGCGATCTAACTATAGCTTGCACCCCAGCTATGCACTGCTTATGAACCCATATATTACATAATTCATGACATGTTCAATGTCATCACTGATATCACTGATGACATGCATTTCATATTACATCATAGATGACTTCATTCAATAAATGTGAAAGTGACTGAAAGGAATTTAGTATGCTTCATCTGGAGAACATCTGTATAACTAATGAGTGTAAATTTTTGCAACATGCTTCCTAAAAAAAATGTGGGTGTCTGGTGGGGAGTGAGCTGTCCATAAAGACGTTTGTACAGAGCAAAGTGCGTAATAGGGGCTTGGCCACCTAACAAAGCTTTGTTGTCTGTAAGAAGTGTGCACAGGGTGAAGTCTGTGCATAGTAGGAACTTGGCCACATAACGGGGATTGGGTGACTGTAAGCAATGGGTTCTCTGTGAAGAGTTGTGCGCATGGCAAAGACAGTTCATAGTTGAGGGTTGGTCACCTAATGGTGTTTGGGTGTCTGGAAGGAGCAGGCTATTAGTGATGAGTTGTGTGGAAGGTGAAGGCTGTACATAGTGGGAGCTTGGCCACCTGATGTGGTTAGGTGTCTGGAAGAAGTGGTCTCTCTGTGAAGAGTTGCGCACAGGTTTAAGGCTGTGCTTAGTAGGAGCCTGGCCATCTAATGGTGCTTGGGAGTCTGGATGGAGTGAGGACTCAGTGAACAACTGTGTACAGGGTGAAACTGGTCTATATTACAGACTTGTTCATGTAAGACGTCTCCTGTGTCTTGTTTTGATGTAGTGGGCAACATTATAATCATTTTACATACACACATATATTCATGTAATTTATGCATTTCATGATTATTTGCCCTTTTGCATTCATTTACATAGTTGAAAGACTGTACTATCTTCACTGATGTTATGTGAGGCATCATCAATGTCATTAAACATGTCATGAGTGATTTAATATTTTTGGTCAGAAGCAGTTCCTGGGGGTCACAAGTTTTAGCTACTGTGCTGAACTATAACTTGTCCATTTCAGTGGATTTTTTTTTTTTTTAATTTAAAGTGTCATATTATAATATTTTCACTAAACTATAAGTTCCCTTCATCCTTTTAAAATGAATTTCTGGGATTTATTTTTTAATGCAAGTTAAAAACATTTTTGAATACTTATGTATAACGTTAATGTTATTCTCAGTTTTTTTGTCTGAATTTTCAGTAATGTGCTTTCATTTTTCAATTTAATGTCTGTTAATTTTTTTAATTTATTTATTTTTACTTTCCACAGGTTGTGCAGTACTCCAACGGGACTCTAGAACCAATGTGAGGGACTAGCACAAGTTCTCTCTGAGTTTTACTTCCTGTTCAGAGTCCTGCAGGAGTACCACCGTACCCAGAAAAATAAAAAGAAAGATGTGTTTTGGTAAGAAATACTGATTTTTATGTAAGTTTGAGCCTATAGATGTTCTAACCAGGTCAGTTAATTGAGTTTTTTGGGTAAAAATTAAAAATTGCGCCATTTTTATATTTTGTGTTCATGTGTAAGCATTGTGCAGGTACCACAGGACCTATGCCACACACATGAAAGACTTCTGATTGGTTCAAATCACTGTTACCTCCATGTTCATGATGTTCCTACCCTCATGTTTTTTATTGGTGCCCAGGACCCTCCACGGAACAGATTAAAACCAAATGCAGTTTCCCACTCTTTTTAAATATGAACCTCCTGGGGTGGACCATGGTCTGGAGTAGGTGCTTAGATTATTATTTTTTTATTTATTTTTTTGGGCGGAGGGGAGACCATTTTCCCGAGGAACACTTCTCTTAAAATTGGGAGGGGTGCGCAGCTCACCTTCCAGAGTCTTGTTTAGGCCATGAGGACCCCATACACAAAGACCAATTGTGTTTTATTAAGGGGAGGGAGGCATTTGGTCCCTCTTCCCTAGCCTCTTCGAGGCCCCAGAGACACCATCCCCAAGGATTAGATTTAAATTATGGGGAAGTGAGTGGGTGGCACCCATTTGCAAGCCATTTATCAGCCGTTGGGGCACCATCCCCCAGGGCCCAATGAGTGGAGTATCCAAGGGACACATCCCCCTAGACACTGCTGTGTTTCCTGGCCAGATGAATTCAGGCAGGATATATACAATTTATTCCCTGCCTGCACTCTGTCGGGCAAAGAACACAACTTTGTTCCCAGCAGGCATTGTGGCAGTCACCAAATATAATAAAACTGTAAAAGTAGTTTCTCATTGACAACTTTACCCTTCCTACTTGGATCACTGTTAGGTACTCCTGAAGCTAACAACACAAATAGCCAAGGTATTTCTAAACAAAGAAGCATATCAGAAGCTCCACCAATAAATCTCCCAGCATTACATTTCCTCAGCTTCATTCTACTCACAACTCTCACTCATCCCTCACATCAACTTCATCCCTAAATTGTCCAACTTTCTTCTAGTTTCGCTAAAAAAAATAACTTATGGAGTCTAACCGTCTTGCCTGATATTAACAATCAATGCTTTCCTTATTTTGTCTGCTCCTCTCACTAGCCCACTCCCAGTTGTTTTGTGCTCTGTAACTAAATTCATCTAATTCACAAGGGAATTCAACCAATGTCCATTTATTCTGAACAACCCCTACTAGTTACAAATTAAAAGCCCGACAAATCAGAGTCTATCATTCAAAGTGTTTAATCAAATCTTACTATCTGATCTCTCCAATTCAGCATAAAACCAGTTATTCAACATGCAGCTGCTGCCCAGTGAAGCAAGATTCTTTACCCACAGAAATCTCTAGCCAACCCAAGCATACTTCGTTCAGAAAAAACAGTAAAAAGCAAGGCTTATTTTGACTAATTCAACAAAGTCAATGGAATGTGATGGAAAGAACGTTGTACATATTGTTGCAATAGCCAAGCAGGTCATAACTAGTCTTCACATGAGCTCTACTTACCTATTTGTTTGAATAAACCGTTAATATAATTACAAAACCTATAGTTTGGTACCATAAATCATAGTTCTTTTGCAAAAGAACATTGGGTTTAAATGTAATGTTACACCTAGGTATATTACACAACATTGGAAGAACTAGTAACAGAGTTCCTGGTCATACGTTTTCTCCATATGCAATTCACTCTCAATAAAGACAGTGAGGTATTTCCCATCTGAGATAACAAGGTGGCTAGCCACATATTAACTTCTAAAACTTTCTAACATTTCACTTGACTCAATATACAAAATTAAGCTCAACACACTTGCATGACAGGCTGCTACAGAACTACTGAACTCCGCAAGTATTAGACATTTCAGTTGGTTGCTCTTCATATCTCAAAAAAAGGATACTATTTAGACATTTTGCTCTTTAGAATATGATTCTGTTTTATCACATGTGCAAGACACGTTCTGATACCCAAAAATGAGTTCATCATGCAACTCTGGCCAAATGGACATTTACTCTTCTAGATAAAAATACGTTCCTGAAACTTTAACCCTTTTGTGGACACTTAACTGGACATTATTACTTTGTACGCATGTTCAGAATTTCAGTAAATGGTTGTAAAAGCATCCTCTGTAGGCAAGTTGATCATGTAGGTCAACACCTTTGATATGCTCCAGAGTTCAGGGGTAGTTTCAATTTGTAGGAGTTCATTAGTGTATACTGGACATTGTTTGCTTCTTCAGTCTTGCTATATGAAAAGTGAGTGGTGCAAAGGAAGAAATAACTAACTGGTAAACATTGGTAATGAGGAGGTCCAAGTGGGTTCAGGAATGATGTTGTATGATGAAGATACAATACTATTTTGTCCTACCAGTAAAGCCCCTTTCCAAATGCACAACACCAGGGGTTGTATTGCTCCAGTTTAGGTGGCTCAAGGGAATGAATAATAGATAACAGTGACAAATACAGGGTTAGCACAAAGCGGTGCACACTGTGCCCCCACTCAACTGTCCATCACCAAGACACTATACACTCTTAGTAGGTGAGAACCCCACTGCGCTTAAACGAGTGAACCACAGACACTGGAAGCAAACTAGTCCTACATCCTCTTGAAAAGTACTATTTGTCATCATCATCTGGATTTATCAACCTTTGATTGGTATCAGCCACTGTCAAGGTTTTGGCTTTGCCTTTTGTGTAAGGGCTCCAGGAGAAACACTTCACTCATAAGGTTTTAATGATTTGGGAGTTAACTCTGTATGTGCAACACAGTTTAGAAGTCGTGACCTGGACAAGACACCAGCAGCACACCTCTTAGAAGTTTTTGTTGGAGAACATTTGATCAAATTGTGGATTTGCTGAAAATGAAAGGTTCACTATTACGAGTCATTAGCCATGAAAAGAATTAACAAAGGTTTATGCTTCGCAATTTCCTTACCTTGTGAAATAAATGATTCTCAACTCCGTAATGTTAAATTATCTGTGAAGAAGTCTAAATTCACAGAATACTCACGGTCAGCAGCATTACCAAAAATCAGCTGTGACTACAATAACCATAACGAACTGTCATTCAAGAACATGTTCCAGGCCTGAACAGATCAACGGAAAAGAAATCTAAAGACTTTGTTAATGCTTCAATTATGTATCAGTAATTGCATTTCATCATGTACGATTTGACCCCTAATTGCATAATGAGGCCTTCGCACCTCACAAACACACAAAGTTCCCAAAAAGTTGAAAAGTCCCCTTTCGCAACTTCCTGTTTTAGTTGACCCAATTCCACCACATAATAGAGTCGGCCTGGTCAGAACAGTGCCGAAGGAAGGGGTTAATTCTGACCCCCAAACCTCCTCCAAGTCCATTTAGTGCATCACTCTGTAATTTCGCACAAACGCAGACGGCGTAGCCCATGTTGCAGCCCTACAAATGTCAAGCAAAGGTGTGTCTGTGCCTCCGCAAAGAAAGCAGACATGCCTCTAGTGGATCTACCTTCCACCCCAACTGGACACAATGTTCCTGCCTCCCCATATGCCAATGCTTTCAGAGACCTGACTAGCTACTCAGAGTCAGAGTGGAAGGTTTAGAACCCTTCCTAGCAGGCCCAAAATTAACAAACAATAAGACGTAACCCTGAAATCAGATACCCTATACAAATATATCAGAATAGGCCACTTAACGCCCAAAGAATGCAACTTAATTTCCTCTGGGGAGGAAGGATTAGGATGAAACACAAGTAAAATAACCTGCTCTCTGTGAAATACTGAATTTACCTTAGTGATGAAAGAAGGACCAGAACCTAAAATGACCCTATCCTCAAACATCCTAAAGAACGGCTGGCTTACTGATAAGGGACACAATAATTCCCCCAACCTCTTCCAAGATGTAACTGCAACCATGGAGAAAATGTTCCAGGTAAGTAATCTTAAATCCGCCCTGTCAAGAAGTTCAAATGGGGACTTGTGCAACACTTCCACAACTAAGGAAAAATGCCATAATGGGCACAATGGCCTAGCCAGAGGCCTACGATTCAGAAACCCCCTGAAAAGCCTTTGGACAAGCCCACCTGCGTCTTGCAAATTCGTGTAAGACATCTGAAAAGCCCTGAATGCTGTCCAATGAACTTAATGGTGGAAACCTTTAATCCCAGAGCAAAACCATCCTGCAGGAAATCCAGAATCTTTGAAAGCTCAACTGACTGTGGGACTAAATGCTTAGCTGTACACCGTTTCTGAAAAGTGGCCGAATGTCTAGAATAAGAAGAAAGTGTGGAAGGTCTCCTGGATGCCTGAATGGAGGAAGCCACCCTTTCAGAAACCCCCTTAAACCCTGTCCTTTTAACCTCCAAGCTCGAGAGTCCTCAATGCTTGGTTCTGAAGGCAGGGAAATGCTAGGGGGGGGATGGCACTACTGGAAGAAGGAACCCCTCGCTGATCCTCCTGGATATTATCAGATGGTACCAGGCAGAGCGGGGGCATGCTGGAGCAACCAGTGTTGGCACTGGATTCTCTGGCTTTAACCTGAACAAGAATCTCAGAAGAAGAGTTACGTGCAGAAAGGATCCCATTTGGCTAAGGGCAAGACAGGGCATCCCCTGACCAAGCCCTCTCTTCCCTCACCCTCGAACAGAACAGGAGAAAAAAACAGCTTTCTGAGCTGATGCCAACAAATCTGCTACTGTGATCCACCACTTCTGACCAATCACGTGAAAGGTCTGCCTGGTCAGACATAAGTCCAGAGAGGAGAGGATTTTTCAGCTCAGTTTAACTGCTCTAACAGCTTCTCCTGCTCCAGTAGGTTGTCTTGTCCCTACAGAAAAATCTGTGGACCAGATCTGTGTACATCAGAGATCCTCAAAAATGCTGGAGATCTTGTGATTCTGTTTGTTGAGTGAAGGACTTGGTAGTGTCCGTACCAGGACACTCTTGCTTCTCAACAGGGAGCAAATGCAAGCAGAGTCCAATGAACAACCTCCAGCTCCCTCCAGTTGGAGGACCTCATCCACTTTACCTTTGACCAGAGACCCTGCACCCGCCGTGCACCAATCCAAGCCCCCCAATCCACCGAGCTAGCATCGGTTGTCAAGAAGATCGGCATCTGGAGCATTAAGCTGAACCCTTCCTGATGTGTGAAGACTCCATCCACCAGGAAAGCTCCTATCTCATTACAGTTGTCATCGGAATCCTTGCAGTTAAATACTGGGATACAGGGACCACTGATCCAGAATGTGTCTCACCAAGAGGCGGCTCCTCCACAATGGCGAAGGAGCATTGCCCCACTGGCTAAGAGTCAGCAGCTGAAAAATGAAACAATATTTTATCATTGTTTTATTTTCCAGCTGCTAGCTGAGCCAGCAAGTGCAGGGAGGAGGGGGCTGGTCCTTGGGAGCGTGGGAAGAGGATGAGAAGCTGTGCAGCACAGCTTGGTTGGAGAAACAGCACAGATTCCAGTGCACTGTCTGAGCGGCAGACGAATCCTGGTGTGGCTCTCGTGATAGGTATAGCATGAGAGCAGCGCCACTGCTTCTGGGACACCAACAGGAAAAGAAGAGGAGCAAGGCAGCCAGCGGCGGGACAGGTAAGTGTTTTAAAAAAATATATATTATTTTATTATTTCCCCCGTCGTCCCTGCTCCTCTTGAGATTTGCGGCGGCTGCCGCTGGTCTCACCTCCCTGTTCAGATGAAACCTGGCTCATAGTACCAGGAAAAATGGTCACCGGAAGATCGCCCTACACCAGCATCCAGCTTGCTGTAGAATTCTGATTCACCAGAAACCCATGATGTTCCAGTACTAAAAGCACTCTTATGGCAGGAGCCACTGAGCTGTCCAAGGAGGATGAGAACACCAGGCATTCGTCAAGATATGGAAGGAGTGCAACCCCTTTTTGATGCAGAAACCCCACTAGAGGAGCTAAGACTTTCGTAAAGACCAGAGATGCTGATTTTAGACTGAAGGGCAGAACCTGAAACTGAAAGTGCAATGGACCCACTGCGAGCTGCAGAATTCTCTGAATTCTCTGGTGACGCATGTAAATAGGGACGTGAAGGTAGGCATCCTGAAGATTGATGGCTGCCAGAAAGTCACCTTTTTACCCCAAAGGAATAACCTGCTGCAAGGAAAGCATTTTAAAAGTGATTTTAATGTTTGGTAGTTTTTTGAATTTTTTTTGTTTCATTAAATATAATTTTATACATTTATGATTTTTATGGTAATAAATAAGAAAAAATGTCAAATAATTCAAACATATTTTTATTAATAGTGTTACATTATATACATACATAAACATATTCGTGTGTTTATACAAGTATATATTTATATATACTTTAAAATATTATTTACAACTATTTTATTTGGATTACATTAATGTTATATGTTAAAACATTTAGGATTTACTAATATATATATATATATATATATATATATATATATATATATATATATATATATATATATATATATATACATATTTGTTATTTTTGTGTCTCATTATTTGTTGTTCCGATATTCTATCAGACATCCCCGGTAAATTATTTTACAAAAGCGGACCAACTCGAAATGCTGCCAGGTAACAGAGAAACCAATCCACATGGGAGAGTACCAAGTAATGCAACATTCGTGGATCAGTGATCTGAACTTGCAGAGCCAGAACAAAGGACTTTATCTGCGAGCGTAGTGTAAGACTATTCCTGGTGGCAGCCAAGTACACATATTTCAACCTGCACGTCGATGCAGCAGGATATATTTGATGACAATATGTACCCAGGTAACACAATTGAAAATCAGTAGCCTAAGTCTGCATGAAAAGTGACTTTCAATAAACCAATATTTCATTTTCCAACAGAGAGTTTTGATCAATATGGACACAATTAATGAATAATGGTTCCTTGCTAAGTAATGATCATGCAAACGTGCACTGTTAAATCGAAAGCCATCTACTGAAGATTACAAAATGCTACACCTCTCACACTAGAAGAAAGATCTTTTTGTTTACTATTTTTTTATTATTCATTTATTTGTCAGATGCCTAAAACTATTCATATGAAATTGTTTCAGAAGCGTATAAAAACAAATCCGGGAGAAGCACAGAAAGAAGCCTGTAGTTTGTTTGTTTACACCTAGCTTTCACTTACACAATAGCTAAAGTGACCTTCAACAGTGAGCTGTCAAACATTCTACAATGCTTAAGGATCAATGATTGTGGCAGGGGTACGAATTCTCCTCTCTGAACTTGAACAAGGGCAGAATGATTAATCTAAGAATAGAAAGTAACACTTTCAAGTGCAGCTTATGTTCATTCCTACCGGATCTTAGCCTCCGGTCGTATGAAACGTTACAAACACTTCTTAGTGTCAAGGTCCTTCGTTACAAACACTGGCATATAGAAGCCTGGGGTCCTTATTGGTGATGGCAGCAGTTTTTGTTGCAAGGTGGAGAAGAAACGTGACTAGGAATCCTTTGCAAGACATTAGTGAGCTGTTTTGAAATAGCTGGGTAGACCATTCAGGCACAAATGGAGTAAAGCTCTTCCAGGCATTCTCCAAAAGTACCTCTGTATTCACAAATCGGACTGCTTATTTGTAAGAAGGCTGGTGGGCATAGAAAATACTACACAGCCTGGCACCCTCTGCATGTGTAAATATCCAGCATGTGCTCAACACTGTAATTATGTACTTATATACTCCCTGCTCTCATATAAGGATTGGGTTGGAGGGTGTGCTGAACACAGTACATTTCTGGCCCTCTACCTTTGTGGTGGAAGGGAGCACAGTGCAACAATGAAATGGTTACACCCATGCAGTGCAGTAATGTTGATGTAAGACTGCACACCAATCAGTGAGACATCAGAAATGAACAGGTCTAGATAGCATCTTCCCATACTCATGGACAGACAAGACATAGGGAAGACTAATTAGTGCTAAAATGAGAGCACATCACTTCTGTGTGAGGGAGCAACACTCAACTGGCTAGTAAAACTAGCCATGCTACATAGTTACACCAATGTGCAAGATGTCTTTTGCACACCCAGCATGTTCAGGGCAAATTGCTCACATGCAAGACCTGCATGAATGAAGGCAGTCTAGATGCAACCTAAGAAAATCCATGAATAAAAAGATGTCTAGTTTTCTAGTTTTGCTTTGGTTGTCTGTGGTATCAAAGCAGTCTTATATATTTTCTTTTTTACATAGCGTGAATCAGTGTCATCTTGGTATTAAAGGATTCTAAAGAATTTAACTTAAACACTGTGAGTGTATAGGACGGAGGGTGGAGAATATGTCCCCAAACCCAAGGACTATACGTAGATACATGGAAAGCTAGAAGCTATTTACACAAAAGGATATATGCGCTCTCAGTCTACCCATCAATAATTCGATATGTCACATCATTCAGTTCTTCACACCTTAAGATAAAGAATGGCGACAAAGTAACACTGACTTGTAATAACAGAGAACCAAATACCACCAACATACATATTATATCTTAACCAGGAAATCCTCCTTGAGCTGGTTAGTGCCATTTGACTGAAATAAAGAGCAACAGGAGTCTGACTTAAGTGCCAACATTACCCTTTTATCGACTGCACTCACATCTTAATGCGATGCACACGCATCTCCAGCCATGCAGATCCTTAACATTAAATAGGACCGGCCGACTACGAAAGCAGTGTAAGTGCCGGGAGAGAGAGAGGCGGGGAGGTGAGAAAGCAAATAAAAAGTAACAAGTTCAAGGAAAGGGTGGAAGGACAGAATGAAGAGTAGTAAAAAAAAGAGAAGTTGACTACAGGAATAAACAAGAGGAGGGAGGAAAGAAAAGCAAGACACTTTTTAGCACTGGAAAGCAGTCCACTTTTTTATGGCACAAAAAATGCAAACACTGAAGACCTTTCATTTTTTCGCGTTTGAAAACACTGAAACCCCCACCAGAATTCAATTCACAGTAAGAAATGTAAAACTGCAAAGCGTTTGTCTATCGTAGTCCCGACTGTTCCAGTGATTTAGCTCATTAAATATACACCCCACTTTCTAAAGAGAGGATTTAGGTTTCACCAATCTGGAAAAGCTTTTACACATGTTATGTAGTTTAGCTGCAAAACAATTTCTACTGTTAAGGTTTTCAAATGTAGGGATGATGCTTTCAGAAATCAAGGTAATATGTTGATTGGGGGGGACTACTAACTTTAGTAAGTACTTCTACCCTTGAGCAGAGGTACTACAAATCTATAGAAATATGTGGAATGGTATTTTTATTAACTTTCATATGAAAAGTATCTATAAAAACACAAGGTAACGTAAGAAATGTATAGCTAGGGAGGTGAAAATCATGGTATTGTTTCTTGCGCCAATACTAAAGATAAGGGAAACGGTACATCAAACTTCATTTACTGTATTGATGTTGATTACTGATTTGTAACAATGTTAAGGTTTTTAAAGCAAACTAATCGAAAATGCATCTGTCTTCATCTACCTTTTGTGATTCTTGATGTCAAGGTTTCCATTTCTTTGCTCGTCCCCACATCACTCATCATCTTAGCAGCCTCTTTTTTTGTCCTAATGCCAGGATATCTGAAGCCTGGCACACCTTTTAGAACATCACAAATTGTTACATTCTTTTATAGAGGACATGAGAAGATCTAAACTGAGTGATTCAGACTGGAGCCGGGAATCCTCCCTGCAAGTCTCATT